>NC_051154.1:442818435-443490771 GCF_013339745.2 Dermacentor silvarum
ATGCCACCGATCCCCCCCCCCCTTCAACCTTGGCGAACGCTAGTGGATGTATGCTTAACGGCTTGCTTTCTTGGTGCCGCATCTTTACTCTCCAACTTTACTCTTCGCACAGCTTTCCTTAGACGCCAATAGCATGCTGTCTTGTGGAAGTTCGTGCAAGAATTGAAGCATGCTATGGACACTAGCGTTCGCACAGGTTGAAACAAAAAAAAGGGGGGGGGTCGTTGGCATGGCATAGATTTTTTTTCAGCCAGAAAGTGGGTAGCATCTGCACAGCAGTTACAAATGTGTGGAGAAAGGTGCAATGCAAAAAAGTCTGCCCTGTAAGGCACACTAATATGCGTGTGCCTTGCGCCACTGCAATGGTGTACAGCAGCCCCCTCACCTGTGGCCGAGTGTACGTGGGACAATCAGGGCGGTGTGTAAACGTGCGCCTCAGGGAGCACAAAATGCACTGTTTGCGCCTCGCTTTTGGCAATTCGGGTGCACTGCAGAATTCTCTCAGACCGAGAAGCTTTTTCGCCACCAGACCAATTGACTCATGAAATTTGCGAGACCTATAGAATACAGAAGCAGGACCAGGTTGCATTAGTCAGCCTACAATAGTCTTCCAAGAAAGAGAAATTTCCGTTTTTAGACCCCGCAAATCGTTGACAGCCGAGCAGTGTGATGTTTTTTTTTTAATTCATTCTTGTTTAGTATCACCTGATCTAACCACGAGTGCATGTCATGAATTGTTCACTGCCTTGCAAGTGCATGCACAGCTCAAGTGTTCATAAACTCGTTCATTCAATAAGTTTTCCAGTTGAAAGTCAGCACTTGTGGTGTGTCAGTCTCCCTTCGTCTACGTTTTCAGTGCGCTGTTCCTTATTTACCATGAATCAATACCAAGTTGTTCCAGTTTGCCCTCCTCTTCAGGCCACTTATGCATCTTCATGTTTTTGCCATGTGGCGCGCCAAGGGTCATTTTTCGCAACTTTTGGGGAAGAATTAAAATATAAATCCCATTTAATGAGAAAAACATGGCTTATTTTAACCAGTAGGATAGGTCATTTTTGCACAAGCGGTTTTCTCAATTCATGTTCCGAGCAGTTGTCTGTCCCTTTACGTGAAGCTTCCGGACTCTAAAACCCCAGAAATATACTAGCAAACCCCAGAGTGCACTAAATACCTCATTTATACTAGTTTTTCTACAGCCAGGTTTCGTTTAGCTTTCTCCCTCTCATAACATCATGGCACAGAAGGCAACCACGTAAGACATCGGAAGGTTTGACACTTGCTTCGACTTGCTTGTCGAAAGGATGTTTTGGCTTCTACACAGAAGCCTTGTTCACTGACTATTATTGATTTCATTTAGCTACAACAGGTATGGCCAACAACTATGTCAGTGAACAAGTCTTCATGGGGAAGGCAGAACATATAACCCCTTCAACAACACTATTTTGGTCTGCATTACATTCATTGTGGGTTTAAACTGGGTGGGAAAAGCCTGTCAAAAAACAAAACGGATGGCAACCAAGGTGAAAAAACATTAAACAATGCTATTTCCCCTTCACGGGGGCCATGTTCTCTCTATGGCCAGCATCTGTTTTTGCCATGAATGTTCAATGCAATGGTTCGAGCTGTTCGCAATTTGACCAAACTTTCCCAACCCTTGTCATTACGGCAGGGAAAATGGGGCACCCCCATTACAATACCGTATTTACTCGCATAAGGAACGCACTTTTTTTACCTTTGAAAATATGCGCAAGTTGGGGGGGGGGGGTGCGTTTATTATGCAGGGTAAAATTTTGAATGATTTGTTTTGAATGATTGTTTGAAAGAAAGCCGCAATTTCGTCCGCAAGGCGAACCATCGATTGCGATAGCAAATGCGCAGAGAGCTATACAAAGTAAGGATAGTAGTCTATCGCCCGTATAAACTTCCAAAGTAATTTAACCAGCATGGTGTCAGCGCGCACAGGCAAACATGAACCAATCACACTCGATGACCGCGGACACTCACAGTCGAATCTTGTGTGAGGAAGCGCTGCAGCAACAGCGAGCGAAGTGACCTTCATGCCATGTATCACTTCAACGCAAACTGAGCGGCGATAACGGAGTACGCTCAAAAGTATAAGCTGCCGTCGCACCTAGACTCAGCCTCCGACGCAGATCGTTTTCAAGATAGGGCACGCCCGGCCGTGCAATGTGGCAGTTGCTGTGCCGCCTCCCTCCCCTCCCAACGGCGCCATGCACACGACGAAATACGGCGCGTTTCCTACCCGCTTTCTTCCCTCCAACGTGGGATAAAGCCGCGATCATTGGCGCCGACTTCAAAAATGCACCTGGAGTGTCCATATGATGCTACCGCTATAAAAGTAGGAGACACACGTACAATTCAGCGTCTGATACAATCGTACCCACTGAATGCCATATCGGACGCCGCATCGTACTGTGTCTCTCCTACTTCACGGCAGCAAGTTCAGGTGTGTTTATTTCGCGGGAGAAAAAAAATTTGAATTTTGACGACGAAAGTGGGGGTGCGTTCATTATGCGAACGTGTCCATTACATAAGTAAATAGGGTATTTCACTTATTCAATATGAAGGGCATAAATTCTCTTACATAATGTAGAATAGTGGTAGATAAAACAAAGCACAGAAAAATCAGAGTAGTGGAATAAAAAGTAACGGGCCACAGGGTATGTGGGTTTACATTCTTAAAGTAATTGCTAGTGCTCTAGAAAATGCTTTGAACCATTGCATGAAACTGGATAGTTTAGGAGTTTGTTTCATGGGCTTGTAGCACAAGAAAAAAATGTTAGTGCAATGAGGCAATTCGACAACAGGTACACTAGACTTGCTGCAAATGGTGGTTTCATTACATATCCGACTGCAATGCAATTTTCAAACTCTATTATTTAGAAAACAAAAACTGTAGATTAAAATGAGGTAAATACAGTATATACAGAACATCATTGCACCCCTTTTCCTGTACTGTGTCCCACTTGTTTGCACTGCTATTTATCATTCACGATGTGCCAACTCGTCTAACAAAAGAATTTATTCACAAGTGCTCTACATTGGGTCCTTCTATAGAAAGCTGCCACAGTTTGCATTTTATATCAGCAATAGATTTTTATTAACTTAACGATTTACTCCTGCTTCATGAATGTATCTCTACGGAGAGCTGTTGGAAATCACCGATTCAGCAAGCCACTATGGCAGCTCAGTGCCTATGGCGTTGCGGTGCTGAGCTCGAGGTGAAAGATTTGATTCTGGCAGTCAGGGTCACATTTCGATGAGGTCTCATTGCAAGAACACTAGTGTACGCTTAGATGCATGTTAAAGAAACTAAGGTCCAGTCCAAATATGTCATTAGAAACTATACAGCAGGGAACAAATTATTTCCATGAACTCTTTAGTGTGTGCGATGCAAAGTTCCTTCACATAGAACCCACACCATGTTTCATGAAACAGCACAGAACTTCCACATGTTACATAGCCTCATAATTACAAATAAAAGGGCAGTACAAACCAAGGTGGCAGCCACAGCCTCATCCCGCACGGCTGCCTCTAATTCTTTAATATTGTCGGCAGGTAGCCGAGGAAGAACTGGAGGCACCGTCGACAAGGCAGGCTGAGACACTGCACGGGTCTTGTTAAGAGGCTCAGTTTCATCCAGCCTCTCAGACACGACCCGTACTTCATGCCTCAGCTGCACCCGCAGCAGCATCGCTGAAACACAAAAATATTTACTTCACAGCAGAAGCGGTAGATTTATGGCATATTTGGTTGTTTCAGAGCACTCTGGTAAATGCAAAGTATCAGGATTGTACAGGTCTCGGTGACAAAAATTCATAGGTATTTAAAGACTTTCAAGGGTACCTCCAGCAATAGAAGGAGAGGTGGAACCATTCTATTGTGTCCTAATGGGGAGTACCATATTTTCTGGTCTATAAGTCGCATCTTTTATAAGACTCAACCCCTCAAACCGGCAGCTTTTCCAGAAAAAAACTTTTGCATGCACTTCGACTTGCCACTTTAGCCTGAAGCTGTCACCTCTAGCTTCCTGGTCAGCCCAGTTGGCAGAGCGACTGCTCTGTAAATGTAACCCTGCTCCAAGTTTGCCTTCCCCTTTCACATAAGCATGAGCATAAAAAAACAAAAAACACTAGCAATTACCCGACAGCTCCGTGGTGTCCACAGCCAACTCGCATTCCGCCTTCTTGGCCCTCCTCTTTGCCTTGTCATAAGTGCCTTTGAACAAAGTAAAAATATTCACAACAGATTATAATAGACACTAGAACGACAAGCAACCTGTTAAGCTGTGCAGGCTACATTCAACGGACAAATGTCACGAATAAGATATTTGTGACCTCTGTGAATGCCCAAAGCAAACTGCGCAGACATTGTGAACAAGCTGGCACAGCTTGATGACGTCAAAGTATCAGTGGTACAAGTTAACATAAATCAGGAACTGTAGACGCGGAGAATGAAGGAAATGCCACTAAAGAATTAGTTTGTCATTGTTTTTATATTCTTTGCAAGTTTTCAGTTGCACCCACCGCCACCAACAGTCAATGTTATGACATATGGGAGACAGTCAAGCACCTGCAAATCTCAATAAACAATGAATCATTTATTATTACAAACCCCTTTCAATGCAAAAAGCAGATTGCATTTGGTATAACTTGGGATGGCAACATTCAAACTGGCCAAAAGGTGCAAGCCTCTTGATGCACAGTTTTTAAAGTTAGATGTTTAACAAACTATGCAACCTTCTAAGGCAGGTTTACACCTGCAAGATATCAGCCATAAAATGGCAAGAGTGCTGTTAATATTCAAGCTATTGCTAATTTTACAGATGTAGGCATTGCAAGCTAGGCGGGGAAAAATTATGCATAATAATAAACAGCGAAGGCTTGATTACTTTCCTGTATGTGCAACAATGGTGCTTGTCAACAATAATTGCAACATTTTCAACAGCTATACCAGAGTGCATCATACACAAACTTTAAAGAAAAAGGGGGGGGGGGAGGCAACGAACTGTGTTGGTCCTGACCACCGTGGTCTTAAAGGGACACTAAAGAGAAAAGTACTTCTGCATCAGTAAATTACTGTTAAGTCTACCAAACAAAACAAAGTGCATGTTCTTTGGAGTTTGGTTGAAAAGTGCTAGTATTCATGATGCACGTCATCCAAGTAGCAAAGCAATGAGCCAACTTTTTATTTGTTCTAATTGTCAAGATGTTAATTTGGGAGATGAGCATCATAAGTGACACCAAAACAACCGTTCCAGTGAGGAAACACTTGTGTGCTTATTTTTTCCGGTAATGAACCCCCCCACCCCATGAAATTTGAAAAAGATCATGTGCATGGAATTGCAGGGCCCTGAACTTGTCTTAGTGGGTAAGCAAGCTGGCCCTGTCATTGACAATAACATAAATATTCTTTACACAATGCACCAACAGCTCCCCAACAGCTCCTCGGAACTGGTTTGGCACGTAAAACCCCAGAAAGGACAGTTAACTTTCCCCGCTGAGACTGTTGGATGGCACAGCAACCTTTTGCACACGAGTGCATTGACGCATGGCAGTTTTCATACTTGCAGGCTTCTCTCCACGAGAAAAAAAAACATGATGTGGACCTTGCTAGAAGCATGTCACTCTAATATATCATACAACTTCCTGATCAGCACCCTAACAGATAGATGACTAAATTAAAAGCGTTAGCTATAACTAATTAGGTGCCAAGGGCTAATAAATTACTGGCCATTTCTCAACTGGACTCTGAATAACATGCACTTGGTTTATTTGTGTAAAATTATCTGTGTATTTTTAAAGCTTGTTACATAACAGCTGGGACACTATACCATCAGGGTTTTTTTGTTACAGAGGGTAGTGGTCACAGGTACAAGGATAGGTACAACACAATGTCATTCCTACTTATCCAATGTTAGCTGTTGCAATAATACGAGAAAAAAGAACCGTATTAATGCGACACAATATTAGGTCAAAACAAAAGGAAAGCGTGGTACAGTAATTGGTACATATTAGCATATGAGCACTTAGATACAGCCATGAGACAGTGAAAGGGCTGCAACAATGCATTGCAGTTACTGCCCTCATAAACTCATAATCTTGAACTTAAACTGTTTGAATGAGATGACAATACTACTCTTTTGATTTACTTGGTATATACGAGTTCAAGGTACAAGTTCAACAGTCAGTTAAGACAGCTGAGCATAAGGTTAGCCGTGATATGTACGTCAAACTTCTACAGGGTGCTGAATAATTTCGCTGCACCTGTTCGAAAAAAGGTTTTGCACTCATCACTGCACTGTTCTTGCTCAAATTTTGCAGAACGATTACATTTTGGGGTCGCCTTCGTTGAGTATGACACTTACCACAGTTAATTGCCTGGTGCTTTTAGAAAAAAAAAGTGAGAATCTGCCTTCACTTGTGGGGATGTGACCTGCTGCAACGAGAGCACTAGCATAAACTTGTGTCGCTGCCTGCTGTAGAAAGCAGCTGGTCAGGAGGTTTTGCCACATGTTCCAGGAGCAGGCAACATGCGGCAAACCTCCCTGACCAGCTACTTAATGAAACTTAACACCCAAATTTTGTATATGTAATGAAATTTCAGTCTCACGAAGAACAAAAATCGTCTGTGTGGAAACGCGACTGTCACGAATAAGCAATTGGTGCAAAAGTTAGGTGCAGAACTATTACTACTGACGTAAACCACCTCATGACTTGCCGAGAAGCGTGTTGACTGCTGCACATTATCTCATAATTTCTGCCTAAGGAGCTGGCATACATCAGAATCGCCGCGCGTATAAGGAGCCTTCTCGCCTAGCTGCGTCTAGTACGGGCACGCTGCAATTGAGAAGTCTGCACGCTGAGAACGCACGCGCGCTATTCGCGACAGTCGATGATGTCCGCATGCGAATCGCGAAGCATGTCGGTCGTGCGATGCTGCAGAAGTTGATCGCATGCATTGCTATGCTGTAGCGTTTCTGCTCATAGCGCCCGCTCCCGCATAGCTGAGCGCTATTACATGCGTACATGCAATGGCATGAAGCATGCACTGCAAGTGCTGAACTTTCGTGTGAGTTAGTAAGCATGCGAGTTTGTGCTGAGCGATGTTAGTACAGTGACATTAAGCTCGTCATGGAGAGCAAGCTAGCGGAAGGCGGTGAAAGTTTAGGCTAAGTTGTGAACAACACGTGGCTGAAGCGAAGTGTTACATGATCTCATATTGTGGCACTACACGCACCACTCGTACTGGACGAACAGGGAGCCATTAGACCACGCCGAGCACTAAAGAAGTCTCTTAGATTATTTTTCAGGTGCTTTAATGTTCGCATAGAATCCACATGGCTTTGTTTGGCACCACCGCAGCAGTGACGTCGGAATTTCTCGCGAAAACGGCTAATTTATTTCCTGGCCGGCACGGTTGCGTGTAGACTCCGCTGCCCTAAACGATGCAGGAGATGAAGTGCTTGTGGCCGGGTAACACGCGCATAGATCCCCGACAGACCTCATTCAAGACCTATAGTGTAGCTATATCGCGCAAGTCGTGCATGAAATCTACGCCCAGCTTCTTTCTGTGCATCAAAAAAAGCGGTCTAGTCAATGCCATTCCGGAGTATATAACATGCGCGCATGATTGAACTCATCTCGAGCGCACGTAGTACGCGACCGATCGGCCTAGCCACACGTGCGCTCGCTGCATATTTGGCACGCGCCATTAACTACGCAAATACTCGCACACGACGTTGACCCGTAGATGAGAATGCACATAAGGTACAATCACGACAAGAAAACTCTCGTATTAAAAAATGCATACTCACGCACACGTTGACTTCAGTCTCCTCGGTTACCACGTTGCGCACAAGGCAAGGCTGTCGTCGATGGCGATGGCGCAAATTCCAGGACGAAAGGAGAGAGAGGAAATCGAGGAACCGACGCTCTCTTTTTTCTTTTTTTGAGTCATCTCTCGAATCGCCAGTGCAAAAGTACATTATTATTTAATTATTACGGCGGATGATACGCAATAAAAACAAGCATACCGGGAAGTCGCGTTCAAGTCGCGTGGGTCGCACCGAATATGAATGACAAAAACGAAAAAAAATGTATACTAATGTTGGTATTAATTCGAATCCGCAATCCGTCTTTCCGTGGCTGTATAGTGTACTAGTGGCTGCGTGCCTACGGTTTGCAGGTGGTGTAGGTGAATCGAACGTAGCTTGAACACGTTCTATTCACCTGTATTAACAGCTCATTCGTTTCAGCGGTGCAGCAATGGCGCCTTGACACCCTATGAGAAATCCGCCGTTCGTTTCAAAATATACAGGAAAGGTGCAGGGCCTGGTTCGCGATTTTGCGGCGCCCTTTCTACTGTCGTGCCGACTTTGTGCAGTCGTGCAGGTACAGTGGTCCTAGAATTACACATACCTTATATTCTAATAGACTGTGGTACAGTGCGAAGCAGCAGCGCAGCAGACGACACAGCACACATTCACAAGCGCCGTTAAAACCCGCTTACGGCTATCTGCGTGTCTAGGCAAGCGCGGGTATATTAACGTCTCCGAAGCCGATTACACCAGCAGCTCAAGACCTATTTAACGCAAGCCGTGCACATTGGTCGGACAAAACACACACCTGCACCGGGTCAGCACTTCGGCATTTGTTTCGTGTGCCGCGCTTTTCGTGAATCGGTGCGCGAACTGGTTCACAGTGGTGCAGGCGAATCGAACGGGCCTTTAAAAAATCCGTTCGCTTCATGGAAGAACGGAAAAAAAATGTCGCAGTTTCGCCCGAAAGGCGAATTAGCAGAGAGCTATTCGGAGTAGGGATAGTAGCTTTATCGGCTGCATAAAGTTGGACACATTCACTACTAACTGAATTAACAAGCGTGGTGTCAGCGCGCACAAGCACACATGAATAAATCACACTCGATGACCGCAGACAACCACTGTCAAAACGCTGGCAGCAAGCGCAGCTGCCGCAGCGAGCGAGCGAAGGTTCGTGCGGTTTATCGCTTCAAAGGAAAACTGAGCGCCGAAGGCACAGCATACAAAGGTCAGAGCCGTTTGGAGTCGCTTGCAAGATGCGGTTGCGCGCGACAACACTCGGCAGCCCCGTGACCGCGCAAACATAATAAAGAACCAAGCGCAGATTACATGAACGCATTTGTTGCAGAGGAGAAGCCGCCTCCCACACCCACCCTCCCTCCCTTCCGCGCTTCCTTCCCGCTTTGCTACTTTCGCGTGGAAGATTGCGTCGCCAGTTCCCCTTGCGCCCGGTTGCAAGTTATTTTATCGCCCTTGGACTTTATACGGAACCTCACGCCGACGACGGCAGAAATCGCTTGAATGTCCATATAATTGCTATCGCAATAAAAACTTCCTTCATGGAGGAAGAAATTTTTCTTCCTTCCAGGAAAAAATTTTCTCCTCCATGTTCGATTCAATTCGGCTCATGCGTTGGCAGGTCGGCTGCTCCTTGCGTTACTGGACTGCCCCACTGCACTGCTGCTGTCCACGCTTTCGCGCCTCGCCGTCGTCTTGCGTTTTTCGGCACGGGCTACAGCATTGCGGTTTCGGCATCTGACTCATCCCTCTCGCTCATCATGCCCTCCAAGTGGAGAAATGTCGAGTCGTAAGAAAGGAATACAACAAGATAATGACTGAGCTAGGACTCGCGCAGCTTGTTGGCCTTCCTTGTCCAACGACGAAGCTGCAAGCTTCACCTCTGCCGACAGTTCTCGTGTAGAGCGACTTTCGCCTCCGAAGCCGGGAACCAGCAGACAATCGTGAAGTTCAATTTCCATGGATGACGGTGGTGAGCCTCCGTTCA
The DNA here is from genome assembly GCF_013339745.2 of Dermacentor silvarum. Lineage (NCBI taxonomy): Eukaryota > Metazoa > Arthropoda > Arachnida > Ixodida > Ixodidae > Dermacentor > Dermacentor silvarum. The sequence continues at coordinate 442,828,281 of NC_051154.1, forward strand.
AACGGTTGAACGAGCGTTCGAGAAGTGAAGCCTTTGTTGACGATCTGTAGACAAGAAGCTCCTTTTGTAGAATGCCAATCAGATAGTGCGGGTACGTCCTCATGTGAGCTCAGCGACTGATAGCAGCTCAAGTGACAAAGGAGGTCCCCAAGGTAGCGATTCAAGTGATGAGTCTGATGACTTTCTCGCTTCAGACAGCTTCACTGGCCAGATGAGGGAATAGCCTTCACTTGTAGTCTAACGCTCTCTCATGTACTTTCCGAACAACTGTCTGCAAGTGAAGAGCTTGCTGTAATTGCTTCCAAACATAATATGATGCATGCATGCATTAACGATGTCCTCGATTTCTGCCGGCGAAGAGGCATCTCTGACCTTCCAAAAGATGCTAGGACAGTTTTGAAAACTGAGCGCAAAGCTCAGGTGGAGCAAAATGGTTCATTTGTGCACTTTGGCCTTGCAGAAGGAATTCGTCAAGTGTTGCAGCCGGGGCAAGTAGTTCCAAGTGAACTGAAGCTACAAGGCAACATTGACGGAGTCCCTCTTTACAAAAGTAGCCAGCTTGCCTTTTGGTCCATTTTGTGCCGCATAAAAATGTGGAGGCATCACCGCCATTTCTTGTCAGTGTGTACTGTGGTGCAGGGAAGACGCTATGTCTGCAGGATTACCTAGAGCCATATGTGCAAGAAGTCTCCGACCTAACCTCTGAGGGGTTAAGCATAGGAGGTGCTCATGTTCGGGTGAGCATTGGAGCCATGGTTTGCGATGCTCCTGCAAGGAGCTACGTCAAATGTATTGTTGGCCACACTGGCTATTATGCGTGCGAGCGATGCAACCAAAAAGGCAGCACATTGAAAACAGGGTGACATTTCCCAAAGTTCATGCAGCAGCACGATTGCATCATTTCGGTCTCAAGAGAACAAGCGCCACCCATTCTGGTGTTTTCCAGTGATAAGTGCCCTGTTTGTGCTAGCTTAATATATTCTCAAAACTGACTCAAATATATTCTCAATTCATTTCTGTAATTGGCATGCTTTAAATAGAGCTGCTTTGTTTTAGAACAGATCCCATTCTGTGCAATCCCATTCTGTACGAATTAAATCGTTGGAATGCATACAGTCTAGTGCTGCAAGGTATGTCCTGGGGCGGTACAATCGGTTTGATAGTGCAACGGAATGAAAAAGAAATCTAGGATGGACTCCTCTAAGCAAACGCCGCAAAAATCTTCGCCTCAAGCTTTTTTTACGCTATATATAATAATCAAACTGGAATCAAGGCCTCGTCATATCTGCGTCCTCCATATTACTTGTCCACCCGAAGAGACCATGTGGTCAAGGTTCGGGAGTATGCCCCCAGGACTAACCTTTTTAAGTTTTCTTTCTTTCCGAGGACCATATCGGAGTGGAATTTGTTACCGGCTGAGGCTGTGAGCCAAAACTCTGTCGATTTGTTTTATTCTGTATTATGCCCCTCGCAATAATGCCAATGGCGCTGCGAGTTTTGTTTGAATAAAAGAAAAAAAGAACCAGCATAAAATCCAGGAGGACAGAAGCAAAACAAGTGACAGAACAAGAGTTAGACTTGGAGATATTAGTTTATCTTCACAATGCCCAACATGGCATTTTTGACACACAAGAGTTCGGTAGCTCAAAATGCTGATGTAAGGGTGGGAAAGTTTGCGAAATTCACGCTAGTGTCTTCGACACACTGAACCATAGCTTAAATTGCAGGTAGCTCAGATAGTCAATTTATAATGAATTACTAAGTTATAAAACTTTTTTTCAGTTGGGGGGAGGATACAAATGTACTTTCTAGGTGACAAAGTTTAAGTTGTTTTTTAATCTTTTTTTTATTTGTTTGTTTTTTTTTGTTTTGTTTTAGCAAAATGGGTTTTAGGCTTTCTGGGGTTATTCAAAAGATATATCGCAACTAAATGTTTTGTATGTGAGTGATCCCTGCAGCCACATCTCACCTTAACAAGGTTCATAGGTTATTCTAAATGTCTGCGTTCTTTATCAGTGAGAAAAACAGATGTCATGCTTGCATGTCAGGAGCTGTGTTTCTTATTAGTACATTTCCAGAAGCTCACTTTCAAGAGTTGTACATGCCTTTCCCATCTCATGCACATCATAAAACTGGAGGTATAGCTGCATTCACAACATGAAAGAATAAATGGCCACCTGTGTACCCATGGGCAGCAAAAGCAACGTTCACGGATTCTATCATTGATGCACTGATCAATGAATGTAAACCCTGCCACATGTAAAGGGCTCTGCAAATTATTTCTGTGGCATGTGAACTCTGTGGCATATTTTGTCATGTAGCCACCCTTGAATTGGTTTGCAATATGGCTACAGAAGCCATCAAGCTTGCTGTGTGCTGAAAACCGTCGATTCACATTGGGCCCCTTCTCTACTTTCTTGTGCAAAAATGCACAAATATTAGATTATTTCGTTGTTTATTCTTCTCTGTTGTGATCACCTTGACGTGCATATTGCTGCCCATCTCATTTTTTTTCACAGTCACTGTGCCACCACATCAGTGGCACTACTGAAATGCCCATCAGCTTCCGGCAACAAATTCCTTGCTGACACCTCTATTCATTTGAGTGAATGCAGCACTCTTTCAAGACATTAATAACAACATGCCTAATGCTTCAAAAATGAGCTGCAGTGAGGTGCAGCAATGTAGTTCTGCCTAGATTGCAACATATTTGGGGCTAAGCCTGACAGTGACTACATAATAGAGCAGGTTGGTCATCATTCAGCACCTTGCCTATCTAAGCCTCACATCTTAATGGCAGCAGCCCTTGCTGCTTCCACACATGTGGAAAGCTAGCGTGAACACAGTATATAAATCTGCATCTATGCATGCAGCATGCACATTGTCACTGGAGCAGCCTTTTGGTGTGCATTAGCACAATGGAAGCACCACATTAATCCACACTCAATTTTACATTATCTCAAGCTGTGCCATGGAAGATGAGAGATGGCACAATTACTGTATCTGTGATGCGTCATGGCATGTCCTTATAGTTGTCATGCACATGTCATCTTCGACATGATGCCCCTTATGAATGAAGCAACAGCTTAACCACTGCCTTTCAGTATACGTAGCATAGGGACACTAAAGAGCGAAACTAAGTTATCTTAGACTGACTTAGGTTGACTTTTACTGCAGAATATAAAGCCAAATGTTTTTTTTTTTTTTTATGTCGTATTGGTGCATCAATGTGGTAGTATGAAAGATTTCAGTGTGTTCCCTCATATTCAGGATGTGTTAAGACAGGGGAAGTACTTAAAAGTTCCTAAGGTTATTTTTTCGCTTCTTTAGAATGAAGTCATTCTTGACCAGATAAACAAGTAGACCCGAGTAGGTCTTGTCAAAATTGAAGACATCACAGTGAGCCTGGTGCTATAGAACTTCACCGCAGCACTACCACTCGTCTTCCAATTTTGTTTCTTCTCGGACTTGCCAAGCTGCCTCTTTTGTTAACAGGGTCCGTTTTGCTATTGCAGTGCATAATTTACGAATACAGCCTAACTTGGTAGTCCCCTTTAGCACACCTATAATGTAAAGTGTAAAATTGCTGTTACAGTTGAGCCTTATCTGAGGTGAGTACATGGTTATGAAAACAGACACCAGAAACATGAGAATTTTCCTGTGTGCATTGGCATGGGAGATAATGACGATTTGGTTAGAGTGAATGCAATAGCCACTTAATTGGGCTTGCATTTCTTAGGTCTAGTTACAATCACTACCACAAAGTGTATGTAATTGCAAACACCTACTGCACTTCCTTCAAGCAACTGGTAGCAGGATTCTCACACATAACTTCTACACTGTAAACAGTTTAGAATGTATACATAAGTAGGAACAGCTATGGTTTGGTGTGGTAATAAACATGATGAAACAGCACTGAAGACAAACACAAAAGAAGAAACAGATAATGCAGTGACTATAAACTAAAGTTTATTTGAAATGTGTGTGCCATTTCATCAGGTTACCACACGAACTTTCCAGTTGTCATTAGTTTTGCAGATTTTAAGCTGTTTGCAGTGCTAAAGATGAACACCACACAAGAAACCAAGCTTTTTAATAAACTGTAGTTCACATAAAAGGGCATTTAGAAGCCTAGTTGGTGCATATGAAACATGATTTAAGAACCTCCCCCCCCCCAAAAAAGCAGACATGGCACGAAAGAAAGAGTAGACAAGGGACAAGCGTTTTGAGGTTTCAGAGTTGTGACTACATATGTGTCAGATGGTGCAACATTCAGGAAAGAGGCCTTGTGACATATAATTGCCATGGAAGTTTACATTGCCTTTCTGTATGGATAACACTGAAAATACTACTCGATCCTACCAGCAGTGGCCACAATGTAATGAATGTGGGCAAAATGCAAAATAATGCTTGTGTATAATGCACTTTGGCTGCATGTTGGACTCCCAGGAGGTCAAAATGAATCCATTTTCTTCCACCACACCATTTATCACAGCTACATGCATACACGCCTGTTGCTTAGGGACATCAAACCCCATGAATGAAATCTTTTTATGCACAGCATTTGGTCACTTGTATGAGCTGTTATTATTGTGCACAGTGTAATGGATGACTGTGGCATTTTTTTTAATGATGAATTCAAAAGTCTGTGATGACACGTGAGTATGTGTATGTTTCGTGTTATATGATTTGTTGCCATAGAAACTTCTAACATGTTTTAATCCAGGCACATTAGCCTCAACCTCACTTCACCAATGCTGCTATATAGTCGCCTAAGACAGGGGGCGGCCTATACTGCAAGCTCACCCTCCGCTAAGTACAAAATAACTTATTAGTCACGGCTAGGTTGCGTGTGCCGCCGCCCGATTTAAAGGTGCAGCCTTATCCACCCATCCATCCACACTTTGTGAGCATGTCTCGGAAGTCCCCGATCGCGGGATCGAATCCCGGCCACGGCGGCCCATTTCGATGGGGCAAATGCGAAAACACCAGTGCACGTTAAAGAACCCCAGGTTGTCCAAATTTCCGGAGTCCCCCACTACGGCGTGCCTCATAATCAGATCGTGGTTTTGGCACGTAAAACCCCACATTAATTGTTTTTTTTCTTCGGAAGTCCCCCAGAAATGCTAGCACTTCAGCGGCATTTCTCCCAATAACCACAGATTAATCGGGGTGAAAACGCATGGAATTACAAACGGTACCGCGCATTAATAAGCAACTTAAAAAAAAAAAAGAAAAAAAAAAGGTAAGAGAGGATTCGAACACGCGTCTTGCCGAGAATGGCGATAAGGTATCCGCACCCCACGCACACGACCACTTACACGAAGCAGCCAGTGGTGCATTTTACGTAGTATATATATATATATATATATATATATATATATCTTTTTTCAGTCAGTTTTTGGGTTTACAGAATCAGTCACGCGTAAACGTCTGTTTAAGGTTCGATTGTATAAGAAAGACATTGCATCGACATGCCGTCGACAGCAATGATCGAGTCGAGTGCCTTTTCTGCCGACGGCGCCAAGAAAAGGACCAAATTTGCTATTCCATCGGCTGTCGTGCGAAACTTGGAAGCATAGCATTCTAGCGAACATTGCAAGTTCGCACGTGTTTTTGTTTGCTTCTGCCCAAAGAGACGCGAAACAAATTTTGAGTGCTCATGTACACGCTTCAAGCACTCGGCAACCGCCCATACATGGAGCCACTTGCGATTCACTGTACTACGTAATCCTCTGACCGTAATGCAAGCATACGTTCCTCGTAATTAATTTTTATCATAAGGTCATTCACAAACCATTGCTTAATTATCACGTGTGGAGCACACTTAAGCGGCAGGCCGCCAGTATATACCCGTGCCCTGCTGTGAACAACCCGCGGTCTGTCACAGCAAATCGATCAGCCCGTCCCCCGTGACAGATAAGCATATCAGCGAAGCTGTTAATTAAATCTCAACGAAAGTAGTATCCGTCAAGCGAACTAATTAATTAACCAACGTGGTATCAGCTCTGTTGAAGGGGTCACAGCTTGCAAACGTATTTCTGGTTCCTGCGCAGTGTGCCTGTGATCAGTGCATTAGTCTTTAAAACATGCTATTTAACCTTAGCAAGTCGTACAGAAAGTATTAAAATTGATAAGGCGTAAATTGGCTTATTACGGACCAATGTAGCCCAAAGGATAGCCACTTAGTAACCCATGTTGGCAAGTCCATGTGAGAGTTTGTCCAATAATTCCCGCCTTGTGAATGGACGAGCTAATATTGTTTACTGAATGTGTAATGCGGGCCAGCGTTGGATCTTTATGAGAATGGTACAGCCTATATTCGCGCCACACTGTTAATCTTAGGCCATCATTCGGCCAGGAACTAGAATGGCCCAGCCCATATTGGAACCACGCTGTTAACCTTAGGCCATCACTCCTCCAGGAAGTGCCAATGCGTTTCGAACGTTGGTCCGAGCTGACGTGCCGCCTGGGTGGCATAACGTGGGCCGTCGTGCCGCCGGGTGATGGCTGCGTTTGTTTCCGATCGCGTTCCATCGCATTTTCGCCTGACAAGCGTCTACCGACTGGCGAGGAGCGTATCTTGGCGCCGGGGTAAAGGCCGTTTCTTCTTCTTTCTGCGGTTTTACGTGCCAAAACCAGTTTTGATTATGAGGCACGCCGTAGTGGAGGGCTCCGGAATAATTTCGACCACCTGGGGTTCTTTAACGTGCACTACAACGCAAGCACACGGGCGTTTTTGCATTTCGCCTCCATCGAAATGCGGCCGCCGGGGCCGGGATTCGATCCCGCGACCTCGGGCTCAGCAGCGCAACGCCTTAGCTGACTAAGCCACCCGGCGGGTAAAGGCCGTTTCACATGGTGCGATTTTGCACTGCGATTATCGCACCGGAAGTGCGATTTCCGTCGCATGCGACGAAAATCGCAGTCGCAGGGCCGATTCTGCGATTTTCGGCTGCGACCAACCGGTTGGTCGCAGCGTCGCAACGTCGCAGCAATCGCTGCGATTTTCCCGTCGAAATTGCGCCGAGAGGTATTTCGCGGTCTGTTTTGGAAAATGGCGGCGGTCGCTCAACGCAACGTTTATAGATACTTTTTTGTCTATAAATATTGGATCAACGAGCCTCGAACAGTGCAACTAATTGAGTGGAGCCTTGGATTGCGCAATCGGTACGTACCATCAGCACCGAACAGTGCAGATAAAAACTCGTAGGTCAGATTCGGTTCTGTGATTTCTACGAGTTTGTTGACACGCTACGTTGCTAATCTGGCGACGCTGTTTTTTAGGTTGGCTTCGGGTGCTGATAGTACGTACTTTTGCGTGATTTTCCGCTATTCACACGCGCTGCGAGTTGGTAAATACTACGAGGTGTCCCTCACGGGAAGGCATGGCCTTCGGATGTCGTCCCAATTTTCTGGTTCTGGAGACAACTCGCGATATACGAAAACGCCACAGTTTTATCGCGGTATGCTTTTACGGACGGAACAATTTAAAGAATATGCAACTACGGACAAATGCTGTGGTCAATAGGTCACGCTATACGCGCGACCATTTAGTTGCAGTCAGTTGGTTAGGGCTTTCATGCGCATTTTCCCCAATGAATTATCTCATTTCAAGGTTCTGTTACTTCCGCTGCGAGACGCAAAGCGAACGTGCAAACTGGATATCGTAATGAATGTTCTACAATAGCATATTTCGCGCTTTGACTGGGAATAAGCAGTATTGCCAATTTATTTTCGAAGCAATATTTAAACAGTTCTTTTCTCATTTTTCTGATGCATCATTTTTCTCCTGAATAAAAAAACCAATAAACCTTCAGTGTGTTGCAGACTTTGTATCCGTACTGCATCTGTGTTAACCCTCACATTAAAAGGTAATTGCACATTTCGCTTACTTCAGTGCATCGAATTACTTTTGTTTATGCTGGTTGTAACATATCGCAGTACTCTAAGAAACTACTTAGCCATAAACATCCTTGCCTTTTCTTGCTTCTCTGTCTCTACTTCCTGTAAAACACATGCAATAATGCGAAAAGCAGGCAGACATCTGGTTTTTATAAGTAGTAGATAACACATTAAAGAAAAGCAGATCAAAATTGTGCAGTGAAGTCAGCCGGTTGCATTCCTTCCTGTGAATGATAGGATCTTTTCAAGTGTGGGTGGGTCTTGCATGTCCACAGCTCATAAAGTGTGCAGACTCATCACGAGGCGTAGGTATAGCCCATCAAGATGGAGGCAATGCTGCTAATGAGTCTGCACTTACATGTATTACTGCATAAACTCGTATAACCATATCCCATCATTACTCAATCGAGCTTGCTCAGTCATATTCACCAAAATTCTACTTATACGAGCTTGCTCTGACTAATATTCACCAAAATTGTACTTGGCCAAGCTTGATCTGACTAATATTCACAAAGATTCTACTCAGGCAAGCTTGCACCGAGTCATATTCACCCAATATCTACTTAGCCAAGCTTGCTCCGACTTATATTCATCAAAATTCTACTCAGGTGAGCTTGCACTGAGTCATATTCACCAAAAATCTACTTGCCGAGCTTGCTTTGACTCATATTCACTAAAATTATACTTGGATCAGCTTTCCCTGACTACCAAATGACAATATTCACTAAAAGTTTACTCAACTGAGCTTGCTCTTACTCGTATTCACCAAAATTCTACTCAGTCAGGCTCAAACGAACTCAGACTCACGGTTAGTTCGAAGTCTTAGTGAGCCAACGTTTGAGTGAGTTCACCGTGCTATGCATACATTACATTATGTGACCTGTGCGGTGAATAAGCAAACATTGTCTATGAGTACGTGTTGCATCGGGTGAAATAAGGACAACTGTAAACACTGCAGTTAGTTTTCTAGAGTTCAACTGACCGTTGCGTGAAAGCTTCGCCTATGTCGATTCAAGTAAGTGCATTGGATCTGCATCATATCTTTTGCCAATCCTGCTGGCTGTCCTAGTCATTACTGGGCGGCCACATTTTGTACATTTCAACACAAAGTTTAATAAATGACTGTAGTGCAATATATTAAAAAAAACGATGCTTGCATCACTGCACGTATAACAATCAGAACATGACACAAACACATGCACATAAGATGGACACAAATGATAAATACATAAACAGATGGAATCAGATAGCCACCACCTATTGAAAAAAAAAGAAAAAGCACAGGACTACGTATAACCATTCCCCTTGCCAGGTACATGGGCTATAGGAGAAACACACGTGCAACCTAGCAGTTACCTCGAGGTAGCAGCTATGGACGCTTTTGCATTCGCAGCTGGCCACTCAACCACTCAAGTGTGTTCAGTGTGCACTTGTACTTAGGCACACTTTTTATTGTCTGTATCTCAAAAATTTAATGTGGCTCCTCAAAATTTTGAGGATGTTTGGATTCTGAGGCTTGCAAAGGTAAATATTTTTATTCCATTTACGTTCAAGGTGAAGGCTCATACAAAAGATTAGAGATATTGTCAGTGCTCCTCACTTTCTCTCAGAACATAAGTGGTCTGTTATTGAGATTCTAGCAGCTTTTCAGCAGCAAGAAAGGGAATCAGCTTCCCCTGTTTTCAGCATTGGGTTAATGCAGGCAATTCAGGGAGGCATAAAGTTTTGCCAATACAATCGGTTCGGGAATACCAGATTAGACTGTACCTTGACACTTTCCTTGCACTTTCTTATTTTGGTCAAATAACCCAGTTTGAAATGGCTCCAGTTAGCATGCTCTAACATTGGTCTAATATAGGTTAAGTACATGACTAGCTTAACAGACTGGGATGCTGGCTTTCATTTCCAGGAAAGGAATCATAGCACCTGCTCCAGTTGCATATGTTTTTGGTTATCAGGTGTATTCAGCCTCACTTTAAGGATAACGTGCTGAAGCAGGTAGAAGCACACGCATGCCATTAGCGGATAGTTTCGATAGCTTCTTACCTTACACTTGCCACCAAGAATACAAAATTTTAGCGTTCGATTTTGTTATTAAACAAACAAACGTACTCCTAACAAGGTATTTTAATGTTAGCCGTGTGGCTACGCGGCTGCGCTACGTACTGCAGCATATTAACTTAAGCTTCTTGATACAGATTCACAGCACACTAACAGCGCAAGAAACAGGACGAGAAAATAGACGACGCCCATGTCTGCCAGAATGATACGATACTACGTACACTAGTGACATGCAGCTCCTAAAAAAATAAAAAAAATAAAAAAAAATGTGGTGTCGGCTTTTACGCCTTTCGAAAATATTCAGAGAGCACTTGTATGAATAATTACAGCACAGGCGCCGAGACGGACGAGCTAGGCTGGCGCTAAGATAAACGTTCACAACACAAATTCTATTGCACGTTCAGTAATTACACAGATCATTTGCGGCTTTGTTCAGGGGCAGACGTGAGCGTTTGGGTTGGTGCTTGCTGCTAAGTTTGGCGCAAGAATATTGCTAGGAGCAGGAACCGCTAATGCGCAATCACGAGCACACATCCACACACACACATCCGTTTTTCAGAAGCTGACGTTAATCACGGGTAGCGCGAGGGTCTCTGCGTTGACATGACGACTCCGCTGCAGCCGAATTCCGAATACTGCATATGCGATGACAACAGCGATAGGGGCTTGTTGATAGGTCCTCTTGTAATTTGTTTAACCGCAGGTAGAACGACACAGGCATAAAACACACACGAGACAGCACACAACGCTGAACGACCACCAGCGAACAGCTGTTTACGTCCGCCATTTCTCCTCGTATTGAACTTCACAAACCGCTGTTGCGCACTCCAAAACAAACTAAACTTTGAAGCGTTTTTAAATTACAAAACGCACGTATTATTCGGTCCTAATAAAGAGAGGTCAATTATATTATAACGCGCACGTCTTTTTCATTACATTAAACGAATTTATGCGGCGTGTGCGACAAAATCTGGCAGCAAGCAACTCTGGGCGTCGCATAATCGCATTGTTGACATCGCACCATGTGAAATGGCCGTTGCGAATTTCGCATCTGCGAAAATCGCAGCTGCGAAAATCGCAGTGCAAAATCGCACCATGTGAAACAGCCTTAAGAGAGGACACTTCCATAGGCCCCTGCGGCCGATTTTGGTTCGCAGCGCACCTAGCGGGTGTGTGGAATCTACACAGACTCAGAGATTCGAACCGCAGGAAAACTAATCACGAAGGCCATCTTCTGGTGATTAGAACACAGCCTCCAAAATCGCTTTCGTGCGAGTGCTCATCTCGGAGGCTATATTTCGGTTTCTTTAACGCGTTTCTTGCATTCATCGAGTAGCTTCGTGTAAGCTGTACCGAAAGAGCAGCAAGCGCACGATGCCACTGTGTGTTTATGCAGACATTTTAAATAAACATGACAAGTGTTTGAAGAGACGAAACATTTTATTTTCAAGTCATATTCTCAGTAAGCACATGCGCACTTTTTTTCGCAACGTTCGATGAACGCAAGCACAGAAATATGGTTGCACTGCAAAGTGCAAGACATGCCAATACAGGCGCGATATGTTGAGAATAAATTTCACAAAAGGAATAAACAGGCGATATTATGAAAAACCTCACAGAACAGTAAAACTGCAGAAGGCAGCATTAACATTAAAGAGGAAAATAACGCTCGTCCTTTGAAGCCGAATCTTATGAAGTGGTAGTTTCAGGCTGCATAGCAAACAAGGAATGAAGGCTGCTCACTGCAGTTGTCAAGCCAACCACGCTCTTTCCCTGTCCTGCCGTTGTTACTGCACAACGCGACACAGCCGTAATTCCTGTAGTAATTGACTACGGACGGAATGACCTGCAAAAAAGTATTGTAATGTCTTCTCTCCCACCTTCGCACAAATTTTCACCTACGCACTTCAGATCACCCTTTCGCGAAAAGCGTCACGTGCAACTGTCGCAGCTAAAAAAACACACAAAAGCAACCTTCGTTGCCATGCATGCGCTACTTAGGCAGAAGTGTTTATTCTGAATAAGTCGTAGCCACAGCTTACAAACATTCTTCTCAATTCGCAAGTTCTCTCTAATTGCACTCGTAACAAAGGCTTCAAGCAATCTGCGCACGCTACAAATAACCATCCCAAGCATGACTGTATTCTTTCACACAATTGCACACATGTGAATTGAATTCAGACTGCGTATACCAGCGTGTGCCGACTCACTTTCTCGCTCCAAGAAACGATTTTCTCGCAAACGTGCGGCACAGCATTCCAAATTGCGGTTTCTTACATAAAGTGAAGCAATCAAATAATAACAATTCAACAAAATAAACTATATGAACAAAGCAGCATAGAAAAACCATACTGTTTACAAGAACAAAGGATACGAGCACCTAAAGTAAGAACTAATTATGGAAAACAAAGTGCTGCGTACCAGACACATCACGTTTTGAATATCATTGCAGATAGATTAAACTTCAAAGCTAGTAGTTCTGCATTTAAAAACAAGCAAAGAACTTGCAGTTTCAACATTACCTTTTGGATCTTCATGCCTCGACGAATGCCTAAATCATTCGCGAATTAGTATTCCGAGTGTTGCTATGAATAATGTAATTTCATTGCATCCTCATGAATTCTACGTTTCCAAATTTTGGAATTTATTTTGTGTATATGTATATTTTTGGCGTGCACAACCTCTTCTGTACGATTATTTAAATATGTTGAGTAAATTTTTTCTCTTGTTTATGTGATTTGTTATGGGTACTCTTGCAAGTTGCTAGTTGTCCATTTTCGTGAAAGTGATGTACTGCAATCCTTTTTTGACTGTGTTGAACTCGAAGCGTGCGAGCTGCCACGAACTGCGGAGGGACAGGGAACTTTTGTCAGGCTTGACTGCCATTAGCACCTGCCCCTGCAGTGAGCTTTGTATATTGCTTACTGTAAATAAAATACTTACTTACTTAAATCCACGAACATCATGCGCAAACTTAAGAACACAAAAAAAAAACTCTCTGCACCGAACAGCACAATGCGACCAATGTCCACTTACGGCTGAAGTGACAAATACATAAGCAATTTGCAAAGTAATGAAGGGAAAAAAGAACGTAATGAAGGCCTTCTTACCAAGCAGCAGCCAAGTAGACAGTGGTTCTGACAGACGAACACAGCAAAGACCACGCAGACGTTATCGCACATATTTTGTAGCATCGCCTTGCCTGATCACACCATGGCCGATATTTTGTAGCGATGCGTTATGTTTGATTCTATATACTAGTCTTATCATCCATCGCTCAAGCACGACTGATCCCGTTGATAACCTCTACGTCTACAGCCACATAGACAAGTAGACGTATAGTGCACTAGAAAAGTTACTACAGTAGATAACTAGCACGCGCGTTCCCTTGGAGACAGGGAGAGTTGTATTGCCCTCAAGTGGCGGCATGAAGCTGCGAAGCTCGGCCACTTTTAGGCTGGAGTGGTCACTCTTGTAATCCGTACGTTACTCTATGCCGTTGCTCTTCCGTGTTGCTTTGGTTTGCGAACGCCTGGAACTATGTTTTGCGGCAAGTGCGACTTCACGGCAATTTCCATCACCATGACCTGCTGCGCCTTCGGATGCCAAACTAGTTTCAGCAAACGGAAGAAGCTTGATCGTTTTGTACGCCAAGAGGCTTGAATTCGCGGTCACGCGAAACTGTGTGTGAAAACGTGATTACGAAACTTTTATGATTCAGCTCAATCCTTTTTGACATTCGAGGCTCGAGCATGAAAACTCATCTTAGGAAAGCAGCTCTGCCTTTTCTGCTTACTTACTAGCTTTCTTTAGAACAAATAGCTTTGTTTGCCTCTTTTGTTCGTGTTCCTCGTTGGCCGCCAACCGGTGGATTTGCGATACAAGGCACCCATTAGCTTACGTGCCCTCCCGAAACCGAGTTACGGGGTGCGTTCTTCGCCGAACGACAGCATCATAGGTCTTTGAGACGTACATGCTAATTCACGTGAGCTTTGAAGTGTGTTAAGGTTACGATGCGGGCGGGGGTGGAGCACTCGCAAAGAATACATGTGGTCGACCGCTCGTTCACTGGCTGGTTGAGTCGTAGTTCATTTAGTCGTTTTCTCATACGTTTATTCGTTCGCGTGCTTGTTCGTTCAACTATTAGTTCGTACGGCCACTATGTCTTTGAAACGCACTTGCGGTAGGACACTAAGGCTGGTGCGTCCGTGCCCTCCGCCAGCCTTTGAGCGTCATAGCTTATACGCGCCGCGAATTGAAGTGGCAAGGACAGAGCGGATAATTTAGCTTACGGAGTGTTTGCTGGAGGCCAGGATGTTGGCATTCGATTGCAAACGTGTTATTTACAACCATTCGCAACAAGATCTTCCTACACGCGCTTGACAAATGTAGTGCACGCGATACATTCGGAATCGTCATGGTACGGCGTTAGCTCTCATTTAGATATTTATAAAAATAGTTATCAAAACAGGAAAAAGAATCTACCGTCACTGAATTTGTATACAGGGTGCTTCAGCGAACACTTACAAAAATTCTTAAATGTTTGCTGTGGCAGATAGCACAATTCTAGTTCATGAGCTGGTCTACTCAAAGAGGCGGACATTACTTGCACAAGAAATTGAAATGCCCCGCAGGGGCGTCTGCGTCAGCAGGCGTTTGGTGTGTTGCGACACCACGGACCCGAGCACATGAGGGTCGGATCCTCCCACGCTTAACCGTGCGTGGCTTAGCCGTGTCTGGGGAAAAGGGGATCCTGGGGGTTGAGCCGATGCCGGGAGTTGGACCTTTATGGCCCCCCGGCGGAGGCAACACACTTCTTTGGCCTCCGCTTCACGTAGACGGCACCCCCGGACTGACCCACCCGTTGGAAGTTGCCCTTTCCTGGCTCTCTCTCCAATCTTCGTCTTTCCCTATCACTTTTAATCTTTCCTGTCTTCTCATCTTTTCCATTCACTTCGACTTTTCCTGGCGGCAAGGGTTAACCTGGTGTGGCTGTCCTACCTTGGGTATACCATATTGGGTTATAGTAACGGCAGACTGCTGGCGCTGTGCAGACTTGTTTACATGTTCTGCCACGTCCCCTTGTTGGGCTCCGTGGTGGGTGGCAGACGCCGTTGCCGAATAAACCACTTCTTTCCATGGGATCCTCAAACCCTTTTACAACCGATCGTGCCTCGAAAAGGGTACGCACCGACGCAACCTCGCTATTCTGGCCCAAAAACAAAGAAACTTTCCCGAAATTTCACGTCCTTCACTGTGAGCAACCATCTACGAAAGCTAGATCAATCTCCCCATTTCTTGTGGCCAAGTGCCTAAAAGAGACCATTGGAGCTGGGTATAAGGCAACAAAGATGGCAACCAGAGATTTGCTCCTCGAACTAAAGGACAAGGAACAATACAACAAACTCGCACACCTCGTAGCCTTTGGTAACATCCCTGTTTCTGTAAGCGCACATCGAACAATGAACACAGTAAAAGGTGTAGTATCAGACGAAGATCTAATGAAATTGAATGAAGAAGAACTCCTGGATGGATGGAAGGACCGAGGGGTAATCCATGTGCAGCGCATCAAAATCAGACGGAATGACAACGAAATCCCATCAAAGCATTTAATACTGACTTTCAGTTCAACTACTTTACCCGAGACTCTTGAAACCGGCTACGTAAAACTTCATGTTCGACCATACATTCCGAACCCGCGACGTTGTTTCAAATGTCAAAGATTTGGTCACGCATCCCAGAGCGGCCGAGGGCAGCTTATGTGCGCAAAGTGCGGCACAACTGGTCACTCTTCTGACGATTGCAATAATGACGAGGTACATTGTGCTAACTGCGATGGCAGTCACCCTGCATACTCCAGAGCTTGTCCAGCCTGGAGGAAAGAAAAAGAAATAATTACTGTAAAAGTGAAGGAGAACATAACATTCCGTGAAGCACGCCAACGTATCTCCTCTTTATTCTTGCTCAAAACATCTTTCGACGAAGTGGTGCAACGGGGGGCGGCACCACAACGGCATCTGGCGGCAGCCCGGACCACGCCCAGCGTGCCGAGGCCAACGCCACCCGCCCCTAAGGTGGGAGCAGCCAACGCTGCCCTGCCATCTCTCAAAATGTCCACACCATTGGCCTCTAGAAGCTCCGGCAGCAGCCAGGGCACCGCAGAGGCCCCAGGGGTCCTGTCGACCTCCGGTCCGGTGGGGACGAAGATTTCTCGCTCGAGATGAAGTCTACGCGACGCACACATCCCTCTCTGGAGCGGGTGTCCAGTGCCTCACAAGAGGCTATGGACACCAGTCCAAGCCAAACGGCGCTAGTAGCGTCGATGGAGCGGCGAGGTTCTCTCAACCGCTCCAAAAAAGACAAAACACCAATTAGAGGGCCTAACAAAGGCTCTGTAAAGTAAGTTACTCTCCTCCCTTTTGAGACACACAGCACCTTTCATTTTCCTCAAACATGAACACAATAATGCAGTGGAATGTTAGGGGACTAATCCACAACCTAGACGACATCCAAGAACTTATCAATAAATTCAATCGAAAGGTGCTGTGTGTTCAAGAAACGCACCTAAACTCCAGAAACAGCAACTTCCTACGTCAGAGAATTGTTTTCAGAAGAGACCGCGAGGATTCTGCCGCATCATCTGGTGCTGTGGCCATCATACTCGACAGAAGTGTAGCCTGTCAGCAACTTCCACTCAATACGGCACTTGAGGCGGTAGCCGTTCGTGCTGTACTTCTGGGTAAGCTCATAACCGTTTGCTCGCTCTACATACCCCCGCATTATCCTTAACACAAGCATGAATTTCAGTCATTTATAGATGAATTACCAGAACCTTACCTCGTTCTTGGCGATTTCAATGCACACAGCAGCTTGTGGGGCGACACGCGTATCGATGCACGAGGACGCCTAATCGAACAATTTCGTTTCTCCTCTGGTGCGTGTCTCCTGAATAAGAAGGAACCCACCTACTACAATCTCGCAAACAAAACGTTTTCTTCCATTGATCTCAGTGTAGCTTCCCCGTCTATATTTGCTGAGCTTAAATGGGAAGTTATAAAAAATCCTTACGGGAGTGACCACTTCCCGATACTGCTGAGATCACCACTACAAAACGAACCACCACAGGCACCTCGCTGGAAGTTGGATAGGGCCGATTGGGAGAAATTCCAAAGTCTTACAAGTAGTATCTCGTGGTCTGACATATCTTCGCTGGGAATTGATACTGCTGTCGAGTATCTTACATCTTTTATAATTGATGCCGCCTCTGAATGTATACCTAAATTAAGTGGTGCGACCTGCAAACGCCGTGTCCCATGGTGGAACGACGAATGTCGGAACGCTCGTAGTAAACAGAACAAAGCGTGGGGCTTGCTGCGGGACTCCCCAACTGCGGAGAATCTTTTCAATTTTAAGAAGATAAAATCGCAGGGCAGAAGAACGCGTCGACAGGCCAGGAGAGAGAGTTGGGAGAAGTTTTTATCAGGCATCAACTCGTATACAGATGAGGGCAGAGTCTGGCAGAAAGTTAATAAGATAAAAGGGCTACAAACTTATTCACTCCCGTTGGTAAACACACAAGGCGACAGTCTGGAAGACCAAGCTAACTGCCTGGGAGCACATTTTGAACATGTGTCCAGCTCATCGCATTATTCACATATATTTAAAAGACACAAGGTTGCAATAGAAAAACAGAAACTAGAAAGAAAATGTACCGAACACGAGGCATACAACCAGCCATTCGGCATTGCTGAGCTGTATGCATCGCTTAGTTGCTGCAACAAGTCTGCCCCAGGCCCTGACCGCATAGCTTATCAAATGCTGAAACACCTCCCCCATGAAACAAAGAAAACTCTGCTCTCCCTATACAATGCTATATGGACCTCCGGCGAGATCCCCTCTGCCTGGAAAGAGGCCATTGTCATTCCTATACTGAAGCAGGGCAAGGACCCATCGTCTGCTTCAAGTTACCGGCCTATAGCACTAACAAGCTGTCTCTGCAAACTTCGAAAAAATGACAAACCGCAGACTAATACACTTCCTCGAATCAAACAAACTGCTTGACCCGAACCAATGCGGGTTTCGAGAGGGTCGATCCACCGCCGACCATCTAATACGTATTGAGACGCAAATTCGTTAAGCTTTTGTCCATAAACAGTTCTTTCTGTCTGTATTCCTTGATATGGAAAAAGCCTACGATACCACGTGGCGGTTTGGAATACTTAGAGACCTCTCACACGTTGGTATACGTGGTAACATGTTAAATGTCATAGAAAGTTATTTATCGAATCGCACATTCCGTGTTCGCGTGGGAAATGCTGTATCAAGACCATTTGTGCAGGAAAGTGGAGTGCCACAGGGCGGGGTGCTGAGTTGCACTCTCTCTATCGTAAAAATGAGTTCTTTGCGTCTGTACATCCCAAGAAACATGTTTTACTCTGCATACGTCGATGATGTACAGATAGGTTTCGCCTCGTGCAATCTTTCAGTCTGTGAGCGGCAGATTCAGCTTGGTCTGAACGAGGTGTCTAAGTGGGCAGATGAGAATGGATTTAGCCTTAACACACAAAAGACCACCTGCGTCCTTTTCTCCAGAAAGAGGGGTCTGCACCCCGTTCCTGACATTGAGTTGCATCGAAAACGTGTGGCCGTAAAAACAGAACATAAATTTTTAGGTGTGATTTTAGATACTAAACTAACATTTGTGGCACACATACGGTATGTAAGGAACAAGTGCATGAAAACAATGAATATTATAAAAGTATTGTCACGCACTGCTTGGGGTAGTGACACAAAGTGTCTTTTGAATCTTTATAAGAGCCTCATACTCACAAGAATAGATTACGGCGCCATAAACTAATACCTCCAAGTCTAACTCTTGTTCTGTCACTTATTTTGCTTCTGTCCTCCTGGATTTTATGTTGGTTTCTGTTCTAAAACAAAGCATCTCTATTTAAAGCATGCCAATTACAGAAATGAATTGAGAATATATTTGGGTCAGTTTTGAGAATATATTAAGCTAGCACAAACAGGGCACTTATCACTGGAAAACACCACAGTCGTGGCACTTGTTCTCTTGAGATCGAAATAATGCATTCGTCCGTGCTGCTGCATGAACTTTGGGAAATGTGACCCTGTTTTCAATGTGCTGCCCTTTTTTGGTTGCATCGCTCACATGCATAATAGCCAGTGTGGCCAACAATACATTTGAAGTAGCTCCTTGCAGGAGCATCGCAAACCATGGCTGCAATACTCACCCGAACATGAACATCTCCTATGCGTAACCCCTCAGAGGTAAGGTCGGAGACTTCTTGCACATATGGCTCTAGGTAATCCTGCAGACATAGCGGCTACCCTGCACCACAGTACACACTGACAACAAGTGGCGGTGATGCCTCCACATTTTTATGCAGCACAAAATGGACCAAAAGGCAAGCTGGCTACTTTTGTAAACAGGGACTCCGTCAATGTTGCCTTGTAGCTTCAGTTCACTTGGAGCTACTTGCCCCGGCTGCAATACGACGAATTCCTTCTTCAAGGAAAAAGTGCACAAATGAACCATTTTGCTCCACCTGAGATTTGCGCTCAGTTTTCAAAACTGTCCTAGCATCTTTTGGAAGGTAAGAGATGCCTCTTCGCTGGCAGAAATCGAGGACATTGTTAATGCATGCGTGCGTCATATTATGTTTGGAAGCAATTACAGCAACCTCTTCACTTGCAGACAGTTGTTCGGAAAGTACATGAGAGAGCGTTGGACTACAAGTGAAGGCTATTCCCTCATCTGGCCCAGCGAAGCTGTCTGAAGCGAGAAAGTCATCAGACTCATCACTTGAATCGCTACCTTGGGGACATCTTTTGTCACTTGAGCTGCTACCATTCTTTGTGCTCACATGAGGATGTATCCGCACTATCTGATTGGCATTCTACAAAAGGAGCTTCTTGTCTGCAGACGTCGTCGACAAAGGCTTCGCTTCTCGACCGCTCGTTCAACCGTTTTAACGGAGGCTCACCGCCGTCATCCGTGGAAATTGAACTTCGCGATTGTCTGCTCGTTCCCGGCTTCGGAGGCGAAAGTCGCTCTACTCGAGAACTGTCTGCAGAGGTGAAGCTTGCAGCTTCGTCGTTGGACAAGGAAGGCCAACAAGCTGCGCGAGTCCTAGCTCATTCATTATCTTGTTGTATTCCTTTCTTACGACTCCATTTCCTCCACTTGGAGGGCATGATGAGCGAGAGGGATGAGTCAGATGCCGAAACCGCAACGCTGTAGCCCATGCCGAAAAACGCAAGACGACGGCGAGGCGAACGCGTGGACAGCAGCAGTGCAATGGGGCAGTCATTCACAGCAAGGAGCAGCCGACTTGCTAACGCATGAACCGAATCGAATCGAACCATGGAGGAAGAAAAATGTTTTCCAGGAGGAAGAAAAATTTATTCCTCCATGAAGGAAGTTTTTGTTACGATAGCAATTATATGGACACGTCAAGCGGATTTCTGCCGTCGTCGTCGCCGTGAGGTTACGTATAAAGTCCAAGGGCGATAAAATCTTGCAACCGGGCGCAAGGAAAACTGACGACGCAATCTCCCACGCGAAAGGAGCAAAGCGGGAAGGAAGCGCGGAAGGTAGAGGAGGGCAGGGGGGGGGGAGGTGGCTTCTACTCTGCCAACAAATGTGTTCATGTACTTTGCGCCGGTACGGCCTGCCGGTGTTGTATCTTGCAAGCGACCTCCAAACGGCTCTGACCTTTGTATGCGCTGTGAATTCGGCCGCTCAGTTTTCCGTTGTAGCGATAAACCGCACGAACCTTCGCTCGCTCGCTCCCGCAGCTGCGCTTGCTTCCAGCGTTTTGGCAGTGGTTGTCTGCGGTCATCGAGTGTGATCTATTCATGTGTGCTTGTGCGCGCTGACACCACGCTTGTTAATTCAGTCAGTAAGTGAATGTGTCCAACTTTATGCAGCCGATAAAACTACTATCCCTGCTCCGAATAGCTCTCTGCTAATTCGCTATCGCCATTGATGCTTCGCCTTTCGGGCAAAACTGCGACATTTTTTTCTCTTCTTCCATGAAGCGAACGGATTTTTTAGAGGTCCATTCGATTCGCCTGCACTGTGAACCAGTTCGGGCACCGATTCAGAAAAGCGCGGCACATGAAACGAATGCCGAGGGGCAGACCCGGTGCAGGTGTGTGTTTTGTCCGACCAATGTGCAACGCTTGCGTTAAATAGGTCTTGAGCTGCTGGTGTAATCGGCTTCAGAGACGTTAATATACCCGCGCTTGCCTACACACGGCAGATACCCGTAAGCTGGGTTTTAACGGCTATTGTGCATGTGTGCTGTGTCGTCTGCTGCGCTGCTGCTTCGCACCTGTACCACAGTGTATTAGAATATAAGGTATGTGTACATTCTAGGACACTGTACCTGCACGACTGCACAAAGTCGGCACCGACAGTAGAAAGGGCGCAGCAAAATCGCGAACCAGCCCTGCACCTTTCCTGTACATTTTGAAACGAACGGCGGATTTCTCATAGGGTGTTCAAAGGCGCCATTGCTGCACCGCTGAAACGAATGAGCTGTTAATACAGGTGAATAGAACGTGTCAAAGCTACGTTCGATTCACCTACACCACCTGCAAACCATAACGAAGCAGCCACTAGTACACTCTACAGCCACGGAAAGCTGGATTGCGGATCGGACTTATTAATAAACACTATTAACAAACTATAATATACATTTTTTTCTTTTTTGTCATTCAATGATTCCGGTGTGACCCACGCGACTTGAACGCGCTTCCCGGTATGCTTGTTCTTATTGCGTATCA
The DNA here is from genome assembly GCF_013339745.2 of Dermacentor silvarum. Taxonomy (NCBI): domain Eukaryota; kingdom Metazoa; phylum Arthropoda; class Arachnida; order Ixodida; family Ixodidae; genus Dermacentor; species Dermacentor silvarum. The sequence continues at coordinate 442,850,061 of NC_051154.1, forward strand.
TCCGCCGTAATTAATGAAATAATAATGTACTTTTGCACTGGCGATTCGAGAGGTGGCGCAAAAAAACAGAGCGTCGGTTCCTCGAATTCCTCTCCCTCCTTTCGTCCCGGAATTTGCGCCATCACCATCGACGACAGCCTTGCCTTGTGCGGATTGTGGTAACCGAGGAGACTGAAGTCAACGTGTGCGTGAGTATGCATTTTTAATACGAGAGTTTTCTTGTCGTGATTGTACCTTATGTGCATTCTCATCTACGGGTCAACGTCGTGTGCGAGTATTTACGTAGTTAATGGCGCGTGCCAAATATGCAGCGAGCGCACGTTTGGCTAGGCCGATCGGTCGCGTACTACGTGCGCTCGAGATGAGTTCAATCATGCGCGCATGGTATATACTCCGGAATGGCATTGACTAGACCGCTTTTTTGATGCACAGAAAGAGGCTGGGCGTAGATTTCATGCACGACTTGCGCGATATAGAGGTCTGTCGGGGATCTATGCGCGTGGAGATGTGCGCGTGTGGCCACAAGCACATCTCCTGCATCGTTTAGGGCAGCGGAGTCTACACGCAACCGTGCCGGCCAGGAAATATATTAGCCGTTTTCGCGAGACATTCCGACGTCATTGCTGCGGTAGTGCCAAACAAAGCCATGTGGATTCTATGCGAACATTAAAGCACCTGAAAAATAATCTAAGAGACTTCTTTAGTGCTCGGCGTGGCCTAATGGCTCCCTGTTCGTCCAGTACGAGTGGTGTGTGTTAGTGCCACAGTATGAGATAAGCATGTGACACTTCGCTTCAGCCGCGTGTTGTTCACAACTTAGCGTAAACTTTCACCGCCTTCCACTAGCTTTGCTCTCGATGGGAGACGAGCTTAATTGTACCTCGTGCAAAAGGATACGTGCTCTAATGAAACCGCCGATTTCGCATGCTTGCACAGAAAGCTCCAGCCTTATGCAGTGGATCGACCACATGAATGAAACGGCGCATGTAAATAGCGGAGCGCTTGTGGCACACATGGATCTTTAGCAAAACCTCTAAAACAGATTCGGTGCATAGAAAAAAACTTCTCAATTGCAGCGTGCGCCGTACTCGACGTGGAGACTAGGCGCAGAATGGCTCCTTATACGCGCGGCGATTCTGATGTCATGCCAGCTTCCTTAGGCAGAAATTATGAGATAATGTGCAGCAGTGTCAACACGCTTCTCGGCAAGTCATCAGGTGGTTTACGTCAGTAGTAATAGTTCTGCTCCTAACTTTTCCACCAATTGCTTATTCGTGACCGTCGCGTTTCCACACAGACGATTTTTGTTCTTCGTGAGACCGACATTTCATTACGTATACAAAATTCATGGTTAAGTTTCGTTAAGCAGCTGGTCAGGGAGGTTTGCCGCATGTTGCCTGCTCCTGGAACATGTGGCAAACGTCCCTGACCAGCTGCTTTCTACAGCCGCCAGCAGGCAGCGACACAAGTTTATGCTAGTGCTCTCGTTGTAGCAGGTCACATCCCCACAAGTGAAGGCAGATTCTCACTTTTTTTTTCTAAAAACACCAGGCAATTAACTGTGGTAAGTGTCATTCTCAACGAAGGCGCCCCCAAAATGTGATCGTTCTGCAAAACTTGAGCAAGAGCAGTGCAGTGATGAGTGCAAAACCTTTTTTTGAACTGGCGCAGCGAAAATATTCAGCACCCTGTATAAGTTTGACGTACATATCACGGCTAACTTTATGCTCGGCTGTCTTAACTGACTGTTGAACTTGTACCTTGAACTCGTACATGCCACGTAAATCAAAACAGTATTATTGTCATCTCATTCAAACAGCTCAAGTTCAAGATTATGAGTTTATAAGGGCAGTAACTGCATTGGATTGTTACAGCCCTTTCACTGTCTCATGGCTGTATTAAGTGCTCATATGCTAAATGTACCAATTACTGTACCACGCTTTCCTTTTGTTTTGACCTAATATTGTGTCGCATTATTACGGTTCTTTTTTCTCGTATTATTGCAACAACTAACATTGGATAAGTAGGAATGACATTGTGTTGTACCTAATCTTGTACCTGTGACCACTACCCTCTGTAACAAAAAAAAACCTGATGGTATAGTGTCCCAGCTGTTATGTAACAAACTTTAAAAATACATAGATAATTTTACACAAGTAAAACCAAGTCCATGTTATTCAGAGTCCAGTTGAGAAATGGCCAGTAATTTATTAGCCCTTGGCACCTAATTAGTTATAGCTAACTCTTTTAATTTATTTATCTATCTGTTAGGGTGATCAGGAAGTTGTATGATATATTAGTGACATGCTTCTAGCAAGGTCCCCATCATGTTTTTTTTTCTCGTGGAGAGAAGCCTGCAAGTAAGAAAACTGCCATGCGTCAAGAGGAGGGCCAAGAAGGCGGAATGCTAGTCGGGGTTGGACACCACGGAGCTGTCGGGTAATTGCTTGTGTTTTTTGTTTTTTTATGCTCCTTCTTATGTGAATAGGGAAGCCAAACTCGGAGCAGGGTTACATTAGCAGAGCAGTCGCTCTGCCAACTGGGCTGACCAGGAAGCTAGAGGTGACAGCATCAGGCTAAAGTGGCAAGTCGAAGTGCATGCAACAAAGGTTACCATGATACCGTACAGTCACTTCCAGATTAATATAACCTTGCGTTGACATGTGCTTGCCTCCTGCATAGCTCTCTATCTGTCCCCCAAAAGTGGTGGTGTATGGTTGAGTATATTGCATCAAAATGTTCTTTCTTTTACTACAGAACTTTTTTTTGAGGTAGCTGCATTCTTTTTCTTTTTTAAAAAAAATTCCATGCTACTTAAACAGGCCACTTTTTCTTTTATGACTACACCCTTGCCTTGAAAATTTCTGAATTGTTGATTTAGTATATAGTGGCTCAAAAATAAATGTACGTGCATAAACATTTTATTTAGGCATTGAAGCTGGCCATGGTGAAGAGGGGCGTGCTGCTTCACCTCGACTGGAGCTGCCTGCACCCCATAAGCTTTCCATAAAATAACCATGCAGTGTGTTTAACTGACCAGCTCTGGTCTTTTTATTAGGATTCTCGAAACTTATGCGGTCATGATTAGGGTCGAACACGTGTGCGATGACCAGCCAAGTTTGAATTAATTTTAGGATGGGTATAACACAGGTTGATCCCATAGAAATCTATAGGCTTCAGCAGGAACCTTTGAATGGAATGGAATATGCTGGAGTCAGCTTAGGAAGTAGGCTGTAGTAGCACTTTTATTTTGCATGTGGCTGGAAAGCTTGTCAATGCATTGCTGTACAGATCAATATGCACAAGTCGGGATTTGTTTTGGCCTATCTGAGCAATGAATTTCTAAAAGCAGATGGCACTGAAAAATAAACCGAGACCTTCTTGCTATTTGTGCATTAAAGCAGCACTGAACCAACCCTTGATCTTGGCAAGCAAACAGATTCTACATGTAGCGGGAGGAGCTAAGAAGCAGTCTGTAAAGGTTGCTTTCCAGAGGGCTGCTCCTCACCATTTTTTAAAATGCTGGCTAGCTTCCAGTAGGCATTATGTGGTCAATTCTTTTGACAAATTACTTGTGTTTATACCCTGTCAGATTTATTAGAGAGAATTTCCAATTGGGTAATTGCCAATTGCCAATGCATCGCCACTCCTTTATCATTCTTAGAAGTTTTGTCTGATACCCATCTAGAAAAGTTACCATAAGTTCCCTTTTAAAAAATAAAGGTGAGGTGTGATAGGCCTGTCATTGCTACTGGCACTGCCACGGCTTAAGAGAACCAATGAGTGGAGGGGTAATGAAAAAGTAAATATTATGCTCCGAATGCCTTCGTTTATGAGGCCTTTTCAAACATTTTTTAAATTGTATTCCTTAGAAAAATGCTGCACTCAACAGCAGAATGTGTTTCTCAAATCTTGGAAAAGGGCTCTCCAGGGCCCCTTTAAAAGTAATTATCAAAGAGGCTATGTGCTAGAACTCTTCGAGGAGGGCAAGTTCAAGTTTGAATCGTTCGCAAGAAGTTTAGAGAGTTTCTATATTCTGAAGAATGGCCCATCGTATGCTGAGCTGTGATCCTTAGTCACACGCAAGTTTGGAAGGTGAATTTATAGGTTCTGAGGAGATGATGTGTGAGTTGCTTTACATTTTTACACAGCCCATAAAAGTCGAATAACTTCTAGGTAGCTTTCATTCTGCAGTGCATTCTTGACACCTAAACGTATGACAGAAATGTTATCTGTATCATTCTGCAAAAAAAAAGCTCTAGGCTTTCAAATTGGTACATTATTTGAAATGTCTCTCTCGCATCATTGAGTTTATGAACAGAACATGTTCAATGGCTATCATAAATGCCACAGGTATGGTGCAAAGTTTCTGCAGGCAGATTTTTCCAATCTTGAGATAATGTATCAAAAATGATGACGCGAGGATGTACAAGGTCTGTCTCAAAAGTTCTTGCCATATGTTTTAAAGAAACAATTTCGCTAACTTTCGGACATATTGTGGTCACCTTCAAAGTACCGTACTTTCTGGTGTATAAAACGCGCTTTTCTTCAGAATTTTTCGTCAGTGCGTCTTATAGAACGGTGCGAGTTATGTACGTTTTTTTCCCGGGAAAACTGCCGTCAAAAACGCATTCGATGTTATGGCCACGCGAAGCGCGCTGGTTGACATAATTGCTGCGTGTTCTGTGCGCGCTATCGAGGTGCCGGGTTCTTCTCGTGATCGAGTTCCCGAGCGCTGTGCGATGAGGACTGAGGAGCAAAGCAAGCGGCGGCAGGTCGCCGGCGAGTCCGCCGACCCCGAATTCGTTGCATATGCAGATCGCTGTCAAGATACAGCGCGCGCCACTGTGCAAACTACGCAGTTGCTACCAGCATACAAACCGCCACCCCCCTACCTCCCTGCCTACCGCGCGGCCTTTCCGCTTTCCTCCCTTGTGCACGATTCGGCATACCGTCGGACGCTTTCACTCGCACATACAGAGCATGGCACGCGGGGACGATGTTATCGCCCTTTATCGCCCTTGGACTTTATACGAAACATCGCCGCAACCACGACGGCAGAAATACGCCTGGAGCAGAAATATATGGTACCCTTACTACAGTGAACTAGAAGCACCCTTACGCTTGCGCGTGAGCCACGTTCACGGAAGAAACGTCACAATATTTTTTAATTGCTTACCGAACGGAGAGGTGCGTCTTATACACCGGTGCGACTTATTTACGTTTTTTTTTCTAGAAAAGCTGCCAGTTTTAGGGGTTGAGTCTTATAAAAGATGCGACTTATAGACCGGAAATTATGGTACTCCCCATTAGACACTATACAATGGTTCCACCTCTCCTATTGCTGGAAGCAGCCTTGAAAGTCTTTAAATACCTATGAATTTTTGTCACCGAGACCTGTACAAATCCTGATACTTTACATTTACCAGAGTGCTCTGAAACAACCAAATATGCCATAAATGTACCGCTTCTGCTGTGAAGTAAGTATTTTTGTGTTTCAGCGATGCTGCTGCGGGTACAGCTGGAGGTGAGGCAGCAGAACAGGGACATCCTGAATGAGCTGCAGCAGCTGAGGCATGAAGTACGTGTGTCTGAGAGGCTGGATGAAACTGAACCTCTCGACAAGACCCGTGCAGTGTCTCAGCCTGCCTTGTCGACGGTGCCTCCAGTTCTTCCTCGCCTACCTGCCGACGATATTAAAGAATTAGAGGCAGCCGTGCGGGATGAGGCTGTGGCTGCCACCTTGGTTTGTACTGCCCTTTTATTTGTAATTATAAGGCTATGTAACATGTGGAAGTTCTGTGCTGTTTCATGAAACATGCTGTGGGTTCTATGTGAAGGAACTTTGCATCGCACACACTAAAGAGTTCACGGCAATAATTTGTTCCCTGCTGTATAATTTCTAATAAGATATTTGGACTGGACCTTAGTTTCTTTAACATACATCTAAATCTAAGCGTACACTAGTGTTCTCGCAATGAGACCCCATCGAAATGTGACCCTGGCTGCCAGAATCAAATCCTTGACCTCGAGCTCCGCACCGCAACGCCCATAGGCACTGAGCTACCACAGTGGCTTGCTGAATCGGTGATTTCCAACCATAGGCGTTTCTAGCGAGGGGGGGGGGGGGGCAGGGGGAGCACTTGCCTCCCCACTTTTAAAAGTGAGGGAGGGGGAAGCTTGCCATTTGCCCCCCGCCCTTTTGAAAGCGGGCACTTTCGGCTACACACTGGAAAGTTTAACAAAACTGCAGCTGAAGCTAAATTTTATTTCCTAATAGAGTCACCACGTTAATAATGGATTTCTTTACTACGTATCCCCGGTTTAGGCAGCGAGTATTGTACCTCCTCGTGACGCGCTGTAGCGGGCGACGCGCGAGATTCGCCATACACGCTTCCATTGCGCAGAAGTCCTGGAGCTGGACAGTTCCCGCAGTTAAAATTTACCGCCTAACCCATACTAGAAAAAACAAAACAATCGGCTTGATATATTTAACCTTCGGGCGAGGGGAGAGGTCCAGATAAAGTATTTTAATCAGCCGCGCCCAACGATAGCACGGTGTGCCTTACTGCATGAAATGGTTGGATTATGAAACGCTGGAACCATTGAATCTCTGTCCAGAAATAGTGTACGTAGCATTGCACTATAAATATATATCTTACCACTATCAAAAATCTAATCAAACCACTTACAGGTGTAACTGCCGAATTTCTTTGTGTAATCATGACTTATCGTATATTTATTTATTTATTCATGATACCTCAAAGGTCCGATAACGGGACAATCATTACATGAGGGGTGGGCACGTAGAAAAATGACGGGACAGGTTAGGTGGCGTGACTTGAAAGATGGCCTTCAATATCACTTTTGAAACAGGAAATGTCGGTGATGAGGGCGATGCCAGAAGGAAGGGTATTCCATTCTCGGGCTGTGTGCAGAAAAAAAGAACGCTGATACGTGGTGGAATGGACGCGTGGTAGATACACAGCGTTAGAATTCGTATGGCGGGAGAAACGATGTGCTGGAGTCATGATTTGGTTACCTCTGGGCAGCGAATGAAAGAACCAAAAAAAAGACGGGCACTTTTGCGGCGGGAGGCGAGCGAGAGAAGACACAACCGGGATTTTAAGGCTGAGACACTTGTGTTAATGGAGTAGTCAGAAACAATGAACCATTCAAGCGAATTAATCATATTAACCTGGTGGTTGTCATAGATAGCACTGGCATATTCTGGTTTACAACGGATTAGGATTGTATATGCAAATTAATTTATTCATGATACCTCAAAGGTCCCAGAACCGGACATTACATGAGGGTCTGCGAGGTGGTATGTTCGTGAAAGTGACCTCGGTCGAATGTGCAAAGCCATTGCAGTGCCAATAGAACATTTAACTGAATTTTTTCTAAAGGCCTGTATCACTTCTGCTTTTATCGATTTCATTTTCAGGCGGTTTCTGAATAAGGGCTACCCTACTACTTGTTTCCAGGCAGGAGCAAGAACAGCAGATATTTTATATTTTGAAGAAATGAAGACCACCTTATGTGACGTGTTCCGAAAATTTGAACTGCGGTGGTTGCTTACGTACTCGAAAAACCGCTACTGAATACTCGCTTTCCCCCAGTTTTTATGCTTTATACACGGCTTTTATTTGTTGATCCCGGTATCCTCAGTAAACCATGCGGGACACGGTGTTAATATTTATTCCAAGTACGAAACAATATCCCGAGTGACGAGCGATAAATGTTTTTTTTTCTCTGTAGGTTCATTGCAAGCCTTTGTAGATAGTTACATATTGAAGTGTTCAAGGGTGCCATACCGCCGCTTTCCCCGACTCCTAAAACAACTGCATGAGATATGGACTTGAATTTTCATGAAAATAGGGAGAATTTTAAGCGCAGTGCGTTGCAAAAATGTCACTTTTCTGGTTTAAATGCAAGTGTTGCAGATAATTACTAAACCCTTGTTTTGCCATTTGTTCCCGTGCACCATACGGGATGCGTATAGGTTGCTTCTCTGGTGTCGTCGGCGAGCTAAACAAGGCATCTTGTTTATATCTGGGGATAATGAAATTTTCTGACAAAATAAGATGTGTATTGATGAATTACTGTTTTTTTAAGTTTCCAGCAAGAAGTGCTTCAAAGCATTACACGGGGACAAGGTTTAAAACGGAACACTAATATACGGGTAACTTTTCAAAGGTATGCGATGTAATTACAGGAAACTGAAACATTTAGTGCAACTGTTCGAAAAAAAAGAGCTTCACTAAAAATCGAGTTGTAGTTCACCAAGTTCGCACACCTCTGCCGTCTTTTTCTTTTTACTATTGAGAGTAATTCATGTTGATTGTACGTGCTTCTGTATAACCTCGACAGTACTATTACCTTAACTAGCGATTTATGCTAGTTTAGGTAATAGTACCTAACATGTAGGCATAACATTTATGCATAACATAACATTTAGTACATAACATTTATGCTGTAGCCACCAAGTCAAATTTTTAATTAGTAAAATTGACTGCAACAAATGTGCATTTTTTTGTGAGCTGCACTGCTGCTAGTGGGTTGGATCAGGGACCTCTGGGCACTCAATGCCATTTGTCCCTGCATCACATATAGATCTTATAGCAACAACAAATAAATGCAAATTCAAATAATTTTTCAGGCCTCGATGGTTCACCATGTGTTATTGAGAAATAGGTCTATTGTTACAGATAAAAATACCTGACAGATTCATTTCCAGGCTTTTTTACTTATTATACTAGTAATTAAATATATATATATATGGAGAGAGAGAGAGCGAGAGAGAGAGAGAGCGAGAGAGAGAGTGATATCTGCGGTTTGCCCCCCCACTCGAGAAAAAGTTGGTACGCCTCTGTTTCCAACAGCTCTCCGTAGAGGTACATTCATCAAGCAGGAGTAAATCGTTAAGTTAATAAAAATCTATTCCTGATATAAAATGAAACTGTGGCAGCGTTCTATAGAAGGACACAATGCAGAGCACTTGTGAATAAATTATTGTTGTTGGACGAGTTGGCACATCGTGAATGATAAATAGCAGTGCAAACAAGTGGGACACAGTACAGTAAAAGTGGTGCATGATGTTCTGTATATGCTGTATTTACCTCATTTTAATCTACATTTTGGTTTTCCAAATAATAGAGTTTGAAAATTGCATTGCAGTTGGATATGTAATGAAAACCACATTTGCAGCAAGTCTAGTGTACCTGTTGTCGAATTGCCTCATTGCATTAACTTTTTTCTTGTGCTACAAGCCCATGAAACAAACTCCTAAACTATCCAGTTTCATGCAATGGTTCAAAGCATTTTCTAGAGCACTAGCAATTACTTTAAGAATGTAAACCCACATACCCTGTGCCCCTGTTACTTTTTATTTCACTACTGTGATTTTTCTGGTCTTTGTTTTATCTACCACTATTTACATTATGTAAGAGAATTTATGCCCTTCATATTGAATAAGTGAAATACTCTATTTATGTAATGGACACGCTCGCCTAATGAACGCACCCCCAACTTTCGTCGTCAAATTTCAATTTTTGTCTCCCGAGAAATAAACGCACCCTGAACTTGCTTCCGTGAAGTAGGAGAGACAGTACGATTCGGCGTCCGATATGGCATTCAGTGGGTACAATTGTATCCGACGCCGAATTGTACGTGTCTCTCCTACTTTTATAGCGGTAGCATCATATGGACACTCCAGGTGCATTTTTGAAGTCGGCGCCAATGATCGCGGCTTTATCCCGCGTTAGGCCTCAATCAAACATCCGTCAAACGCTCCGTCACGTCACCGTCACGGCATCCGTTTTCTTCAGGGGAGAGGGTTTCCGAGAGGGTTTCCGTCACCGTGCTGGCGACGGAAACGTAGAGCACCGCTCTGCGTCGCCGGCGAGCCGTTTTTGAGGGGAAAACGAGCGTTTGACGGCTGTGTGAATGAGGCATTAGAGGGAAGAAAGCGGGTAGAAAACGCGCCGTATTTCGTCGTGTGCATGGCGCCGTTGGGAGGGGAGGGAGGCGGCACATTGCACGGCCGGGCGTGCCCTATCTTGAAAACAATCTGCGTCGGAGGCTGAGTCTAGGTGCGACGGCGGCTTATACTTTTGAGCGTACTCCGTTATCGCCGCTCAGCTTGCATTGAAGCGATACACGGCATGAAGTTCACTTCGTTCGCTGTTGCTGCAGCGCTTCCTCACACCAGCATCTCGACAGTGAGTGTCCGCGGTCATCGAGTGTGATTGGTTCATGTTTGCCAGTGCGCGCTGACACCATGCTGGTTAAATTACTTTGGAAGTTTATACGGGCGATAGAACTACTGTCCTTACTTTGTATAGCTCTCTACGCATTTGCTATCGCAATCGATGGTTCGCCTTTCGGACGAAACTGCGGCTTTCTTTAGAGGTGGCCGCAGAAAAACAAATCGTTCAAAATTTTACCCTGAATAATAAACGCCCCCCCCCCCAACTTTGGCATATCTTCAAGGAAAAAAAAGTGCGTTCATTATGCGAGTAAATATGGTATTGTAATGGGGGTACCCCATTTTCCGTGCTTTAATGACAAGGGTTGGGAAAGTTGGTCAAATTGCGAACAGCTCGAACCATTGCATTGAACATTCATGGCAAAAACGGATGCTGGCCATAGAGAGAACACGGCCCCCGTGTAGGGGAAATAGCACTGTTTAATGTTTTTTCACCTTGGTTGCCATCTGTTTTGTTTTTTGACATTATTTTCCTACACAGCTGAAGTCCACAATAAATGTAATGCAGACCAAAATAGTGTTGTTGAAGGGGTTATATGTTCTGCCTTCTCCATGAAGTCTTGTTCACTGACATAGTCGTTGGCCATATGCCTGTTGTAGCTAAGTGAAATCAATAATAGTCAGTGAACAAGGCTTCTGTGTAGAAGCCGAAACATCCCTTCGACAAGCAAGTCGAAGCAAGTGTCAAACCTTCCGATGTCTTACGTGGTTGCCTTCTGTGCCATGATGTTATGAGCGGGAGAAAGCTAAACGAAACCTGGCTGTGGAAAAACTAGTATAAATGATGTATTTAGTGCCCTCTGGGGTTTGCCAGTATATTTCTGGGGTTTTAGAGTACGGCAATTTTACGTAAAGGGACAGACAACTGCCCAGAACATGAATTGAGAAAACCGCTTGTGGAAAAATGACCTATCCTACTGGTTAAAATAAGCCATGTTTTTCTCATTAAATGTGGATTTATATTTTTAATTCTTCCCCAAAAGTTGCAAAAAATGACCCTTGGCGCCCCATATGGCAAAAACATGAAGATGCACAAGTGGCCTGAAGAGGAGGGAAAACTGGAACAACTTGGTATTGATTCATGGTAAATAAGGAACAGCGCACTGAAAACGTAGACGAAGGGCGACTTGACACACCACAAGTGCTGACTTTTAACTGGAAAACTTATTGAATGAACGAGTTTATGAACACTTGAACTGTGCATGCACTTGCAAGGCACTGAACAATTCATGACATGCACTCGTGGTTAGATCAGGTGATACTAAACAAGAATGAATTAAAAAAAAAACATCACACTGCTCGGCTGTCAACGATTTGCGTGGTCTAAAAAGGAAATTTCTCTTTCTTGGAAGACTATTGTAGGCTGACTAATGCAACCTGGTCCTGCTTTCTGTATTTTATGGGCCTCGCAAATTTCATGAGTTAATTGGTCTGTGTGGCCACAAAGAATCTCGGTCTGAGAGAATTCTGCAGTGCACTCGAATTGCCAAATGCGAGGCAAACAGTGCATTTTGGTGCTCCCTGAGGCGCACGTTTACACACCGCCCTGATTGTCCCACGTACACTCGGCCACAGGTGAAGGGGATGCTGTACACGATTGCAGTGGCGCAAGGCAGACGCATATTAGTGTGCCATTGGCGTCTTGAGGAAAGCTTGTGCGAAGCGTAAAGTTTGGAGAGTAAAGATGGGGCACCAAGAAGCAAGCCGTTAGCCATACATCCACTAGCGTTCGAACAGGTTGAAGGGTGGGGGGGGGAGGGGATCGTGGCATGGCATAAATTTGTTTTGTTCTTTTCAGCCAGAAAGAAAGTAGGTAGCGCCTGCCCTGTAAGGCACACTAACATGTGTGTTTGCCGTGCGCCACTGCAATAGTGTACAGCATCCCCTTCACCTGTGGCCGAGTGTACGTGGGACAATCGGGGCAGTGTGTAAACGTGGGCCTCAGGGAGCACCAAAATGCACTGTTTGCGCCTTGCATTTCGCAATGCATTGCCATGACTGCGGGTGCACTGCAGAATTCTCTCGGACCGAAATTCTTTTTCGCCACACAGACCAATTGACGCATGAAATTTGCGAGGCCTACAGAATACAGATAGCATGACCAGGTTGCATTAGTCAGCCTGTTATAGTCTTCCTAGAAGAAATTTCCTTTTTAGATCACACAAATCGTTGACAGCGGTACAGCGCGATGGTTTTTATTTTTGTTAATTCATTATTGTTTAGTATCACCTGATCTAACCACGAGTGCATGTCATAAATTGTTCACTGCCTTCCAGGTGTATGTGCAGTTCAACTGTTCATAAACTCTTTCAATCAATAAGCTTACCAGTTGAAAGTCCGCACTTGTAGTGTGTCTACGTCTCCCTACGCTTTCAGGACACTGTTCCTTATTTAGCATGAATAAGAGGCGTATCACATGGCTTTCTAATATTATATGGGGTTCATGGTATTCTTATTAGTATTGAAATGCAGTCCACATTTTTCTGTTATTTTTTTACCTTAGAATATGCTGATAAGCCTTCGTTTGTAGTGAAAGTGGCACTGCCTTTGTCTTTGATGAGTTGGCTTGGTAAGTCTATCGACAGAATCATGATAACGGGGGCCAGGCAGCCATGACGTAGGTGTGTATTTAGGGGAAAAACGCTGTACAAATGTAAGAAGGTCTGTACGACAATGCAAACTTATTGTACCAGCTTTACATTTTCAAAAGTGGTTGAAAAGGCCAAAATGTAGGTAGTTAACTGCAGTTGCACTCACTCCTGTGAAAGCAGAATGATAGGCTGCTTTCACAATTTGCGAAGCTGCAGGTGCAAACATTGCTGAGGGTTAGTTTTTGGTTACCACAAAACCTGGTATTTAAAAACTGGTTGTCAGTCGCTTTACCGCAAAATGTGAAGTTCTGAAAATATCATGTCGGTATGCCTTTAAGCTGTTTTGTGCCACACGTATGTAGATCTGGCTTTCCTGCACTCTAATGTCACATCCCCTAATTATGCATTGAGAATTTGCATGGGAGTAGAATTGGTGCGCTTACAAATGATAGTGAAAGCTTGGAGAAGTAGTTACTATGAAACATAGTTACTGTGCTAAGGGTTATGAAACACAAACATGAAATACACAGAACAGACAAGACCTGATGCACTTCGTGTTTGTGTTTCTTCCAGTAACGCTTAGGTGTTCTAGAGCACATTTACAATTAAAGGGCATTGCGTCAGAAACCTCTTCCAGCAAAAATGTTTTGCTTTGCACTCAGCTAAAAATTCACTTCACTTGGCAATAAATTATATTCTGGTAGTATTGGGTAGATTTTTCAACTTGAAAACATGGCCGCATACAATGCTCATTTCCACATCTCTGGCAATTTTTGTCTTTTGCAGCGCAAGCACCTCCTGCAAATAGGAGGGAAGTCACTGCGCGAGGTGGCATCGTATGCCATGAAGGCTGTAATGGCGCACCCCGTCCAAGTGCTTTACAGCCTTCATAGCAGGAAGGGGAAGAGGGCATTCATCAATTTGAAGTTATGCCAGATAGTCATAGGTAAAGCTTCCTCAGTCATCATTTTGCATTGTTTAAGTATTGTGTATACAGCCGAACTCCTCTACAGCGAAATGGCTTGCATAACAAGAGGTTGTCCTTGCCAAAATCGTGTCTTTCATATAAACTGTCACCTTCTACAACGAAGAAATTTGGGCGTCCCTGTTGGTTGATTTCATTTTTTACTATGAAAGCCACATGCTCAGTCACCACTGCCCTTGCAGAAATTGCGAAAGTGTGCTCTGCACTAGCACCAACGGCAGCTTAGGTGAATTGCTTGACGAGCATGCCGATGAATTGCATCACACCAGACAGCTTACACGTTTACATCAGCGGGTGAGACATCATCATCATCATCATTTAATAACCCTTGAAGGCCCCTTTCAGGGTATTACATAAGGGGGGGGGGCAAAAACAGAAATACAGAGCAGTCATGATATCAAAAAATTGTATGAACGCTTAATATAGGAAAAATAAAAATAAATATACTTGTACAGATATATATATATATATAAATAAATAAAAATACAGCAATAGTAGTAAGACATGGCACAGGTGTAAGCAAGGTGATTAGGTTTGATAATGGGCTGTCAGTAACTGCTTGAATTTTGAGCTATCACGCTCAATAACTATTGATTGTGGCAGTTCGTTCCAGTGCTCTATTGTGATGGGCAAGAAAGATTTATGAAATACGGTGGTAGTTCCATGAAGACGTTGTATACTTAAGCTGTTGAAAAGTCAACGAGAAGTGTGATGAGGAGGAAGAAGAAGTGTATTACGCAACTGGGGAAAATAGTAGTAGAGTTTGTGAAAAAGACATGGTTGTGCAATTGTGCGGCGAGCTGACAAGGACTGGAGATTAAGAGAAGATTTAATGCTACTAATGCTTGTGTTCCAATCGTATTGTGAAGCTATAAATCTCGCAGCCCGATTCTGTACAGATCCTAATGCGTTAATCAAGTAAGTCTGATGAGGGCTCCAAATTGGTGAGGCATATTCGAGTTTAGTGCGGATGAATGTTTCGTAGGCAAGTTTTCGAATAGAAGCGGGTGACATTAATAGAGACCTTTTGATTAAGCCGAGCGATCTAGAACAATCAGCCGCTAGTTGTAAGATGTGGTCAGACCAGGTGAGTTTGTTTGATATTGTGACGCCTAGATAGCGGTATGTATCTGTGGGTGAGAGGACCGATGAATTGAGGGAATAGGGGCAAATGCTGTTGTTTCGCTGCCGAGAAATGGACATGAAATTACATTTTGAAGTGTTAAGTACCATAAGCCAGCGTGAGCACCAGTTAGTTATTTTGTTGAGGTCATTTTGCAGCGACAATTGATAAGTTTCCGAGGTTATGCGCCGGTACAGGACGCAGTCATCTGCAAACAAACGCACTGAGGATGCTATGTCGTTAGGGAGGTCTTTAATAAAAATTATAAACAAAAGGGGACCAAGGACCGAACCTTGAAGAACGCCGACCCTCACGGTCTTGCTAGCCGAGCTACGGTTGTCAATGACTGTGTACTGGGACCTGTTAGTAAGAAAACAATGGATCCATGATAATATTAAAGGGTCAAGGCTGAGGCAAGAAAGCTTGGTCAATAGTCGACGATGGGATACACGATCAAATGCTTTTGAAAAGTCGAGGTAGATAACATCTGTTTGGAAGCCGGAGTCCAGATTGAGGTGAATGTCTGTGGTGAACTCGAAAAGCTGTGTTTCAAATGGAAGACCTCGCCGGAAACCATGCTGATTAGGAAAAAAGAACGAGTGGTTATCCAGATGGGAGGCTACGTGGAAATATATAACATGCTCTAAGAGTTTGCAAGCTATGCATGTCAGAGATATGGGGCGATAATTCGATGGATCTGAACAGCTGCCAGATCTGTGTATGGGAATGACATGGCTGATCTTCCAGTCTTCGGGAATCGAGCTGGTGGAAATGGATTAATCAAAAATAAATTGTAATATGGCACTGGAAATTGATTTAGTTCCTTTTAGGAGTTTAACAGGTATGTTATCAGGGCCAGGAGTACTTGAAGTCTTCAGGTTATCGATAAGTTTGGCTATACCTTCTGCTGTAATTGTTATGGGTGGCATCTGCGTGAAGTTGAGGAGAGGTAAGGGAGGTATTACTTGGTTAGGTTCTTAAGTGAAAATTGAACAAAAATAAGAATTCATGGCATCGCTCCGTTGATGAACAGGAACTTGGGAGGCATCTGGGTTGAGTAGGGTGATGTGTTGTGAGGGAGCAGATTTGTTTGTTTGTATATTCCAGAACTTTCGGGGGTTAACGCGAAGGATATTCAACAGATCCTGGTGATAAAATTCACGCTTTGTTTGTTTTAAAAGACAGGTGTACTCGCGCAAAGCCTTGAAGTAATTGTCCCACTTTTGTGAAGAGTTCACTTTTTTGGCTTCGCGGAACACACGTTTCTTTTTCGTTGAAAGCTTACGTAATGTGTTTGAAAACCAAGGTTTATCAGAATTCCCGCGAATGCGCACGAGAGGCACGTACTTTTCCATCAGCGATATGATCTGTTGTTTGTACGACAGCCAGTTCTGTTGGACGGTTCTTGATTTGGCTATCCTAATGAAGTGCTGAAGAAACGCAGCGAGATCAACGTTAATTTGATTGAAGTTAGCTCGGTTCCGGTCCCGGATATATTTCGTTAAAGGCAGAGAGTTCGGTACCATAATTGAAAGCGAGAATAACAGTATTTTATGGTCACTTATTCTATCCATTATTTGCATTTGAGTAATTAACTTAGGATCGGAAGTCAGTACTAGGTCCAGAACGTTGTTTCCGCGAGTTGGCATGGTGACAACTTGGGTGAAGTTGAACAGTAGAGTTAGATCAAGAAATTGATTAGACAAACGTGAGCTAGTAGCAAGAATGTTGCAGTCAATATCAGGAAAGTTAAAATCGCCGCATAATACAAAATTTCTGCGCGGAAAACGGCACTGGAAGTTGGATAGGATGGAATTAAGTTCGTTAGTGAAGGATGCGTCGCAGTTGGGTGCACGGTAGCAGCAAACTAGAATGATCGTGCATGATGCTAGGAATATCTTTAGGCAAAGAATTTCGTGGCTAGAAGTTATAGCGAGGGGAGAGCAGAGTAGGTCATGTTTCGTGAATACCAGAATTCCGCCTCCCCGCCGACCCACCCTGTCAAGCCTGAGAACGCAGTAAGGGCTATTGCTGCTTAGAAGCTCCTGGTCTTTTACGCCCGGGCTTAGCCATGACTCCGTAATCATGGCGATGTCAGTATTATTGTCAGTGATAATGGCTTCTAGTGCTTCTTTTTTGGGCATGTAGCTGTGGGCGTTAGTTAGCATTACGGATAGATCATGGAAAGTAGTGGCATTATTCTGACGCTGACAGGGGGGTGAAGGTTTGGGAGCGCGTGTTGCTAGCTATTGTGACGTTTCAACTACTGTGTCAGTTTCAGTGTTGTAAATGAAATGCTTGCTGCCGATTATGAGCTTATCGAAACGAATTTTAAATTGTGATTTGGTATGCTGCGCATAGGAAAAACGTTTTTGCCGTGCAACGTGCACGCGCGCAGAGTAATCTTCCCGGATAGAAAATCCCGTGCCTTTCAACTTCCCAGCAGCAGAAAGGATGGCGATTTTGTTCTTAAACTGCGTGAACTTAACAATGATAGGACGATTCTTTGTAGAGAGAAAATGGCCCAACCTGTGTGCGCGTTCAATGTCAGAGGGAGCAATAGAAATATTAAGTTTTTGGGACACGAAAGAAATTACATGCGTCTTGGACTGCGCCCAAGTTTCATTGTTGGAATCCGAAATACCAAAAAGTAAAAGATTGTTTCGACGCAGCCGGTTTTCTGAATCGTCGCATTTAGTTGCGAGAATCTTCACTTCTGAAGAAAGGTTTGCAAGCTGGGTACTAGCAGCGGTAGCGGTAGCAGAAGGTGAATCAGTTGATTGCATCTTTTCGACAGTTTTTTCCAAGATGTCGACCCGGGATGAAAGCCCGTTAACCAGGATTTCTGTGTTTGATTGGGTAGAGCGTATTAAAGCAAGTTCGGTTAGTACAGTGGTTTGAGTCAGTTCTAAGCGGGAAAGCGCTTGAACTATGGATTCAAGGGAATGTGATGTGGCATTGGTTTCAGGGCCGGAGTTTAACTCAACATCGCCCGCCAGTATGAGCAGGGCAGAACCAGTGTAAAAAGTTTGATACAGAGAGCATAAGACGCACTGCAATCGTCGACGACCGTCAAAGAAGACAGGGGGGCACGACACCGCGAATAAAAAAGGGTCACTCGTACGGGTACAAGCGGCATTGTCGAGGTAACTAACCTGTAGTGGAAAAGGCAAGTTCATGACCATGTTCTTCGCGGTGGCGTGCCCCCCGCGAAGAACATGGTCATGAATATGTCTTGAATATGTGAATACACTTGAATATGTCTCGGTTAGTAAAGACATGGTGTGATCATCACTGATGACATTAACGCTATATTAGGGTGGAAAAACAAGCATGTCCACGAAGGCAACAGGGATGAAGATCCTGTAAATGGATCAAGAATTTTCATGGCGGGGAAGGCGATAGCATTTAATTATCCACAGCATTACTTTGCGTATCCTGCATTTCGCCGCTGAGTATGCTGTGAACCTCGATTCAATAAGGTTGGCTGCGGTTGCAAATTCTGTCAGATAAACTGTGTGCTAAAGACTTAGCAACTTATTTCACTAAGTCTCTTGAGTTCATGTTAAGGTTTTGTTTTGTTGAATGTGTTTGCCTGCTCTATTGCGGGTGATCTTTACGGTGCATGCTGTATGTACTAATTGTGGTCTTTGTATGTTTGTGTGCAGATGTAATCTGTGCGAAAGGGGGGGGGGGCGACCTGACACAAGCACAGGACTTCATTAAGTGGTTGCCAGGGTCTGTGGACAGCGGTGGTGGCAGGAAGAGGCGTTTCGCAGAAACTTTTGCAGCAGAGCAGCCCGATGATCCCTCCCTTCGGGGCAGGAATCATTGCCTGCCGTCTCCCTGCCCCACCCTTGCCCTCAGGTCCCTGGCAAGTCCACCGTCGGCCCCTCCTGTCCGGCTGCTGCTGCCCCTGCTCCTTCCCCTGCTGCAGCCCCTGCAGCCCCTGCAGCCCCTGCCCCACCTCCTGCTGCTGCCCCTTGAGCTGAGCACCCCTACTGATGCCTGCATCAGTTCAAGAATTGTATTGTAAATAGTACTGTAAATAGTATACTAATTAAATTATATTTTCGCTTACGCTTTGCGTGTGTCTGCAGGAAGTTTCCTTCCCGCACTTATTTCCATCACGTTTTCTTCGCTACTAATTGTATAGGCAGTAAGCTAGCATACAAGCATAAGAATGGCTGAGTACAGGCTATTCTTGAACCACATTGGATGCGAAATGGCTGAGCACTGGATATTCTTGAAACTCATTGGATACAAAATGGCTACGCACTGAGTATTCTTGAAACACGTTGGATACAGAATGGCTGAGCACAGGATGTTCTTGAAACACTGCATACAGTATGGCTGTGCTCTGGCTCTATGCCTGAACTACATTGGATTCTACAATGGCAAACTGTACGGCCAATCTTGGCTCGAACAGTGGGTGGACCTTGGATCGGGTTGCACTTTGCCATGATGCCAGGATTGGGCCAAAATTCGTACCAATTTCTGCGAGCATTGGACCATGCTTGGCCCAGTGGTGTAGTGCTGCATGGGAAATGGGGTACGCCCATTACAATACCGTATTTACTCGCATAATGAATGCACTTTTTTTCTTTGAAAATATGCACAAAGTTGGGGGGCGCGTTTATTATGCAGGGTAAAATTTTGAACGATTTGTTTTTCCGCCGCCACCTCTAAAGAAAGCCGCAGTTTCGTCCGAAAGGCGAACCATCGATTGCGATAGCAAATGCGCAGAGAGCAATACAAAGTAAGGACAGTAGTTCTATCGCCCGTATAAACTTCCAAAATAATTTAACCAGCATGGTGTCGGCGCGCACAGACAAACATGAACCAATCACACTCGATGACCGCGGACACTCACTGTCGAAATGCTGGTGCGAGGAAGCGCTGGACCAACAGCGAACGAAGTGACCTTCATGTCGTGTATCGCTTCAGTGCAAACTGAGCGGCGATAACGGAGTACGCACAAAAGTATAAGCCACCGTCGCACCTAGACTCAGCCTCCGACGCAGATCGTTTTCAAGATAGGGCACGCGCGGTCTTGCAATGTGCAGTTGCTGTGTCGCCTCCCCCCCCCCTTTTAGCGGCGCCATGCCCACGACGAAATACGGCGCGTTTCCTACCCGCTTTCTTCCCTCCAACGTGGGATAAAGCCGCGATCGTTGTAGCCGACTTCAAAAATGCACCTGGAGTATCCATATAATTGCTATCGCAATAAAAGTAGGAGACACGTACAATTCGGCGTCCGATACAATCGTACCGACCAAATGCCATATCGGACGCCGAATCGTACTGTGCCTCTCCTACTTCACGGCAGTAAGTTCAGGGTGAGTTTATTACGCGGGAGAAAAAAAAATTGAAATTTTGACGACGAAAGTTGGGGGTGCGTTCATTATGCGAGCGCGTCCATTAGACAAGTAAATATGGTATTTCACTTATTCAATCTGAAAGGCATAAATTCTCTTACATAATGTAGCATAGTAGCAGATAAAACAAGGCGCAGAAAAGTGAGAGTAGTGCAATAAAAAGTAGCAGGGGCCACAGGCTATGTGGGTTTACATTCTTATAGTAATTGCTAGTGCTCTAGAAAATGCTTTGAACCATTGCATGAAACTGGATAGTTTAGGAGTTTGTTTCATGAGCTTGTAGCACCAGAAAAAAATGTTAGTGCAATGAGGCAATTCGACAACAGGTACATTAGACTTGCTGCAAATGTGGTTTTCATTACATATCCAATTGCAATGCAATTTTCAAACTCTATTTAGAAAACAAAACTGTAGATTAAAATAAGTTAAATACAGTATATACAGAACATCATTGCACCCCTTTTCCTGTACTGTGTCCCACTTGTTTGCACTGCTATTTATCATTCACGATGTGCCAACTCGTCCAACAAAAAGAATTTATTCACAAGTGCTCTGCATTGTCTCCTTCTATAGAAAGCTGCCACAGTTTGCATTTTATATCAGCAATGGATGTTTATTAACTTAACGACTTACTCCTGCTTCATGAATGTATTTCTACGGAGAGCTGTTGGAAATCACCGTTTCAGCAAGCCACTATGGTAGCTCAGTGCCTATGGCGTTGCGGTGCTGAGCTCGAGGTCAAATATTTGATTCTGGCAGTCATGGTCACATTTCGATGAGGCCTCATTTCAAGAACACTAGTGTGTACTTAGATTTAGATGCATGTTAAAGAAACTAAGGTCCAGTCCAAATATGTCATTAGAAACTATACAGCAGGGAACAAATTATTTCCATGAACTCTTTAGTGTTGTAGCGCCCACCGGCGCCTTGGGGCCAGCTGCGACTGACGAGAAAAATAAAGTTGGGCGGCGCGTGCCAGCGGCGCAAGCACGGCACGCGCTAGTCCGTTCTGAAAGCCTGCTGAGCTGGTCCTCTTGTTCTGGCGCTCCGCTGCGACCCGTCGGTTCCCGACAGTGGTGACTCCGGCCTAAGAGATGACCGACCCCAGCAACCTCCCACCCTCAGGTTACCTTCCGCCTGACGCTACCGCGCGCCCACGGGACGTCGCAGCTCTACAGATCCGCCTGCCCACGTTCTGGCGCCACAACCCGCAGGTTTGGTTCGCCCAGGTCGAAGCCACCTTCGATCTGCACCACATCACCTCGGAAACTTCGTGGTTTCGCCACTTGCTTTGCAACCTGTTTGCTGAGGTGGCTCAGGAAGTGGCGGATGTTATCGCGGCACCTTTGAGTGATGCCCCATACCAGCAACTGAAGCAGATCATTTTAGAACGTACCACGGCGTCTGAGAGCGCGCGCATCCAGCAGCTGCTTACCTCCGAGGACCTTGGAGATCGTCTCCCTTCCCAGCTGCTCAACAGCATGCGACAGCTCCTGGGCACAAGTAACGTCGACCGGAACAGTGCGCTGTTGAGGGAGCTCTTCCTGCAGCGCTTACCACAGTCCACCCGCCTTGTCTTGGCCGCTACAGAGGACTTGACCTTCGACCGCCTCGCCCAGCTCGCTGATCGAATCCACGACGCGACTTCTCCTTCAGTCGCCGCCCTCTCTTCAACGCCACAGTCCTCAACCATGGCCCGCTTAGAGTCCCGGATCGACCAGCTCGCCGTTTCCATCGACGTCCTTCGAACGTCCTCCCATGACCAGCGCGGCTCCACCTCATGTCCCAGCCGCCGTCCTTCTTCCCCGTCCAGTCACCGCTCGCGCAGTCCTCGACGCTCGCCTATCTGCTGGTGCCATCGCACTTTCCAGCACCGCGCCCGTCAGTGCAAGTCCCCATGCGAATGGTCGGGAAACGCACCTCGAGATCACTGACGGCGGCATGTGACCTCGCCTTACAACCCGGCCGCCTTTTTATAGTCATGGATGGCATTTCTGGCCTGCGGTTCCTTGTAGACACGGGTGCCGAGGTCAGTGTACTGCCGTCCTCCAAGCGTGACCGCGCTTCTAAGTCACCTGGACCTACACTCCGCGCGGAAAACTCTACTTCCATCGCCACGTATGGTCTGCGGTCGCTCACTCTCGACCTAGGCCTGCGGCGCACATTCCGGTGGGTCTTCATCGGAGCCGACGTCCATCAGCCTATCCTCGGTTCCGACTTCCTGACTCATTTCGACCTTGACGTCAGCATGTGCCGCCATCGCCTGATGGACAGCAAGACGCGCCTCTCGATCCCTGGCGTTCTGTCGGCTGTCGCTCCCACCGGCATCCGCACGCTGATCCCAACATGCCCCTATGCTCGTATCCTCGAAGACTTCCCTGAGGTGACAAGGCCCTGCAATTTAAATCAGCCCCCCAAGCACAGCGTCACCCACCACATTGTCACGCGTGGTCCACCTGTCGCAGCCCGTCCGCGCCGC
The DNA here is from genome assembly GCF_013339745.2 of Dermacentor silvarum. Classification (NCBI taxonomy): domain Eukaryota; kingdom Metazoa; phylum Arthropoda; class Arachnida; order Ixodida; family Ixodidae; genus Dermacentor; species Dermacentor silvarum. Next base: position 442,872,887 of record NC_051154.1, read on the forward strand.
CCGTCCGCGCCGCCTCTTCGGTGAGCGCCTGGACATTGCTAAACGGGAATTCGAGCACATGCTCCAGCTAGGTATTATTCGCCCGTCGTCCAGCAGTTGGGCCTCCCCGCTTCATCTGGTGCCCAAGAAAGAACCGGGTGACTGGCGTCCGTGTGGTGACTACCGGGCGCTCAACGCTCACACGGTCAACGATAGCTACCCCTTTCCACACATCCAGGATTTTACAGGCCATTTGAAGGGATGCAAAATCTTTAGCAAGGTGGACCTTGTCAAGGCCTACCACCAAATCCCCGTTGAGCCGGCCGATATCCCGAAGACAGCCATTACTACACCCTTCGGCCTGTTTGAGTATGTGCGCATGCCCTTTGGGTTACGCAACGCAGCTCAAACGTTCCAACGATTCATTGCCGAAGTAACGCGCGGCCTCCCGGCTTTATTTGCCTACATCGACGACATCCTCGTCACGAGTCCCAATCCACAAGATCATGAGCATCACCTCCGGGAACTCTTTCAACGCCTTCAACAATTTGGCCTGGTTGTCAACCCCCAGAAATGCGTATTTGGATCTTCCGAGCTCGAGTTTCTGGGCCACCACATCTCGGAGCTGGGAATTCGTCCGTTGCCCTCTCACGTCCAGGCCGTGAAAGACTTCCCAGCACCCACTACCTTACGCCAGCTGCGTGAGTTCCTCGGCCTAGTGAATTTCTCGCGACGTTTCACTCCGCACTACGCTGAGCTTCTACACCCACTGACTAACCTTTTTCGCACTACCAAGGGCTCCTCAACTGCGATTTCCTGGTCTCCCGAAGCTGACGCTGCTTTCAGGGCTGCTAAACAAGCCGTTGCCGATGCGGTACTTCTCGTGCACCCGAGAACTAACGTGCCAACCCGCATCATGGTGGATGCTTCCAGTGTGGCCATCGGCACTGTTCTCCAGCAGAAAAACAACTCCGAGTGGCGCCCACTGGGTTTCTTCTCTCGGAAGCTCCAACCTGCCGAGACTCGCTACAGCGTTTTTGGCCGCCAGCTGCTCGCCATCTACTCTACCATCCAGCACTTTCGGCACTTCTTGGAGGGCCAGCCATTTTATATTCTAACCGATCATAAGCCTCTGGTGTATGTCGTCCCTACAAACTCTTCCAAGTACGTCGCACGTGAAGATCGTCAACTGGCCTATATATCGGAGTTCACCACGGATATCCGGCACATCAAAGGCACCGATAACGAGGCAGCTGACGCACTTTCACGCATCACCTCCCTCGGCACTTCTACATCGACTGTGGATTGGGAGGGTCTAGCTCGTGCGCAGATGGAAGACCCCGAGCTGCAAGCGCTGCGTGACCATCCCCGTTCCCTCCGTCTACAACTCGTTCCTCACCCGTTTGTGCCTGGCTCCCTCTGGTGCGACATGTCAGCGGCTACACCTCGCCCCTTCATTCCGACTGCCTTCCATCGTGCGGTGTTCCAATCACTTCATGACATCTGCCATCCCAGCGTCCGAGCCACGCAGCGCCTCGTTACACAGCGGTGTGTCTGGCCAAGCATCAACACCGATGTTCGCCAGTGGGCCCGCTCGTGCCTCGCATGCCAGACCGCCAAAGTGACCCGCCACACGAAGACTCCCACACAGTCGTTCTTGCCCCCTGGCTGCCGTTTTGACCACGTCCATCTTGATTTGGTGGGACCACTTCCTCACTCTCACGCCTGTCGCTACATTCTCACAATGATCGACCGCTTCACCCGTTTGCCCGAAGCCGTGCCCATTCCGGACATCACTGCGGAAATGGTCGCCAAAGCCTTCGTTTCAGCATGGGTTTCCTGCTTCGGCTGCCCCAGCATCGTGACAACTGATCGCGGCCGGCAATTTGACTGCACACTTTTCACTTCACTCAACCGCCTGCTTGGATCTAAGCACTGCCGTACCACTGCATATAATCCCTGTGCCAACGGCATGGTTGAGCGGCTCCATCGCCAGCTCAAGGCTGCACTCACTGCGCTCCTGGATCGAGAGCACTGGGTCGACCACCTTCCTATGGTGCTTCTCGGCCTACGTGCCGTCCTTCGTCGCGACCTTGGCTGTTCAGCGGCCGAACTCGTCTACGGTGCACCCCTGCGGCTTCCTGGAGACTTGTTCGTTTCTTCGGCCCCCTCGCCCCAGCCGCTACAGTACCTCCAACGCCTACAGGACTGCATTCAGCACCTGCGCCCCGTACCACCTCGGTCATCGGACCACAGCATCTTTGTGCGCCCAGACCTTGAGTCCTCGTCGCACGTCTTCCTCCGACGAGACGCTATCAAGGCGCCTCTTACACCCTCCTACGACGGACCACACCGTGTCCTCCACAAGACGCAGAAGTCCGCCACCATCCTATTGAATGGCCGCGAAGAAGTCGTTTCGCTGGACCGCCTCAAACCAGCCTACGTCGAAACGCCTCCCAAGGAGCTCCCCGCGGATGTCGCTGGCGCACCCGTCGATATGCTCGACACCAAGACAGCCCCATCTCTGCCTCGCCGACGAGTACATTTCGCCGTTCCGTCTTAGCGGGGGGCCCTGTAGCGCCCACCGACGCTGCTAAGCGCGAACGCTAAGGTCAGCGCTCTCGGCTGGCGCCTTGGGGCCGGCTGCGACTGACGAGAAAAATAAAGTTGGGCGGCGCGTGCCAGCGGCGCAAGCACGGCACGCGCTAGTCCGTTATGAAAGCCTGCTGAGCTGGTCATCTCGTTCTGGCGCTCCGCTGCGACCCCTCGGTTCCCGACAGTGTGTGCTATGCAAAGTTCCTTCACATAGAACCCACAGCATGTTTCATGAAAGGGCACAGAACTTCCACATGTTCCATAGCCTTATAATTAAAAATAAAAGGGCAGTACAAAGGTGGCAGCCACAGCCTCATCCCGCACGGCTGCCTCTAATTCTTCAATATTGTCGGCAGGTAGCCGAGGAAGAACTGGAGGCACCGTCGACAAGGCAGGCAGGGACACTGCACGGGTCTTGTCGAGGGGCTCAGTTTCATCCAGCCTCTCAGACACAACCCGTACCTCATGCCTCAGCTGCTGCAGCTCATGCAGGACGTTCCTGTTCTGCTGCCGCACCTCCAGCTGCACCTGAAGCAGCACCGCTGAAACACAAAAATATTTACTTCACAGCAGAAACGGTACATTTATGGCATATTTGGTTGTTTCAGAGCACTCTGGTAAATGTAAAGTATCAGGATTTGTACAGGTCTCGGTGACAAAAATTCATAGGTATTTAAAGACTTTCAAGGGTGCTTCCAGCAATAGAAGGAGAGGTGTAAGCATTGTATTGTGTCTAATGGGGAGTACCGTATTTTCCGGTCTATAAGTCGCACCTTTGTATAAGACTCACCTCCTCAATCCGGCAGCTTTTCCAGAAAAAAAACGTACATAAGTCACACTGGTGTATAAGATGCACCTCTTCGCTCGGTAAGCGATTAAAAAAATTGTGACGTTTCTTTCCGTGAACGTGTGTAACGCGCAAGCGTAAGGGTGCTTCTAGTTCACTGTAGTAAGGGTACCATATATTTCCGCTCCAGGCGCATTTCTGCCGTCGTGGTTGCTGCGATGTTTCGTATAAAGTCCAAGGGCGATAAAGGGCGATAACATCGTCCCCGCGCGCCATACTCTGTATGTGCGAGTGAAAGCGTCATACGGTGAGCTGAATCACACACAAGGGAGGAAAGCGGGAAGGCGGTTTGTACGCTGGTAGGGGGGTGGCGGTTTGTACGCTGGTAGCAACTGCGTAGTTTGCACAGCGGCGCGCGCTGTATCTTGACAGCGATCTGCAGATGCGACAAATTCGGGATCGGCCGACTCACGGTCGACCTGCCGCCGCTTGCGTTGCTGCTCCGTCCTCATCGCACGGCGCTCGGGAACTCGATAACGAGAAGAACTTGGCACCTCGATAGCGCGCACAGAACACGCAGCAATTAAGTCAGGAAGCGCGCTTCGCGTGGCCATAACATCGAATGCGTTTTTGACGGCAGTTTTCCCGGAAAAACAAAAAAAGAACGTTAATAAGTCGCACCGTTCTATAAGACGCACCGACGAAAAATTAAGAAAAAAAAGCGTCTTATACACCGGAAAGTACGGTACTTTGAAGGTGCCCACAATATGTCCGAAAGCTAGCGAAATTATTTCTTTAAAACATATGGCGAAAAATTTGAGACAGACCTAGTACATCCTCGCGCATCATTTTTGATTAAACATCTCAAGATTGGAAAAAATCTGCCTGCAGAAACTTTGCACCATATCTGTGGCACTTATGATAGCCATTCAACATGTTCTCTTCATAAACTAAATGATGCAAGAGAGACATTTCAAATAATGTAGCAAATTGAAAGCCTAGAGCTTTTTTGTGCAGAATGATACAGCTAACATTTCGGTCATACGTTTAGGTGTCAAGAATGAACTGCAGAATGAAAGCAACCTCGAAGTTATTCCACTTTTATGGGCTGTGTAAAAATGTAAAGAAACTCGCACACCATCTCCTCAGAACCTTCCCTTTGTGGTGGCTCCAAAGGAGATGTGCCGGTGGCGTTTTCCCCGGCTGGTACCCTTGCAGGGCATGCTGAAGATAGGGCAGATTATCAGCAATCCACAATTAGTGCCAGCATAACCGAGCAACAAACCGCCATTTCTAATCGACCATTATATAAACAAGAAGACCCCAGCCCAAGATTTGTTGCAAGAAACCATGCGGACACACATTTTCTCCATTTGTATATCACTTAAATTTTGTACAATTACAGACATTCTGCTAAGTTTTGGTATAATGTGTAGTAGTGGAGTGGCCCTTGTGACTTTAGCCTAATAAATTAAGCACACAACCAGCTTGAAATATACCACTAGAAGTGTGATTATCCACACAATGACCATGCATAATACACGCTGCAATAGAAGTGCCATTTCCCTCCTTAAAAGTTTTGCATAAACGTCACAGTGGCCGAGTGCAGATAGGAAAACACCACGCACGCATAGAAAATAGGGCTATATGGTATCCCAGTGCAGTTCTTGAAAACTTGATAAATATGTTCAAATTTTCCACTATATGGAATATTGAGAACACTAACTACTCTAGAAATGGCATTACACACAATATAGTGAGATATTAAAGGAAAGTTACTTGAGAACTTCTAAGTTCTATGCAGTGATCTGGTGGTAGAGACCAGGGAGTTATAAAAACAGGGGACTCGGTTAGGGTAGGCTGTCAACCTAATGTACAATAGAACCCAAAAGGCGTACCAAGGAGTTTGTGTTTTTGGAGATGCTCCTTCTAAAACACACTATTAAATTCACCTTCCAAACTTGCGTGTGACTAAGGATCACATCTCAGCATACAATGGGCCGTTCTTCGAATCATAGAAACTCTCTAAACTTCTTGCGAACATTTAAAACTTGAACTTGCCTTCCTGGAAGAGTTCTAGCACATAGCCTCTTTGATAATTACTTATAAAGGTGCCCTGGAGAGCCCTTTTCCAAGATTTGAGAAACACATTCTGCTGTTGAGTGCAGCGTTTTCCCAAGGAATACAATTAAAAAAATGTTTGAAAAGCCCTCATAAACGAAGGCATTCAGAGCATAATATTTATTTTACTTATTACCCCTCAACTCATTGGTTCTCTTAAGCCGGGGCAGTGCCTGTAGCAATGACAGGCCTATCACACCTCACCTTTATTTTTTCGAAAGAAACTTATGGTAACTTTTCAAGATGAGTATCAGACAAAACTTTTAAGAATGATAAAGGAGTGACGATGCATTGGGAATTGTCATTTACCCAATTGGAAATTCTCTCTAATAAATCTGTCAGCGTATAAACACAAGTAATTTGTCAAAAGAATTGACCACATAATGCCTACTGGAAGCTAGCCAGCATTTTAAAAAATGGTGAGGAGCAGCCCTCTGGAAAGCTATCTTTAAGACTGCTTCTTAGCTCCTCCCGCTACATGTGGAATGTGTTTGCGAGCCAAGATCACGGGGTGGTTCAGTGCTGCTTTAATGCACAAATAGCAAGAAGGTCTGGGTTTATTTTTCAGTGCCATCTGCTTTTAGAAATTCATTGCTCAGATAGGCCAAAACAAATGCCGATTTGTGCATATTGACGCATTGACAAGCTTTCCAGCCACATGCAAAATAAAAGTGCTACTACAGCCTACTTCCTAAGCTGACTCCAGTATATTCGATTCCATTCAAAGGTTGAAGCCTATAGATTTCTATGGGATCAACTTTTGTTATACCAATCCTAAAATTATTTCAAACTTGGCTGGTCATCGCACATGTGTTCGACCCTAATGGTGACCGCATTAGTTTCGAGAATCCTAAAAAGACGAGAGCTGGTCAGTTAAACACACTGCATGGTTATTTTATGGAAAGCTTATGGGGTGCAGGTAGCTCCAGTCGAGCTGAAGCAGCACGCCCCTCTTCACCATGGCCAGCTTCAATGCATAAATAGAACGTTTATGCATGTACATTTATTTTTGAGCCACTATATACTAAATCAACAATCTACCACGGCGCAATTCAGCAATAAAGCGCCACTGAATTCGGTGAGAGCTGGCATAGTCTTGAACGTTGTCTTTGAAAAGGGAGCACAAATGCTTGGCGCTGCAGCGGCATGTTTTCGCGTTGTCAGAGTGCATGACAGCAGGGATTCCACGTCGTGCTGCAAAGCGTCTGAATGCTAGCAAAAATGCTTGCGTTGTCATATCTGTGCTCAACTCCCGGTGTACTGCCCTCGTCACAGCACAAGAAAAAACAACGATGTACACTTTTGCAGCGAATGGTAATTCAGCACGACAATAGAGTGGCCCGCAGAAGTCAATTCCCACGCATTGTTTCCCTTGGCAAGGGGGCTACAGGGGCAGCTTCGGGAAGTAGGCGCCGTCGGTGGCATGCTAAGCACGCTTTCAGAACGCGCTTCACTGTGCGACGCCCCTTGAGGATCCAAAAGTATTCCCGAAGGTCCAGGAGGGTGAGTTGAACTCCTCCATGTAGGAGTCTTACGTGTGTTGCATCAACCAAGAGGTCGATGAACCGGCGATCTGCAGGAAGGAAGATCGGATGCTTCAATTCCTCTCGGTCGTTAAGCTGCTGCAGTCGGCCTCCTACATGAAGTAGTCTGTCACGGTCGAGAAATGGCTGTAGCGTCAGCACACTGGAGGTGTTGGGAACTCGTTGTCCTTCCTCCATGGCCGTGACTTCGATTGCGAATGCGGAGTGTTGGACAAGCCTCAACCAATACATCTCCGCCTGGTGCAACTCTGACGCCGTCAGTGGTCCGGGACAAGATGGCGTGTTCTGCGAAGTGTTCCGACGAAACCGCATGATCCAAGCCGTTACTCAGAGTAATCGGGAGAGGCGTCCAAAGTTTGCAACCTCAAGCAGTGGCTCGTGTTGGGGCGAAGGGGGTGCCACTAGTGTGGTGGGGCAAGCGGATATCTCTTCACTGCTCTCGCAAGAAAGGGTCTCCGGTGAAGGAGCAGAACAAATATTCGCAGGCCATTGCAAATGTGGCTGTTACAACCATGTAGGACCGGTCCACCAGCAAAACTTGCGCGTCAATAACTGGGCTGCTACTCCACGCGTGAGCAAGTCTGCTGGGTTGCGGGTGCCTGCGCAGTGCCTCCAAGAATACCCCGAAGTCAAGCGTTGGATTTCGAGAACACGGTTTCTCACGAAAGTCTCCCATCGTTTCGCGTCAGCAGTAATCCAGTGTAGGGCTATCGATGAGTCGCTCCAAAACACGCCCTGACAGCTGGATGTTTCTGGAATTCCTCGGAGGTAGTTCCAAAGCCTGGCAGCCAACAGGCACGCAAGCAGCTCTAGGCGTGGCAGCGAGGTAGTCTTCAGCGGTGCGACCCTGCACTTGCTCATGAGCAGCTGAACCTTAAATGTTCCTTTTCCGATCTCGTAGCGCATGAACAAGTTGGCCATGTCGGCCAGGGTAGCGGCGGACGGACCTCGCGCGGCGAGGACTACGACGAGGGCTCTGTGGGATCTTTAGACGCGAAGCGCCTCTTCGGCGGAAGGCTACCGTAGTCTGGAAGTGGCCAGCTTCGTTGCTGAATGTTTGACGAGAAAAGCCGTTGGGGCGCGCTTTCGTTGTGCTCGTGGCATGTTTTCTTCGGCGCAACAGGTGCATTCTCTTGTCGTTTTCCGAGTGTGCAACAACCACGAGCTGGCTGCTGCGGCGCCAGCGGTTGCGGTTGCTGCTGCCATCCCACCAGGATGGAACGGAAGCCCATGAATCAACGGACGGCGTCCGAGCGATGGGCGGAGCCGCAGTGCTGAGAATGTCGCACACTTTCACTTGACCGTGGCTGAAGTAGAAGTTCGAGTCGTCGGGCGTCTCCGGCGGTGGTGGACTTGCCGTTGTCGGCGCGATGTCGCCCTTTTGGTCGATAAAGGTGAGCCTTTTGGCCGATAAAATCGGTGCAGTAGCATACTATCGGGTCGGGGCTTTCACGTATGGTCTGGTCGCTGACGTTGTGCTGTAGCTGGTATCGGGGCTACGGTTTCAAGCACTGATTTGCCGGTGTCTGATCTCGTTGGATGACAATGTGACTTGGCAGTCCTTTATGGTGTGGTCACGGTTATCGCCCAGAACACAGCAGGGATGCTCGTTCGATGCAGATCCTGCAGCCAAGGCTAATGCTGACGGTACCGGCGGTGGTAGACAAGGTCGGCATCGCCCTTGTCCCGCGGAGGTAGGTTTCGGTAGCCACCTTGAACGGGAGGCCTGGCTCTCTTCTCTGCTCTCGACTTGCACCTGCAGGAACTTCATGACCTTACGCACCTCCTCTTTCCGCGACCTCGGAGTAACCCCGTCATCGGGCTCAGTCTTCTTCATGCGTTGACGGTAGAGAATAGCGATATCTTCGAGAAGCGATCGCATAAGAACGTGATGAAGGATGACCGCGTATTCTGACGCTGGAACCCCAAGGCTGTCGAGGCAGCTTGTACGAAAGTACACCTCTTCGTAGAGTTCCCGCAGCTGCGACACCTGAGAAGAGTGATCAATGGGCGCGATGGCAAGTAAACAATCGATGTGGTCGTCAACGAGGGCGGTATAACGGCCGAACCTCTCTCGGAGCATTTTCACTGCTACAGTGTAGTTCGCTTCTGCCAGAGGCACACCTTCGATAGCACGCTTCGCTGTTCCGGTTAAGTATGATCTTAAGTACAAAAATTTTTCGGTGTCGGACAGCTCCCAGTTGTTATGGATCGTGGCCTCGAAATGTTCCCAGCAGCCCTGCCACTCACGCAGTTCACCGGTGAAAACTGGTACCTGTAGTTTCGGTAGGGAAATTCGCTGTAACGGTGCTCGGGAACTTGCTTGAGGGGAGGCGCCTTGGGTGGCGGTGACGCTCAGAACGCTCTGTGTGGCGCTGTCTCCGGCTCTTGCAGCTGAATTCAGAATGAAGCGAACCCGGCTCATGGTGTTGCGGATCTTGTCGTGGTACTCCAGAGCGACGGTGACTTCCCCCTCATACTCGTCCCCGTCGATCATGAGGTCGGCAATCGTCTCTTTGAGCGCTGATAGCGCGGAGTCCTTGTCATGCAGGTCATCCAAAATAACTTGCAGGTCGGATGGCGATAGATGCTCGGCTTGTAGCGCTTCGGTAGCGGACGAGATGAGCCTTGTAGCAGCGGCTCGAAGTACGCCTCTGCTGCGTCGCAGTCGGTCCATCGTCGGTGCAGGACGCCAGTCGTCTCCCGGGTTTCACGGCACCATAAATGTAAGGAACGAAGCGACTGCGCGTCCGCCGGTTGCGGTTTATTCAGTCAACTGCTTAAAGATAGCGCTAGCACGAGCCTTCGCCTCACGCGTTCTCTGCTCTTCGTCGTCTTCAGTTTTCATCAATGCCTAAATAGAACGTTATGCATGTACATTTATTTTTGAGCCACTATATATTAAATCAACAATTCAGAAATTTTCAAGGCAAAGGTATAGTCATAAAAGAAAAAAGTGGGCTATTTAAGTAGCATGGAGATTTTTTAAAAAAGAAAAAGAATGCATCTACTTTAAAAAAAGTTCTCCGGTAAAAGAAATAACATTTTGGTCCAATATACTCAACCATACACCACCATTTTTGGGGGACAGATAGAGGGCTATGCAGGAGGCAAGCACATGTCAACACAAGATTATATTAATCTAGAAGTGACTGTACGGTATCCTGCTAACCTTTGTTGCATGCACTTCGACTTGCCACTTTAGCCTGATGCTGTCACCTGCTAGCTTCCTGGTCAGCCCAGTTGGCAGAGCGACTGCTCTGTAAATGTAACCCTGCTCCGTGTTTGCCTTCCCCTTTCACATAAGCATGAGCATAAAAAAACACAAGCAATTACCCGACAGCTCCGTGGTGTCCACAGCCAACTCGCATTCCGCCTTCTTGGCCCTCCTCTTTGCCTTGTCATAAGTGCCTTTGAACAAAGTAAAAATATTCAAAACAGATTATAATAGACACTAGAACGACAGGCAACCTGTTAAGCTGTACAGGCTACATTCAACAGACAAATGTCATGAATAAGATATTTGTGACCCCTGTGAATGCCCACAGCAAACTGCGCAGACATTGTGAACAAGCTGGCACAGCTTTGATGACGTCAAAGTATCAGTGGTACAAGTTAACATAACTCAGGAACTGTAGAATGACACTAAAGAATTAGTTTATCATTGTTTCGTATATTGTTTGCAAGTTTTCAGTTGCACCCACCGCCACCAACAGTCAGTGTTATGACACATCAGAGACAGTCAAGCACCTGCAAATCTCAATAAACAATGAATAATTTATTATTACAAACCCCTTTCAATGCAAAAATGCAGATTGCATTTGGTATAACTTGGGATGGCAACATTCAAACTGGCCAAAAGGTGCAAGCCTCTTGGTGCACAGTTTTTAAAGTTAGATGTTTAACAAACTATGCAACCTTCTAAGGCAGGTTTACACCTGCAAGATATCAGCCATAAAATGACAAGAGTGCTGTTAATATTTAAGCCTCTGCTAATTTTACAGATGTAGGCATTGCAAGCTAGGCGGGGTAAATTATGCCTAATAATAAACAGCGAAGGCTTGATTACTTTCCTGTATGTGCAACAATGGTGCTTGTCAACAATAATTGCAACATTTTCAACAGCTATACAGAGTGCATCATACACAAACTTTAAAGAAAAAAAAAGGGGGGGGGGCAAACGAGCTGTGTTGGTCCTGACCACCGTGGTCTTAAAGGGACACTAAAGAGAAAAATACTTCTGCATCAGTAAATTACTGTTCAGTCTACACAAACCAAACAAAGTGCATGTTCTTTGGAGTTTAGTTAAAAAGCGCTAGTATTCCTGGTGCACGTCATCCAAGTAGCAAAGCAAAGTAATGAGCCAACTTTTTATTTGTTCTGATTGTCAAGATGTTAATTTGGGAGTTAAGCGTCATAGGCGACACGATAACAAGCCGTTTCCAGCGAGGAACACATTGTGTACTTATTTTTCCAGCAATGAACCCCCCACCCCATGAAATTTGAAAAAGATCATGTGCATGGAATTGTAGGGCCCTGAAACTGTCTTAGTGGGTAAGCAAGCTGGCCCTGTCATTGACAATAACATAAATATTCTTTACACAATGCACCAAGAGCTCCCCGATATTATGAAATACCAACATAAAAGAAATGCAGTGCTCCGAGTGGTTAGCCTGCGACGAGCAGTTTACTTTCCCGCGTGCCTCATACGCGGAACTGGTTTTGGCACGTAAAACCCCAGAAAGAAGAACAGTTAACTTTCCCCGCCGAGACTGTTGGATGGCACAGCAACCTTTTGCACACGGCTGCATTGACGCATGGCAGTTTTTATACTTGCAGGATTCTCTCCACGAGAAAAAAAAACATGATGTGGACCTTGCTAGAAGCATGTCACTCTAATATATCATACAACTTCCTGATCAACACCCTAACGGATAGATGACTAAATTATAAGAGTTAGCTATAACTAATTAGGTGCCAAGGGCTAATAAATTACTGGCCATTTCTCAACTGGACTTTGAATAACATGCACTTGGTTGTATTTGTGTAAAGTTATCTGTGTATTTTTTAAAGCGTGTTTCATAACAGCTGGGACACTATATTTACCATCAGGGTTTTTTGTTACAGAGGGTAGTGGTCGCAGGTACAGTGATTAGGTAAACACAAGGTCATTCCTACTTATCCAATGTTAGCTGTTGCAATAATACGAGAAAAAAGAACCATATTAATGCAACACAATATTAGGTCAAAACGAAAGGAAAGCGTGGTACAGTAATTGGTACATTTAGCATATGAGCACTTAATACAGCCATGAGGTAGTGAAAGGGCGGACAGATACATTGAAGTTACTGCCCTCATAAACTCATAATCTTGAACTTGAGCTGTTTGGAAGAGATGACAATACTACTCTTTTGATTTACGTGGTATATATGAGTTCAAGGTACAAGTTAAACAGTCGGTTAAGGTAGCCGAGCATAAGGTTAGCCGTGACATGTACGTCAAACTTATACAGGGTGCTGAATAATTTCGCTGCGCCTGTTGGAAAAAAGGTTTTGCACTCATCACTGCACTGTTCTTGCTCAAATTTTGCAGAAAGATCACATTTTGGGGTCGCCTTCGTTGAGTATGACACTTACCACAGTTAATTGCCTGGTGTTTTTAGAAAAAAAAGTGAAAACTTGCCTTCACTTGTGGGGATGTGACCTGCTGCAACGAGAGCACTAGCATAAACTTGTGTCGCTGCCTGCTGGTAGCTGCAGAAAGCAGCTGGTCAGGGAGGTTTGCCACATGTTCCAGGATCAGGCAACATGCGGCAAACCTCCCTGACCAGCTGCTTAACGAAACTTAACCATGAATTTTGTATACGTAATGAAATGTCGGTCTCACGAAGAACAAAAATCGTCTGTGTGGAAACGCGACGGTCACGAATAAGCAATTGGTGGAAAAGTTAGGAGCAGAACTATTACTACTGACGTAAACCACCTGATGACTTGCCGAGAAGCGTGTTGACACTGCTGCACATTATCTCATAATTTCTGCCTAAGGAAGCTGGCATGACATCAGAATCGCCGCGCGGACAAGGAGCCATTCTGCGCCTTGTCTCCGCGTCGAGTACGGGGCACGCTGCAATTGAGAAGTTTCTTTTCTATGCACCGAATCTGTTTTAGAGGTTTTGCTAAAGATCCATTGTGTGCCACAAGCGCTCCGCTATTTACATGCGCCGCTTGATTCATGTGGTCGATGCACTGATTAAGGCTGGAGCTTTCTGTGCAAGCATGCGAAATCGGCAGTTTCATTAGAGCACGTATCCTTTTGCACGAGGTACAACTAAGCTCGTCTCCCATGGAGAGCAAAGCTAGCGGAAGGCGGTGAAAGTTTGCGCTAAGTTGTGAACAACACATGGCTGAAGCGAAGTGTTACATGCTGATCTCATATTGTAGCACTAACACGCACCACTCCTACGGGATGAACAGGGAGCATAGGTCGGCGCACTCACTCATGAGTGCCCTCACTCACGCTCACTCGCACTCATTTCATAGGCGTGAGTGGGAGTGAGTGCCAGTGAGTGTGAGTGCAGATGAGTGCGAGTGCGAGTGAGTGCCAGTGAGTGTGAGTGCAGGTGAGTGCGTGTGCGAGTGAGTGCCAGTGAGTGTGAGTGCAGGTGAGTGCGAGTGAGTGCCTGTGAGTGTGAGTGGAGGTGAGTGCGAGTGCGAGTGAGCGCCAGTGAGTGTGAGTGGAAGTGAGTGCGAGTGCGAGTGAGTGCTGTGAGTGTGAGTGGAGGGGAGTGTGAACGTGAGTGAGTGCGGCCCTGGAAAAAATTATGGTGAGTGAGTGTGAGTGTTCTCCCACACTGCCGACCTATGACAGGGAGCCATTAGGCCACGTAAAGCACTGAAGAAGTCTCTTAGATTATTTTTCAGGTGCTTTAATGGTCGCATTGAATCCACATGGCTTTGTTTGGCACCATCGCAGCAGTGACGTCAGGATTTGTCGCGAAAACGGCTAATTTATTTCCTGGCCGGCACGGTTGCGGTCCGCTGCCCTAAACGATGCAGGAGATGAAGTGCTTGTGGCCGGGTAACACGCACATAGATCCCGGACAGACCTCATTCAAGATCTATAGTGTAGATATATCGCACAAGTCGTGCATGAAATCTACGCCCAGCGTCTCTCTGTGTATCAAAAAAGCGGTCTAGTCAATGCCATTCCGGAGTATATAACATGCGCGCATGATTGAACTCATCTCGAGCGCACGTAGTACGGAACCGATCGCCTAGCCACACGTGCGCTCGCTGCATATTTGGAACGCGCCATTAACTACGCAAATACTCGCACACGACGTTTACCCGTAGATGAGAATGCACATAAGGTACAATCACGACAAGAAAACTCTCGTACGGGAAAAAATGCATACTCACGCACAGGTTGACTTGGGTCTCTGCGGTTACCACGTTGCGGACAAGGCAAAGCTGTCGTCGATGGCGATGGCGCAAATTCCGGGACGAAAGAAGAGAGTGGAATTCGAGGAACCGACGCTCTTTTCTTGCGCCACCTCTCGAATCGTCAGTACAAGTACATTATTATTTCATTAGTTACGGAGCATGATACGCAATAAAAACAAACATACCGGGAAGCGCGTTCAAGTCGCGTGGGTCACACCGGAATCATTGAATGACAAAAAAGAAAAAAATGTATATTATAGTTTGTGAATAATGTTTATTAATAAATCCGATCCGCAATCCAGCTTTCCGTGGCTGTGGAGTGTACTAGTGGCTGCTTCGTTATGGTTTGCAGGTGGTGTAGGTGAATCGAACGTAGCTTTGACACGTTCTATTCCCCTGTATTAACAGCTCAGTCGTTCCAGCGGTGCAGCAATGGTACGGTGGCTAGAAGGGCAATGGCGCCTTTGAACACCCTATGAGAAACCAGCCGTTCGTTTCAAAATTTACAGGAATGGTGCAGGGCTGGTTCGCGATTTTGCTGCGCGCTTTCTACTGTCGGTGCCGACTTTGTGCAGTCGTGCAGGCACAGTGTCCTAAAATGTACACATACCTTATATTCTAATACACTGTGGTACAGGTGCGAAGCAGCAGCGCAGCAGACGACACAGCACACATGCACAAGAGCCGTTAAAACCCAGCTTACGGGTATCTGCCGTGTGTAGGCAAGCGCGGGTATATTAACGTCTCTGAAGCCGATTACACCAGCAGCTCAAGACCTATTTAACGCACGCCGTGCACATTGGTCGGACAAAACACGCACCTGCACCGGGTCTGCCCCTCGGCATTCGTTTTGTGTGCCGCGCTTTTCGTGAATCGGTGCGCGAACTGGTTCACAGTGGTGCAGGCGAATCGAATGGGCCTTTAAAAAATCCGTTCGCTTCATGGAAGAAGTGCAAAAAATTTCGCAGTTTTGCCCGAAAGGCGAAGCATCAATGGCGATAGCGAATTAGCAGAGAGCTATTCGGAGTAGGGATAGTAGTTTTATCGGCTGCATAAAGCTGGACACATTCACTTGCTAAGTGAAATAACAAGCGTGGTGTCAGCGCGCACCAGTAACATGAATAGATCACACTCGATGACCGCAGACAACCACTGTCAAAACGCTGGCAGCAAAGGCAGCGAGCGAAGGTTCGTGCGGTTTATCGCTTCAACGGAAAACAGAGCAGCCGAACGCACAGCGTATACAAAGGTCTGAGCCATTTGGAGGTCGCTTGCAAGATACTGCGCGCGCGACAACACCGGCAGCCCGTAGCAACGCAAACATAATAAAGAACCAAGCAAAAAGCGCAAAGAACATGAACGCATTTGTTGCCAGAGTAGAAGTCGCCGCCCCCCTCCCTCCCGCGCTTCCTTCCCGCTTTGCTCCTTTCCCGTGGGAGATTGCGTCGCCAATTTCCCTCGCGCCCGGTTGCAAGATTTTATCGCCCTTGTACTTTATACGGAACCTCACGCCGACGGCGACGATGATGGCAGAAATCTGATTGAAGTGTCCATATAATTGCTATCACAATAAAAACTTCCTTCATGGAGGAAGAAATTTTTCTTCCTCCAGGAAAAAATATTTCTTCCTCCATGGTTTGATTCGATTCGGCTCATGCGTTGGCAGGTCGGCTGCTCCTTGCAATGACTGACTGCCCCACTGCACTGCTGCTGTCCACGCTTTCGACTTGCCGTCGTCTTGCGTTTTTTGGCACGGGTTACGGCGTTGCGGTTTCGGCATCTGACTCATCCCTCTCGCTCATCATGCCCTCCAAGTGGAGTAAATGTCGAGTCGTAAGAAAGGAATACAACAAGATAATGAATGAGCTAGGACTCGCGCAGCTTGTTGGCTTTCCTTGTCCAACGACGAAGCTGCAAGCTTCACCTCTGCAGACAGTTCTTGCGTAGAGCGACTTTCGCCTCCGAAGCCGGGAACGAGCAGACAATCACGAAGTTCAATTTCCACGGATGACGGCGGTGAGCCTCCGTTCAAACGGTTGAATGAGCGGTCGAGAAGCGAAGCCTTTGTCGACGACGTCTGCACACAAGAAGCTCCTTTTGTAGAATGCCAATCAGATAGTGCAGGTACGTCCTCATGTGAGCACAGCGAATGGTAGCAGCTCAAGTGACAAAAGAGGTCCCCAAGGTAGCGATTCATGTGATGAGTCTGATGACTTTCTCGCTTCAGACAGCTTCGCTGGGCCAGATGAGGGAATAGCCTTTAATTGTAGTCCAACGCTCTCTCATGTACTTTCCCAACAACTGTCTGCAAGTAAAGAGCTTGCTGTAATTGCTTCCAAACATAATATGACGCATGCTGCATTAACAATGTGCTTGATTTGTGCCGGCGAAGAGGCATCTCTGACCTTCCAAAAGATGCTAGGACCGTTTTAAAAACTGAGCACGAAACTCAGGCGGAGCAAAATCGTTCATTTGTGCACTTTGGCTTTGGAAAGGAATTCGTCAAGTGTGGCAGCCGGGGCAAGTAGTTCCAAGTGAACTGAAGCTACAAGGCAACATTGACGGAGTCCCTGTTTACAAAAGTAGCCAGCTTGCCTTTTGGTTCATTTTGTGCCGCATAAAAAATGCGGAGGCATCACCACCATTAGTTGTCAGTGTGTACTGTGGTGCAGGGAAGCCGCCATGTCTGCAGGATTACCTAGAGCCATATGTGCAACAAGTCTCCGACCTAACCTCTGAGGGGTTAAGCATAGGAGATGTTCATGTTCGGGTGAGCATTGGAGCCATGGTTTGCGATGCTCCTGCAGGGAGCTACGTCAAA
Source organism: Dermacentor silvarum (assembly GCF_013339745.2). Lineage (NCBI taxonomy): Eukaryota > Metazoa > Arthropoda > Arachnida > Ixodida > Ixodidae > Dermacentor > Dermacentor silvarum. The sequence goes on from NC_051154.1 coordinate 442,890,176, forward strand.
TGTATTGTTGGCCACACTGGCTATTATGCGTGCGAGCGATGCAACCAAAAAGGGCAGCACATTGAAAACAAGAGTGACATTTCCCAAAGTTCATGCAGCAGCACGGACGAATGCAGAATTTCGATCTCAAGAGAACAAGCGCCACTATTCTGGTGTTTTCCAGTGGTAAGTGCCCTTTTTGTGCTTGCTTAATATATTGTTTCGGCCTCGGCAGAGGGTTAAGGGAGCGTTTAACGATTAAGGTACAAGGATGTAGCTCCTTGGGCTATGCTGGCTGGTATCAATCGTAGGAGCAACGTCGTCTTCCTCTTTCTCTTCTCTCGCTTCCCTCACTTTTCACTGGCAGTCACCACGGCGTAACATTCCTCCTCTCCAAGACGAAGCCCGCCGGGCAAGTCATTCCTGCTTCCTTCGTGTGAACGGCTTCAATCGGGCAACATGAGTCACCTCAGTCTTGCATGAACGACGGCCATTTGAAGTGAGACGTGCAATGGTGTAGTTCAGCTCGGTTAGACGATCGAGGATAACGTACGGCCCGGCATAGTCTGCAAGTAGCTTTTGGCTCAAGCCACGTCGGCGTATTGGAGTCCACAGCCACACGAGATCACCGGGAACTTAGGTAACATGCTGGTGTTGACTGTCGTAGCGTGTTTTAGAGCGGTCTTGCGCGGCCAATGTACGTAATCGAGCTAGTCGACGAGCCTCTTCTGCACGACACAATGTCTCTGCGATAGACAAATCGTCATGGATCACAAAAGGAAAGACAATGTCCAGCGTATGACGAGGTTGGCGCGCGTAAAGAAGGAAGAAAGGGCTAAACCGGTCGTTTCGTGTTTGGCAGAGTTGAAAGCGTACGTCACGAACGGTAATACTTCATCCCAGTTCTTGTGGTCCGAAGCAACGTATATTGATAACATGTTGATCAACGTTCGGTTTGTGCGCTCGGTGAGACCATTAGTTTGTGGATGATAAGCTGTTGAGTGTCGGAACTTGGAGGCACACGAAGGCAGCAATTCTTCCACAACATCGGCAATAAATTGGCAACCACGGTCACTTTTTATCACGCGAGGTGGCCCGTGTCGGAGTATGATTGAATGCAGCATAAAATCAGAAACCTGCGCAGCAGTGGCGGAGGAAATGGCTGCGGTTTTACAATACTGCGTCATGTAGTCGGCAGACACAATTATCCACCGGTTTCCTCTTGAAGAACGCGGGAACGGCCGGATCAGGTCTATGCCGATTTTTTCAAAACGGAAACTGGGGGGCTTTACTGGCTGTAGGTGACCGACTGGAGCTGAGTTAGGTCGCATGTGGCTCTGACACTGTGTACAATTGGCCACATAGGTGTCAATTGTTTTGCGCATTTGAGGCCAGTAGAATCGTTCCTTTGTGCGACTAAGTGTTCGCGCGGTCCCTAAGTGACCAGAGGTCGGGTCAGCGTGCGTAACGCACAGAACAGATGTTTGAAGAGACTGCGGAACCACCAATAGAAAACGGGCGCCCGTCGTTGATAAGTTACTCTTGTAAAGAAGACCATCTCGGACGCAAAATCGGCCTTCGGATATAGGCCCCTGTGTGTCAGGCAAATAAGCGTTCAAGCTTGGGTCTTTGCGCTGCTCTGCGGTGAATGTCAAGGCATCGGGAAAGTCAGGCGACAGCGAAGTGATAATGTGGTCAAAGTTGTTGGCTTCACAGTTTGTCGTACGTTGTGGCATCCTAGAAAGACACTCCGCGTCAGCGTGTCGACGACCACTCTTGTACGAAATAGTGAACAAATATTCCTGTAGACGAAGGGCCCATCGCGCAAGGCGACCGTATGGGTCACGAAGATTGACCAGCCAGCACAGAGAATGGTGATCTGTGATGATGGTGAACGGGCGACCATATACGTACGAGCGAAACCGCTGCACGGCAAATACTACCGCTAGGCATTCTTGTTCCGTCACAGTGTAGTTGCGTTCCGGCTTGCTTAAAGAACGGCTTGCGTACGCGATGACATGTTCTTTGTTTCTAGAGCGCTGAAGGAGAACGGCACCGATGCCGACGCCACTTGCGTCTGTGTGAATCTCCGTTGGAGACGAAGGATCGAAGTGCCGGAGTGCCGGCTGTGAAGTTAACAAAAACTTCAGCTGGTGACAAGCGGCTTCACACTCAGGAGTCCACTGAAACGGAGTGTTCTTACGCAGAATATTCGTCAGGGGTTGAGCGACATCCGCGAAACCGGGTATGAACCGCCGGAAATATGAGCAGAGGCCTAGGAAGCTACGAAGCTGTTTGACAGATTGAGGTTGCTCGAATGATTCAACGGCTGCCGTCTTCTTTGGGTCTGGTCTAATTCCATATTTGTCGACGAGATGTCCTAACACCACTGTTTGGCGCTCGCCAAAATGACATTTCTTCGAATTCAGCTCAAGACCAGCTTTTTCGATACCGACTACACTATTGAGACGAATGTTGTGCTCCTGAAATGTGCGTGCAAAAATTACGACATCATCAAGGTAGCACATACAAATCTGCCATTTTAAACCACGCAGAATAGTGTCCATGAACCTTTCGAATGTAGCCGGTGCATTGCACAATCCGAACGGCATGACGTTGAATTCGTACAGCCCGTCCGGCGTAACGAATGCCGCTTTTTCCTTGTCATCTGGGTGCATCGGAATTTGCGAATAACCGGCTCTCAGATACACAGAAGAAAAGTAGGAAGCGGAGTGCAGGCAGTCGATGGCGTCATCAATACGGGGCAGCGGATAGACGTCTTTCTTGGTTACGGAATTGAGTCGGCGATAGTCAACGCAGAATCTCCACGTACCATCTTTCTTCTTCACAAGAATGACGGGAGCGGCCCAGGGACTCGCGGATTCTTGAATAATTCCCTTTCCTAGCATCTCTTGCACTTGCTCGTTGATGATGTCGCGCTCAGATGGTGATACCCTGTAAGGTTTCTGCCGTACGGGATACGCTGAAGCGGTGTTGATCTGATGACGTGTTCGAGACGCTGGAATTAAAGGCATTTTGCCGCTTTTTGAAAAGTCGAACACTTTCAAGTGCTTGGAGAGAACGCCCAGGAGTGTGTCACGTTCGCTTTGGCTGAGTGACTTGCTGATCATTTGTCGAATTTGTGAATCGGTTGAACCTTGAGAACCGAGATGTTCATTCTCGCTTGTAGCATCAAGAAGTGCAAGCAGCGTCGTAGAGGATTCTGGTTTGAAGACGGCAAGTTTCATGCCGCGAGGCAACACTGCAGGCTCCATTGAACTGTTGATTGTCCACACACCTGCGCGGCCGTCAACTACAGACACCACGCAATGGGAAACTAAAATGTTCTTTTTCACACAGGTCACATGAATCGGTTCAAGCGTCGCGTCGAACATGGCAAGGTCGTTACTACAACAGATTACTGGCACGCAAACAGCAGAGAAGGCAGGAACGACCGTGTCCTCGGAAACAAAAAAGATGCATTCATCACGGGTTGAGTTTTCCAATAGCGCAGCTGGGAAACTACCATGCATGGAAAGGTGCCCACTTCTACAGTCAACAGTTGCCCCACACTCCCGCAAAAATCGATTCCCAAAATAACGTCATGCGTCGATCGTGCAATAACCACGAATTCTGTGGGAAACACCTTGCCGCACAAAGACACGTCCACAGTGCAAACTCCCACCGGACACAACGCATCACCGCTCACACCACAGAATGTCGCACCACGGCTTATACAAAACATAACTTTCAGTCCAAGAAGGTTCTTAAAATCCACACTCATTACAAAATTGTCGCGCCTGTATCCACAAGTGCCATGGTAGGTACGCCATCAACAAGTACATGAACTTTGTTCTTCAGCATAAACACGCACGGGGGTATATTTGTCGAAAGTGTCTGGTATCTGGCGGCCTCACCCCCATTGGCCGCGCCGACTAGTTTTACGGCGGCGGTGACTGCATGCGTCACCGCGGCGATGGGGATCGTCGATCACGTGGGGCTGGTGGCGGCGTTAAGCTTCGATCAGATGCCGGTGAGGGGTAGCGTAAACTGGTGGGCGCGCGTGGTGGCTGTGACGTAGAGAACGGGTGGCCGAAAGGCTGGGGAGACATGAGCAAGGGATCTCGCTGGTATGTAGGGGGGTTGTTGCAATATCGCGAGATGTGACCCGGGACGCCGCAGCTGTAACACACCGGCGGAGGTCGAGACACCCGTGGTAGCTCGGAGTGACCAGTCCTGTCAGAAGGCATTGGGTAGCAGTATCGCTCTTCATGGGGACGGTAGCGAGCCGACGTTAGTTGAGTGAATCGAGGTGAGCGAAAACGCCGTTCGTAATTGGAGGGTGTCCGATCAGAGTACTCATGTGATCGCAGTGTGCCTTGGCATTCATCGACGTCTGCTGCGTTAATTGATGGCTGCCATGGGGCCGGAGAGGCTGGCGTTCGCGCGAGTGCTGTCTCTCTTGCATAGCCGTCCTGAAAGGCGCTGGGGCAATGAGAGATTGGCTGACATCGCAGCAATTCTTCCCGTACAATCTGGCGTATTGTCGACGAGAGGTCGTTAGGCGACATAGTGTTGACACTAGCCACTGTTGGGACGTTTGACAGACGGCCAAATTTCGGAACTATCCGTCGCATCTTCAGTGTTTCGAATGTGCGACAGTGCTGCATCACGTCAGACACGGAGTTCAGGTTTTCTTTACCAATCAAGAAATTGTACACGTCTTCGGCTATCCCTTTCAGAACGTGTCCAACCTTGTCCTCTTCAGTCATCCTAGGATTCACTATCTTGCACAGCTTCAAAATTTCTTCTATATATGTGGTACATGTCTCCCCTGGAAGCTGTGCCCGCTGAGCCAATGTCAGCTCCGCTCGCTTCTTCTTCACGTTAGAATCGCCGAAGCATTTCTGTACTTCCTCGACAAAACGATCCCAAGTGGTGAACATGTCCTCATGGTTTTCATACCACATGAGAGCAGTGTTCGTCAGTGAAAATACAACATGACCGAGTTGCGCTGCCGAGTCCCAGCCGTTGCTTCTGCTCACCCGCTTATAGTTCTTAAGCCACTCGTCAACGTCTTCCCCTGAGGTCCCGCCAAAGTTTGCCGGCATTCGGTAGTACGGCCAAGGACCCGTAGGAGCCGTAGGAGTTGCCCCCGATGCATCAGAGGTCTGGAGTTGGGACATCATCTCGATCGGCGAAGGCGGAAGTCCGGCAAGGCGGCGGCTGCGGCGAAGACCAGGGAGTAGAGCTTCCGTCGTTGGGTTCGCATTACCCAGCACCTCCACCAATCTGTTACGGCCTCGGCAGAGGGTTAAGGGAGCGTTTAAAGATTAAGGCACAAGGATGCAGCTCCTTCGGCTATGCTGGCTGGTATCAATCGTAGGAGCAACGTCGTCTTCCTCTTTCTCTTCTCTCGCTACCCTCACTTTTCACTGGCAGTGACACGGCGTAACAATATTCTCAAAACTGACTCAAATATATTCTCAATTCATTTCTGCACTTGCATGCTTTCATTAGAGCTGCTTTGTTTTAGAACAGAAACCAGCATAAAATCCTGGAGGACAGAAGCAAAATAAGTGACAGAACAAGAGTTAGACTTGGAGATATTAGTTTATCTTCACAATGCCCAACATGGCATTTTTGACACACAAGAGTTCGGTAGCTCGAAATGCTGATATAAGTGTGGGAAAGTTTGCGAAAATCACGCTAGTGTCTTCGACACACTGAACCATAGTTTAAATTGTAGGTAGCTCAGATAGTCTAATTATAATTAATTACTAAGTTATAAAGACTTTTTTTCAGGTGGGGAGGATACAAATGTACTTTCTAGGTGACAAAGTTTAAGTTGTTTCTTAATCTTTTTTATTATTTGTTTGTTTTTGTTTTGTTTTAGCAAAATGGGTTTTAGGCTTTCAGGGGTTTTTCAAAGGATATATCGCAACTAAATGTTTTGTATGTGTGTGATCCCTGCAGCCACATCTCGTCTTAACAAGGTTCATACGTTATTCTAAATGTCTGCACTCGCCTAAACAAGGTTCAGATGTTATTCTAAATGTTTGCACTCTTTATCAGTGAGAAAAACAGATGTCATGCTTGCATGTCGGGAGCTGTGTTTCTTAATTAGTACATTTCCAGAAGCTCACTTTCAAGAGTTGTACACGCCTTTCCCATCTCATGCACATCATTAAAACTGGAGGTATACTGCATTCACAACAATGAAAGAATAAATGGCCACCTGTGTGCCCATGGGTAGCAAAGAGCAACATTCACGCATTCTATCATTGATGCGCTGATCAATGGATGTGAACCCTGCCACACGTAAAAGGGCTCTGCAAATTATATTGATGCGCTGATCAATGGTTGTGAACCCTGCCACATGTAAAAGGGCTCTGCAAATTATTTCTGTGGCATGTGAACTCTGTGGCATATTTTGTCATGTAGCCACCCTTGAATTGGTTTGCAATATGGCTACAGAAGCCATCAAGCTTGCTGTGTTCTGAAAACAGACGATTTACATTGGGCCCCTTCTCTACTTTCTTGTGCAAAAATGCACAAATATTAGATTATTTCGTTGTTTCTTCTTCTCTGTTGTGATCACCTTGACGTGCATATTGCTGCCCGTCTCATTTTTTTCACAGTCACTGTGCCACCACATCAGTAGCACTACTGCTTCCCATCAGCTTCCAGGTCACAAATTCCTTGCTGACAGCTCTATTCATCTGAGTGAATGCAGCACTCTTTCAAGGCATTAATAACAACAAGCCTAATGCTTGAAAAATGAGCTGCAGCGAGGTGCAGCGATGTAGTTCTGCCTAGATTGCAACATATTTGGGGCTAAGCCTGACAGTGACCACACAAAAGAGCAGGTTGGTCATCATTCAGCACCTTGCCTATCTAAGCCTCGCATCTTAATGGCAGCAGTCCTGGCTGCTTCTACACCGCGGAAAGCTAGCGTGAACACAGTATATAAATCTGCATCTATGCATGCAGCATGCACATCGTCACTGGAGCAGCCATTTGGTGTGCTGCTAGCACAATGGAAGCACCACATTAATCTAACTCAATTTTACATTATCTCAAGCTGTGCCATGGAAGATGAGAGATGGCACGATTACTGTATCTGTGATGCGTCATGGCATGTCCTTATAGTTGTCACGCACATGTCATCTTCGACATGATGCCCCTTATGAATGAAGCATCAGCTTAACCACTGCCTTGCAGTATATCATAGGGACTCTAAAGAGCAAAACTAAGTCATCTTAGACTGACTTAGGTTGACTTTTACTGCAGAATATAAAGGCCAAATGGTTTTTTTTCTTTTTTAATGTCGTACTGGTGCATCAATGCGGTAGTATGAAAGATTTCAGTGTGTTCCCTCATATTCAGGATGTTTTAAGACAGGGGAAGTACTTAAAAGTTCCTAAGGTTATTTTTTCCCTTCTTTAGAATGAAGTCATTCTCGACCAGATAAACAAGTAGACCCGAGTAGGTCTTGTCAAAATTCAAGACATCACAGTGAGCCTGGTGCTAGAACTTCACCGCAGCACTACCACTCATCTTCCAATTTTGTTTCTTTTCGGACTTGCCAAGCTCCTTCTTATGTTAACAGTAGCCGTTTTACTATTGTAGTGCATAATTTATTAATACAGCCTAACTTGGCAGTCCCCTTTAGCACACCTATAATGTATAGTGTAGCAGCTAGTAGCAGTATAGTAGCAGTATAGCAAGCAACTAGTAGCAGGATTCTCACACATAACTTCTACACTGTAAACAGTTTAGAATGTATGCATAAGTAAGAACAGGTGATGTTTGGTGTGGTAATCAACATGATGAAACAGCAATGAAGATGAACACAAAAGAAGAAACAGATAATGCGGTGAGCTTTGGAGACTGTTGCACAGAAACAACATACCAGACAAGCAGGCACAACCGTGCCGTCACTTTTTGCAAGGCTAACATCGTCTTTGTATACTAATAAAACACTGACTCACACTAACACTCGCTCGCTCATGCAGCATTGCGCAATCCGCCATCTAGCTCACCGTATCCACAGCAAAGTAAATTTCAAAATTTTTTATCACTACCACAAAGTGTATGTTCATTGCAAAACCTACTGCACTTCCTTCAAGCAACTGGTAGAAGGGTTCTCACACATAACTTCTACACTGTATACAGTTTAGAATGTATACATAACTAGGAACAGCTGATGGTTTGGTGTGGTAATTAACATGGCGAAACAGCACTCAAGACAAACACAAAAGAAGAAACACATAATGCAGTGACTATAAACTAAAGTTTATTAGAAATGTGTGTGCCATTTCATCAGGTTACCACACGAACTTTCCAGTTGTCATTAGTTTTCCAGATTTCAAGCTGTTTGCAGTGCTAAAGATGAACACCACACGAAGAAGCAACACGTTTTTCAAATAAACTGTAGTTCACATAAAGGGCATTTAGAAGCCTAGTTGGTGCATATGAAACATGATGTGAGAACCCTCACCCCCCAAAAAATGCAGACATGGCACGAAAGAAAGAGTAGACAAGGGACAAGCGCTTTGAGGGTTCAGAGTTGTGACTACATAAGCGTCAGATGGTGCAACATTTAGGAAAAAGGCCTTCTGATATATAATTGCCATGGAAGTTTACATTGCCTTTCGGTATGGATAACACTGAAGATACTACTCGATCCTACCAGCAGTGGCCACAATGCAATGAATGTGGGCAAAATGCAAAATAATGCTTGCGTATAATGCACTTTGGCTTCATGTTGGACTCCCAGGAGGTCAAAATGAATCCATTTTCTTCCACCACACCATTTATCACAGCTACGTACACGCCGGTTGCTTAGGGACATCAAACCCCATGAATGAAATCTTTTTATGCACAGCATTTGGTCACTTGTATGAGCTGTTATTATTGTGCACAGTGTAATGGATGACTGTGGCATTTTTTAAATGATGAATTCAAAAGTCTGTGATGACACATGAGTATGTGTATGTTTCGTGTTATATGATTTGTTGCCATAGAAGCTTCTAACATGTTTTAATCCAGGCACATTTGCCTCAACCTCACTTCACCAATGCTGCTATATAGTGGCCTGTTACTTTGACTGGTTAACTTTTGGTGAATGCACGGAGAGAACCATGACCGCAATCTAAAGCAAATTTGCAATAAATATGGTAAATAGCCACCTTTACAGAAATAATTATCTCTCACTTGTGTGGATCATGCACAAGAGCAAAAACCTCAGTTTCTAACCATCCTCAGTTGTGTATAACGTAAGTGCTAAATTGCCATATGACAAGAATAACTAAAACAAATTATTAAAGTTATAGTAGAGTGAGTACATCGCTTCAGCTCAAGGGAGGTTCCAAGGCAGCTTCACGGGGAGGGAGGGGAAAGTTATCAAAGACAGGGGGTGGCCTATACTGCAAGCTCACCCTCCGGTAAGTACAAAATAACTTATTAGTCACGGTTAGGTTGCGTGTGCCGCCGCCCGATTTAAAGGATGCAGCCTTATCCACCCATCCATCCACACTTTTGTGAGCATGTCTCGGAAGTCCCCGATCGCGGGATCGAATCCCGCCCACGGCGGCCCATTTCGATGGGGGGAAAATGCGAAAACACCAGTGCACGTTAAAGAACCCCAGGTTGTCCAAATTTCTGGAGTCCCCCGCTACGGCGTGCCTCATAATCAGATCGTGGTTTTGGCACGTAAAACCTCATAATTTAATTTTTTTCGGAAGTCCCGGAGAAATGCTAGCACTAAAGCGGCATTTCTCCCAATAACCGCAGATTAATCGGGGTAAAAACGCATGAAAAAACAAACGTTAAACGCGCATTAATAAGCAACTTAAAAAAAGAAAAAAAGGGAAAAAACAGAAAAAAAGAAGGGAGGATTTGAACACGCGTCTTGCCGAAAACGGTGACAAGGTAACCGCACCCAACGCACACGACCACCAACACTTTTTTTCTTTATTGTCACGACCACCAACACGAAGTAACCGACTTCGCATTTTACGTAGTGATATATACATATATTGGTTTACTTGGGTTCACAGAATCAGTCACGCTTAAACGTCTCTTTAAGGTTCGATTAGATAAGAAAGACATTGCATCGACATGCCGTCGACACCAATGATCGAGTTGAGTGCTTTTTCTGCCGACGGCGCCAAGAAAAGGACTTAGCTATTCCTGCACGTCAGGTCATGGCCTGTCGTGCTAAAACTTCGAAGCATAGCATTGTAGCGAACATTGCAAGGTCGCACCGTTTTGTTTGCTTCTGCCCAAAGCGACGCGAAAGAAATTTTGAGTGCTTATGTACACGCTTCAAGCACTCGGCAACCGCCCATACATGGAGCCACTTGCGATTACTCTACTACGAAATCCTCTGACCGTAATGCAAGCATACGTTCCTCGTAATTAATTGTTATCATAAGGTCATTCACAAACCATTGCTTAATTATCACGTGTAGAGCACAATTAAGCGGCAGGCGCCAGTATATCCCCCTGCCCTGCTGTGAACAACCCGCGGTCTGTCACAGCAAGTCGATCAGCCCGTCCCCCGTGACAGATAAGCATATAAGCGAAGCTGTTATTAAATCTCAACGAAAGTAGTATCGTCAAGCGAACTAATTAATTCACCTACGTGGTCTCAGCTAGCTCTGTTGAAGGGGCCAGAGCTTCCAAACGTATTTCTGGTTCCTGCGCAGTGTGCCTGTGTTCAGTGCATTAGTCTTTCAAACATGCTATTTAACCTTAGCAAGTCGTACCAGAAAGTATTAAAAATTGATAAGGCGTAAATTGGCTTAATATGGACCAATGTAGCCCAAAGAAAGCCAACTTAGTAACCAATGTTGGCAAGTCCACATGAAAGTTGGTCCAATAATTCCTGCCTTGTTGAATGGACGAGCTAATATTGTTTACTGAATGTGTAATGCGGGCCAGCGTTGGATCTCTATCAGAATGGTACAGCCTATATTCGCGCCACACTGTTAATCTTAGGCCATCATTCGGCCAGGAATTAGAATGGCCCAGCCCATATTGGAACCACGCTGTTAACCTTAGGCCATCACTCGGCCAGGAAGTGCCAATACGTATCGATCGTTGGTCCGAGCTGACGTGCTACCTGGGACGCTACATAAACAGAGACGGACGCAACAGAGACTCCCAGCCGGACCATGCTAGATGTTCGCAGAATGCCTTCTACTCGCACTCAAGACAAATGCATGGGTGCAAAGCCTGTTTTCAGCCTTTTAGAAGACGGAATTTTTGAATTACAAGTTTCTGATATGTTCCTCGGCGTTATCTTTCGCGCGTTCTGCCGGCGCCAGCAACACACTCCCATGTTATCGCTCTTGGCAATTGCCCATCGCGTTTTCGACAGGCGTGAGTACCGAAAGAAGGTATATGTTGTGGCGGGGCCACAAAAAACATCACAAACTTGTTCCTCTAAGATTCATTACACGCCAAACTAACTTTGTCGCCACGGCCGAGCTGCTTATCGCTGCGTCACAGCGTTCTGCGCGGCCAGTGTGCCTCAACAGAACCGAAATAAGTTACAATAATCCCCTAGGAAGCCTCGGAAACATGTCCCAGCACGATTCACTAACTCAAATTAACTGCGCCAGGACGGCCGAGCTGTTTTTCGCTAACTGCGTCTCAAGTCTCGGTCCCGTGCCGTAAGCTTAATTGCGTCGTAGACTGTGAAAAAAAATGTCTCACCTTGCCGTTGTCCAATAGGGAAGTGGTGTTTTGTCCCAGTGCAGGAGGGACGCAAGAATACGCCGGGAGCCCAAGAAAACAGGCTACATTTTAAAAAAGGAGACAGACGGGTCGCCGCGGGCTAGCGCTCAAACGCGCGCGCAGCCGTCCTCGCTCGCTTTAGTGGAGTGGCTGGCGGATGACGCATGAGCCTGTCGCTAGTTAACGCAAGAAAAATAACTCGTAAAGTTTAAGTTCAGTTATAAGCAAAACGTTTTAGTTTTCGCGGCAAATAATTAAAAAAATAAGACAATGTCGGTTAACTTATTTTCAATTTCCTTCTGCGATGCTTGTGGCAGGTAACGTTGGGCAGCAGTACTATAGCGTGACATTGTTTCCTGTGGCCAGTTTTTGCCGAGTGTTCCCTCTTGTTGAATTTCTTTCTCTATGGGCCAATGACCCGCCAGATGCATGCGTCATCCGCCAGACACTCCGCCGAAGCGAGCGAGGGCGGTTGCGCGTGCGTTTGAGCGCTCGCCCGTGGCGACCCGTCTTTCTACATTTTTTTTTAAATGTAGCCTGGTTTCTTGTAGCCTGGTTTCTTTTAAATGTAGCCTTCTGCACTGGGACAAGACACCACTGCACTATTGTACTTCGGCAAGGTGAGAAATATTGTTTCACAGTCTACGACGCAATTAGGCTTTCGGCACGGGACCGAGATTTAAGACGCACTTAGCAAAAAACAGCTCGGCCGTCCTGGCGCAGTTAAATTGAGGTAATGAATCGTGCTGAGACATGTTTCCGACGCTTCCTATGGGACTATTGTAATTTATTTCGGTTTTTGAGCCACACTGGCCGCACAGGGCGCCATGTCGCAGTTAGCGAGAACTCAGCCGTGGTGTGTAGTCTAGTGCATCTTGCTAGGAGAAGTTTGTGTCGCTTTCTCTGACGCCAGACATTAGTGAAAAGTAATTTCGTCACTTTCTGGGGTACTTTTGAGGCACGCTGGTGGCACAGCGCGCTGTGACGCAGTTACCGATAAGCAGCTCGGCCGTGGTGATAAAGTTAGTTTGGCGTGTAATGAATCTTTTGGTATCTTCGACTGGTCGCCTCGGAGCGCTCTAGAGCGCTCTCGCGAGCGGCGTTGTCTTCGGCTGGCTGAAAGAGGGTGCGCACCTTGCGTTCGGCTGGTTCTTTTCGATCGCCCTCCTCCCGTATCGAGCGCTCAGAGGCGCTCCGAGCCCTGTCGTCGGAGCAGTCGCCGAGACCGAGAGCGTTTCCGGTCTCGCGTTTCCGGTATCAAGCACAGCGTCGCGACGTGCCGCGCGAAGTTTTTGCGTCGTTTGGACCGCGTTGTTTCGTGTAAAAATGGCAAGAAAAGACAGTTTGAGCGTTGCGTTGATACCCTCACATTTGCTGGCTTACGTGGAATCAAGCAGCGACAGCTCCGAGAGTGACGACGACTTCAACCGTACTTGTGAGCAGAAATTTGCCCAGCTGTTCGACATGCCTAACAGTATACCGAAGGCTACAGGCTACGTGAAGAACGTTGTGCGGATGTACTCTGAGAAAGATGTAGGACGTTACAGCGAGATACCGTGTTTCATGTACATTGAATATGCTTTCTTCGTCAGTTTCGCAGGAACTTTCGGCTTCCTAGGAAATCCTGCTACGCCTTAATTGAGCGTTTCTCCCAGTGCAGCTTCTTCCCATCGAGCCAACGGCACAGTGGCTCACCAGGCAAAACGGCCGAGGAGCACATGCTTTCCTTCCTTTGGTAAGGAAACCGTAATGCATCAGCCTTTACTCTGCTTCAAGCGTGACTTTAGATGCGGAATGAAACGCGAATTGAAGAAAAAAATGTGCAATGACTTAACTGCACGATGCGTCACCGCTGTGTAGCGGCGCGTTGAGCATAATGTAATAAGAAAATGTGAGCATGTGGCAGTGAATGAAGCAAATATTGAAACAGTGTAGCACGCTGTATTTCGTGCTCTAATGATACACGCCGTGTGTGACGCGTTTCTGTCAACGTTCAACGAGCACTGCCGATGTTCAGGTAATGAAAAACGAGCGTGCTCTATCCGGATAATATCCCTTTATGCATGACGCCCCCGTGAAAGAATTATTGCTACCTTCCTTGCGTATTTTAACGCAAATATGACCATGATTATGTGTTAGGTGCGCCAAAGTTTGAAAGTGCTCATGCGATGTGAAGAGCTGGCGAACGCACTGGGATGAAGGTACATCACGGTATACCTTGTAGCATTTCGTTATGCAGTAGTGCAGTTTGTTGCTAATGACCTGCTCATTTCTTTCATGTACCCAGGTATGCGGCCAACAAGGCTTCCATGAGGGAGGTGTCTGTTCTTTTTGACACAGCTGAATCAACACAACTGGTTATTATAAATAGGGTTCTCGACTTCATGTGCAGCATTGCACCAGGGGAGATCTACTTTTCCAGCAACAAGGAAGCTGTTGCAAGAGAATTTGAAAAGGTAAGTTTACTTTTTTGATGCATGCATTGGAAACAAACGTAAGAAATGATGGATCCCATTGTACACATACTGAGCACTTGCATCAAGATCATATGAAATCAAGAACGTGTTGAGGCCAATATGGCTGGTTGAAATGAGCGGTACAGGTACTAGTTGCAGATTTCATCATTTTCCCAGGGTCGTTGCTTTTGACTCGCATATTTGTGAGTAATATTGCGTGCTACCATCCAAGTAATTTAATGGCTTGAAAAGCAGAAAAACGTTGTCTGTTTATTACTCATTTTATGTTGCTTTTGTCATTCACTGTTCTTTCATGTTTTGTAAGTGACTAGCACTTGCAATAGTCTGCATGCATTACTGAGCAGATGTGGGTACTTCATGGTAAACATACCTTTCTTGAGGGTGCTGGATTTCCCAACGTGCTTGGGTGTATTGACGGAACATACATTCCAATCAGGTGCCCGAACAACAAACTCAGATCAACGTACACAAACAGGCATGACCAAGTTTCAATCACCACGCAAGGCATATGCGACAGCAATGAGAGATTTGAAGACGTTTTTACAGGCACCCCCAGCAAGATCCACGATGCCAGAGTCCTTAGGCTGTCAACAGTGAACGAGGATCTGTCAACAATCTGCCAAATCAACCAGTACCACATTCTTGGAGATGCTGCCTATCCAATACGGGAACACCTTCTTACACCATACAAAGTTTTTGGTGCCATGACAGATGCGCAGATTGTGTACAACCACCGTGACTCTTCGACGCGTGTCGTGATTGAGAACGCATTCAGCCGCCTCAAACAGAGGTTCCGCCAACTGCGGTACATTGAATTCCAAACTGTGGACAAGATAACGCAATTCATCATTGCTTGCTGTACACTGCACAATATTTGCCTTGACACTGGGGATTTAAATGTTGACGACATCCTAACTGATGACGACCTGCAGGAAAGACAACAAGAGATCGCTCAGCATCGCATTCTCCGAGAGGAAGAATGCAAGGAAGCAAGCCAGTCCATACCGACACAGAGAGAGTCAGCCCTGCGGCGCCTTGGTGAACTGAAGCGGAGCAACCTGGCACAGCGTTTATAAGTTTGCTCATTCTGTCATGATGGTGGAAGAAAAGTGTGCAAGAAGCATTTCTATTATTTATAAACAAGGCATAAGACACAGCGCTTTTAAAGTTTTATTGACACAAGCGGTTGTTGCGTTTATGGTTCTGAAGTGAACTGCATCTCCTTTTTGCAATAAAAGAAAACGCTACTCGCGTAAAAAATGTCCAGCTGCTTTGGAGTTTAAATAAATATGCAGTTATGTTGTAAACATTGTTTACGGTGTGCCTCGCTGTGTGCTCACTCTCCTTGTCGATCTTCCGCAGTGCGTCCATGTAATCTGCATGTGCTTGGAGGATTTCTTGATGTCGCTGTGCACGTGCTTCCTCGCGCTTTCTTTCCCTTTCTTCTTTTCGAGCTTCGCGCTGTTCGTTCATTTTGTGCATCTCGTCAAAAAACATCTTCATGTGCTTCATACGGTCAGTACTTGGCCGTTGATTTCTTGGGCGCGCAGCTCTTCCTTTGGGTGTAGTACCATCACAATGAAGCCTGCCATTTTCCACTTGCTCTGGAAGTGCTGTGTTGATGAAGCCCTGGCTATTGTCATTCAGGTTTGATATTGATGACACGAGGTTTGGGTCCTCCGCAGTCGCATGTGCAGCAGAAGGTACCTTCTTGTATGTCACTTTCTTTACTCCCCGAAGAACCTCTGGTTCTAGGCTGTCATCTATAGCTCGAATCGCTGCAAACTCTTCCTCAAACACCACATTGCAGCGTGAATGGCCAGACGTGTGATTGTTGCGATCTTCATTGCGTTTGCGTTTTGCAATGGTCTTAAAACGAGTCTCGCACTGAATACCAGTTCGCACAACATTGAGTAAAGCAAACATATCACGGCCAATTTGCTCAAACATTTCCCTCTTGCATTTAAACTTCTTCATTGGCCCCACGGATGGCGCATACTTGGCATAATAATCAAGAAGCAGCTTTGTCTCTCCATCACTCCAGGTAGCTGTAAATAAGATGGGAAACGTTTCAGATAAAGTGACAGACAACTTCGAGTCACAGTTGTTAAGGTACCATTGTATAAAACAAGGTTTGTTGCACAAAAAGCCAAATGTATAGTAAAATTTGTTAAATGAACTGAATAGGTGTAGGGCACTGCTACAATATTCTGTAAGGTGCACCTCCAGACTGCCTTGAACAGAGAAAAGTTACCAAAGACACCATTACATAATGCTGCTCTCAATGAATAATGCTGCTCTCACTGTTGCGTTACCTCCTTGAACAAGAATACATTGGAGGCGTTAAGCATTGAGGTGTCAATGGAATGAATACAAAGTAACATTAAAGAGCAACACTTTAGGCTAAAGTGATGATGAATGTAGTGTTTTGTAGCGCAAGGGCCACGTATGGTCAGTCTTTAGGCTTGAGACTAAAGTGTTGTCTGCTAGAGTATGTGCGTTGGTTGAAAGATTAAGAATGCAGTGTAAAATTTTCCTAAAGGAATTATGCATCTGGAGATGGCGTCAGCATGTGAGGGTGACTAGACTGTGTTCAAAGCGTTTTAACACATTACAGCAGTTTTTTAAAGTAAGTGTTCTGAAGACTAACTGAGGTTTCAACAGCGCCAATCAAACAAGGACGCGAAGAAACAAATAGCACAGACAAGAGCTGGCTGCCAACTGGAAGTTTATTTGAAGTTCTTCAGCCATTTATACCTTTTCCGGCAAAGGCACGCGTACACTAGTCACATAAACATCTGCAAAATCCACATCATAGTATGTCATGCAAAAAAAGTATTTCTTTCTCCAACAAAGCGAGATTATGTCGAGCTTTTTTGCATGCCAGATTATGATTTTTCTGATTTTGCCGATGTTTATGTGACTGGTGTGCGCATGCCTATGCTGGAAAAAGTATAACTGGCTGATGAATTTGAAATAAACTTCCAGTTGGCAGTCAGCGCTTGTCTGGTACTTGTTTCTTGGTGTCCTTGTTTTATTCACGCTGTTCAAACCTCACTTCTAGATATGAACCAACTAGCTCCCATCAAGACTTTACTGAAGTAGTTATTGTAACGAGCTGAAAATGTTTACATACCATTTACAGAAGAGGAACCACGAGATTGTCGATGTTGCTCTATTGCTGGATCTCCTGACAGGTCATCAGTTGCTGCACTGCCTGTGGAACAAAACAAAAAGGCACACTTTTTATACAAGGCTACCTAATCTCTATACAAATTCAAATAAATGAGCAGATCGAGCAGTGAGCTTAATGTACGCAATTTTTACCGAAACAAATTTCACATAATAGAACTGATAACTTGGCTAGTTGGTAAAGTATGCCAGTAACCATTAATATCTACTGAAGCAGCATGATGTTATGTGCAAGACGAGGAGTAGACATAGGCATCATATTTTCACAACAGTTAGAGGAAAGGAGAAGCTAGTTGTGCAGTGTGAATAGATATGACTTTCACAGGCAATAAAACATCCATGACGAAGCACTGTGTAATGAACAATGTGCACCGATGTGTTCGGTGTGCAAGCCTAGACAGCTGTAAGTGAGCAACCCCAATTTTGCCATGTCAACTAGTTCAAACAGCTGCGTCTATGCAAACCGTGCTGAATTACTGACACTATGTCGTTACATCATAATGTAGTTCAATGGGTATCATATATGCTGTGCCAGATTTTCAACTTCAAATGACTGTAAAATTGAAACAGTGTCAGTGTTAAGAAACAATAGTAAAATGACGTGTGAAAATCCTTAATATCTAGGATGGCTATGGACGGATCGTGGCCCTTTGCTTTTCATTATAGCTAAACTGTAGGCACACTACAACCTGACACTGCACTGCAGCGTTTCACATTTCGGATGCGATAGGCACAAACAGTACATATGCGAAAATCCACGAATGGAAGTGCATGCCCACATTCTCAAAATATGGGTACACAATTGCTATAATAACAGAAGGTACAGAACATACAGAAGGTAAATCGAGCAAGACAAATGATTACACATGTCAAAGTGAAAAGCTAAATGCTCCTTGAAAATGCATTTATTTTACAAAGATAGCCATTCGCACATATGAACATAACTTTCAGCATCCCAGGCAAACGCCTTGTAGAATAAAAGGGCACTGCAACATCTAGACAAGCAAGAGGCAGCTTCAGGCTTCCACAAGTGGCAACTTTAGCTATGTGCCAAGACACAAAAATATTCAACGCGCTTTCGAGACATGACATCCCAACACCTCCACTTTCAGGGAATATTCATGGCTGTTGCTTTGCATAAATTCTTACATACCAGTAGCAGGAGTGCTACAGCCTGAATGCAGCGATGGTAAAATATACAAGCTTTTCACCATGCTTGGAGAATTCATGTCTACAGCCGTTTTTTTCACGGAACGACATATACACTGCAAGCGCACACGCCAGATAAGAGCAGCAGTTGGCGAGCATCGTCAGCCCAGTTAGCAAAAACATGCCAGCGCTACATCGTTTGCGTCAGTACTCAGGGGATAGCTACGACGCTCGCTACTTTAACCAGCCCACTGCGTCGCCACAAATAAACTGTTTACGCTAAATGGTTTCAATAAACAGTGTTTCAATAAAGATTGTTTGTCAACACTAGTGTTAGGCTTACAAGCGTACACGACTTCAACAGAATCTCTCGTTCCGCAATCGTAAGGAAAGAGGCTCGCGATTAATGGCATGCACGTTAAAAACCTCACGTGGTCAGAATACCGAGTCTACCACCTACGGGATCCTGCATAATCATATCGTGGCTCTGTGAAGTTAAGCCCCAGAATTTCATTATTTTCAACTAATGACAGCGGCACGAAATTCCGGCAACAAAGCAAAGGTCAATACAACGGCAAAGTTCTGAAATACAACCACTTTGCAGCAGTTCAAGTATTCACACAGATGTTTAGTGTAGTAAACAAAAACTTACCGCCCGCAAGCATTGTCAGAAAAAGAACCTGCACAGTTGTTGGCGACGGTGCTCTGGATTCCACCGTCGCACCCAAGCCGGTCGCGGTCGCACCAAACTATAGTGTACTAGAAGGGGGCAGTGGGCTTACTCAGCCGCTCCTCTGACGCAGTCAGCGTCGCATCCAAGAGGTGGCGCCACTGGCAACTTCAATGGAAGCTTTGCTTGCAGAAGCTTTGATTTTCCTTGCGTTTCTGTCGGTTTCAGTTCGAAGCAGTTCACACTCTTATTTGATTAATTTTGGCATACTTGACAGTCTTTACATGTCTTTAGCAAGCACTATATTTGTTTAGGCCACATGATATTTGCCATAATAGTACCTTGTGGAAAAGGAAGACGGTAACTCTTGGGCAATTTGCTGCCTATCCTAACTCAGACCTTTTGTGCAAAGAGGTCGTCGCTGACGGATGTTGCTTATGCGGAAGGGGCCTTCGAATTTTCCGAATTACCGGGCAATCGTTAAAAAATTTTGAAAACGGTTTCACGCCATGTCGACCTAATGTAAAATTTTGTCAGACAGAAAACAGTGCGTGCATACTTCCCAGCTGGGCTCAAAAAAAAAAAACAATCAGGCATGCTAACCGGCTTTGTGCCTTTGCTTAGCCAAAATGAATATGTATATATGGCTTAAATATTTCATTGTTCCACTTTAGTTGTTCCATGCTTCACAGTAGCCTTCTGCGTTTGTTATTAACCATCATTACGCCGGCACACATTTGTTAAATCAAATCAGGTTTGTTTTTTTCCATAAAGAAATGGAGGGAGGCCTGAACAAAAAGTGAAAACTAGTTCACTTGACAAAGGCTCCGGCCTATGCTTATGTACAGTTAAATAAGGGTAAGCAAAGTGAAGTTAACAGGGCTGTTGCTGACACAAAGCTTTTATTTGCAAGAAGTACAGCAAGCTATTGTTTCATGCACTTCAACTCATGTGCAACGGCTCAACTTCAGCTGCTTGGCACTCTGCCGCTTTCCTGCCTTGTCACAGTCAACTCCTTTCACATAAAAGTGCAGACGTGTGACAATGTAAAAACTATTTTAGCTGTGAGGCTAAGAGCGTGCACATTGCAGCCAACTTCGAGGGAAAGCTTACTCTTAACAACTTCTGGCATATCCATAACGCTGTCAGAGTGTAGCTCACTCTGAGAGAAGCATTCTGTGAAAAGATCCTCTAGAATTTTCACAAAGCCGTACAGCTGACTGGAGGGATAAAGGAGGCCTCCTCGGTCACAGAAGTTTGTTAGCCGGGCAAGTTGAAAACTTTCGCCTGGTGGCGTCATAGTGAGCAGCTTTATGCATTCTTGGCATTTTGTGCTGGAATTGATAATACACTTCCGCCCAACATAGCCGGCAATGTGGTAATGAGCCTCGAGTCGCTTCTGGCCACGTGCTGGTTGTGATCGTTTGAAACCCGCAGGCCCGTGCAATGCTGGGGCACCACGGTTTGTGTGGCCTCTGTGGCAGATAGTGAGCAGCTTTATGCATTCTTGGCATTTTGTGCTGGAATTGACAATACACTTCCGCGCAACATAGCCCGCAATGTGGTAAGTGAGCCTCGAGTCACTTCTGGCCACGTGCTGGTTGTGATCGTTTGAAACCCGCAGGCCCGTGCAATGCTGGGGCACCACGTTTTGTGTGGCCTCTGTGGCAGTAGCGCTAGCAGCAGTTTGACGGCAATCATTTCTGTCACCTGATGCTTCGAGAGAATCAACTACCAGTAAGGAGGCCAGTGTACATTCCTCGCAGTTTCCTTCGCTAACTGACCTAACTAGACCATAAAAGAAAAACAATTCACAGTGATCAGGAACTGCGTTCGAGTTGAGCACAAAACGTGGCTCGAAATGGAGCTCGCATACTGCGCTCGTGTCGTCCAGGGGAGGTTTTATGGAGGTTCTTTTCCCACTCTTTCCGCCTATTTTTATCCTTTGGGACGCCAAACAAGGACAACTTCGGCCCATCCTTCACATAAACATAACCTGTTTGGCACCTAGGTGCGTAACAGTGGTTTTGTCGATGCCGCGGCATGGCTCAGTTACTGCAAGGCATACTAATCTCTTGCAGGCTATGTGCGAAAAAAAAACACTGAAGGAAAAAAAACCACGCGACGACGTCCACAGAAAAAATAACGCAGCTCAGCAACTCCAACTAATATGATCGGGCACTGCGCGGGCACTGCGCAGCTACGCTGTCGCACCCACGTTCCATTGAAACCGATGCCAGCGCCGCCACTCGGGCTATCGGAGAAGCTCATATTTGCGACATTCGTGGAGCCGCCGAATCGCATAGTCTCCGCCGGAGAGTAAGCCGACTGCCCCCTTCTAGTACACTGTAACCAAACGGTCGTATCCGCTCGTCCGCCATTTTGCCTGGAAGCATCAGGGGAGTTGGCTTGGCTTCGACACGGCTTCAACTCGAAACTGGATTTTTGCTGTAGCCACGTGACTTCGCATTGCATTTCCTCCTCTGAGTGCGAGTCCCACGTTCGACTTACACGCTTGTCCTCAGCCTCCGAGTTCGAGACATGCCGGTTCTGCCCGACTCTGATTCGGAGGATGGAGGCGACCAGTCGAAGATAGCATTAGAGGGACAAGTATGTGACATTTTTTGTGGCCCCGCAACAACATATACCTTCTTTCGGTACTCACGCCTGTTGAAAACGCGATGGGCGACTGCCAAGAGTGATAACATCGGGTGTGCTGCTGGCGCCGGCAGAACGCGCGAACGACGAACATATCAGAAACTTGTAATTCGAAAATTACGTCTTCTAAAGGACTGAAAAAAGGCATTGCACCCACGCATTTGTCTTGAGTGCCTGTTGCGTCCGTCTCTATGTATGTAGCGTACCGTCGCGTCGCCCGAGGCCAAGTTTTGGAGATGCGAAGTCGCTCGTGCGTCCGTCTCTATGTATGTAGCGTACCGTCGCGTCGCCCGAGGCCAAGTTTTGGAGATGCGAAGTCGCTCGTGTATTTGTGCTGCCAAAGTGCAGGAAATAATGCCCGGAAATGGGGGAACGCTTGGAAATCAGATGTTTTCATATATGTTTGGGAGGAGTCGGGTATTTTCTACGCCATGTATGTAAAAGCGAATTGCTTTTGTTTGTAATGCCGCCCATTCACCGCTTTCGCACGTTTCGCCTTTACACGCAGTATTCCTTTGTCTAAATACCAAAATGACTCATGCTGGTAACATGCTGTTACGTGCTTGCAAATGTAACATGCTTGTAATTTACTTTTTTTCAGCTGGTGCCGTCCGGTGGAGCTTCATACAGGAACTACTGCCTTACCTGCTGGTGTCACAACGTTGGATGAACGTACAAAAAGCGCGGAACGAGTTTTTATAAAGAGCAAAATAAATATTTCCTCATTGCACAAAAGGTCTTGCGTCTACTTTGTGAAATTGCACGTGGCACAGATTCGATGGGACTTTACGAGATCGTTGGCAATCATTTTTACTAAATAATAAACCGATTCTGCACGAAGAGCAAAAAAAGGGGGGGGGGGGGAGGGGGAGGGCGCAGCCGGCATGCTAGCTTGCGTTCAAAATACGCGCGCCCAAAACCGAAACCGGAAGTGATGTAAGTGATTGACACCGACCGCTTGGCACGCTGCATTCAATTCGGCCGCTGGGCCCTATGGGAGTGTCCCCTCTTGTTGAATTCCTTTCTCTATGCTGACGCATTTGTCTTGAGTGCGAGTAGAAGGCATTCTGCGAACGTCTAGCATGGTCCGGCTGGAATCCTCTATTGCGTCCGTCTCTGTGCATGTAGCGTACCGTCACGCGAAGTCGCCCGTGTATTTGTGCGGCTAAAGTGCAGGAAATAATGCCCGGAAACGGGGGAAGGCTTGGAAATCAGATGTTTTCATATATTATGGTATTGTTTGGGATGAGTCAGGTATTTTCCACGCCATGTATGTAAAAGCGAATTGCTTTTGTTGGTAATGCCGCCCATTCACCGCTATCGCACGTTTCACCTCTACACGCAGTATTCCATTGTCTAAATACCAAAATGACACATGCTTGTAATATGCTGTTACATGCTTGTGAATGTAACACGCTTGTAATTTGCCTTTTTTCAGTTGATTCCGTCCGATGGAGCTTCATACGGGAACTACTGCTTGCCTGGGATGACAACGTTGTATGAATGCACAAAAAGCGCGGAACGAGATTTATATAGAGCAAAATAAATATTTCCTCATTTCACAAGGAGTCTTGCGTCTACTTTGTGAAATTGCAGGTGGAGCAGATTCCAAGGGACTTGAAAAAATCGTTCGCAACCATTTTTACCAAATAATCGAGTGATTCCGCACGAAGACCGTACGCGGTCGGGCAAAAAAAAAAGGGCAGCCGGCGTGCTAGCTAGCGTTCAAAATGCGCGTGCCCAAAACGGAAGTCGGAACTGATTGATGCCGACTGCTTGGCGTGCTGCCGTGAATTCGGCCGCTGGGCTCTATGGGAGTGTCCGCTCTTGTCTATGGCTCACCCCTGGTGTCGAGACCGACGCTTGCGCGCATGCGCGTCCCTCCGTGACTGCAAGCGTGCATGTTTCTGCGCTTCTTTCGTGCGCGCCGGCGATAACCGAGAATAGCCGCGAGGTGCCCCTTTGCGATTGGCGCTATAGACGAGGCAACCTAAAGTTTGCCCGCGCGGCACCTGCGCCGAATACTCCCCTGACGGAAGGATGGAAGTGTCGAAGGTCGTCGCTGGGCCAGTGCGCGCGCTTGTTCTATACGGCGCGAGCGATCGTGCACGTTCTTTTTTCGACGGCGAGCGCGACCTCATCAACCAGGAAAGGTGGCACGCAATAATGCTGTTTTGTTGATTGCCACAACAGCCTCGAAAGGTCGAAAGCCGCCCGTGAAGTCCTACAGAATTCTCGGGAGATGGTACGAGAAGGATAGACGAGAAGCGTGGATAACTGCAGCGCGCCGAGTCCTGTAAGTCACGTATGTCCGCATTCGCGTGCGATATCACGGCCGCTCGATAAGAACGCAATAGTAATATTCCTGTATTTAGCACATGGCCGTTTGTTTTAGACGTGTCAGGTAGTTGAATCGTATAGTGACATCCGCCATGTTAGCGGTAAATGCATACGTGTTGCGCCGCTAAACTCGACGACGTGAGCTCGATTCCCGACCACGGCGGCCGCATTTCGATGGGGGCGAAATGAAAGAATACACTTGTTACCGTGTACTTTGATTTTTGTGCACGTTAAAGAACCCCCGGTGGTCAAAATTATTCCTGAGACCCTCCATTACAGTGTGCCTCATAATGATATCGTGGTTTTGGCAGGTAAAAACCCCGAATTTAATTGATTGTACTGTTCGTTGAGTCGCGATTGGCAAGGATAAGCTCAAGAGAATTACATCCCTTTTCCAAACGCTGCAACTTAAATTTCTAGTTGTGCAGGCAACAAAAGAGTGCACTTGTCTTTTGTGTGGTGGCAATCCGTATTTCATGCAAGCTGCGGTCGTCGCTTGCGTCGGTAAGCAGCAGATCGGAAAGCAGCTGCCCGAGACATGCACTATTATGTTTGTTGCTTGGCTACGCTTTCTAGGTTCACAATATCCAAGCATGCTTTAAAGTAATTGTCACCTTACATGTTCTTCCTGCTTCACTCTTCCTGCCAAGAATCTTCGTTTGGTGTAGTATATAGGCGGCCATCGGTGTGAGCTTACTTTAGCTGCGGCGGGGCATTAGCCCGAAAAGAAACTAGATTTGCTTTGATGAGGCATGTAATTCTTGCGATCGTGCTATGGTCCCAAGGTAATCGCCGGTTACCGTGATCTGGGTACATTTCGCGGAGCAGTTTGTACGAGCGATTTCTTATGAGCAATAAAAAGATACCTTGCTCACTAATGCAATTAGTTGCCACGACTCTAATATCTGCATTGAATAAGGTATGATATACAATAAATATTTATACAGCATGATATAAGGCATTATGCGCATGTGGAGTACTTACATCGTGAATTAATTTTATTGGCTTATTGGTGTCTAATGCGTGTGTTCTTTCTGTGGTGACAGTGCGGATGCCACTCCCTGGGAGTCAAAATGAGAGCACCCCTGTGTGCGCGTCCAGCGACCAACGAAGCAACCGCAATCGTCACTGTCTCTGCACATCTCTGCAAGCATGCATGACCGCTTTGTGACTGCACCATAGGGGAATAAAAGTGACTAAAATACTGAACTCGGTGTGTACCTCTTACTCGATGTCGTATCCAATCTTGTGGGACACCTCTGACACGCACTTGGCTTTCACTGTCAAATCAACGACCCCAATTTGTTCAACGCCATACACGCGTGAAAGCAGACGCTCCCCTTTGTTGAGGTTGCTGCACGAAAAAATCTGTCGGCGTCGGCAACCTTCTTGAAACCGCATTGCAGTCTTTGCATCGCTGTTCAGCAAGCACGCGATCTGCCGCCGTCGAAAACGGAGCGCCGTGAGCACGAGCAGCGAAGGAAAGCGCGGGCGAAACAATGCAAACAAAGCGGAGACTGCACCATGGCGCGACCGCGCTGCTTCACATTTCCACAATGGGGGAGCTGTCAGGAGGCGCAGTAGCGCCTTCTGGCGATCGTTTTCTCGTCTATCGCGGCTTCGATGGGCAAAGCTATGTGAAGCGTGAGCTGGCGCGCGCCATACCGGTCGCTTTTTGGCGAGTCATGAGCGCGGATGCATATCGCCGGTCGCAAACGCAACAAGTCTTTTTTTTTCCTGCACTGCGCCTTTTTGTGGCCAATGTTCGTTCTTTATTTCTTTTCACGAACGGGACGTTCTCCCACAGAAGATCGTGGCAGAAAAGGCGCTCTATTAGCGGCGAGAAGTTGGAGTGACGCCCTCTACGAGTGACGTCACGGCCAGGACGGCGCTCGCTCGGCTGCTGCGCGCGCTCGTTGTCTTCGCGCATGCTTGGAGTATTGACGGCTCGAGCCGTACTTATTGAAGGATATGACGGCTTCTTTTATTGCGATAGCAATTATATGAACACTTCAACGGGATTTTTGCCGTCGGCGTCGTCGTCGCCGTCGCCGTCAGGTTCCGTATAGATTCCAAGGGCGATAAAATCGTCGACGCGCGCCGTACGAATAAAAGCGCGCGGGGGACGCGCGCTATCACGGTGAGCCAACGCACGGCGGAAAGCAAACGCGATTTTCGCCCAAAAGGTCGTGGGGGTATGGGGGGGAGGGAGGCGGGGCGACTCTGTGCTACGGCACCAAATGCTTATCTTGCAACCCAGCGCAAGGAGAACTGGCAACACAATCTCCCACGCGAAAGCAAAAAAAAAAAAAAAAGCGGGGAGGCAGCGCGGGAGGGACGGGGGGAGCAGCTTCTACTCTGCCAACAAATACACTTGAACTGGCTGCACCTAAAACCCCTATATTTATAAAGGTAGCGCCATTCTTAGATCTTGCCGCCACCGCGCTCACCCCGGCGCTTCCCCCTCGCCCTCTCTTAGCCGCCTCCTGTCGCCCCAGCCTCCTCCGCTCCCCCATTGGCCAATCCGTGTCACGTGGAAGTTCGCGTCGCGCTTTTGTATATTTTTTCTTTCCAGCGCGCTCCGACTGCCATTCTCGGGCCTGTGCGACGAAAGTGCTGTACGCACAAACGGATCAAACGTGTTAGGGACAAGAACTTCGTTGTGATGGCACGCTGCTGCGCCTTAAGTTGCCGCAACCGACAAGGCGAGGGCAAAAGGCTTTTTTTGTTTACCATCCGGCGTGCGCAAACGCTTGCTGCACACTTGATATTTGCGCCGTCTCGCATCGTCGCGTTGCTACTTCCAAAACGGCATTATTAAGACCAGTTACTGACTGACGAAGCAAAATCGCGCCTCGAAAACGTCTCCGCAGGGCGCGATCGAAGTTTTCCTCGGATTTCCTCTGGTAGCGCGTTAGCTGTCGTCTGCCACGGCAGGCCCGACGCAGGCGGCGCCACTGTCGATATCGCGCCTCGATCGCGCTGGTCGCGCCGAGCGCGATAGTGGAACTGAGGAGGAGGGAAGTGGATGGCGCTACTTTTTATACATAGGGGTTTTAGCTGCACCGTCTCTTTATCTCCACCACGGCCGGGCTCGACTGGCACGCGCACTCGCTTCTTAAGAAGTGAGCGAGCGCGCGCGCCAGTCGAGCCCGGCCGTGTCTCCACACGGCTCTGACCTTTATGCGCTGTCCATTCGCCGCTCAGTTTCCGCTGAAGCGATAGACCGCACGATTCTTCGCCCGCTGCAGCGGCCGCGCCAGCGTTTTGACAGTCGTTGTCTGCGGCCATTCAGTGGGATCTATTCATGTTTGCTTGTGCGCGATGACACCACGCTTGTCAATTAAGTTAGAAAGCGAATGTGTCCAAGTTTATGCGGCCGATAAAACTACTCTACTATCCCTACTTCGAATAGCTCTCTACTAATTTGCTATCGCAATTGATGCTTCGCCTTTCGGGCGAAACTGCGACATTTTTACTGCCATGCCTGAACGGCAGTTTCTTCTTCAAAACCGCGAGTCGTGATAATTTGTGGCGTGGATATCGCCAGCTACGTAGCATTGAAGGGGTCTACTGGTTTTGCAATGCGTATTTGGGCAGTGTCTGTCCATAAACTTTGCGTAAAAAGAATGTCTGCAATTTCAACACACGAAGTTGTGTATGATGCTCCTTAAAACACTTAACATTTCCTTAGTGCTTAGCCATGTGATACATTGCATTTTACAAAGAAGAAAAATCGTGGTATTGGCATTTGATGTCAATATTATAAATGCGTGTTAGAGGGAAACTGCACAGCGAATATTTTATGATGGTCCTTATTACTATGCTGAGTTGTTCTAGTCAAATATGAGTACTTTATTAATGCTTAAAAGGAAGAGTTAGGCGTGCATTTTGCATGAAAACGTTTGCTAATACACAGCGTTCTCTGAAACAGGGACCCAGAAAACTCGTTGCTCATGGCTGTTAAGACAACGGCGCGTCATGTATAGTATGTATATATTTCACGAATACCATAACAGCATTCACCTGAAAGAAGAGTTTCGTGGTTAAGATCGAGAGCCTATAAATTCCAAGCGAGAAAATATTTCACAGTGACCCTCAGTTGCCTTTATCGACATCATGGCACAGCCCTTACGCAAATAAATATACCGACTGTAGTTATGGCGAGGCATGCATTATTCACGAAACCCCATCAGTTCACTACAACTTTGAATTGAAACCATGAATCAGTTCTTTAAGCGCCAATTGCAACGCCTAAGGCATACTCGAGGCTATACAACGCAGCTTAGGCTGCGCTGAAGAGGAAAATTCAAACGCCTTCTGCCTCACCATGTTTGGATCTTGCGTTGTTTAACTACACAAACTGAGAACTATTTGCTTCGTGAGTACATAAAGGAGAACCTCACATACTCGCCTCATAGAGAAGACACCTCAAGCCTCAAATGAATTCACTTGATATTTGCCCTCCACAGGGGAATAATGATACCTTCAATAAGCCCCATACTACTAATTAATGAGGCTTCAGCTTTTTACTAGCTGCAGCCACACGGTTCAAAAGACATACTTCACAAAAAAATTTGGGCCGAGCAGCCTGTGTCAGTTCGCCAAACAGATTCGTGATGTCTGTTCCTCAAGAAACAAGCAGCAGCAAATATTGGTACATTCCTTTGCGTATTCTGCCAATAGCTGTAAGCCTCAATTAGCTTTACTTCACATTACCGCCACTTAAAATTACGGATGAAGAATTTTTCTAAGCAGTTAAAGAAACAAGTGGTGGTGGTTGAATCTAAACTGCAGTGACAGGTCCTCGTGTTACTGCCGAGCGCTTCTGTGAAGAAATTAAAAATTAGATATTATACCATGAGCTACTCGTCATAAGGAAACACGTTTTAACGGGTTGAAATCAAGGTAAATGTAGCAGTGCTATGTAGCAGACAATGACATGCTCGTTGCACCACTGCAGCTATGGTATTCTAACTGGATTCTTATGTGCTATGTTTTTGCGTTTATGCTTTTAGTATTCACGTGCTACTTATGCTTGTTTATTAGTCCCTCAATCTAGAAAATTAAGATCCGCGCATGAAAAACACGCAATGGTTAGGTCTGAGCTCCTTCGGCTGGCAGTGCAGCATTGCCCTTGAGAAATAAATTGCCTAGGAAATAAGTTCTTTGAATAAGTTTGCCCGAATGAATACGTCGTGAAAATGTATTTGGGATGACCCTCATAAGTATACAAGCACAGGAAACGACAGCAAACAAACCGAAACACTGCAGAAGGTGCCCGGACAGCGCCCGAACGGCAGCAGACGACAGGCGCGAATCCGTGGCTGGACGTCACGCGAGCGGTGCTCGCAGCGCCCCTACAGGTAATTCTCGGGGCTAATAGAAAGAGCCGGGCAAAATGAAAATGAACTTTTTATTGCCGTTATAACAACTAAGTTTTGCCCGTCGAAGCCGTCAAAGCGCCAACCGCAAGAGGGGCCCCTCGCGGCTGCACTCGGATATAACCGGCGCGCACGGAAGAAGCGCAGAAACATGCACGCTTGCAGTGACGCAGGGACGCGTGTGCGACAAAGCGTTGGTCTCGAAACCAGGGGTGAGTCGCCAGTAGGCGAGGAGGACCGTTTTGCCAAACGGTGATTTCATCACGCGCTCGCGTGCCCCGCAATATTTTGTGGCCGAGTGTACGTTCTCGATGCCATAGCGCGCACCGACACAGCTCGCCCGATCACTTGTGAACGGCTCACAGTGTCCCAGGCTTCCCAAAAAGCCCTGTATGATAGTCGCCACAGAGACGTTTGTTGCTCCCCCTCGTGTTGATGTGGTCACCGTCCCGCCGGATCGGTTTCTACGAAAAGCTATTGTCCCGCTACGATGGTCCTTACAGGGTGCTACGTCAAATCACCTATGTTACGTATGAAATCAAACCAGTCGTCGCGCAGTCGAACCAGTCTACGCCACCGGCCTCTGCTATCGTGCACGTTGCGATCTGAGGGTGATTCCACGAGACATCAACACGGGTCCAAAAATTCATATTTTAGATTTCATTCAATATTTTATATTTTGTGCGCATATCACTCGGTAGTACGAAAGTGAACTTGCCTTCTTTGACAAATGGATACTTTAGGAGAAAAAAATATCGAAGTTCTTCAGGTTGCAGGTGCCATTTTCATGCACCGGGCATTCTTGCAAATTCACAACAATGTTAAATACAAAATATTACGGCTACAAAGAATGCATTTTCTTCTGTAAAATGTATACGTAAAGAAGAGTCAGCAAGCGTTGTTTGAGGCTTCTGTGCAAAACGGCAGTGTTTTAGAAAAAATTCTTAATTTGCTACACTTCTCGAAATTTGCTATATTTACGAATTTTTATCTACTAAACTAATGCATGTAGCTTTTTGAAATTTGGTGGGCTATGAGATCTTAACCTGTTTAAGGATTGTGCTGAATATTGTTGCTGTAGCGCAAATTTCCATTTTTACAGTTTGCCTCAAATGTGAAGTTTTGAAGAAAATGAACATTATTTAAAAATCAAAATAACAAAAAAACCCATCGTTAATTTTTCTCAAAATTTCGTAAACAGCTGTCCACAGACACTGGAAAAAGAAAATTAAAAAACATCTTGCATTATTTTGTTTCTAATGACAATATATGTGGTAGAAATGAGAGCTTCGCCGGGATGCAGCAAGGTGCTAAGACAGGGACATCGGGGTAAAAAGAACGTCCATTAGCCTCTGACTTGCCTGGTGTTCATTTTCTTCAAAACTTCACATTTGAGGCAAACTGTAAAAATGGAAATTTGCGCTACAGCAACAATATTCATCACAAGCGTTAAACAGGTTAAGGTCTCATAGCCCACCAAATTCCACCAAATTTCAAAAGGCTACATGCATTAGTTTAGTAGATAAAAATTCGTAAATATAGCAAATTTCGAAAAGTGTAGCAAATTAAGAATTTTTTCTAAAACACTGCCATTTTGCACAGAAGCCTCAAACAACGCTTGCTGACTCTTCTTTACGTATACATTTTACAGAAGAAAATGCATTCTTTGTAGCCGTAATATTTTGTATTTCACATAGTTGTGAATTTGCAAGAATGCCCGGTGCATGAAAATGGCGCCTGCAACCTGAAGAACTTCGATATTTTTTTCTCCTAAAGTATCCATTTGTCAAACAAGGCAAGTTCACTTTCGTACTACCGAGTGATATGCGCACAAAATATAAAATATTGAATGAAATCTAAAATATGAATTTTTGGACCCGTGTTGATCTCTCGTGGATCACGCGAGACTATTTAAGCCGTGCGTAACGGGCCCCTCTGGTCCGCCGCAACAAGCACTGGGACGGCGCTCTCGCCAGCGGGGGGGGGGGGGGGGGGAGGGTAGTGCCACGAGACAGTGAAGGGGCTGCTACTGTCGGTCGGATGAAGTGGCCAGAGGCTCGCGACAGCCTTGCATCCGTCGTCGCTGCTTGCGGCTCTTGTAACCTTGTATACAGTTCTAATTTCTAAATAAACGTTATTCCCGTAACAATATGTTTGTGACTTATAAAAACTCGGGCCCCTCTGTGCCACCACATGTGGTGCATAGTGCACATGTGGTGCACTATGAATAGTGGCCCACATCCAACAGCCCCAGTGGCGCATACCCGAATAGGCGTCGAAGATACCATTGAAGAGCGGCACATATCCGGTGTCGCAAACCCAGTGACACATATGCAGTGTCACCAGGCCGCATATCCAGTAGCCGCAGTGGCACATACCCACATTCGGGTTAAATTCAAGGGCGGCACATATAGAGCAGCACATACCCGGTGGCACATCGGCCCATATTTTAGACTGCACAATCTTCGGGATCTGCCCATCAAAACGGCTAGATACCCATTAAACAAAACTGGGTTGAAATCAATAAGACTATTTCGCACTAAAACAATGCTGCTGCTTAGCTCAGCTAACCCTGGATATGCAAAGCGAAAGCTTAATTTCTTTCGTCCAAATTAAGCCTGCCTTTTGAATGGTTGTGGTTCCGCTTCCGGCGTTTTGCGAGCCGAACGGCTAGCTCTTCCTCATGTCTTTGACGCTAACTTCGCACGCTTGGCTTTCCGGACCCTCCCCGATGAAGCAGCTCGCCGGGTGATATCCGTGGGGTGGTCAGACGGCGCTTGCCGACGACGGCTCAAAGCCTCCCCGTCCCGCGCAACGTTCAGAGAAGACGGCCCGGCGTCGCTCTCATCAATGGCCAAGCTCGCACGAGCACGGCGCTCCTCAGGCGTGCGGCGAGTCACGTGGTCAGGCAGCGACCCAGCTGCGGAGAGCGCATGCGCCAAGGCGGCGGCTGTGACGGAGCTCGGCGCGGCGAGTCACGTGATGCGTTGCCAAGGACACGCCGCAGCTGCGGTCAAATGAAGGTCAAATTGCTGGCGACGGCTCAACTCTGCTCGATTAGGCTATTAAAGCTTTCGCTTTAAAACGAGCTGTATTAGGAATGGCTCCACCATGCAATTAACAAGCCCAGAGAACTCGTCGTTGTTAAACGGAACAATGTATGCCCCCCTTGTCAGTTCTTACTCTACAGATGACGAGACCCACGCGGCTGTTGTTGACCTGAGTGGTTGTGGCACATACCCACAGTGGGGTATATGCCATGGATCGGGGGTTCAATTCGGTGTATAAAAACAACGGAATTAACTATTTGAACGCTGCAGCTTAGAAAGTAAAATTTTGTGAGAGAAAAAGAAAACTAATAGCTACCAGGAGCTGAAACACTGTCGTCGTCGGCGACGGCTATAACATGGTCTCGTGCGGAATATCTTGCGGTGGCTTGACTCTGCACAAATGGTTTTGCGTCTTCCGGATAAGGCATCACGGTAACGGTACAATCGCCGACATTCCATCTTCCATATTGATTAGTCGAATTTATTTCTTGTCATTCTGTCAAAAAAGAGTGCGTAATCAAAGCGCGCGCCGCGTGTCACGCAAGCCAGCAAAAGAACACGCTGGCCTTGCGGCAACTTCAACATAGGGGGAGAGCGCATACGCCTCAAACAGCAACGCGAACAACGGCGCGTAGACGTCTAGAAGAGGATCGACGAAGCGACGTTAACCGGAGAGAGAGAGCACAAGCGGGCGCCCAGACACCTTCTCACCCGGCGAGTCGAGAAAGATTGCTACAGCGTGAGCGTGCACCAACGGGATGAGTCATCACCCCCCCCCCCTCGACGACGCTCCCACGGCGGTGGTCGAAGGTGCGAGAAAAGACGAGAAGATTATCAGGCTTTGGCCACGCTGCGAGATCACGACTCCGATAGGAAAGTTTCAGAACGCCTGTGGAAGCTATATAACCACCGTGCGAGAATCATCAGGGGAGTTCAGTTCAGTCCGCAGCAGTGAAGTGATGTAACGTGAAGACCGAGCGCCTGCGGAAGAAGGGGATTCCCCGGCAAGCTAGACGACGAGTTCATCGAGCGTCTGCATTTCCGGAAGAAGTTCCTTCATCGAGATTTGCCCCGAGCTACGCCGAGATCGTCTGACAAGACCAACACGGGTGAATACGATTGGACACTTAGTGTTCCTATTCATTTTCTAATTTACGTGTTGGACTCTTAGTGCTTGTCGTGAATTATTTTCTTGTGTTTGTTAATACCCATCTGAATTGTATTGTGTTGTGTCTAGCCTAAGTGTGCAAGTGTGTATGTGTAACTGCCTGGTGTGAAGAATACATTTTGTTGTGTTTTGACAACTCTGGGCTCTGACTCGGTCTTTGGACAGCAACTGGGATTCGCTGGTGCACCAGAGAGCCCATTCTATTTTGTCCTTGCTTTCGTGGGATCATTTTCGGAAGCTGATAAGTCGGCTTTGGAATTTGGTCCGGCGTCTGCGCCTCGTTCACGCGGTCGGTGACAATATTTCTGGCGTCCGCGACAGGACTTCTCTGGTGCAAATTGTGTGTCCATAGTAGGGAGAAAGAGCCTGGGGTCGTTTACATTGCCATTGTAAACGATTTGGAGTGTTGCACCACGTTTTGCCAACTTGTGTGCAAAGAGCAGTTCGATAGTTGAAATCTAGGCAGATATTTTTGCACGCAGCTAGTTTTTGAAGGGCATCATGGATCTAGAGAAATTAGTTGCCCTTGGTGGGAAGATGGGTCTTTCCGGAGCGGAACTACACAAGTGGGTTAGCCAGAAGGTAAAAGAAGCTTTAGAAAGAGAAAAAGAAAACCTAGCGGCCGAAAGGGCCAAAGAAGAAAAAATCACAGCATATCCACGGGGTGAATGATGATGAGTGGGCGAAGCTCCGGAGGGAATCATCGGATCTCCCGCTTAAGGGGACGCTAGCACAAACGCGTTAGAAACGTGCAGTACTCTCTAGTAAGGGGGAGTGGCCACAGCGTCTTACGCAGCCATTTACACATGCCGGAACGTGCACCGCGTTTGCCGACGCCATCACATGACTGCTGATAGAGTATACCCCCCGTATTCATAAACGCTCCTCGACTTGAACTTGACTTGCCACCGCTTTGGGCAGCGCGTTCGAAACGCGTTGAAGGTAAGGCGGAGAGGCCACAGCGTCTTACACCAGCTTCTTACATGGGCCGTAACCCGCTAGCACAAACGCGTTAGAAACGCGCTAGAAACGCGGCCTTTCGTTAATGTTGGGTATTTATTGCCATCGTGGTGCGTGTGTCCATGTCCGCTTCGTGGCGTAGTGGGCTAACGCCGCGCGCTCGGAAGCGAGGAGTCCCTGGTTCGATTCCGCGCTACGGACACAACTTCGGAATTTGTTTTCTCATTTTTCTCAGACTGGTTACACACTACTACTACTACGACGGGGACGAACGGGTGCCGCTATAAGGAGCTTCGCCCCTAAAAGAGAGGCGATGGAGCAAAAAGAAGAAAGAGAAGCAAAGGAGCGACAGATAAAAGAAGAAAGAGAAGCAAAGGAGCGACAGATAAGAGAAGAAAGAGAGGCGAAGGAACGAAAAGAACAAAGAGAAGCTGAAATAGGTGAGAAAGAAAGAGAAAGACAACACGAGTTAGAACTCGAAAGACTTCGTTTGCAGCAGCGCACAGACGCTCCCGCCGAGGCAAGAGTCGATTGCACTGAAAGGGAAGAAACTAGCTTCTGTCTGAACCCAAGCAAACTGCTTGTAGCATTCGATGAAAGAAAAGATGACTTGGATGCTTATTTGCACAGATTTGAGACAGTTGCTAAAAGCCAGAATTGGCCACAGGATCAATGGGCCACTGCGTTGAGCACGTGTTTGAGTGGCGAAGCACTTAGTGTGTACGGTAGACTGACGCCAACCAATGCCTCTAATTATGGAAGGGTGAAATCCGCTCTACTGAAGTGATATAGGTTCACCGTAGAAGGCTTCCGAGACAAGTTTAGGACCGGAAAGCCCGCCGATGGCGAGACTGCTACGCAATTTGCCGCGCGGCTCAGCCACTATTTTGATAGGTGGACCGAACTTTCAGAGACTGCACAGGAGTACGGTGCGCTTAGAGAGCTTCTGATCAAGAAGCAATTCCTCATCAGTTGCCACTCGAGCCTGTCACTCTATCTGAAAGAACGGAAAGCTAAATCGCTTCAAGGTATGTTGGAATTGGCAGACTAACTTTTGGAAGCCCAGGGAGGCACCAATCTCTCCAAAATCAAAAAGGAGGAGCCAGAGAACGCAAAGAAGCCGGCATCCAATGAAAGGAGAAACCCTCAGAAACCTGTCCCGAGATGTTATCTTTGTAACCGACTGGACCATCATGCTAGCAACTGCCGGAGCAATTTTACGCGCGCCAATGATGTCAAATGTTTTAAATGTGGGCGAACGGGGCACAAAGCCGATACATGTCGTAGCGAAGGGAAAGAAGCTCCCCAGGCATCCTGTGTGTATGCCCCACCAAAACACCAAGAAGACGTAAACGCCGACTTTGTCGAACTCCGAGACAAAAAAAGAATTCCGGTCGTTAATTCGGTGATGACACAACGCCCAGAATTTACTTTAAAAGGAATGCCTGTACTTGCCGGAAGAATGGCAGACAAACAAATCACGGTGTTACAAGATACCGGCACCAGCACAGTGATCGTACGGAGGGACTTGGGGCAAAAACAGTGAGCTCACGGGCGAAACCAGTAAGGTTTACCTGATCGATGGTACGGCTAGGAAGCTCGTTGAAGCCAAGATTGAGGTCGAGACCTCCTATTACAGTGTGAATGTCACTGCGCTTTGCATGGACAGCCCACTGTATGACCTAATTCTAGGGAACATCGAGGGAGCTCGCGCCCCAGATGATCCGAAACCTTTGGAAGAAGCGCCGAAGATCGAACCATCGACGATCGAAAAACTCGCGGAAAATCATCTACTGCTGACGAGAAAAACACCGTAGCTGTCACCCGAGCTCAAGCAAAGGCTCAGGCAAGACTTTTCCAACTCCTTTCCACGCCCGATTCCGAAAATAAACCGACCGGGACTCATAACCACGCGAAATACCATCATCGAAAAATCAAGGACAGGAAACTTAAAATTAAGAAGCGTTGACAATTAGTGTGTGGTGCAAAGTGTTTTGATGAGTGTACTGTTTATTTATTCATGCATCATGAACATCGTACTGTTTGTTGGCTCTGTAAACTACCATGTCATAGTTTTGTACACCTGTTGTACCTGCTGTTTCGTATTTCTGCTATTTCACGCGAGGGATGTTTATTTTATAGTACAAGTGAACTTGTTACGCGGGATATGTGTTTTTGTGTAGTACAAGTGTAATTGTTACGCGAGGAATGTGTAAATTGTATAGTACAAGTGTACTTGTTATGCGGGATATGTGTTTTTGTGTGGTATAAGTGTTTTTGTTATCCGAGGGATGTGTAAATTGTATAGTACAAGTGTACTTGTTACTATACAAGTACACTTGTAACACTCTTGTTATAACCTCTGTACTTGTTATAACCTCTCATCACTCCTTATGATCCATATGAACTCAATGACTGTACCTGTGTTGCATGAATCGCATGAGCCATCACAGATTGGTGGCATTTCGGTCGGTGAAGGAACGCCCCAATGGAAGGCTTTTATTCCTCGATCACCAAATCTTTCAACAAAGCTTTCACAGAAACTGTTCTCCTCCGATATATTCACCGGCTGCATACGTGGGTGTTAAGCCCAGTGGGTAAGACACTGCGCTTCCGAGTGTGGGGTTGCAGGATTGAAGCTCACCAAGGTGTTTCCTTTTAATTTATTTTGTTTTATACATTAATTTCTTTATAGTCGTTTGTCTTACGTGATGGACGGATGGGTTTTCTCGTTGGGTAGGCGTAGAAATGCTTACGCATTTAAAATATTTTGCTCTCTTGTTCGTTTTGTACTACACGAGTTGCAAAAGAATGTGTGTACCAATTTCTATTTTTATTTCTGAGAACTGCATGGTAAATGCAAATGAAAAAAAAAAACGTAAGTCAGATTATCGCCTAATTTTGCCTTTGAAGTAAGAAAAATCATTTCCAATTTCTGTAAAATTACTTGAGGTTCATCTCTTGTTATAAGTTTTGTGCAAAATTATGTTTCTATATTTTGTTACAAATACAAATATACGGCATATACTAAGGAACTCGCTTCACTGTTAAACAATGAGGGTAGCTATGAAGGTTAACAGCGTACTTATTCCGATTTTGCTTATGAAGCAACAAATTTTACGGTAGCTGGAGTTGGTGACAATCATGCACAGGCAGCCCGAAATATTGAGATAAGGGGTTGTTTCGAAGCTATGACGAGGCTAATAGAGATTGACTAATTTATCATTCACAACTTGCGTTGAGAAGAGGGTGTGATGAAATTATATGGAAGTGCAAGTACCACAGCTTCAGGTAGGGCTTCGGAATGTAATTATTTACGTTATTTGCACCCTGTAAGTAATAATTCAGACAAGTAAGTTGTGAAAACTGCACATTCACAGCTTCTTTCAATCTGTGCTTGTACACACCGCGCAACGTATAAGGAATTTTCTTTGTCAGATCGAACAACGTAAAGTTCTTCCGCATACTGATTCACTTTAATTCAGTGAGAGAAATATAGATTTATAGTAAAATGCTTTATGTGTTGGAAACTACTCTCTATGTGATGCGCTTTTTAAGTTGCAACATTTTGCTACTCGATAATGTAATTTTTGCACTTTGTCACAGTTGAGATTTATTTCTGTGTCAAAGACGTATGTGGAAAAAGTAGTCTCGGTTCCATTGTGTGGAAGGGTTTTTCCGCCTCAAGTTAATATTTGGAACCACTTTTGCAGTCTGTCCTTATTTAAGCGCACCCAACTGACTCCTCCCCTGCAGTAGTGTTATCGTGCTTTCCCAATAGGCTGCTGCTTTGTTCATATAAACAAGAAGCATTTCAGATATAAAGTGTAATTAGAGAGTAGTGCCAGAAGTAGTTTACCCAGACCAGTCTTATGCCCATGTCATACAGGCACCCACAAATTCCTTTAGGATAAGAGTGTACGAGACTTCCTAACGGAGTTTGACCTCAAGGAAATTGGGGTCGTGTCATACGGCCAATAAAAGAAGCTGCCATAGCTGCATTCAGTGGTGTTTGGTTTTTGTAAATGTACAAGAATGGAACTTCTAATTACGCTCACAGTTATTATAATTAATGGTCTTCCCATAAATTTATTCAATATATTTGATGCGCAGAACATACACCTCATTAAAAATCAAAGTGCACTCGCCAAACATAGGAGTGCTGACAGCGACGCTAGTCACCATGTGCTTATCTGTGTTTTTCTTGGCGACATTGCATGTAGGCTCTGCGTTCTGCTACCCTAACTGCTGCAAACTATACTCAAACGCAACATTTCATGCACGGTGACCTCGAGAGATTTTCTTTTATTTTGTATACGGTGCCGGTGTCAGTCATGGGTGCCCACACCGATCACTGAACGACTAGCACGACAAAGGTTATGTTTACATGAACCCGATCTGAGCGGGTAGAGTCAGAAACCAGGCTTACTAAGCCCCAAGTGACCGCTTATACATGAACTCGCTTTTGACGAGTCTGGACAACGACGGCACACAGCATCAAGCCGAGACATCAACGCATTCGAACTGGTCTTCTGGTTCCTGCTACTGTCTGCAACAGCTCTATTTCATGGGTCCTATCGCTACAATGAGGTTGAACTCCACAGTGCTTGTCTTGGCTATTCCCACTGCCAGCACCTAAATCGCAACGTCACAGTGTTCCCGCGCAAGTCTCAGCGCTGGCAGGCCCGCCCCGTCTGCGTGTACATGCACGCTGCTAACGAATCAGGCTGGGTCAACCTACCCCATGCAGTCGGGCTGACTGAGTCTGACTGAATGCTTGTTCAGCCTGTTGCATCCGGAATCGTCAGGGCACATTTTTTGGTTGTTTCCATCGTGGCAGTCTCTTTCATCAGCGTCGCCCAGACGGCGACAGTGCCCGACACTGACGGTGACGGGTAAACAAGGGCCCCAAATCGGCAGTGCGCATCCTTTGGGTGTTGCCCACGAGGCAGCCCGTTTCATTAGCGCCGTCCAGATGGCGACAATGCCCGACACTGACCAACAAATTGGATGTCAGCGGTGAGGTCCACCCTTCAGCCAACGCCAGTCTCCGGCATCTGGTTCCCGATGAACTGGATGACCGCGGTGAAATCGGCCCTTCAGTCAACGCCAGTCGCCAACACCTGGTTCGCGAGCAAGTGGATGATAGCAGCAAAATGGACCCTGCAGCCAGTGCCAGTCTCCAACATCTGGTTATCGAGAAACTGAATGACATGTGGCATGGAACCTGCAGCCAACACCAATATCCAACAACTGGTTCGCGGGCGGCTGGATGCATGCAGCGCATCATGACTGCATGGTACAGGGTGACTGCATGGTACAGGGTGAGTGCCTGGCTTTGCGCTTGTGTCATCGGATCTTTTAGCCTAGATTTGTTAAAAATCGATGGAGCGTATACAACTGCCTATTTTGATACTGCGGTTGTTGCGCATCTCAACAGAAAGCAGCTTTCAGCATAGATCTGAACCAGGTACTAAAGCCAGACCTTGTACCTATGTCGGAGTAATCGGGAAGTGGAGAACTACCGTATTTGGCATCAAGGCGACCCAGGGTTTACATCTTTTTGGAATCAATTCAATGCTGTGGTGGAGAACTTGGGGACTTGGTGCTACTTCTGTATGTAGGCGTTTGGTTTCTGCTATATTTTCGGGCCTTCAAATTTTCTTGGAAACACAGAATTTAACCACTGGTAGTTTTTTTACTTGCATTGCAATTTGTGCAGGTTTCGCAGCATGTATTGTGGAATAGTTGAGCCAAAGCCTAAAGTAGTGATCATGGACCTCATGAGTTTGGTGAGAGCTAGCTTGTTGCGGTTGTGTGAAAAGCTCGACGTAGAGGTAGAGGATAACTCAGAAGCCGAAATTAGAGCTATTTTCGAAAGCAACAGTGTTCAGGAATACTTTGAAAACTTCGGCAACCTAATTCTAAATGAACAGGAACAGAAAGCAATTGAGTATGAGAAGGACTTGAAAAGACAGGATTGGATTAGGCAACAATACAAAGAGTTAAAAGCTCTCAATCAAGAGATTGAAATATTGGAACAGGGTTTTGAAGTGGAGCAGCAGAAATGACAGGCACCTGTAGAAGTAGCGCACGGAAGGTACGAAGCATTAGCATGCACGGTTCTACCCATGGCAGAAAGAGAGGTTGATCTTTGTGAGCCTAAATGTATGTTCACAGGTGATGCCAGATCCGTAGACCGTGGCGTAGTTGTTGAGGAGCCCGTTGATGGGGACTGGACTGAGCGTGACAAGATACAGTGCTAATAGAATACTAGAGAAGCAGCTAGGCCAGCTGTGGACGATTTTGCAGAGTTATCGATGAGTAGGTCGCGAAGGTAGCTCTTGCAGAAGTCCAAAGTGACACAAACTTTCTAGACAAGAGCACCAGTACAGAGCTCAATAGGTCAGAAAAGTGCTCTAAAGCACAATGTAGGCAGGGCAGTGCAGTTGTGGACAGCTCTCAGGTATACGAGCTACATTATGCAAAGGAAAATAGCTGCATTGCGAAGCTCTCCGATAGTCGAGGTCGCATTGAGAGGAATGATTTACCCGCAAATCATTCAGACTGTGGCGTTAAGATGGAAATCGTGACCGATGATATAAGTGCCGGTCAGCAAGAGATGCGAGCAGAAGGCTCGGAAATGAGCACTAGAAAACGTACTAGGACGAAGCGGCGTCGCAAAGTTAGGAATGCGGCAGAGAGGGCAACGCGACCGAATAATTTTTATTTATATATTTATTTGAAATACAGCAAGCCAATGATTTGGCTCGAGCAGGAGGGGCTTCATGTAAAATACAAAAGTACAGTATCAAACAACGCAAGTGATTAACACAAGAAATAGTACGTATCGTAAAGAAAATTGAAATCTGTCTCATGAAAATTGTTCAACAAATGTGGTCATTAAAAGGAAAAAAAAACACAATGGCGCTAAACCCAGTAGAGAGCGCAGTAAAAGAGTTCGAAAGGCGTGTTTGCTACTTGGAATGTTTTCAGACAGAGCACGTCCGAACCGCTGAAGGTGGAAGAAAAGGAAGGGCTTTTCGGCGTGAAAGTGGACAAAAGCAAGGGGGCAATTATGTTCTCCCTCGTTGGGTTCTTTTCGAGGTGTACTAGGTATGACACAAGAGAGCGAGACAGTAAGGCGACGCGATTTGGTCACGCACGGCAGCGAAGTGCACGACACCCAGAAGGCATGTTGCGTGTATGTAAAGTGTCGGGGGTTGGCAGCAAGGAGAATTACCTATGTGCCCTTTGTATTCCCTCGTTGACAAGACAAGCTTTGAGACCACGCCCACCTCGAGTACGGCTTAAGAATATGACGCAACCGTAGGCTATTCGGATTGAAAAGCAGCAATACTTGTTTTGTGGAAGCAAATTTGTTTGTTTCTTTATTTTTACTCTTTGGATAAAATTTTTCATACCTGCAAGACTAGAGATCGTGTGGACCAACAAATTTCGAGCTTTGTGTGTTCGTTTATTTTAAGAAGATTGCCGATATTCCGAAAGAGATGGTTTGCGCGCGCATAAATTTTCTTGAAACTTTTTTCGATGTGCCATTCTTTTTCTTTAACATATCTGCTTCTTTTTTTGTATGAGATACGCTTGCAGCGTCCAGTCCAGGTTATTTGCTAGAAGCTTGTAGTGGCGCGCTTCAGTATCAGTTAACTTTTCTGAAGTGTTCGCAAGATTTTTCTTTGAAAGCAGAACGCGTTATTTCAAGGAGCCGTAGTTTAGACTGCACAATTTTAGAAAGTGTTTGTACCGTTCCTTTAAAGCGTGTCTTGCACGGGCACATAGAATCAAAGCGTTCGTGCGTACCTCGTGATGTATTTAAAAGACGTCAGCATTTTGAGCATCGCTTAGAGCGTGCGTGGAAGTCTTTAGGAATAAGCGCAAATTTTTTTGTAGTTCTGAGCGCATAATTTATGCAAGATATTTTTTATTTAATCTGTGTTCTTTTGGACAAGAGAAAGAAAATGTTTTTGCGTAAGTCGCATGTACGAGGTGTGTTCAAAAAAGAAACCGAACTTTTGCTGTAACACCTTTACTGCTTATGGTACAACATTTCAAGTACTGTCCCCTTCAAACTAGTCCCCTCTACTGGCAATGCACTCTTCCCATCTTCTCTTTAATTTTTGGAAAACCCCCTGGAACGCACTTTCTGGAATGGCGCGCAGGTCTCTTCTCACATTGTCCTTTCAAGGTGGTTTTCAGCTTGGGGAATACAAAATATCTGCTGGG
This sequence comes from Dermacentor silvarum, assembly GCF_013339745.2. NCBI lineage: Eukaryota > Metazoa > Arthropoda > Arachnida > Ixodida > Ixodidae > Dermacentor > Dermacentor silvarum. Next base: position 442,933,195 of record NC_051154.1, read on the forward strand.
GCTAGGTCCGGAGAATATGCTGAATGTGACACAACAGGAGTGTTGTGTTTCGCTAAGTAGCTGCGGACAAGGAGCAACGCATGAGCCGGAGCATTGTCTTGATGCAACATCCAAGCCTGATTTTCCCACAATTCAGGCCTCTTACTGCGCACAGAATCTCTCAAACGTGCTAGGATTCCCTGGTAAACTTTTGTTTACCATCTGACCATGTGGCACAAATTTCTCATGTACAATGCCTTTGTGGGAAAAAACACAACCAACATCACCTTCATTTTTGACCGACTCATGCGTGCTTTTTTTAGACGAGGTGAACCTTTGGCCACCCACTGCGATGACTGCACTTTCGTTTCAACATCATAGCCATAAACCCATGTCTCATCGCCTCTTATGATGTTATTAAGAAAGTTTTCATTGTCATTGGCAGCGCCGAGCAGTTCCTGGCTGATTTAAACACGGGTCTGCTCTGTTCGTCAGTCAACAAACGTGGCACGAATTTTGCACTGACATGACGCATCCCAAGTTTTTAACTCAAAATTTCATGACATGATCCTACGCTGATACCCACTTCGTCAGCGACATCTTGAACGACGATTTCCACGATTCACAGTTCGAACGCTCTCGACATGGTCATGATCTATGGATGTGGAAGTTCGTCCAGGCTTGTGATCGTCACCGGCCGGCATTCTTCCGTCTTAAAAGCGCTTGAACCAATCATAGCACGGCGTGCGACTCATACAGTCCTCCCCGTATGCTTGGCTAAGCAACTGAAATGTCGGTGTGAAAATTTTCCCAAGTTAACTTTACACACACGCTGTTCTTCCCATTCGTTCATTGTCACTTTGGCACCAATCCGAACAGCTTCTTCATATGCTCACTTCAGCGGATGTAGCTCGCCAACTAACGGTCAGAGTGAAACACGGCAAATGGCAGTTTGTTGTCTAAACCTGCCGGTTGGCGCCCAATTTCCAAAGTTTGGTTTCTTCTTGAACACACCTCATATGAGTTGAGTTTGACCACAAAGTAAGAGCAACTCTGATAGTAGATCCGTGAAGCCCACAAGGCTCTCATTGGCACTAGTACGTGCGTTAATAACGCATGTGGATATGAACAGAATGTCCATGGTGTATGTGCTGCATATCATATTTGAATTATTCAATCAATTATTTCGGGAATGGTGTATCTTTGGTCTCGTGCAGTGCGACAGTCTCGCTTAGTTGAATTCAGAGGAACATGAGAGCTCGCTTTGGCGGCACAAAATTTTTGGTCCAAATTATTGGGTTGTGAAATCCTGATCTACTTTCAAAATTGTCGACTTCAGCGAAGGTTTAGTGATTTGATGGCTGCTTTCGTGCTTTTATTATATAAGGCAGGTGCGTTGATTTGTTCACTAGACCCGATGACTGTCAGTGCGAGCACGGTGCTTTCCTGTGCCCTGTGGTCGTGTGTGTGCTTGTGTGTTGCCAGGAAGAAGGCCACAATGAAGTCAATGCTTGGACTTCAAGCTCGAGTGTGCCATATCGGTTATCATTTCAAGAACAACCCAGAGGTCGCGAGTGACCACCGGCGCTTCGGGTAACCTGACAGCTGGTCACCCTCAGGTTGAATCTTCTGACGGCGGAGGAGTCTGTTGCGTCCCGAATCGGCAGGGCGAATTCTTTGGTTGTTTCCATCGAGGCAGCCCCTTTCATCAGCGTCGCCCAGACGGCGACGGTTCCCGACGCTGACGGGCAAACAAGCGCCCCAAATCGTCAGTGCGCATCGATGTTGCCCCCGAGGCAGCCCCTTTCATCTGCTCCGTACAGATGGCGACAGTGCCCGACACCGACCATGACAAGCTGACCGTCACAGAGATGCCACAAATTGATGTGAGAGGCCAACTTCGTGGAATTACTACCATGAGAACGGTGATGATCTTGGTTTCCCAGATGGCCACGCAGTCGCGGCTAATGCGAGGGCGCAACATTACGGAGTTCTGTGGACAAGACGACCGCTCTGATTGGCCGCACCAAGGTCATCAGATTTCCTAGTCTGGTCAACTAGGGAAGAGGACAGCTTTATAAGTGGACACGTTTGGTTCAGCTGGTGTGTTCTGATGTGTTATTATATGTGCTCAGACAAGTAGTGAGCTGAGAATTTCAAAGTGCTCCCCCATGGAGTTGGCTTCCATATTTGGAGCCACTGTAAATATGTAGAATAAACCTTTTTTTTCTCGCTCTTACTCCAGGAGATACTCATCCCTTTGGCTGAAGGATCACCGGCCTAAATGCTACCCCGAGGCCCAACAAGCCCAACAGGCTAGTGTTTACATAAACTCGACAGGCATATTCCAGCCCGACAAGCTGACTCGACCTGATTCTGTTGGGTTCATGCTAACGCCCTGAAAGGTGAGAAAACTTGACGTAAAGCGGCCTAGGTAGAGAGTATTGTGTAGCAGCAAGCACAACTGTTGCTGAATTGTGCTTGAACATTTATTTCATTCAATAGAAACATTTTAAACACACGCAAAATTATATTTAATGTAAACAATCATTAAATTCTCAGTTTTACAAGTATGCGCACGAGAGTACTCCCTTCAGCCGACGAGGGAGACTGACCAAAAGCTTTATTGAACTCCTTTAAACTCCCCTATCGGAAGGGCTATCGTGTGATACCAAGTGCACTTCCCTCGAGATAAAGATGACGGAGTTCAAAGGAGTTTGCACGTGCCCATGTGACAGGGGTATTTAACAGCTCAGTGTGTGCGCTTTCGCGTGCTTGCTACCTTAACGCACCATAAGCAAAAAACAGATGCACGAGCCCTGAAAACCCAAACTCAAGTCATTTTGTGAGCCAGAAGAGGCAAAAACGACACAATCCGAGTCACTATTTTTACTAAAAGAAAAACAGCGCACTCGGAATGCAACGTGAATGTAATTTCAATTTTATTATTACAACTACACATATAATATGGATCAAAATACAGGGTTCTAAAAATAAGATATTTTATCCTCTAGAATTAAAATAATGCAATATGTTTTTGCAGTACTATGTTTATGACTCCTGCGCGGGCATTCTGTACAATTTTAATAAATCTTGACGAACATTTTTAATGCCCTTAAAATTGGCCAAGTGTCTTCGGGATTCAATTACGAAATAAATGCACAATGTATCTGCACATTTGTGGCGTTAATTTGTAATAGACTTTTTGAAAACTTGTCAAGAAAATTTCACCTTTGCAGCCTTATCAAAATGGCCCGACAAGGCCGCAGATCTCGGGGTCAGTGAGAGTAGTTTGCTGGAAAACAAAATTTTGGCAACTTAATTATATATATATATATATATATTGTACTGAAGGGACTGGGCCATGGTGCTGGTGAAGGAAGAAGAAGACAAGCAACGCTTGCTCGCCCGCTTCGCCATAGCTCCCTTTTGACTTGTTTCAGTCTGCCGTTCTAACGCCAGATCGAGTGTTGCAAGGAAAACATCCCCATTGCATCTGGTGGAGGTGCGGGGTTTCTCTTCCACATCCTGGAACTCCGCAGTCGGACGCTACCAAGAGCTCCTGCGATGAATGATCCCGGACCGTCCCAGGCTGCTGCTCCCGTACCCCCGACCATTGTCTGCCCTGGCGTCGTCCGGCAGCGTGATCCTGCTATCTTTAGCGGAGCAGAGGACCTCGACGTCGAGGACTGGCTCGCCGAATACGCCCGTGTGAGCGCATATAATAAGTGGTCCGACCGCGACAAGCTCACTAATGTAGGCTTTTATTTGACGGGCGTGGCAAACCTCTGGTTCAGAAATCATGAAACCAGTTTTACCACCTGGTCCGCTTTTGCAAGCACTTTGACTGAGGTTTTCGGCCGTCCCGCCGTTCGCCGCCTTCGTGCTGAGCAGCGATTGCGTGGTCGCGTTCAACGCACTGACGAGAGCTTTACCAGCTACATTGAAGACGTGCTCTCGCTCTGCCGGCGCGTCAACTCATCCATGGACGAAGCTGACAAGATCAAGCACGTCATGAAAGGCGTCGATGACCACGCCTTCAAGATGCTCGTCGCCAAGAGTCCCCAGACCGTTGCCGAGGTAATTCAGCTCTGTCAGGAGTACGACGAGCTGCGCAAGCAGCGTGCCACAACACGTTGTGCTGCTCAGCAGGATACCGCGGATCTCGCTCCCTTGGATTTTAGCCGCGACGCTGCCGACATTTCTGCTTTAATGCCGCAAATACAGCAGTTCATCCGCCAGGAAGTCGCGCGGCAACTGTCTCTGGCGACTAGCCCTCCTGAGCCGGTGACTTCCTTGGCTCCTTCGCTTCGTCAGGTGCTTCAAACGCAAGTTGCTGAGGCGCTACCAGCTGCCCCTCATCCGCAGCCCGTTGTTGGACCACTGACGTACGCTAACGTTGTCGCCCGGCCTTATGCTCCTCCGGCTCCTGACGCCTACCGGACCACCGGAACTTTCCATGTGCCGCCACCACCTTCACGCCCGGTTCCCGTTCCTTACTCGGCCGCTGGAGCCCCAGTCGTCAACCCATGGCGCACACCTGATAACCGGCCAATATGCTATTCCTGTGGTTTCCCGGGCCACGTAGCACGATTCTGCCGCCGTCGCAACTACCGTTTCCCTGACAGTGCGAGCGCCTCCGGCTACATGCCTGCTCGACTTCCGCGTCATGATGTGTCTCATCTTCCTCCGGACTCGTCTTCTAGTCGCCGCCCCTTCGATTCACGCCGGTCGCCCTCCCCACGTCGTCGATCCCTTTCCCCCATGGTTCGTCGACTCAGTCCTGCCCGCGAGGAAAACTAACAGTCGCAGTTCCCGAGGCAGGAACTGCGTTTACGTCGAACATTTCAAGGCCTCATTTTTCTCCTGCGAACGAAATTGAACTGTCCGTCGATGGCGTCACCGTACACGCACTTATTGACACCGGAGCCGCCGTTTCTGTTATTAGTCAAAAGTTTTGCCGCCATTTGAACAAAGTGACCACCCCACTGACTTATCTATCGCTGCGTACGGCAACATCGCATTGCATTCAGCCCTCAGCATCCTGCACAGCTCGGGTCGTCATTCAAGGCGTTTTGTATGTTGTCGAATTTGTCGTTCTATCCCGTTCCTCGCACGACGTCATTCTTGGATGGAACTTCCTATCTCTGAACCAAGCTGTTGTTGACTGCGCTCGTGCCGAACTTACGTTATCAGTGCCGTGCTTTGAGCCTGACGACCACCATTCTACTAAAGTTGTTGCTGCCACGGACATCGACATCGCACCTTTCTCAGCCGCTCTGGTTCCTGTGTCGTGTGACTCTGTCGCGAACTCATCTGTTTTGTTTACGCCGTCAGCCTCTTGTGCGAGCCGTCGGAACCTTCTGCTTCCTTTTGCTATCGTCACTTTTTGCGGCGGTTCTGCTGCCCTTTACGTGTGCAATCCCTCCGCGTGCCCTTCATCCATACTCCGCGGCGAGTGCTTGGGGAGCTCTGAATATTTCGACTGCACCCTCCCAGCCACCATGTTTGACGATGCGGCACCACTTCCGCTTTGCGCCGTCACTCCTCCTGGCGCGACCGATGCCCCTGTGGACGTCTTTGCTCATGCCGTCGACTCGGCACTCACACCTGTCCAGCACGAGGAAATTATCCAGCTCCTCCAGCGTTTTCGGGCCTCCTTCGACATTGGCCAACCGTCTTTGGGTCGAGCGTCAGCAGTCGTTCACCATATCGACACCGGTCAACAAACCCCTTTGCGCCAGCGTCCGTATCGTGTGTCGGTCGCTGAACGCCGGATCATCGACCAGCAGGTTGACGACATGCTGCAGCGTGGCATCATCCAGCCCTCTAACAGTCCCTGGGCATCTCCGGTTGTCCTCGTTAAAAAGAAAGACGGCTCCATAAGGTTCTGCGTCGACTATCGCCGCCTTAACCGCATAACGCGCAAAGATGTCTACCCTCTGCCGCGCATCGACGATGCCTTGGACAGCCTACAGGGTGCGGAATTCTTTTCTTCACTGGATCTGCGCTCCGGGTACTGGCAAGTGCCGATGGCAGAGGCCGATCGCCAAAAGACAGCCTTTGTAACACCTGATGGCCTATATGAATTCACCGTCATGCCCTTTGGCCTCTGCAACGCGCCTGCCACTTTCGAACGAATGATGGACACCATTCTCCGAGGCCTGAAGTGGAACACGTGCCTTTGCTACTTAGATGACATTGTAGTTTTTTCTACCGACTTTGCATCACACCTCAGCCGCCTCGAGCAAGTCCTTGCTTGCCTCACCGCTGCAGGACTGCAGCTAAATTTGAAGAAATGCCACTTCGGCGCTCGCAAGCTTACTATCCTCGGTCATGTGGTCTCAAAAGACGGCATCCTCCCGGACCCTACGAAACTTAGTGCTGTATCCGCGTTCCCCAAACCAACTACCCTGAAAGAGCTTCGCAGCTTCATCGGCTTATGCTCCTATTTCCGCCGCTTCGTCCGCAATTTTGCCTCCATAATCGCCCCCTTGACCGCGCTTCTTACCGGCCGTTCCGAGCTACCGGACTGGTCCCCGGCATGTGACGACGCATTTCAAGAATTGCGCCGCCTTCTCACTTCACCGCCAGTACTGCGCCACTTCGATCCCTCTGCTCCAACTGAGATTCACACGGACGCTAGTGGTGTCGGGCTAGGTGCTGTTCTTGCACAGCGCAAGAATGGCTTCGATGAGTACGTCGTAGCGTATGCCAGCCGCACCCTTACCAAAGCTGAGGCGAACTACTCCGTTATTGAAAAGGAATGTTTGGCCATTATTTGGGCTATCGCAAAATTTCGACCTTACGTGTATGGGCGCCCTTTTGACATCGTGACCGACCATCATGCCCTATGCTGGTTGTCTTCACTCAAAGATCCAACTGGTCGGCTCGCTCGTTGGGCATTACGCCTACAAGAATACGACATCCGTGTTGTTTATCGCTCCGGCCGCAAGCATTCAGACGCAGACGCTCTTTCCCGGTCACCCCTGTCACCTGATCCTATCTGCTCGTCGATTTCCGCCTGCGGTGCCTTCGCCCTCAACATTTCCGACATGCCATCAGAGCAGCGCAAGGACCCATGGATCTGTTCGCTTCTCGACTTCCTGTCTAGCCGGTCGCCAGCGCCGATCTCTCGGACGCTCCGTCGCCAAGCCACGCACTTTATTATTCGGGATCACCTCCTCTACCGGCGCAACTACAACTCCAGCGGTCGCAAGTGGTTGCTTGTTATTCCCCGACATCTCCGCTCCGACATCTGCGCCACGTTCCACGATGACCCACAATGCGGCCACGCTGGGGTATTGAAGACATACTCTCGCCTCCAGGTTCGGTACTATTGGCGCGGTATGTATCGTTTCGTTCGCCAGTATGTCCGGTCATGCCCCCTGTGCCAACGCCGCAAGACGCCTCCTAAACTTGCTGCCGGTCCCTTGCAGCCTTTACCATGCCCCGCTCGAGCGTTCGACCGCGTCGGCGTTGACCTATACGGTCCGCTTCCCAGCACTCCCAGCGGCAACCGCTGGGTTATTGTTGCTATCGACCACCTTACGCGGTACGCTGAAACTTCAGCCCTGTCATCTGCCACGGCAAAAGACGTTGCTCGTTTTATCCTTCAGAACCTGGTATTACGGCATGGAGCACCTCGAGAATTACTGAGCGACCGCGGTCGCGTTTTCCTCTCTGACGCCATTACAGCGTTGCTAAAGGAGTGTCGCATCATTCACCGCACTACCACGGCATACCATCCCCAAACTAATGGCATGACAGAGCGTTTTAATCGCACCCTTGGCGACATGTTGGCCATGTATGTTTCCTCTGACCACTCGAATTGGGATCGGATTCTCCCTTTCGTAACGTACGCATATAATACTGCAACGCAAAGCACCACTGGATTTTCACCTTTCTTTCTTCTTTACGGACACGAACCTTCCTGCACAATGGACACAATTCTACCCTACCGGCCGGATGCTTCGGAGTCGACGACTGTTTCACGAGCGGCTGCATACGCGGAAGAATGTCGCCAGCTCGCTCGCTCGTTCACATCCCAGGACCAGTGGCGCCAAAAGCATCGCCACGACACGTCCACTACAGCTACGTCCTTTACTCCCGGCTCGCTGGTCTGGTTGTGGGTGCCGTCTACTCCACCGGGCCTTTCCTCCAAACTGCATTCCAAGTACCATGGTCCCTATCGGGTACTGCGACAAACATCCGCAGTCAACTACCTCATCGAGCCGAAGGACGCGTCTTCCGACCAGCGTCGTCGCGGCCAGGAAATTGTCCACGTCTCCCGCCTAAAGCAGTGCCACGACCCCCCTGTCTTCTCCTGCCCCTAGGTCGCCAGGATGGCTCCTCTTTTGGTGGGGAGTGATTGTACTGAAGGGACTGGGCCATGGTGCTGGTGAAGGAAGAAGAAGACAAGCAACGCTTGCTCGCCCGCTTCGCCATAGCTCCCGTTTGACTTGTTTCAGTGTGCCGTTCTAACGCCAGATCGAGTGTTGCAAGGAAAACATCCCCATTGCAATATATATATATATATATATATATATATATATATAACAGTTCTGGTTGGTGGACCGACCTTAGAAGGTAGGTCCACCGACCGGAACTGTTGGGTAGATAAACCTAAGGTAACGGCGAAGTTCCGCTTCTCATTTTTCTAAATACGCTTGGCCCATTGAAAAATACTACTACTACTACTACTACTACTACTACTACTACTACTACTACTACTACTACTACTACTACTACTACTACTACTACTACTACTACTACTACTACTACTACTACTACTACTACTACTACTACTACTACTACTACTACTACTACTACTACTACTACTACTACTACTACTACTACTACTACTACTACTACTACTACTACTACTACTACTACTACTACTACTACTACTACTACTACTACTACTACTACTATACTACTACTACTACTACTACTCTACTACTACTACTACTACTACTACTACTACTACTACTACTACTACTACTACTACTACTACTATACTACTACTACTACTACTACTACTACTACTACTACTACTACTACTACTACTACTACTACTACTACTACTACTACTACTACTACTACTACTACTATACTACTACTACTACTACTACTACTACTACTACTACTACTACTACTACTACTACTACTACTACTACTACTACTACTACTACTACACTACTACTACTACTACTACTACTACCTACTACTACTACTACTACTACTACTACTACTACTACTACTACTACTACTACTACTACTATACTACTACTACTACTACTACTATACTACTACTACTACTACTACTACTACTACTACTACTACTACTACTACTACTACTACTACTACTACTACTACTACTACTACTACTACTACTACTACTACTACTACTACTACTACTACTACTACTACTACTACTACTACTACTACTACTACTACTACTACTACTACTACTACTACTACTACTACTACTACTACTACTACTACTACTACTACTACTACTACTACTACTACTACTACTACTACTACTACTACTACTACTACTACTACTACTACTACTACTACTACTACTACTACTACTACTACTACTACTACTACTACTACTACTACTACTACTACTACTACTACTACTACTACTACTACTACTACTACTACTACTACTACTACTACTACTACTACTACTACTACTACTACTACTACTACTACTACTACTACTACTACTACTACTACTACTACTACTACTACTACTACTACTACTACTACTACTACTACTACTACTACTATACTACTACTACTACACTACTACTACTACTACTACTACTACTACTACTACTACTACTACTACTACTACTACTACTACTACTACTACTACTACTACTACTACTACTACTACTACTACTACTACTACTACTACTACTACTACTACTACTACTACTACTACTACTACTACTACTACTACTACTACTACTACTACTACTACTACTACTACTACTACTACACTACACTACTACTACAACACACACACACACACACACACTCTGGGCGGCATAAGTCAAGTTTCCTTGGCCCAGTAGTTCCACAAGTTTATAATTGCCAAAAGTATGTGTGGCAGTATCCAAAGTTTTAGTACTGGAATGATTTGCAAAATCTGAAACTCGCAAAAAGGCTCTTCTCCCCTTTTAGTGAATCGCAATAATTTTTTTCTAAATATCCGCGCTACCTCTCGCAAGACAAAGGTTGAATATTCTTTTCCACGGAGGAATTTGCCCATCTAATAACGAAATTTTCGCTGAAAACAGTCGGGACCCTCCAATGCCTGTCCTTATCTGCACACACCCAATATAGCAAGTTCCCAACGCCGCCATTCCTCACTTCCTAGTGGAATTCCTTTTTTTTAAACTAACGATTTCAACTTGTCTGTCTTCCCATCTTGATTTTGCGTTTCATAAAGAGCCACAGCAGGCGAGGAGAAGACTGACGATTTCCTCCCTGCGCTAAAGAATAACACGTTACCTCTTCATCGTGTTTCCCTTGCAACACTGCTCTCAACACCATATTACGTACCGACAACAAGAAAAAAGAAAAGAAATAAAGAGAGCGATCAAGAAAGTTGCAAGCTTCAGCCTATGATTCAAATCTGATACAGGGGCGTTCGTGAGCAGAGACGCATGACTCCTCCACATTGTCAACAAATGTGATGCATACCAACAAAAAACATAACGCATCACGCAAAAAACTTCATTTACCTTTCCTGGAATAAAAGCCACGGTGAATTTCCATGCGAGCCAAGCAGTCATCTTTCCTGCTTCCATGCAAGCAGTCTGCTACTCATGGACACCACGTTTGAAATGCATTAGAGGCCCCTGGTGACAGGAATTGAAACTAATGGCAACGAAAACCCTATCAAAATGCGTAAAACGTGTTTTCTACCAAGCTATTGGAAAAGTCTTGCTTATCGCGTGCACTTAAGGGCCATAACGATCATATCAAGTATGCTAAACATCCCAACGCCGTAAGAACGGCAACATACACACGAAATGGGGAACAAAATAAAAAATGAACCGCTTCCTGGCGTTTTTTAGCTAAGTATTAGAATAGCAAAACTTAATCCAAGCGCATTGGTTTACACCTCTGCTGGCGAAAGCTGGCGATTAGTGGCGTTTCGTTGAAAAGAAAAGTTATGTTTTATTTATTTATTTATTTATTTACAAATACTGCAGCCCTGGAGGGCTATTGCAGGAGTGGGTGAATACAATGTGGCAAATACAAATCACAAAAAGAAGCATATGTTAAAGGGAGTTTAACATGGTTAAAGGGAGTTCTCAATAGCATCTTCAAATTCTTTATGTGGTAAACAACGGATAGAACCAGGCAGGTCATTCCAGAGTTCAATAGTCCTAGGAAAGAAACTGTATGTAAAAGGGTTGGTGCGAGCAAAAAAACTGATAAGTTTAATTTATTGCTGTTTCTCGTATTCAGGGGCTTTCACGGGTTAAGGGGTTAAACCAAGAGAGAAGTTAAACCAAGCATATGCAGATGAGATGAGGGTGAAAACATTCTGTCGTAGCGGCGGTATGTAAAGCGAACCGCCTTTTTCTGAACAAATTCAATTTTCTGATTGTCCGAGTTTTTGTAAGGGTTCCATATGGTAGCCGCATATTCAAGAATAGGTCTTACAAATGTTTTGTATGTAAGGAGTTTAGTTTCTTTCGGGTCAGGTAACCAAGTTTTTTCAATGCTTTGTTGCAAGTTGTTAGAATATGTTCTGACCAGGATAACCTTGGAGTGAAAAGGAGGCCTAAATACTTATATTCATATGCGCGCGGCACAAAAGTGGATTTATAGGAGTAATTAAAAATGAGCAATTAGCATACTTGTGAAAGGACATGACGACTGTTTTTTTTAATGTTAATGTTCATTTGCCAGCGTTCGCACCATTCACAAAAGTTTATAAAAGATTCATTCAGGGTGTTATGATCATTAGGTGTAGAAATGACGTTGTAGAAAACGCAGTCGTCTGCGTAAAGCCGAATTTTTACCGAAACAGAGTTTGGAATGTCGTTAATGTAAAGCAAAAAAAGCAAAGGCCCTAAAATAGAACCTTGGGGTACTCCGGAAGGTACTGATGCTTCAGGGGAGTGTGATAAATTAAAAGAAACATACTGTGAACGATTATAAAGAAAACTACGGATCCAGTCCACAAGAAGAGGGTTATTAAGGATAAGGCATAGTTTATGCAATAGTTTATGATGTGGTGCAGTATCAAATGCTTTGGAGAAATCAATGAAGAGCGCATCTACTTGATAACCTAAATCAAGAGCAAAAGCGATGTCATGAGTAAATTCAGTTAATTTAGTGACTGTGCTAAAACCACTACGAAATCCATGCTGAGCGCTGCACAAAATGTTATTAGAATCGAGAAAAGTGATAATGTGTTTATAAATTATGTGTTCAAGGAGTTTGCATGTATAAGAAGTTAAAGAAATGGGCCCTGATTTGAACAAAGGAATGACTCTAGCCCGTTTCCATGAGCAAGGAACTGTACAAGTAGACACTGATTTCTCAAAATCTAATGTGAGGTACAGATATGTCCAAAGCGCATAACGATGAAGGAACACATTGTTGACGTTGTCCGGACTGCAGTCTTTTTTGGTGTCAAGATTTAAAATAAGGTTCAGGACTCCTTGCTTAGATATTTTAACGTTGGTTTAACATTGGTTTTAACATTGCACAGGATATGTTAGTTGTCGTGGAGCAAGGAGGAATGTCGCCATTGTCCTGTGTAAATACTGACTGAGAATAGTCATTGAATGCTTTGGGCATGTCGGCTGGCCATCTGTCAACATCATGACAAACCCCCTTGCGTTTTTCGTGCAGATCCTGCTACTGGGAACGGCAGTACCAACCGAAGCACCTGACAGATTGTCGCACATAGTCAGGCCAAAGCCTTCCCCCGGAGCCTGCGCAATGGAGCTGGACTTCGGAACGTGCGCGCTGGTGTCGTCGGACTACGTCACTGCCAGGATCACTGACTGGACGCCACCGCCCTCCTCGACCTTTGCCTACATAAGAAGACCAACAAGCCATCAACACTTTAGTGGGCATGTCGGCTGGCCATCTGTCAACATCACGACAAACCCCTTTGCGTCTTTCGTGCAGATCCTGCTACTGGGAACGGCAGTACCAGCCGAAGCACCTGACAGATTGTAGCACATAGTCACGCCAAAGCCTTCCCCCGGAGCCTGCGCAATGGAGCTGCACTTCGGAACGTGCGTGCTGGTGTCGTCGGACTACGTCACTGCCAGGATCACCGACTGGACGCCACCGCCCTCCTCGACCTTTGCCTACATAAGAAGACCAACGAGCCATCAACACTTTAGTGGACATGTCGGCTGGCCATCTGTCAACATCATGACAAAACTCCTTGCGTTTTCCGCGCAGGTTAGTAATACGTATTCTACCATGAAATCTAGCAACCGATTTTTGGTCCAGCTGATGTGCCCCAACTATGTTTGCTGCTTTCTGTTGTGCATACGAAACATTGTACTGTCCTTGCTTATGCTTTGTGGAGACATAGAGTCTAATTCTGGTCCGAGCACTGAGCAGCTTCTACAACAGCTACTTGACGGTCAAAAAAGCATGCAGCAAAGGTGCAGCAATAGAGGGAAAACTTAAAGACGTCGAGACGTCTCTGGCTGTAGTGAAAGAATTTCGCGAGAAAATGACCAATATGGAAAGAACAACCCAAAATTTGGAAAGAAAGTTAGTCGACATCGAGCACCGAGGTAGACGGAATAATCTAATCATATTTGGTATTCCTGAAAACACCCGGGAAACACCTGACTCTCTCGCAGAAAGCGTGGTGGACGATCTATTCCGGAACAAACTGGGCTTGCAAGTACACTCTGTCGAAAGAATTCACAGATTGGGAACAAGGAAATCAGATAGACCACGGCCTACGATACTGAAATTGTTCGACCATCGCGAAAAAATTATGGTGCTCAAAAATTGCTTTAAGCTGAAAGGAAGCAGTGTATCGATTTCAGAAGATTTTTCAGCCGCAACCAGACAGCTTAGGAAATACCTATCTAATAACACTGCTGACGCGAGACGTAATGGCAAAAAAGTGAGGTTGGTTCACGACAAAGTAAAAATTGACAATGAATTGTTTGAATGGAATACTGCCGAAATGAAAATCGTCCCTCTTCATAAGCATAGAAAAGCGAGTGCACAGCCAAAATGACAAGGAAGCTACGCGGAAAGAACACTTTGTTGTGTGAACATAAATGCCCGCAGCATTGTCAATAAAACGGCGGACCTTGAAACCATTGTGATCACTCATAACCCGGATATATTAGTTATCACTGAAACATGGCTGCACTGTGACATTAGTGACTCGGAAATTACACCAGTCGGGTATAGAATTTGCAGGAAAGATAGGGGCTGTCGCGGTGGCGGTGTAGCAGTTATGTTTCGCGAATCTGTGACAGCGACGAGGTTACCCGATATCGCGGACGTAGAATGTGTTATAGTAAAATTTGTTTCAGGGGATTTCCACCTTCTGGTTGGGGCTTTTTATCGCCCACCCAGTTCAGCCAGTTCTTTCTTTGAGAAACTTAATGAATTCCTGTGTGTGCATAGAAGCAGTAAGAGCAATTTATTATTAGTCGGAGATTTCAACGTTCCAGATGTCAGCTGGGCAGACGAGTTCCCTGGTGCACTTTCCGCTTCTGCTGAACCACTCGTTGACATCGTCCTCCTCCATGCTTTAACCCAACTCGTAAAACTACCAATGCGCGTCAATGGAAACAGCGCCTCAGTTTTAGATTTATTCCTCGTTAATGACACACTGCTCAAGCGAAACCCGACAGTGCATCTTTTTGAGGGAATCTCGGATCATAAAATGGCCTGTCTCACAATCCCAGTTAACGTCGTGGCTGAAAAACAGAGAAAAGAGAGGCTAATTCCCATGTTTGCACAAGCAAGCGATGTCGACATACTAGATACATTAGATTGTTCACTTTCTACTTTTGCGTCTCGGTATGACTCAGCCAACACGTCTGTCGACAGCCTGCGGTGTTTTTTCAAAGAAACGGTACCGTCTGGCAATGCATGAACAATTTTGTCCCTTGGAAGCGGAGACAGCGACGTACTACGAATCCTTGGATGACAAAAGACATTGCTCGACTGGGAAGGAAAGTAAAAAAGGCAAGTAAGCAGCACCGGCGACGCCCCTCTGCTCATAGTGCCGATAATTTATCTGAACTGCGAACTCAACTAAAGCACGACATCGAGAGGGCAAAGGACTATTATCAAAGTGTGTCTTTAAAACGTTTTCTTTCTACATCCCCGGAAAAATTCTGGGGACACCTATCTCCAAAGGAAAAAAAATCTATCACGTGTCTCCTAATTGACGGTACGGCTAGAACTGATAAGAAGGAAATGGCTGATGCGCTTAATAATTACTTCTGCTCGGTGTTCACTGACGATGATGGTATCATTACACATTTTACGACGCTTGAAGAAGTACCACTGATTGATGACATCACTATCAGTGAGGAGGGAATACTATCAATTTTGCTTAAACTAGACGTGAAAAAGTCATCTGGGATAGACGGAATCCCTAACACTTTCCTACACCGATATGCTGAGTGGTGCGCAAAATTCTTATGTTTAATATTTAGGAAATCACTGTCACACGCCAAAATTCCCAGTGATTGGAAACGCGCCAGAATAACCCCAATACCCAAAAAGGTGATCCATCTATTGTTACCTCTTATAGGCCAATTTCTCTTCTCTGCACTTGTGCCAAGGTATTAGAACACATTATTTTCAAACACATTTCCAACTTTATTGAAGATAACAAAATAATCGATAGTCGCCAGCACGGCTTCCGACGAGGAGTGTCTACGAAAACGCAACTACTAGAGAGCATTCAGAACTTTGCCGCAGCGTTGGATAAATATGGTCAGGTTCATATCATATTCCTCGACTTCGAGAAAGCTTTTGACCGTGTATCGCATCCTAAACTTCTTTTGAAACTAAGACAACTACTTAAGAACGATTCCCTCATTGCATGGATCGCAGCATACTTGTCTTTAAGGCAGCGACAAGTGTCCATTGACGATGCCAATTCCGATTTTGCCTCCGTTCATTCAGGTATCCCCCAAGGTTCTGTTCTTGGGCCGTTATTCTTTTCGATCTTCATAAACGACATTGCTCAAGACATACCGGTAAAAGTTCCTTTATTTGCAGACGATTGCATCCTATATAACGAAATCCACAGTACTGATGACCAGGTTTCTCTCAACAAAGCCTTATCCCAGATTACAAATTGGTGTACTTTGTGGCAGATGCAAATAAACCACAGCAAAACGTTAGCAATGACACTTACACGTAAGATGAATACACTCACTTTCACTTATAGTATCAGCGGTAACAATCTGTAGTTTCAAGTTACAAATACCTTGGGGTGGTTATTACATCTGATCTTCGTTGGAATGATCACGTCACCTACATACACCAGAAAGCCATGAGACAACTAGGCTACTTGCGACGAACACTTCCCAAAGCTTCGAGCGATGTAAAACTTTTGGCCTATAAAACGTATATAAGGCCAACACTCGAATACGCTGCGGCAGTATGGGATCCGCACACAAATCCAAATCTAAGGAAACTAGAAAATATTCAGCGAAAGGCAGCTAGGTTTATCTTTAATTCGTACAGCAGCAAAACATCGCCAACTGCTCTGGTAATTTCCGCAAATCTGGAATCCCTACAAACAAGACGCTGTCGCGAAAGGCTAAAGACACTCTACATGATATACCATGATAACCTTGGAATCGACAAAAGCACGTACTTGAAACCTCTTACACAGCGTTCTCGTTCTTT
This sequence comes from Dermacentor silvarum, assembly GCF_013339745.2. Taxonomy (NCBI): domain Eukaryota; kingdom Metazoa; phylum Arthropoda; class Arachnida; order Ixodida; family Ixodidae; genus Dermacentor; species Dermacentor silvarum. Next base: position 442,950,085 of record NC_051154.1, read on the forward strand.
CCACTCAAAAAAAGTTAGCGAAATTTTTTGCAAAGCTAACGCTTACATGAATTCTTTTTGACCCCGTACCTTCCGTGATTGGAATCGTTTGCCCAGAGAAGTAATCGAGAGCTCTTCTGTTGCTGCTTTCACTGCCGCACTTGAAAATGTGAAATGATAGTGTCTTATCGTCAATGGTCTAGCAAAGTTCCATGACAGCGTCGCACTTATCTTTTGCTTTTCTTTATGTGATGTTTTCCAGTTATGTTTTATTGATACTATGCACCCCGTTGACATGTGTAGCACATGTAACCAAAAACTTTTTTTTTCTTTTTTTACGACGTTATATCCTGGGGGGGTTACCTCGCAGTCATATATGTCGCTATGTAACCAGGTCTCAGTGACGCCGATAACATGCGGGGAATGTGATGCCACCAAAGAGGAAAAGCTTGAATATTTGTTAGATAGGCTTCTTGCGTTAAGATTTATTATACAGAGTTTATCATGCATGACATTGTTAAGTCAAGGATTGTTCCCTTGGGAGCGCGGTAAATGATGGTGAGTGACACCATCACGAGCTTTCACAAGCGAGTTGGAAACAACGTCCCAATTGTAGAGCTGATTGTCAACAAACGCATGGTCGTGCCTGAGGTGTACCACTGAACCATTGTTACGGAATGGTGCTGTAGCGTCCCATAGTTTTTTTTATGGATGGAGCGTATGTTCGATGAAAAATCTTCGGATATGCGCCACTGAGAGCCTTTTAGTTTATATCCATTCTTCAGAGCACTAATCTTTTCACGAAAATCCAGGAGTTTCATAATGACGGGGCGAGGTCTCCCACCTCTAGGTCTACCAAGTCTATGTGGAAAATAAATTTGGGGAAAATCAAGCTTCAGTACGTCAGTAAAAAAATGTTCGATCTTGCAATTGCAGCGATTCATTAGTGTCTTGCTCAGGTTCTGTTAGACCATAAAAAATAAGGTTGTTCCGACGGGAGCGATTTTCTAAATCATCATTTTGGGAAGAAAGTGTGCTAATAGTGAATGACATTTTCTGAATCTGGCTCTGTAGGTTATCGTAGTGTACTGCGCTAAACGAGGGTACCTGCTGCTTAAGATCAACTATTCGTTTTTCGATGCCCTCAAAGCGTGCGTCGATAGATTTTCGCATGTCTGCTATGTCCTGTCCTATCTTACTTTGCCCGGCAAGAAGTTGAGCAAACATTTCGGATACCATAGAGCTAGATTCATCCATTTGAGTGGTGGAGCGTTTAGAAGGGCCCGGATTTGTTTCAATATCGCCGCTCAATAGGAGGCTGTTCATGTAGTAAACAAGATCAGCACATACAGAAATACACCTAGAAAGACATTCGTGTGGGCAAGGCATCAGCAATAAGAAGCGATTGTCAGACCGAATACAATAAGCGTTATTAAGGTAACATACCTGCACGAAGAAGAGACATCGTTTGAAGATGTCCCCAGTTTTGCAGCTGCCTTGCCCACTGAAGCGATGAAGTTTCGGCGAGGCTTTTATACAGAACGGAGCCAGCGCCATGACTCGGAATAGCGGGTCATCCAGGCTGACCTCACCGATAGCAGAGGTCAGTATCTTGTCGAATGCCGCGGCGAACAGACCATGACTATCCTCCAGGGCGGAGATAGGGCAGTCACTGCGCACATGCGTAGACGTCAGCGCGTGCTGACATGTGAGCGCTGATGCATCCATGAAGGCCCTCGTAGTGTCCTCTGGGAAAGCAGCCAAGCCGCTGACAAACTGCACGAAGAAGAGACATCGTTTGAACATGTCGCCAGTTTTGCTACTGCCTGGCCCACGTAAGTTTTGCCTGCCTTGCTCACTATAATCGTATATATATATATATATATATATATATATATATATATATAAAGAAGGCCAGTGGCATTTGGCGTTTTCGTGCAGAAACCGAAGCCGAAACTTTCTCGTGCGCTTCAAGCGCGCTCACTGCCGCTTCATTTTTTCCCCTGTATTCCGCGCTTTCTCTAAAAGCTAATTTGCATCGTCGCAGGCATGCTGAGATCATGACTTAATTCTTCCAAAACCATTGCTCCTTATCGCGTTGCGGCCAGATTTTTTTCCTGTGGTGCCGATAGCAAATAGCTATCAAATCCAGCGTACTGGGAGCACTGGTGTGTGGTACAAGTGTTCACCACCGGTTAGCGAAATTGAGCCGGTTTTCTTAGTTACCCGAGAGTTTTGAGTGTCGGCCCATGGCTGTCACCCGCGTGAAAGCCACGAAACTTCCTCAGTACAGGGAAGTGTAAACCGGTGAAAAAGTGCGCGGGGGAGGCGCGGGGGGCAGAAGTCGGATGCAGACGCACCCGACTTGGCACTATCAACAACGTGGCACATCAACTTCGTGATACTGTCGACAAGTTACCCACCCCCAACCGCAAAGTGCGTCAGAAACGTAACCGAACATTAAAATATCCGCGAGCAGACAGCTGTGAAACCGAAACCACTGCGGTTTTTTCAATAAAATAATACTGCCAAGACGGAAACAACAAAAAAGGGCATGAAAAGCGATGAGCTTTCTGAGCCTAGTGTTTCCATCGCTTATTTGTTATGTTCGGCTACAATTTAGTTCAACAATTGACGCTTACGTCACACGCTAGCACGGGATTAAGTACGCGCGCTTTTGGGTTTTGGCGCACTTTATCCACCTGTCGTGTCAGTTCCCGACTCCCGAGTTGTTCCAGCGACCGAGTTGTTCCAGCGAATGCGCTAAGCTGCAATCACAAGACCCTGAAGCATCGATTTTGGAGTTCTCAGTGAACATTTATTCGAGAGTGGTACAGGGAAGGTGCGTGTGCACAATGTAATGCAAACTATCCGCGACCAGTTAGAGGTTGCGGCTGAAGAAATCGCGTGCGATATGGACTGCACAGATAACTTTTCGGTGTCTGGATCAGCTTCCTCGCACAACTTCGGCAACACGGAGTACGCAGAAGACACTGCAGCGTCGACATCCGATGTGACAGTCCTGCGAATAAACATCGCAGATCCAGCATCTGCTGAAGAATGGATGCAGCAGTACAAGGCGGCGACCAACACGTCATGGATTGTGAAATACAACCAAACGAACTGCAAAAAGTCAGTACCATTATATCAGTTGGACAAAACAATGCTGCATGCAAATAATACTCATATGATAGCCTTCAAAACATTTTGAAGTGAACCTATGTATGAAGTTCCGCAAGTGCGCTCGCCGCATACCTAGTTTAACCCAACCACGATGGCGATCGTCGGGTTAGATTCGCGATTTAAGGTGTCAGCATGCAGACTTCTGACATCATTCCTGCCGCAGCATCTTAACCGTGTAACGCCGAAACACAGTTCCCCATCAAGGGAAATTGGAAGAAATTGCTGACATTTATTTCGGCCCATGGAGAGAACATTATAAGGAAAAAATGTTTTTTTTTCAGTTACAGCCTAATTACTGTACTAATTCATTCATTAGCAAATTAATTATTGCACTATTCACAGCTCAAAGTTCACTCCAGCATAATAAAAACGCAACTATGGGCTTTGCTGTAGGTTTCCCGCTCTTCAATCAGCATTTTGACAAACTCAGCGTAGCATAAATGATATGTTCGGCATTAAATTTGAAAACGCGTGTCTCAGAGTTAGCAGTGCCACTAGCTGGAACACGGCCACCTTGGTTAGAGCAAGTTAGATATGTGGGAAAGCCTGCTTACGGAATTTTGCGCATGGTCTATTAGATAAAAAAAGAAAAGAAAACACATTTGGAAAAAATGCAAAAAACTTTTACTTTGACACTCTCTATATACATGAATTTTTACTGGCTGGCTTATTGTTCATGCACTGAATGCAGGGAAATGTGCTATGTATTACTGTGCAGTACGCAGGACAAACTTTCATTATCATTAGATAGTAAGGGTTGTTGAAAATGCGCAATAGTAGGGCTGTGCGAATACAGTACTTATGAATAGATTACGTGGTGGAAGAGAAAGAAGTGCTCAGGGATCACCGGTGCTCTGGGCCTCTCGCTATTATGCAGTCTTTTACGGTTCTGCCAGTTTCGTCAACGTATTCTCATCAAGAATGAGCAGGAAGACGCTCGCACGACCACCTGAACAAGGTCAGCCGTCTACTTCATCGCTCACGTTTAGGCAACGTGACTTTGGCAGCTCGGACCAGCTCCATTCCCGGGAGAGCTCAACGCCCGAAGCCATGGACTCCGACAACGAATACACCGTAGTCATGGGCCGTCGTATGAAGAAGAGGATGCGCCAGATGTCAAGTGAGCAGACATCATCTAACGAGAGGGAGCAGCAGTCTTTCATGGTCTCTTACGTGCCGCTTACGGCGTCACACAACCTGAACTCCTTAAGTAGGCAGTTTTTATATGAATATTTTGAAAGTGTGGCTCCTGGTCAAGTCAACGAAATCCGGATCAACTCTCGAAAAAACATCCTGACGGTAGATGCCAAGAGTTCAACTATAATAGAGAAGTTAAAGACTATTCCAACATTAAGCGGAATTCCCGTCCGTTCCTTTTTTACTTACGGGAAGGAGTCAACGACTGGTGTAATTTCTGATATCGACCTTGACATCAAGAATGTTGACCTCAGGAATTTACTGAGTTCATCGGTGCAGATTCTTGAGATTCACCGCTTGGGGAACTCCCGGTGCATCAAACTAGTATTTGCTTCATCAACTTTACCAATGACTGTCAAAGTGGGGTACGTGATACACCACGTCCGACCATTCGTCCCGAGGCCTCCGCAGTGTCGGAAATGTCTCAAGATTGGTCACGTAAGCGCTGTGTGCAGAAATGAAGTGACCTGCCAGCGTTGCGGTGGGCAACATAATACCGCCGACTGTGATGCACCTTCATTGAAATGTCCCAACTGTCCTGGCTCTCACGAAGCAACGTCGAAGGATTGCCCGAAGATGCAGCAGGAAGTTCGTATTCTCCGGAAAATGGCAAAAAACAAGTCTTCCCATAGACAGGCTGCTCAATCTGTTCGCCGAGACAGACAACGCTCGCATAAGAAGTGTCATCCAATGACTTCAGGAGAACTGGATTGTGGACCGCAGGGGCCTCGACAACCTCTGCCTTTGCCGGCATCGATGACGGTAACCGCGCCTACAGCAAATTCAGGATCTCCGAGAGCACAGGGCGCACATTCGTCGCCCCTGGGTGGCACAGACACGGAGTGGCCTTCGCTACCCAGTAGATCCACGCCCACGATACCATGCCGTAGTGTTCCTCTACGTCAAGAAGTGGATTATAGGGCTAGTAAAGCCGATAACCCTATAGGCAAGCAAGGAGCTGAAAAGAATGACCAAGAAAGCGTTGAAAAAATGCTGAAATGCCTGCTAGAATCAATGCGCGTGATTATCTGTGGTCTCCAGACTCCGGCCGCTAAAAGCGCCGTGCATGTCCTCGCCGTACTGGAGCAGCTGATCGCTGCTCTTTACATAATTTAATTACCTTGCTTGGCACCTGTGGTGCTCACGCAGGAGAAGCCCATACAAAAGCTTCTTCGCGGCGAGTTTTGTGAACTTTCAATTGTATTCGGGACTCCGTCCATGCTCTGGAAGGTAGATGACACGTTTGAATGGCCTTTTTAGACTTTGTTGACAGCCATGTGGATGCTGAACTTGCCTTTACCGTTGTACATCCTTCTTCTATGTCATCATGACCCCTCATCCAGCCTTTATGTCCCCGTTCCCCCCTCCCCCTGTGCAGAGTAGCAGGCTAGAGCATGCTAGCTCAGGCCGACCTCTCTGCCTTCCTTCAAATAAATTATCTCTATCTCTCTATGAATATTATGCTATTAGATGTTAGCTTCGAAAAAAAAGAAGAAAAACGAATATTCGGTTTTTCCAAGTGTAATCATCGGATCCCTTTATTCAGCTTCACCACAACAATTCTTTGTCACGCGGTGTAGCATATCTGCTATGCAGTGAAGCACTCTAAGACTGTAAAGGGTCACTGTAACAGAACCTAGTATGCGTTTACGTGAGTGCACGCGCTGCCTCCGGTCACAATACGAACACCGAGGCGCATAATAAGTGTAACCGAGACGCCTAATCGGAATAAAAGCACTATCACGGCACTATATTCTGTTTACACTTGTCATTGCAATAGTTCACTTTTTAATTTTGTGTTCTCATTGATATCTTGCATGCACGAAAGCAGTTCCATCATGTCTTGCTATTAAATAATGTCTTTATACTGTTGACCTTTATTTAATGAGTTTTACTGAAAGAAATCTTGTTCTCATTCTTCCACAGAACAAGTAATTACAATATGGAGTAATTACGCTTGGTAACCCAGTTTCTTTCTGACAAATAAAAGAAAGTTAAATCATCCATTAATTCATTCGAGTTTGAAGCGATTTTTCTGCACAACAGCTATGCGATATTCGATTCGAAGATATTCGTCCCAAATCACTATTTGCTTCTAATTCCCACCGAACTCAAAATCCACTATTCACACATGATTACCAATTATACCACAAAATAATATTACGTGATACACTTGGAAAAATGCATAAAAATTAACTTTTCCACACTAAACAAAATTTCCCTATTTCCGCCACTGTTTACTTCGATAGCTTACTGTTCATGCACTGAATGCAGAACAATGCGGTATGTACTGTGCAGTAAACAGACCAACTTTTTATTCTCATGAGATACTAAGGGTTGTGTACATGCATGATAATATTCCGAGTTAAATGATTGATGAAGAGACTAAACAGCATTGCATCTGCACCTGCAATGCTTACAGTGTCAGACACAAGTTACTTAAAACATTATACATATAAATTAGGCCCTTTGCCAAAAATAAACTAAACACATTTAATTCGTGACAACAGGGTGGATGCTACATTGAAAGAATTGTGGCGTTGTAGATATAAAATTGAATTTCCATCTAGTTCTGTAATTAGCACTACTTTTCCGATATACATATTTAAAATGTGCGGCTAATTCCATATATGTTGCAGTTACTTTTCTACCTCTGTGCTGATTTTTACACAGCATGATCAAAGTAACTGTGACATCTTTGCATTTTGCTTCAATTTTTTAATATATGTACAGTACATATATCGTGTACATATACAACACGACCTTATATGAGACTAATGGCTGATAGTTAAGACATCATATACGTATTGCAACGCATGGCAGCACTGTAGCTAATTATCAACTGCAGTCCCATCTCGAGTGAACACTATAACAATGTACCTTTATATGAGCAAGGAATCGTGTTCAGTTTGCAATAAGCGCTGCACATGCACATCAGCACAATACCAGGATAATTTTATGTGACTATAAAACTCCTAAGGCTATACTCTCCTAAGGGCCCTGCACGAAAGATGGTACCATTTTTTGTACCTTCTTGCGGTCACGCCGACGGATTTTCGCGTAATGGGGCACATAATGCTTTTGCATTATAATGGAGCACCTAAATCTTGCTGTAAAACACTGTTCATGGATTCTGTTCATGTACATATAGCCAGCATATCATAGATACCAGCACTTTATTAAAGGGCAGCTGAAGCACTTCTCACAAAAAGTGAGCTTTCCACTAATTATTATAGTTTTTCATACCCTGAATAGAGAATAGATTAACAGGCCAGAAGTCACCGCTAGTTGCTTTATATTGCAAAACAAGCCGCAGCATCTGCGGGAGATGCCGCGGGTCGTTTAACGGGCTCTGATACCAAAGACGATCGTGACGTAATCTTAGGCATCGGCGAGGAGCGTGATTCGAACAGTGCGCTCATGTGACCCCTGTATTGACATCATCCTCACGCTATGCTTGGTGCACGAAGGGGGCGGAGCTTCAACGAAATTTTAAACCGCGATTGCGGCACTGCTACGCACATAATCAAGAAAATAACGGCATCAGTTGAATTATACTGTGTCAGCCTTCCAAACCCCTGTAAATGTTTCAATTCTAAAACGTCTTCAGCTTCCCTTTAAGGCGAAAGCCTTCTGCATCTCATCATTCAGTCGACCTTCAATGTCCTCGAGTGAAAACGCGTCAATACGAAAGGTACAAACACTATCCTCATCAATGGCTTGTACTCGTACCCTGTAAGCAAACACGATGGATAATAAAGCGAGTTAAGATGCATGATAAAGCAAATTAAGTGTATGATTAAGCGAATTACTAAACGGATGACTAAGCGAATTAGACTAATCGAATTCAGAGGATGAGTAAGGGAATTATAAGGAGTAACGATTTAGACTAATTGAATTAAGAGGATGACTAAGCAAACGAACAGGATGACTTGCACATTAGACTAATAAAATTAAAAGGATGAGCAATGACTAAGCGAATTAAGGGGGATGTGTACATCATGTGTCCATCTTTAATGCATCAGCACTTGGGCTTTCGCCTTCAAGTTGTCTTAGGGATACCATAAGAGACCATGTGAATTATTTCTTCATAACTGGAAGAATTGAGGCTGAAAAAAAATTTGACAAGTATCTAACAAAACGAGAAAGTAACAGAAATCCTTTCAACAGTTCCTGATGGAAAAAAAAGAAAAGAAAATTAGCACTTTAACTTGAATGTTATGCTTGTATCTAAGCAACGTAGCCTCCATTAACTTTGTACCTTTTGTGGCAAATATGCAGGAGCAGATGTCAGCGCTTGCGAAACATCAGATGGTGGCTGGGCAGCACTGGTCATAACACCCATCATGCGCCGTGCCCAGACTCTGGGATCTGCGCAGAACATCATTTTTGTAGACTCCACATCATCGTGCGATGTAGATGGGAACACTGCTACAATACTCCTGACAGCAACCAAAGGAGGCGCAGTTCCTGTAGCTGTGCTTATTCACCGCGGCCAGAGTAGAGAAGCCTATAGGCTTGCCTTCGACCTTCTCAAGCGGAAGTATCCAAAATGCTTTGTCAACAACGAGGTCAAACTCTTTGTATTTTATTCACAGTACGCTATGTCTAGCAATATCGAAGCATGATAAAGGCAAATGTGAAACTGAAATCTCAGTCTTAGAAACATGTAGGCACTGCTTTCAAGACCTGGCAGTCATCACTCGGCAGGCAGCTGTATAAATAACTAATAAGGTAGCTTTGAATAGAGCATACTGACAGCTGCTTCAGTATTCCTCTTCAACAGAAACACATACGACTAACACGGAACAGCAGTTCAAATGCTTTGGTATATGTGAAACTGTTAACAGCAAAACAATCGTAACACTACAAGGCGAAGATGTCCCAAACCTAAAAGAAACATTGAAGGGGAACATTGAGTGACAACCAGACTCTGCACATAGCAGGGCCAGAACTTGCACATTCTGGTGGGAGTACGAACCACACTGGCTCAGGCACGGTATGTGTACCTATTTATTGTGAGAAAGGCAGCAATAGTTGCGCCAACGCACATATGATGACATCATTACTTATCACATTTAGGTAAGTTAGAACGTTTATAAGGACCTTTTCGAATACCAAATACAGCATTATTACCACGTGCTGTGGCTTAGCAGACCGGACGGAATGCAAAAATGCTGAGTGAGCAGTGAGGTAGTCTTGCAATTTTCTGCTCTCACCCTTTTTTGTTTAATTTATTCACTTGTTTGATCTTAAGGGCTACACTGCCTCCCAAGGTACTAAAGGGTCAACCAGCGAAGAAGTCCACCTTGTCTTATTCTCGAAAGACGGAAAAGCAATGCAATCTGTGACACCACGTTGTCACTGTAGCCACAAAGTTGCACAAAATCCAAAACAAAATATTTCTTAATTTATTTTCCCCCTCACTAACCAGACTTTTTCCAACAAATAAATGAAACAAAGGAGGGGGGCTCTAAAGGAATATTTTATATGAATAATCTGATTTATTGTTTTTACTCACTGTTCAGCTATGAATTAGCATTGTACCGAGAAAGTAGTAAAACTGCAGCCTGCTCTGCACTACATTTTTCTTTACATCCAACAGGTGTATAAGGACACTAGGTAATTCGTCCATCAGGGCAGCAATGACATACTGCCTAAATTATTGTGTTAACCTTGAGTTTATAGTGTGTTGTGAACATACACTGTTAGCCAACTTCAATAGTCCATGAATAAAGCATAGCATAGTACAAAGGTACACGAACAGATACATTGTGGAACAAACTGAGTTCACTTATGGGACGGAAAAACAGAGAGGAACCAGTGATGAAAATCTTACCTGGTGGGGAAACAGTCAGTGGTGATATTATGGTAAATATGCTTAACGACTATTTTGTGCACCAAGATTTTGATGCTGGGCCACAGGCATCCTTCAAAACTCTAGATCCTGATAATGTAAACACATTCTTTTTAGAAGCAACAGTAAAACCTGAAGTTCATGCTTTTTTTTGGGCCTCTGAACAGCCGTAGCTGCGATGGTGCTGGGCTGTAAGTAAGGGCAGTCAAATACGTATTTGATAAAATTGCTCCGGTACTAACATATATATTTACCTTATGTATTTCAATGGGTGTTTTTCCATCCATAATGCAAGTAGCTCGTGTAGTAGCTTTATACAAGAAGTCAAAAAAGACGTCTTGACATATAGACAGTGTCAATATTGCCTGTGTTTTCCAAAGGTTTCGAGAAAATAATTCACAATCGACTATATCCTTTCCATAACAAGTACATAATAATTAAATGGCAGTACGGATTGCTAAAAAATTATCAACAGGCCTAGCTATTCTCGACCAGACGGAATCTATATTGGAGAAATTTGAAGGAAAACAATTTGTTCCTGGAATTGTCGTTGACTTTACGCAGGCCTTTGACTACATAAATCGTAAAATTTTATTTCATAAATTAGATCACTATGGCGTGCGCTTCTGATGCTACTCAAAAGTTATCTTTCAGAAAAACGTCAGTTTGTATCGATAAATGAAATACGGTAGTTCCAGACAGAAAGGAAGTAATCTCAGGAGTACTTCAGGGTAGCATACTCGTGCCTTTGATATTTCATTTATACATGAATGACATAGTTCACATTTCTTCAGAAGGTAAATTTGTAATTTATGCTGACACCAACATATTTGTGTGGTCTTTGTCAGATGCTGGTCTTTTTCACAAATTTAATGCCATTTTGAGGAATTAAGCACGTCGGCAGCTAATAACCAATTAAAGATATATATATATATACCAAAAACAAAGATTTGAAATTTTCAATCTATACGTCAGCAGGTTTCCGTAAAAGGTACCCTTGTTTTTCGATGCTCAGAGATAGAGCTAGTTAGCTCTGCTAGGGTACTTGATGTGCATTTTTCAGAATCACTGCAATGGAATGAGCATGTCAATGCGATGTTACAAAAGTTAGGTGCGATAACGGGAATTCTGAATGGAAACCGCTACTTCATTCCGAAGTCAGTAAAAGTGTTGAATTTGTAATGTCCTGCTTGCTTCGTATCTAAACTACTGCCATTTGGTCTGGGTGACAACTGCAGTCGATCGAACTTCTCGCGGCTCTTAGTAATGCAAAAGATATTTTGAAAATAATTGAGAATGTGTCAATTCTGCATCCTACTGCGCAGCTATTTAAAAAATTTTGAATAATTGGAGCACAAGACACATTTGAGTACAAATTGTTGCATGAATATTGCTATGCAATCTACAAGGATTTCACAGAAACCTTGGTTTTCCACAAGAAAAGCAGAAAGATACCTATCAAGAAAAGGGTCATGCCAGGAGACAATCTCTCGAATGCTGTTCACTGCATGCTTAGAAGTATTCAAACTCTTAGACTGGGAAGGCTTAGGAGTTACAACGGCTAATATCTCAGCGACCTTTGGTTTGCAAATGACATTGTCCTACTCAGCAACAATGGGGAGGAATTAAGGAAATGATTGAGGACTTTAACCAAGATAGTGTAAGAGTGGGGTAGAAGATTCATATGCAGAAGACAAACAATGTTCAATAGCCTGGCAAGAGAACATGAATTCAGGATGGTCAGTCAGCCTCTAGAGTCTGTGAAGGAGCACATTTATCTAGGCCAATTACTCACAGGGGACCCTGATCACGAGAAAGAAATTTACAGAAGAATGAAATTGGGTTGGAGTGTATACGGTAGGCATTACGAAATCCTGACTGGGAGCTTACCACTGCCATTGAAAAGAAAAGTGCACAATCATTGCATTCTACAGGTGCTAACATATGGGACAGCAACATGGAGGTTAATAAAGAAGCTCGAGACAAGTTAAGGACTGCACAAAGAGCGATGGAACGAAAAATGTTAGGCCTAACGTTAAGACAGGGGAAGAGAGTGGTGTGGATCAGAGAGCAAACGGGGATAGCCGATATTATAGTTGACATTAAGAGGAAAAAATGGATTGGGCAGGCCATGTAATGCATAGGATGGATAACCAGTGGGCCGTTAGAGTTACAGAATGGATAACAAGAGAAGTGAAGCGCAGTAGAGCAGGGCAGAAAACTAGGTGGGGTGATGAAGTTGGAAAATTTGCGAGTGTAAGTTCGGATCACCTAGCACAATACAGGGGTAATTAGAGATCGCAGGGAGAGGCCTTCGTCCTGCAGTGGACATACATATAAGCTGATGATGATGATGACAATTCTCTCTTTATAGGGTTAGCAAATCTCCATCCGAAAGAAGTATCTATCGAAGCGCTTCACTTGTGCAACATTCAATTTACCTCAGGCAACGATTCTGTGCGTACAGAGCACGCTAAAGAATGAAAAATAACCGCTCGAGTGCATGCATGCTTTTTACAAATAAGTACTCATTATGACTTGCGCTGAAAAGTGACCAATGAGTTATAATATAAAGTGACAGGTCATAATGTAAAAAAACATACTAACAGATGCTATTTTTGTCTGGCACAGGCACTTGGTGCGTTCATGTCACACAATGCCAGAGCAGAAAAGGATGCCCTGAGTGACGTGTGGCCCTCCGCCAGGCAGCTGCTCTGCCATTTTCACGTGTTGCAAGCAGAGTGGCGCTCGATGAAGTCAGCACATAACAACATAGGGAAAGAGCAAAGACATCAGCTGATGGCAGCCTTCCAGAAGGTAGAACAAAGTTTCAGATAATTAATACCTTTAATGCATAAACTTAAGTACTAACTGTTAAGCAGTCAGAAACTTAAGACATTGTCACGTAGTAGTGACGGTAAAGAAAACAGTCGTAACACTGTTTATAACGAAACTGTTTGTTTATTGGGCGAACCTGTGCCCACAAAAGCAAGCTACACTCGAAGCACAACGATAGCGGCGAACACAGTCGGCGGTCGTCGAAAATCTGATCAGCGGCGAAACGCGTCGGCTTATATACCTGAGTCATCGAAGGTTCCAGATTAATCCCTGATGCCCGCGGGTCTTCCAGAAAGTTCTAGACAATTCGCGTTTGTCATACAATCAGATAACATAAGCGTCGGTGAAAACAGGCAACGGAAAGAAGCATCGATAACGTTCTAGAAACTTCCGATACAGGCGCGTCCTGCGCCGAGCGATAACGTTTAACATTTGTTAGCCGGTAGAAAGCGGCCGCCGGTGAAAGATAAACGTGTATACGTGTCAATACCCTCCCCTTAAAAAGCATCGTCCCGATGCTACAAACACGAAAGCGAAAAAAAACCACGCGTAATAAACAAAAAAAAGACAACAACAAAATAACAAAGTACCTAACGTCGTCAGCGGGCGTAGAAAGGCTTAAGACGCACCACATGGATGACTTCAGGTCATGCCCGGCGCCGCTGTGATTGCGAAATGCCGTCAGGCACGACCTCATAGTCCAGTGCGCCAATACGTCGGATTATCTTATATGCTCCGAAATAGCGACGCAACAGTTTCTCGCTAAGTCCTCGTCGGCGTATCGGAGTCCAGACCCAAACACGGTCGCCAGGCTGGTACTCGACGTAGCGTCGTCGAAGATTGTAGTGTCAGCTGTCGGTCCTCTGCTGGTTCTTGATGCGCCGGCGGGCGAGCTGTCGACCTTCTTCGGCAGGCTGCAAATAAGTGGCAACGTCGAGATTTTCTTCGTCAGCGACGTCCGGTAGCATGGCGTCAAGCGTCGTTGCCGGGTTCCTTCCGTAGACCAGGTTGAACGGCGCCATGTGCGTCGTTTCTTGCACGGCCGTGTTGTATGCGAAGGTCACGTACGGAAAGATGGCATCCCACGTCTTGTGTTCGACGTCCACGTACATTGCCAGCATGTCGGCGATGGTCTTATTTAGGCGCTCGGTGAGGCCATTCGTCTGCGGGTGGTAGGCGGTGGTGCGGCGATGGCTTGTCTGGCTGTATCGCCGGATGGCTTGAGTTAGTTCTGCCGTAAAGACCGTGCCTCTGTCAGTGATGTGGACTTCTGGGGCACCGTGACGCAGGAGGATGTTCTCAACGAAGAATCGGGCTACCTCGCCGGAGCCCAGTGGCAACCACGACGACCCTCACGCTCACCGTCACCAGGACGTTACCTGTCGCCGCAGCGCCGACCATACACTGGCCCAGCCCGGGGCCGGTCCGTGAGCCCCTATCCCGGAAACTGAAGGCAGCAACCGATGGAGGTGCGGTTGCTGTACGACGCAATGCCGAAGATCCTCCGACGCCGACGACGATTCGCGATTCATCACAACGAGATATCAGCACGCCGCCTAGCAACAGCCTTGACAGCACTTCGCCGCCGAAAGAAGACCTTCCGACGCGACGTAGCAGCAGGAGAGCAAGCCGATGCAGCCGTGATCCGACGCCACGAATTAACCGCAACGCCAGACGCCGGTCTACGGATCTAGACGTGCTCATCGATGGCCATAACGTCACCGCTCTCGTCGACACTGGAGCCGACTATTCCGTCTTCAGTGGCCCGTTCGCCGCCAAGTTGAAGAAGGTGAAAACAGCCTGGCAAACACCCGATATCGGGACAGCGAGAGGCCACCTAATAACGCCGACTGGAATCTGCACAGCACGAGTCACGTTAAATAACCGCACTTACCCGGCGAGCTTCGTAATCCTGCAGCACTGTTCCAGGGATGTCATCCTAGGCATAGACTTTATAAATCAACACGGTGCAGTCATTGACTTAAGGTCCAAGTCGATAACGCTTTCAACGCACAACGCGATACCACCGCATACAAGCATAAGTTACCATGCCTTGAATGTGCTTGAAGAACAAGTCACCGTTCCGCCTCGCTCCAGCGTAATGTTTTCCGTCGGCACCGAAGACATGGAGGGCGTCATCGAGGGCGATCATCACTTACTGCTCCACCGTGAAATTTGCGTCGCTAGAGGCATAGCGGAGCTACGTGCAGGGAAAGCAAGGGTGATGCTCACGAACTTCAGCCCCAAATACAAGCACATTAACAAAGGCACCACGGTCGCCTACATCGACGAAATAGTACAAGCCAGCAGTGCTTTCGCCTTCACGGATTCCAGTGCACCTACAACGACGACTATAGTACCTGAACCAACTTTCGACGTCGACCAGAACCTTACCAGGCATACGAAAGAACAACTAAAGGCCCTGCTCCTGCAATACGAGGACTGCTTCTCGTCGTCGTCAAAAGTTCGACAAACCCCTGTTGCCAAGAACCGCATCATAACCGACGAAAATGTCCGGCCACTTCGTCAGAGCCCGTACCGAGTTTCGGCGCGCGAACGCGAGGCCATAAGGCAACAAGTCGACGAAATGCTACGCGATGACATCATCCAGCCGTCCAAGAGTCCGTGGGCGTCCCCCGTTGTGTTAGTGAAGAAGAAGGATGGAACCCTACTTTTCTGCGTCGATTATCGTCGCCTCAACAAAATCACGAAGAAGGACGTATACCCCCTCCCACGGATTGACGACGCCTTGGATCGACTCTACAACGCAAAGTATTTTTCGTCGATGGACCTCAAAACCGGCTACTGGCAAATCGAAGTCGGCGAGCGGGACCGGGAGAAGACTGCCTTTATAACACCAGACGGACTGTTCGAGTTCAAGGTCATGCCGTTTGGTCTTTGCTCGGCGCCTGCCACTTTCCAACGTGTCATGGATACAGTGCTGGCAGGCTTGAAGTGGCAGACTTGCCTCGGGTCTATTTGGACGACGTCGTTGTGTTTGCCTCAAGCTTCGAAGAACACCTGCGGTGCCTTGAAACAGTTAAGACGTTGAAGCCAGAAAAGTGCCGCTTCGCATATGAGGAGCTCTTGTTTTTGGGCCACGTCATCAACAAGTCTGGAGTGCGCCCCGACCCTCAGAAAACTGCGGCCATCTCCAACTTTCGTCCGCCCGCTGACAAGAAGGCAGTGCGTAGATGTCTTGGACTGTGCGCCTATTACGGGCGCTTCGTCAAGAATTTTTCACGGATCTCTGAGCCACTGACGTATCTCACGAACGCCGACGTCGAGTTCAAGTGGGAGACGCCGCAAGTCGAAGCATTTGAAGAATGCTTCGACTTGCGGCGTCTCCCACTTGAACTCGATGCACAACGAAAGCGGCGAACACAGTCGGCGGTCGTCGAAATCTGATCAGCGGCGAAACGCGTCGGCTTATACACCTGAGTCATCGAAGGTTCCAGCATAGAGCAAGAAATTCAACAAGAGGGGACACTCGGCAAAAACTGGCAACAGGAAACACGTCACCATACGTCACGCTATACTTTTGACACCGAACGTTAGCTGCCGTGAGCATCGAAAAAAAAAGAAAGTGAACTTAAGTTAACAGGCATTGGTTTATTTTTTAAATTCTTTGCTGCGAAAACTAAAACGTTTTGCGTATAAATGAACTTAAGCTTTGCGACTTATTGGACAGTTTTAGTTACACGTACGTGGAGACTTCACGTACGCAAACGTGAACAGTCTACGTACCTTACGTGCACGCCATCTGAAACGCTTTTAGCTACACGTACAGTCAACCACAAAAGTTTGCGGACCACGCGAGCGCGTGCCAGACTGCCTATCCGCGCCACCTAGCGGTACGCCACCTAGCGGCGACAGGGGCGCTCTCCCGGATATGAGCCCTCTTGGTACTCGCCTGCCTGTTAATTTTTTATTCCCGTGCATGACATTGTTAGTTCGTTGTGTTGACGCAGAGCGCTGTCTGCGATAAGACCGCCACATATCTGGCTTGATAGCAGTATCGGAGCAATCACTGCAACCTTTGTCGACTGGTGTGCCAGTGGGTAGATAAGTTTCACGAAGCGCTGCGACGATTTTTTTACGCGACGTTTACTGGCGCACTTTGGTTGGCAGCATCTTGGTCCAATGAGTGTTGCTGCTTCTGCGTCTTGAGAGAAAGGGTAGGGAGGTGTTTCACTGTCATCAAAAATAAAGAAAAAGCGGATGCATAGAAAATTTTCTTTCACACATAGGCGCATCTTCGCATCAGTCGCTGAAAACGTAGTAGACTTGCTTCAGGCCACGTGGTGATTGCCTATTTGGAAAGATGCCGCTGCGTGTTCCACTTGACGAAAGAAGGCACATTGTGCGTTTATTTACAGAGGGAATACCTCAGCGCGAAATCTGCCGCCGAACCAACAGGAGCCGGACTGCCGTGAACAGGATTATTCAAGCTTTCCGCGACGATGACAGATTCACAGATATGGAGCGCAGTGGGCGTCCAAGGGCCACGACTGAGGAAGAGGACCGCCTGATTACGGCCGCCATCGTGGCTGATCCTTTTCAAAGTGCAGAGGATATCCGAGAAGCGCTCTCGCTCACGGTATCGTCTGAGACTGTAAGAAGAAGGCTGAGTGAGCTTGGCCTGCAGTCTTTCGTAGCAGCACAGAAGCCCTGCCTCTCAGACAGCCAGCTACAAGAACGACTCATGTTCGCTACAGCAATGAAAGATTGGACAACAGAGAAATGGGGCGATGTCATCTTTAGCGACGAGTCAACTTTTTCCACGCGCTGGGACCAACGGAAGCGGGTTTGGCGTCCACTAAACTGCAGGTGTGTTTACAGTGTATTGGCAGTTAATTCACGAAGCTAATTCTGCATCACAACATGTTTCACGTAAAATGAGCTTTTGGACATTACGAGATTTTTCTGTAGTGGTATTATGTTGAAAACATTAACGATTGTTTCATAGTACTACTTACTCTGAAGCTAATTAAAAGCTGCCAGTGGGTCTTTCAGTACTATCTAATGATGTTTGCACGTTTTCTATTGCAACTCTATAACAACATTATAAAGTTCATACGCAAGAGGAATCACAACATTTTTAGACGCGCCGCTGGAACCCAATTGTATGCTATTTCTTGCAGATATCTGCCTAATTACACACAGAGTGTTCTATCCAGTGGACGGTGTTCCGTGAGCGTGTGGGGAGCAATCAGCAAAGATGGCCTTGGTCCCCTTGTGCGTCTGGAAGGGCCCTTCACTGCGTCACGGTACTGCGACGTCATCACTAGACACCTCGTTCCGTATGCGCTGGACGGTCCCTTCAGCGACGGCTGCTATTTTTTTCAACACGACCGCAGCCCGATCCATAAAGCACGTATCGTCCAGTCATTGCTAGAAGAACATGCTGTTTGCCAGCTTGAGTGGCCTCCATGTGGCGCCGACTTGAATCCCATAGAAAATGTCTGGGGCATGTTGAAGAAACGGCTGTCCACACGAGCCAACCGCGGCCGCACGGCCGATACGCTGTGGCAAGCGATCGCACAAGAATGGGAAAGCCTGCGCGGTCGACCGGAGATTACTGAATCTTTGTACGAGTCGATGCCCACACGCATCAATAAGGTGCTAGAAAACGGCGGACATTTCACTTCCTACTAGATCATTGAGAGACCTATGTTTCATGACACTTCTGTAAATGTCTTGTGAATAAATTCCTCCCCTTCAGACACGAATTATGATGCACTGTCTGCAAATGCGTCAAATGCGCATGGCATCATTTCAAGACGCTCACTATTACATTCCAAGAAAGAAGACGAAGCAATGTGCTGTTTTGTGCGAGTTTCAGTAAAAAAAATTAATTAGCGTATAACTCATTATCTAATTATTCTGAAATCCGTCAGCTTCAATGCTTGCATAAAAAGAATCAACTATTAGGCCCGAAACGCATGCACACTTGCTTTTTCGGTTGTATTCGTGTCGACCGGAGAAAAAAAATACTCTTGACGTTGGTCTTGGAACGCGGCACGTCGAACGATTGTCTAACATGGTAGTGTCTCCAGCAAAGTGATCATCTGCAGCAATACGCAGGACAATGAAGTTAACTGACCGCTAGTTGTCCCATCAGGAAGCGGACACGAATGTGCACACTGAGTTTTAGGTCATTTGAAGAAACACGTGGCGTGGGACGCGCCTCCGAAGTTCGAGTCCCCAAACGAGGACGCCGTGTCGCAAAGGGTTATAAAAAGAGTCATCGCACCCGATTATTTCTTATTTTTCTAAATGTAACCACTATAGCAGCGCGGTGGTTCGGGCTTTGCGCAGCAAAACCTGGGCGCAGGCGATCAAATCCCGGCCGCTACTGTCACTTAGCGATGGGGGAGGAACGGAAAAATTCTGCCTACTGACTAAGCATCTGTGTCCCATGGCTGCCTCACCGCTCACTCACGCACTCACGAAAAAAAAAACAGCGTGGCTACGCGAAAATAGAACTGATAACAGCCGAAGAATACGCTGTCTGATTACTTGTACTGATATTCTGCTCTCAAAATATAAGCAAGTAGCCCTGGCTAACAAAGAGCGCGTCACGTTGAAAGAGATAGGTAGAAAATATTTGCGCACAGTGCGAAAATAGACAGGCCATAGATTTAGGGAGGGATGCGTCTTCAACGTAGCGCTGCTGTCGATCGCTGGTGACGTAGCGGAAGTGTCGCGAAGAGGCTCTTGGCCACGCGCTCGCGTGGTCCGCAAACTTTTGTGGTTGACTGTACGTGACGCACCACGTAGCTAGATCTATCGGGAAATATGAACAATTCAATTCAAAATGAGTATTTCAGCGAAGCCAGTGATGTGCATTGATGCGTGCCGGTCATCGTCTCCGCAATGCCCGGAAGTGTGTTGTGCAAGCGTTATCTGTTGTCATCGTTGACATGGAATGAAATAGATGACCAGTCATCCTGTCACCGTGTTTCTATGCAAGCCATCTGCGCGCGCTCAGCACGCTATCGCTTGTTCGTGGTCTCGCGAAACCCCCGCGCGAAGCTGTCTACGTGCGCAAGAAACGCACGTAAAAAATCGAATCTCACGTGTTTTTTACGAACGTGGGTGGGCGAGATCTGCGCTTATTCGCTGCCTGCTTCGTCGCGTGCAGCCGGCGCCGCAGCTGATAACATAGCAAAAAATGCGTTTTACTTCGCGTCAGTCGTCGTTTGCGTCTATCACTTCATGTACCAATTGGCGTTGACGTCACCATTCACCGAGACGCCGATGAATCATTGCCATTTTTTATCTTTAATCATGTGTAGTTCTCAGAGCCAGTGCATGCATTCTGTTGCACATCCACGCTTATCACGGACAGCGGCCGTTCCACAAGCGACAGCAAGCAAAAAACAAAAAAAAGGAGAAGAAAAAAAAAAGTAAGATAACTGACTATCTGTCATGATCAAATTTACAGGCTGACATCGCAGATAGGCCGCAAGTGCACATGCCGCGTGCAGGCTTTTGGCGCTTGCATCCAACATATCTCGAACCCAGCGACTGCCGGTTCGCGGCGCTGTTGCAGCCCGCAGTCGGCCGCTCGACTGCTCTAGACAAGTCGTCCGTGAGACCAGCGCGCGGCCGCTACGTTCTGCGCATGCGCACTGCTTACACGTAGAAGCTCTACGTACGCAAAGCCTCTACGTGCGTGTAACTAAAACTGTCTATTTTCCTTGCCTTACCTAGCCACAGGTCATGACGCGCCAGATACATGCGTCATCCGCCAGACGCTCCCCCGAAGTCAGCGAGTGCGGCCGCGCGCGCGCTTGAGCGCTCGCCTGCGGCGACCCGTCTGTCCCCCCCCCCCCCCCCCCTCTTTTTTTTAAAGTAGCCTGGTTTCGTGGGCTCCCGGCGTATTCTTGCGTTCCTTCTGCACTGGGACAAGACACCACTGCACTATTGGACTACGGCAAGGTGAGAAATCTTGTTTCACAGTCTACGACGCAATTAGGCTTACGGCACGGGACCGAGACTTAAGACGCAGTTAGCGAAAAACAGCTCGGCCGTCCTGGCGCAGTTAATTTGAGCAAATGAATCGTGCTGAGACATGTTTCCGACGCTTCCTAGGGGATTATGGTAACTTATTTCGGTTTTTGAGCCACACTGGCCGCACAGGGCGCAGTTAGCGAGAACTAACTCGATCGTGGTGCGTATCTAGTGCATCTTGCTAGAAGTTTGTGTAGCTTTCTCTGACGCCAGACATTCCTGAAAAGTAATTGCGTTACTTTCTGGGGTACTTTTGAGGCACGCTGGCCGCACAGCGCGCTGTGACGCAGTTAGCGATAAGCAGCTCGGCCGTGGTGATAAAGTTAGTTTGGCGTGTAATGAATCTATAGAGGAACAAGTCTGTGACGTTTTTTGTGGCTCCGCAACAACATATACCTTCTTTCGGTACTCAGGCCTGTTGAAAACGCGATGGGCGACTGCCAAGAGTGATAACATCGGGGGTGCTGCTGGCGCCGGCAGAACGCGCGAAAGATAACGCCGACGAACATATTAGAAACTTGTAATTCGAAAATTCCGTATTCTAAAGGACTGAAAAAAGGCATTGCACCCACGCATTGGTCTTGAGTGCCTGTTGCGTCCGTTTCTATGTATGTATCGTACCGTCGCGTCGCCCGAGGCCAAGTTTTGGAAACGCGAACTCGCTCGTGTATTTGTGCTGCCAAAGTGCAGGAAATAATGCCCGGAAATGGGGGATTGCTTGGAAATCAGATGTTTTCATATATGTTTGGGATGAGTCGGGTATTTTCTACGCCATGTATGTAAAAGCGAATTTCTTTTGTTTTTAATGCCACCCATTCACCGCTTTCGCACGTTTCGCCTCTACACGCAGTATTGCTATGTCTAAATACCAAAATGACACATGCTTGTAACATGCTGTTACGTGCTTGTAAATGTAACATGCTTGTAATTTACTTTTTTTCAGCTGGTGCCGTCTGGTGGAGCTTCATACAGGAACTACGGCCTTACCTGCTGGGGTCACAACGTTGGATGACCGCACAAAAAGCGCGGAACAAGTTTTTATATAGAGCAAAATAAATATTTCCTCATTGCACAAAAGGTCTTGCGTCTACTTTGTGAAATTGCACGTGGCACAGATTCGATGGGACTTTACGAGATCGTTCGCAATCATTTTTACTAAATGATAAACCGATTCTGCACGAAGAGCAAAAAAAAAAAAAAAGGAAGGGCGGGGGGCGTAGCCGGCGTGCTAGCTTGCGTTCAAAATACGCGCGCCCAAAACCGAAACCGGAAGTGATTGACGCCGACCGCTTGGCACGCTTCAGTCAATTCGGCCGCTGGGCCCTATGGGAGTGTCCCCTCTTGTTAAATTCCTTTCTCTATGGTTCCAGATTAATCCCTGATGCCCGCGGGTCTTCCAGAAAGTTCTAGACAATTCGCGTTGGTCATACAAGCAGATAACATAAGCGTCGGTGAAAACAGGCAACGGAAAGAAGCATCGATAACGTTCTAGAAACTTCCGATACAGGCGCGTCCTGCGCCGAGCGATAACGTTTAACATTTGTTAGCCGGTAGAAAGCGGCCGCCGGTGAAAGATAAACGTGTATACGTGTCAATACGAACACCGAAACGTGTAAGTGTAACCCAGACGTCAAATCAGAATCAAAGCACTGGCACGTCACTATCCTCTCTTTACACTTCTAGTCTTAGCAATAGTCTAATTTTTAATGTGTGGACTGTTTTACTATTGTGTTCTCGTTGTGTACAGTCTGTTTCACACTTAGGGGAAATCTCGTAGCGCATTGCATCCCGATGCGGCGAGCGCTGGAGTCGGGTGCCGGAAGTAGCTCGCGCTGGCGCAGACGGTCGAGGTGCGTTATCGTGAACGGCGTCGACTGCTACGGCGGCGGGCGCTTGCCGCATCGTCGGGAAGCGTGCTAATGTCAAGGGCAGTTCATCGTTACTGCGGGAACTGAGCCGATAATGTTATTTAAACGTTATGCGCACATTTTTGTGTCTCCTTCTTGTCGCTGCGTATTACGGTAGCACACGGAGTGAAGAAATATGCGTGCACGCACTCAGTACCTCGGCCTTTCGAAAGAACAAACGAAGCGTGCTGTCAAAAGAAGTGTGTAGAACCCCATTTTTGCCAATGAAGGCTCAGAGGTAGGCGTCGGACAACGTTTAGTTAACACTATCGGCTCAGTGCCCGCAGTAACGATGAGCGGCCCTTGACAGTATAGCACGCTTCTCGACGATGCGGCCAGCGCGCGCTGCCGTAGCAGTCGACGCGGTTCAAGATAACGCGCCTCTACCGTCTGCGCCTGCGCGAGCTACTTCCGGCAACCGACTCCAGCGCTCGCCGCATCGCAATGCAATGCGCTCCGAGATTTCCCCTAAGTGTGAAACAGACTGTACCTGCATTCACAAAGGCAGTTGCATCATGCCTTACCATTAATTAACCTCTTTATCCCTTTGACAGTTATTTGACTAGTCCTACTGCACCAAATATTGGTCTCATTCTTCCACAGAACAAGTAATTCCAATGTGCAATGGCGATTCAGCGTTTCCCAGGGGGTGCTGCAAAAATGGTGCTAAAAAGCGCCCTCAATCCGAAACTGGGTAGTACCAAGCTGGGTCGTCTGCTTCGGAAAGCACGTTTAAAATATAGACCCACCACTTTCGGTTGTGTTGTACCACGGCTTGCAGCGAATATAGGGCGCCGAAGATTTTTTCAGGGGTGGCACGCTCCGTAAAGGCAAGAAATTGTGCAACGACGAATGGGTGTACGCCGTTCAAGAAATAAGCGGCGAAGTTTTAGCGCGGTGTCAATCGCAAATGAAGCGAGTCACGTACAGATAGAATCACACTTGTCTAGAGCAGTCGAGCGGCCGACTGCGGGCTGCAACAGCGCCGCGAACCGGCAGTCGCTGGGTTCGAGATATGTTGGATGCAAGCGCCAAAAGCCTGCACGCGGCATGTGCACTTGCGGCCTATCTGCGATGTCAGCCTGTAAATTTGATCATGACAGATAGTCAGTTATCTTACTTTTTTTTTCTTCTCCTTTTTTTTGTTTTTTGCTTGCTGTCGCTTGTGGAACGGCCGCTGTCCGTGATAAGCGTGGATGTGCAACAGAATGCATGCACTGGCTCTGAGAACTACACATGATTAAAGATAAAAAATGGCAATGATTCATCGGCGTCTCGGTGAATGGTGACGTCAACGCCAATTGGTACATGAAGTGATAGACGCAAACGACGACTGACGCGAAGTAAAACGCATTTTTTGCTATGTTATCAGCTGCGGCGCCGGCTGCACGCGACGAAGCAGGCAGCGAATAAGCGCAGATCTCGCCCACCCACGTTCGTAAAAAAATCTACAGGCCGATAACAGAAATGGCCGCGAGAAGCCATGCCGCATGCAGGCTTTTGGCGCTTGAATCCAACATATCTCGAACCCAGCGACTACCGGTAAGCGGCGCTTCTGCAGTCCGCAGCCGGCCGCTCGACTGCTCTAGACAAGTGTGATTCTATCTGTACGAAGTTGAACTTCAGGTAAGGTTTGCACGCCGCTAGATTCAGGTGCACAAACGCGACGAAATGCTTGCTATAAATGAATTCACAGCAGCGATAAGCAGACATCATGTGTACAGAACTGCTCGAGCGCACGACGGTGCGCGCCGCGACGGCAGCAGTCTTTCAGCTTGCCGCGATGTACGAACTGCTCGAGCGCACGATCGTACACGCGGCGACGGCCCCGCTCCTTCAGCATGCCTAGAAACGGCGGGCCTCACGCAATATTTGTTGACAGCATGCCGCTAAACAAGTACTCATGCCTGCGCTGTATTAACGGCCATCTGTCCCTTTAGCAACTGATAAATAACTGATGCAATACATATGAGGTCGCAGTAACGTACTACGTGCGAATCGTGCTGCAACGCGAGCTCGTGCACTGCTCGCTTGATGCAGCTTTTAATGATAGCGCTCGAACATCGATGTGCTGTAATCAATACTGCCTTGCTGCGCTGCCTCAACGTGCTGGCTTGAGGTCAAGGATGAGCACGTTTAACTCTCAAATCTGTGCTGCTCATAGTGGGGTAATGAAGTTATCCAGCGCGCCCGACGCTTCGCTTCGTGAGGCCTTGAAAGAAAATGGTAGAATCTGATGTTGGGATTCAGGCTTTCTTGCTCGTGGCAGCTCACGACGCAGCAGTAACGACGGTGACGCTTTTTCGCGGCTGAGCTAGGTCTCTCCGAATCGGCATCGCCGATTCCTTCTGCTTCCAACATTACGTCCCACGGCACACGGAGAGTCCTTTTTTGTTAAACTAGGCTGCGGCCAGCTCGCAGCGTGGTCGGCGTGGTCACTGAGAAGTGACGAGCCTTTTCGCACTTGCAACAGGACCGAAAAAAGTGCGAATCAACGTAAAACTCGGGCTAGAAACGTGCTTCGCCACAGCCAGTGCTCAATACTACCCAAGGTGGTACTACCCAAATATAACTTCTCTCGCCGTTACCAGGCGCCGCTACTATACCTCAAACTCCAGCGCAAGACGCCCATAGTTATACTCCATTACCACGTTCCTCCCTGATGAATGAAAAGAAGTTCATTCATTCATTCATTCATTCATTCATTCATTCATTCGACTTTGCAGAGACTTCTTTATTCGATTCGAAAATATTCGTACAAGATCATTATCCACTTTTTGCTCAAACTTCACTATTTATTTGCACATTCCAAATAAAATGACTGTGTGCTAACAATTTCTATTGCATACTGTGGCCTCTACAGGGCCTAAAATACACCTTTAGGTACCTTTTTGGGTGCTTACTATAACCTTTTTAGAGGCTAATATCCAATCTCTATCCATAACTTCTAGGTTTCTAGAAAATGCACTCTGTTCAGATGTCTTTAAGCTAGAAGTAACGTGCCATGGACGCCTTATTAACGGAGTGTATTTTTTGATGGCCTTTTTGTTTTAACACATCTGTGAGTGCCTTAGCTTTAACGCACATTACTTCACAGCAAAAACATCTTTTGTTGGCTAAAAGGACTTTAAAGATTAAACATTTGATTGACCTGACTTCTTGCAGGACCACAAAGAGGTGTGTGCTGCATTTAACGAGGCATACCGCGTGCCCATGGACTTGGTGAACGCATGCCCCAATATGCCGCTGTAGTCAAGTTCATAACAGAAGACTTTTGAAAGTTGAACACCAGCAGCGGTGTGTTTGAATACATTTTGAGGCAGAAGGCCATAAGAAGGGCTATGAGGCACGGCAAAAAAATTCGGGTACAGCCGACAAGCTTGGCAAGGCGCCGACCGGGCCTACCGAGAGGTTCAGACGCATTCCTGCCGGCCGACCGAGAACAGCTGGTAAAATCAGGAAGATAAAACGTGGGCATGTGCTCAGCCAAAGTGTGCGGGATGACGTGCCTGGGGCCAAATGCCATTAAGAACTGAAACTAACACAAATCACAAATACTGGATGCCCGAGACATTTGAGAACACTATTTCTTATCGCCATAGACACCACCAGGCTCCTCATATCTACCTAGGCGTGCGGCTTCTTGTTGGTGGACTCCTTATCATTCATACTGCGCACTTTGTTCAACGATGGAAGGGTACAGATTGAAGCAGGAAATTAAATGCCATGCAGTCCTCGTAGCCTTTGCCGCACACCACAGCGACTTGGAAATTGCCACCTTTCTGAACGTAGCGAAGTCGTTCATTTACAAGGTGCAGACAGAACTGAAGTGTTCTGTTGGTGACGAGGCATCTGTGGCGAAAAGGAAAAAAAAGCACAGTCAGCGGTCAGACGCTGTCAGAACCCCCGATTTTCTGCGGCGGCTGCAAGTCATCGTGAGTGACGACCCAGGGAAGTCAATGCGGGCCATGCTGCACCGCATAGTATGTGGCGTTCGGGACAAAGACGTAAGACGGCTATTGTTGACCCACAGTTCCCTGTCGTTGAAGGAAGCAGAAGACTTCGCAATTTCTGCTGAGGGCGCTACAGAAAACATGCGGCACATGCGAAAGCTACGCTCCCAGGAGGCAGACAATGAATTTTGTCCGGTCAGCTAGGTCACGTCCGAAGGCGGGCTGTCTCGCGATGAGCACCGGCCTTGCACCTGATGTGGCGCATCCTCACACCAAGCAGATGATTGCCGTCATCTCAGAACAGTGTGCCATCAGTGCCGAAAACACGGCCACTTAGCAGGCGTGTGTAGAGTGTCGGATGAAGGGACTAAGGGCCTAAGGGGAGGCGACAAGCGTACACACTTTCTGAAAGCCCGCAAGATAGTTCCGGGGATTGGAAATCTTTGCACATGCTGATAGTGTATCAAGCGACCAACAGTGCTCACATTAATCCTATTCTTCGCCAGATAAATTGGAACGGATTGCCGCTCACAATGTTGGTAGACACAGGGTCACCTGCGAGTGTGGTTCCGCGGGCAGTGTTCAAGCAACATCGAAGAAAGTGGCCGCGTCTGCAGGCAACCATAATGAAGCTGTCGTGTTTGGAGGGCCGATTTCCTATCGCTGGGAAATTGCAACTCATTGCGACCATGGGTGGCGCGAAAATTCAGGCCAAACTGGTCGTCGTTGATTGTCCGGGACCGCAGCTTTGCGGCCTGACAATATCTGAAGCTTCAATACGTCAGGTATGCCGGTAGTCACTGCAAATGCTGTGGCATGCGTTACAAGCGGGCACTGCTGACAGAAGGTGGGAAACCTTGTTATCGAAGTACGACGGCATCTTCGCTCCGGATCTGTGTTTGTTCCGAGGGCCACCGGTTCACCTGACTCAGAGAAGATGCCAGGCCCCTGTTTTGTAAAGCGCGGACGGTGCCATGCACGCTCAAGGATGGTGTCAGAAGAGATAGATAGGCTTGTCAACGAAGGGCTGTTATCACTGGTGACATCTTCTGAATGGGCTACACCTCTAGTGCCCGTAGTCAAGAAGGATGGGCAGCTGCGGTTGTGCGGTGACTTCCGTCTTACGGTGAATGCTGCCACCCTTAAGGAACAATATCCGCTGCCGTGGGTTGACAATATCGTTGCAAATCTCAATGGTGGAGAAGTTTTCAGCACATTGGATTTGCGGAACGCCTATAATCAGCTACCCCTGGACGAAGACTCGAAGAAGCTAGGCTTTTTCAACATTCACAAGGGCCTTCACTGTTTCAACAGGCTGGCCTTTGGGGTGTCTTCAGCGCCGGCAATCTTCCAGCGACGCATGGAAGCCGTGCTCAGCGAGATTCCCGGAGTGCAGGTATATCTGGATGACATTATTGTAGCCAAAAAGGCACATGACTACAAGATTCAAGAGCAAGTGCTACATCATGCGAGGGAAACACGGCCTGCATTTAAAGTGTGAGAAATGCAACTTCTGGCAAGAGCAAGTTACGTTTCTCAGGCACTGCATTGATAGCAATGGCCTACACCCTAAAAGCGATAACATCACAGCATTGCTCGACGCCTCACCACCCACCTCGGTTGGGGAACTAAAACATTTTTGGCCGTTTCAAATTACTACAGCAAGTTCTTACCACATGCGTCAACTTTACTAGCGCCCTTATACGCATTGTTGGCAAAGGGCGTGAAGTGGTTCTGGGGCAAACAGCAGCAGACTGCTTTTGAAGCAGCCATGAAGGCAGTGAAGAATGCCAAACTTCTGGTGCATTTTGACCCAAACAAGCGACGTCATTAAGAATGTGACGCTAAGCAGTAGGTCTGGGAGCAATGTTGTCGCATCGAGTCGGCAGCATTGCCTACCCTATAGGATTCAGGTCGCGAACCCTAACGAAAGCCGAGAAGAACCAATCCCAGCTAGAGAAGGATGCCCTTGCTCACGTATTCGGCGTCACCATGTTTAGAGACTATCTCTATGGGAATTACTTCGAGCTGGTAACCAACCACAAACCGTTAATGGGACTGTTCAGCCCGGACAAGGAGATTCCACAATGGCAGCTGGCCGCATTCAACGTTGGGCCCTGCTGTAGGGAGGATATCAGTACAGCCTGGTCTATCGTAAGGGATCCGAAAATGTAAACCCCAATGCCTTCAGCCGACTCCCTATTCCTCTGGGACAGCCCGATAAAGAACAGGAAGACACGCCCGAGTATGTATTATACGCAGAGAATGTGAATGTGGCACCCATCAGTGCCAAAGTTGGCGGCTCTAACCATCCGTGACCCTATGTTACAGCAGGTGCGTAAATGGATCCTGCAAGGCTGGCCAACCTACCTAGCAGAGAGAGAGGGGCGGTTCCGTCCGTTCTTTCAGAAAAAAGTGCGAGTTGGCTGTAAGTCATGACCTCATTTACTGGGGACATAGAATAGCCGTGCCGTGCCGTCAGCGGCTGCTAGAGGTCTTTTAAGGCTCCTTCATGGAACACATCCAGGAATGGCTGCAATGAAAAATCTTGCGCGAACCATTTTTTGGTATCCAGGGCTGGATGCCGACATTGAGAGGAGGGTAGGCAAATGTGAGACGTGCACGATCTAGTGTGATGCCTCCTGTGCAGATACCAGCACTGCGGCCAGAAACAGGCCGGAAATGGTATCGCGTTCACATTGACTACGCAGGCCTTGTCAAGGGACACATGTTGCTAGTGGTCGTGGACGCCAAGGCTAGAGGCCATATTGATGCAGAGTACGACTTCTGAATCCACAATGGAAGTGTTTAGGGCAATTTTTGCCAGGTTTGACCAATATTTGCCTGTTCCATACGCTGCTTTCAGACAATTGGCCTCAATTTGTCTCAGCAGAGTTTAACAAGTTCATAAAAATTAACGGGATCAACCATGTGACGACGGCAACTTACCACCCGCAGTCGAATAGCCTGGCAGAACGCGCGGTCCGTACGATGAAGGAACGCCTTTGAAAAGCTCAAGCGGACAGCCTCGTTAACTGTCTCAATTGGTTTTTATTCCATTACCGACGGACACCTATCAAGGCTGGGAAGTCTCTGTGATAATATATGGTACGCAGGAGTGGGAAACATAAACATATGAAGACAGTGCGCCGTGCGGTGGCGAAGAGGCCACCGACTCTTGCCAAATACCCGTGAGTGGTATTGTACTTTAAGGTCATCATCATCATCGACTTCGATTTGTGAGCATCGACAGTGACCTCGAAAAGCCTCGAAAAGCGTGGCTCGAGGGAGCGTGGCCCGTGGCGTGTGCAGCACGCGAGGTTCGGCGTTCGACGGCAGAGCTTCCTCGCTGGGCGTCCGGCCCATAGGAGCTTTTGCCACCCACGTCACTAAGCCTGCACCCGAATCAACGCTGTCACCAGATGAGAGGCCACCTCGTCGGGTTCTTCCGCTGGGAAACTGCTTCAGGAGGGCTGGCGGTCCTGAGCCAGGCTGAACGAGCGTTCGGGTGAGCAGCCACAGGACTACTTAGCCTAGAGCACTGCACGGGCTCGGGCTTACCCGAAAGCCCGCGCCCGGCCCTGCCCGTGGGCCGGGTCGGGCTGGGTAGGGCAGTTCTTTCACGGGCTCAGGCCGGGCTCGGGCACGGCGTGTGCTTTTCGACCCGGGCCCGGGCCGGGCTCGGACTTTCTGGTGGTGTGCATGTAACGTGCAGCGAGTTATCCTCGCGCGTCTCGATTCTGAAAAACCTGTTGCCCCGGCGCAGCTGGATGCTAGCAGTGCTACTCTTGTGTACTTCCCTTTTCTTCTTCCGTCGTATTTTGCACTGTTTGAACAGAATGTAAAAGTCCAGAAAAACCAAAGTCGCCTCAACCCAATAGATGCCATTGTATTCCTTACCTAAATCAATGCACGTAATTAATGCTTTCGGCATGGTGTAAGCGCGTTCGCGACTTGCTGATTCTTCAAAGGCGAATTGGTAAAACGATGACTGGTAAGATAAGATAATTCGTCACGCGACTGAAATACCGCACTGCGTCCATCCACGATTGCACGCATGCTCTCAACCGGCCGCCTAGCAACAGCGCATTACGCTGTACCATTGAGGAACGACAATCTTTCTTTCTCCATTTACTCCATCCATACGCTGCGCTCACGACCGGTCGTGGTTGCGCTTCGGCTAGAGTGTACTAGAATACGGTTGAGTGGGACGAGCGGCTGGGGCGGCGCATATGCTTTGCAGTGAGGTGCCCGATGTGGAAAAACACTGTGGCGGCGCTGCGATACAAGTGGATTGGGCGGCATCGAGGTCGCGCCGTTGGAAACTGCTGGCGATAGTGCTTGGCAGGGTCATTAGTACTACTTTGCGCACTATTTGCCTTCAGAACGCTCAAATGGTGTTCATAATTGCATGTGACATGTATTTATGCCTTAAGAATAAGTTCCTTTCATTCTCTTCTTTATTTTGAAAGCGAAGCTTTGTACCTCTACCAGCCAAGCGTTCTGTCGTGTCCGTCGTTGTAATCAAAAAACGATCCCGACGAACCGCTAAGAATTGCAGGTATAGCAGTATAGCTTACTTGAATTCAGGCATTCAGCGTACAACTAAGCACTCGTTTTCACAAGAAAAACCACAAAAACAAGCTTCAAAGTGCTGAGCCAACATGATGGATGATAAGGGCTGCGGGCAAACAACGGAAACAGGCTCGGCGCGGTCCGTAAGATTAGATTGCAGCTGTTGCAAAGCTTATGTAGCTGCTTGAAAGAGGGTTGACGTCACTCGAAACCCATCCAGCCTAGTAACTGCTTCGGTTCATTTTCTAGACTACCCCACTATGGGGTAGTCTAGTAGTGTATATCACACCGATCATAAAGCAGTAGTGAACATTGTTGTGAAGTAAATAATAATAAAGGCCGTGGTTAAAGTTACATTGTAGTGTGAGAAATATCAAGTGCGCCGCAGTCACCGTGAGGGTGGCGTAAAAAGCTTCGCTTTCCAACCACCTTCACAGGGTGGATTGGCTGTCGGTGGTCTTTTTCGGGCTCGGGCCGGGTTCGGCCCGGTTTCGAGCCGGGCCGGGCCGCGCTCGGGCCTAAGGTAAAGGGGTGACGGGCCGGGCCGGGCGGGTAACGTAGATTATTTCCGGGCCCGGGCCGGGCCCGGGTCTCGCCATAAAAATTTTCGTCGGGCTCGGGCGGGCAACCCAACGTAAAAACGGGCCAGGGCCGGGCCCGGGCTGAGAAAATCGGCCCTTGCAGTGTTCTAACTTAGCCAGCTGTGGACCTGATCCGGTGGGCTGCTGCAGTGTGCTCCCGGGCACAAACCCCGGCGTCGGGAAACCGGGCATGCGGAGGCTCCAGTTCATCGACTGTGGCCCAGGGCCGCCCGAGTTCCACGAGGCTGTCCGACCATGCGGTCCGACACGGCGACACCTGCTTCTGCAAGAACTGTAGGCAGATTACGTTTGACTAATCCATATATATAGCTGCCTGTCCTCTAGCATGCATTTTGGGGAGCTGTCGCGTGTGTGCCGTTTCAATGTGTTAAGTACGTCTGATGTGTGTTTGTGCTTCTGCCTGCAGCTTTTCTCTCTTTCCGGAGTGATCCTGTACCCAATAACATCACAATCTCCATCCGAACTGCTGTTGGGTTACCAGCTACGGACCAGGCTTGACTGTTGCCTTCCGCGTGCAGGCGGTGAACTACTATTTGAAGCGCACTCGTCTACCATGCCATTCTTTGCAGGATAGTCAGTGTGGCTCAGAAGTTTCCACTGCTGGTCGAGATGGTTGCCTGGAGTTGTCACGTGCACCCAAGGGGATGTGTCTTCGCCGAACGGCAAACAACGTTAATGTTCCCTACTCTTCGAGTACACGACAATACTGGTGACCACTTGGGCTTCTTAACATCTATAAGTTAAAAACACTTCGACAGGCCAATAGAGGCTCATTGCTTGATCCACAGCAAACCTAACCTTAGCTTCTGTTCAGTTGCACGGCCTGATGCTGTTTAGGAACTCCGATATGTCTCTCGCAGAACTCCTGAAGTTAGAACTAACTATGGGCTTCGGACTTTTATACACTCCATTATAACTTTCTTGAATGACAGAAAAAAGATATCGAAATGCTAATACACGAGATCCAAGTAAAATACTTTACAAAAAAGAGTTACGGATTTATTACTTAGGTCATAACACATATCTTCGACCTACTGTAGTCTTAACGTGGCAGATTACTTACAACATTGCTAGATAACGGTGGTTTACTTATTTATTGTGTTTGGTGTCCTCTTGTTTCTTTTCCCAGCTGTAATTAAAAAAAATGTTATGTCGAAACATTTATATACTGTACAGAATTGTGGATGTTCCTTTTTTGTGCAATTTTAATGTTACCGTAGAAGAAAGCTTTTTGTCTCAAATCATCACCAGGAGGGTAGGCCTCGTCCGGCACACACAATCTTTAGCCCCGCTCCTGATGTGACGATGTATGTTTGGATGCTGTATATGAAATTGAAGAAGAGAATAAACTTGAAACGCCGCCTTCGTACGTCGTCATGCGGACAAACTGCGACTGCGCACCCCCAAGGACTCTAACACGAAGCAGCCAGCTTGCACCACAGTACACGCCACCACTGACCAAACCTTGCCCAAGCCTGCCGGCATGGCGAAGCCCACCCTGGCGGAATCCCCCCCCCCCCCCGCCCGCCCGTGAGCCACAGCCGCTTGCCGGTCCACCAGGCAACGACGACCACCTCACAGGCTCAACTGGTCAAAGGGCTGCGATCATGCAAGCGTGTCATCAGCCGACAACAGGAAGTATATCTCATGACGCCAACTTAAATTTTTTAAGGTACTGTCACGCACTGGGTAGAGGGCTCCAGTGGGCGCAAAAGAAAGCAACAAATGAACATAAAGCAGAAGCTTTATTTTGGCAAGCTTGTTCCCGTATGGAAAGCCAATAACAATTCAGCAGTAGTGATGACAGCAAGCGTGCTAGGCAATCATATGAAATCCCGCAGGCCTTCAGCTGCCGTTATTTATCTCGGCGTCATCACACTTTCAGAAGCAGTGCCAGTGATGGGGTAAATTCTAGAACATGACACAATCATCTCTGAGCTTGGACATAAAATAATATGACGGGGGCGCTTCCCTTGAATGAACGAGAGTACTCAAGACATGTGCATGATCTGACTTCACTAGTCCATGATATGACAGCCCACACCAGATGAAGTGGCACTGCCAAGGCTAATGATCAGTACTGGAAAGAAACACACGCAGCAATACTCATTTTAGTGCTTGGACATTGCTTAAAATCTGTCTTACAGAAGCTAGAGGTCATGTGCCACGTGTCACCCACATGGAATAGTATGTGAACACAATGTTAGAAGTAATGTGGCCAATGGAGCCTCATGGTACAGCATGCCGCCAACTATGTTAAGACATTTTAAAAGCAATACGATGCGGCAATTCATTGAAACGAGTTGAAGAACAAGGCTGAGGGCAGTGCTCTGCAGCGTACAATATGAGACACATGCAACAGGCAAGTTAATTCAGTTACAGGACATGCTTTGAGCAATGAGAAAGAAAACTGCACCTACAGAGTCAACCAGGTAATAATGACATAAAACACAGGTAAATTCAAAGTAAATAACAGTATGCTCAGAAATTACATCTTCCAGCAGATGAAAAGAGGAAATGACTCTGGAAATCAGTCTGTAGCTGGCTTTTTGTCTCAGACTACCATAAAATCAGAGCTTCAGCACATTTCCCGAAAAAAAGCAAGTTATTGTTAATATTGAATTTTTAGATGGTACAGGTTATGTGAAGTAAGTAGTAAATAAAGAATAGATTGTCAATACCTTTTCAACCTTTGCTTAATATCGAGATGAGGTTCAGAAAGCCTAAACACCTTGCAAATGCACTGAAATAAAACTGGCAGACTATTATATGCTGCCATTTGAAGGAGGACGTGTGAAGTATAACTGCACTGAAAAAATAGAATGGACATAATTATTCGCAGCTTTGTCATTACATGTGTTATCTCCTCTTGGCACGAGAGAGAACATGAACTTTCAAAGGTTGCTCCCAGATAATTGAGGAAAAGGTACCATGAAGTGGGGCTGTTTATTTTCTACTTAGTTCGACATTCTGCTTTTCGTAGCTTACTAAGGGCTAGCTTTGACAAGGTCTCGGCCCTGCAGTAAGCAATATAACTTATATATAATATAAGACAACCACTGTCCCTTCCATGTCTCTACGGCAGGGAGCAAGCTGAGGGTGGCGTGAACATAAGATCTGAAAAGGCCGACGGCATTGAAAGAAAAAAAGAAACTACTTAACGTACACAGCCAAACCTAGGCAGTGCGGCCGCCAATGCTT
Organism: Dermacentor silvarum; assembly: GCF_013339745.2. Taxonomy (NCBI): domain Eukaryota; kingdom Metazoa; phylum Arthropoda; class Arachnida; order Ixodida; family Ixodidae; genus Dermacentor; species Dermacentor silvarum. The sequence goes on from NC_051154.1 coordinate 442,985,396, forward strand.
TGAACAATCACTACCAGTTATGCGGAATGGCATCTTACTCGTGCGCTCTCCTTGGTACATTACGTCTGCGCAAGCGGCATGGACAAAGATTCCCGGGATGAAGATCCCGGTTTCTCAAGCACTGTAGATCCATGCTACCTAGCAGAATAAAACAATAGCGGGAATAACCCACAAGTTTTAAAAATACCGATAAGTCCAAGGACGCAAGCTCTGACAAATTTGCTTGGAAGTAGCTAAGCGTGTGAGCGCGAGGAGATCACGAGGGGCAAACACGTGGTCACATGGTGCGAAGTTCCACACCCGCTGTCAGCTAAAGCGACCGTCAATATCTTACTAAGCAACATACTGTAAGGAGGCATATAGATTACTGGGAAACTAACACGCGAACCAGCAACGTGGTCGGAGTCACAAATGTCGAGCGCATTCCGGCCGACGAGCACGCAAATTGACGCGAATTGCCGTTTACCGATTACGTTTCGCGAAAACAAAGTGAAGTTTCATGCGCCAAGACAAAGTGAAGTTGCACGCTACGCAAGAAAATTTCCGCGCAGAATTTAAGACAGCGTAAATGACGAAGTAAGCATAATAATTCAATTTGCCTTTTCACACTTTGTCTCGTGATCCGCAATTTGGCGGAAAAACTGTCATCATTAAATCATTTAGATTTCTCTATTACGCGCGCTGAAAACAAATCCGCCGAGTTGGTACTCAAATTAAGCTATCGGAATATATAAGCAGTAATTGTCTTCGTGGAGCGAGTTTGGCAGGCGTGCCTGAATTCAACTGAATACATAGGTCAGCGTAGCGGTATCCTACCCGACACAGTGGTATTTTTGGTTTCACTGAACAACAACCGTAACGAGCACATAAATATGCAGCCCTGACCTTTGTTTGCGCCTCCTGGCAACTCCACCACTCCGCTTCGTCCTAACGGTTCCCGCCAAACATGTATATAGTACAATATATACTATATACTATATAGTATACAGTATATGTAATACTATATATATATATATATATATATATATATATATATATATATATATATATATACTATATAGTCCCTATATAGTAAAAGTACCGCTATCTACTCTTTCCTCTACCGTCTCCTTTCCCAAAGTGCTTGTTCTTTACTTTTTGCTTGCGCAAGAAAGTCGACGGTGGCGCACGTAGAAAGTCCACGTTGAAGCTTTCAGGCTGGGCGCGCGCCGCCGCCGCTGCCGGCGACTGCGGCTGCACAGTGCGACTTTCAACATGGCTCTGAGGCGGAAAAATGCAAAATATTGCCGCGCCTGTACTGCGATGAAGAGGAGGTCTATACGAGCAGGCATGCGCGTTTCTATCAAGGCGCGGCGAAGAAGAAGTCGCAGTAGCGCGCTGTATTAAATAGGCGACCTGCTATTATTCCTCTTGATCAGGGCTGCGCGACCTCTGTTTTTGATGTTGCGACACTGGTGGAGATGCTGGAGCCTTGAACCTCATGCGTTCAACCCCTATCAGGCCCCGTACACCCAGCCCGGAAGCTCCACCTCTCGTCACGACTCCAGTCAATCGATTCATTCGGCGCCAGCTCGGCCTGAGCCCGGAATTCCCTCCCGTTGCGCCTCCCACCAGCATGGCAGTTCCTACACCATCGGCCACTCTTCCTTGTTCTCAGACGGCGCCGAGCCTTTCCCAGGTGACTCTTGAACAGCCTCGCGTTCCCACAACCTTCCATGGTGATGCTTTTGAAGATGTCGAGGACTGGCTCGATCAGTACGAGCGCGTCGCTGATGTCAATCACTGGATCGACCGAGCGACAGAAACTCACCCATGCTTATTTCGCGCTCAAAAAGAGCGCTCGCACATGGTACGAGAACAGGGAAGCGAGCTTTCACATGTGGGGCAATTTTCGGCGTCAGCTCCTCGATACATTCGGAAGCTCGGAGCGGCGCGATTACGCGCAACAACTTATTGAGGCTCGCGTACAGTAGCCGAACAAATCCGTCGTCATGTATGCGGAGGATATGGCCCGTCTGTGTCGCCGAGCTGACCCCGATATGACCGAGGCGAAGAAGGTGCGTCATCTCATGCAGGGAATTAAGGAACCGCTGTTTGCTGGCCTTGTACGAAACCCACCCACAACGGTCGAGGACTTCATCAAAGAAGCGACTATCATTGAGCGGGCACTTCAGCAACGTTGCCGCCACGTTGACCGCCTACCCAACGACACTCCAGTAAGCGCCGTAGTTCATGGTGTTGACCAGACGTCTTTACGGGAAATGATTAAAGTCATTCTGCGTGAAGAGCTGCGAGCCCTCGGCATTCCTCATACGGAGTCTCCAGTCGTTTCGGTTGCCGAAGTCGTGCGCCAAGAGTTGCGGCAAGCCTTCTCCTCACCCGTTCCATGCCCTGAGGCACGTCCATTGAGCTATGCGACGTGGTCCGCGTCCTCCCCCTTCACTGGAGGTACCGCCATTTCAGCCTCGGACCGTTCCCGTGCCGTGGTGGCAACGGAAGTCTGTGAGACGACCTCTTGTTCGCCGTACTCACTTGTGGCGCACGACCGACCGTCGACCACTCTCTTTCCACTGTGGGGAACCTGGCCACATTGCCCGTTACTGTCCCCATCGAGATGCTGGGATGGCAAGTTTTTTGCCCGTCTGCGAATCGCCGACGATGTGACCTGCTATGTGACGATGAGTATCTGCTATCAGCAAGGCCAAGATGCAAAACGGTACGATCTTCGACACAGGTCCATTCTCTACACTCCCGGCGATAAAGTATGGATTTGGATACCCATACGCCGTCGTGGACTTTCTGAAAAACTGCTAAGACGGTACTTTGGGCCGTACAGAGTGATTCGACGCCTGAGCGACGTGACCTACGAGGTCGTTCTTGACATTGACAGTAGCTCCAGTCGCCGCAAGAACTTACCCGAAGTGGTGCATGTGGTGCGGATGAAGCCGTATCTGTCGAACTAGTTTCGTTTGTTCTTTTCTGTTGTTTTTGTGGTTTTGTTTTGCGTGTCTTACTCTGTGCCATTTGTACACCGCCCTAATACGCGCATCGGGACGATGCTTTCTTCGGAGGGACGCAAATGCCGCGCCTGTACTCCGATGAAAAGGAGGACTATACGAGCAGGCATGCGCGTTTCTATCAAGGCGCGGCAAAGAAGAAGAAGTCGCAGTAGCGCGCTGTATTAAAAAAGCGAACTGCGGCTATTCCTCTTGATAGGCTACAACAACAACAACAATTCCTCTTGATCAGGGCTGTGCGACCTCTGTTTTTGACGTTGCGACAATATAAAGAAGTGAAAGCGCGCGCTATCATCGTCCAATCGGCGATACAGGAGAGAGAGAGACAGAAGTGGCATTGATCAAAGGATGGCAGTCCTTTTTCTAGAGAGGGATTTTACGCCAAAGTAGCCGACAGCACACCACCGTCATTTCTAGCAGTTCACATCAGGCGCGGCTAGCGCCACTGCACTGTGTCTGCCACCGCGTGTCACAACGCAAACCGCGCCGGCGATAAAGTGGCTCCGGCGAGACGGCGAGGAGAGCTCATCAGACGTCGCACATGTGCATCTGGAGGTAGCGATTGGATGGGCGATGTGGCCCGTGGCCACCCCGAGGAACAGCGCCTGAAAATTGCGTGGCCGTCGCCGCTGTGTTTTTTTTTTTTTGTCCGGAAATGACGACGCGCCACGCGCCCTCAGGGCGCAGTGTTTAGATATTAACACATTAATACGTATAATTCTCTCTCTCTCTCTCTCTCTCTCTATATATATATATATATATATATATGTTGTACCTAATACATACAATATACGTAATACAGGAGTTAATGCATATTATAAAGCTATTAGCGGACCGCTTCACACGTTAATTTCAACTAAAGTTGTTTCACGCTGCTGGCCGTGAGCGCGCGCAATAACCGTACATAATTTTTGAAGAACGCTTTTCCGTGTTGCTGTTTGCAATAAGCGCCAAATGTACACTGCTTCATTTGCAGTGTTTCCTTGACCACAGCAAGCCTGGTCACTACCAAAAAAATATAATATGACGCTCTTTGATATACAAAATGACAAATTACTCGCGTATGGCCAGGGGAAGGTGTGGCACAGTTTATTAGAAAGTAATGCACCGGCCCGTTTCAAAACAGTTTTTTTTCCTCCTAAACGCCAGCACTGCAGGAAAACAAACAAGGGAGCAGCAGCAGGAGACGAAAGGGTCTTTCGGTGAGCTACAGTTACCATGAAGAAATCGATGTTTACACTGCTAATTTTTGTTTTATTGAAGTGCATAATTCAGAAAATAATTATGATATGAGTATTATTACACACAGTTTACTGAAGATACTGGGAAGCATTTTAAGTTCTCTAAGTTTAATTTCGTTCCCCACTTCTGAATCGTATAGAGTCGACCGTTCCCTGCAAACTGATATTTTTCTTTGCTTGTGGTAATCAAAGAGCCACCACGAGCAGGAAAATGCAACCACACTTGCATGCGTAAAGCATGCGCAATATGCCGCAACTTCACCCAAGGGTCTATAAAACTGAAGGCTGTAGTCATTGACTTATTGCTTAAGCGTTGAAAACTGTGTACGTACTAGACCACAGCGCGCAAATGACTGAACGTTGAACCAAAGCTCTTGTTTCTATGGTGCTACTTGTTAGTCAAATGCACAACACGTGATAGCCTCAACAACTATTTCGTAATCGAGGTGTCCAGAAAAGCGCGATGTCAACCAGAAATTCTGGAGCCCCGGCAGTTATGGGCTTCGTCCAAACAGCAGAGTGGGCACCGAAAGACGCCAGACCTTCTAGAATTCAAGTTATTGATGATTTTAGACGCACTGAAGTAAAATGGAGGGACCGGCTAGCTGGTGAACATTCGTCATTGAAACGTAAGCGCAATTTGAGACAAGCAGAAGACAGGGCAACGACACCAACGTTTTGGTGTACTGCGCGTCTGAAATGAGTGACAACAAGACAAGGTTCACAAAGGCCGTTTGAGCGCCGCATACAACCTGACAAGAGGTTCCTAAAAGTTCTGCTTTTCGCTAAAATATATCCTTTGCTTGCGTCGTTTATTCTTTCTACGGCGTTGTTGAACAGAGATTATTTTAAATGTAAAATAACATCACTAAAAATCCCCCTTATCAGTTATGTCAACTGCTGTAAGATAGCTACACAGATACAGCGTAAGTTTCTGCAATGTTATATGCCTTGTATGTATGGGTCAAGGGCATCTTCGCCCAAAGAGCACCAAATTTCTATGTGGTGCAATGCATACTTCACTGCAGCACACCAGTTATATGGAACAATACACAATCAAAAAATATACAAGCGCACTGTCTATAAATTTTACTGGAACCTAAGTGGAACAATAACTGGATCACATAAGACCGCCTTGTTATGATCGGCTTGGGACTGCACCTGTCAAATGTGGGAAAGAAGCCCGAGCGCCTTTCCCGTGACGAGATAAACCTCTTTCATCCTCGAGGAAGCGTCTCACCTCTACGGAGCAGACGAAAACGGCGAGCTACCAAGAAGGAGGACCCGAGGGAGAGGAGGTAGTCAACTTGACCACCCGACAGAGGTCTGACACTTCCACAAGTTCCCCGAAGGAGTCATCGGCAGGTCATGATCTTCCTGGAATCTGTATCTCTCCCATGTGGGAAGCAAGCCCCAGCGCTTTTCCCGTGACGAGATAATCCCCTTCATCCCCGAGAAAGCTTCTCACCTCTACGGAGCAGACGAAAACGGCGAGCTACCAAGAAGGAGGACCCGAGGGAGAGGAGGTGGTCAACTTGCCCACCGGAGAGAGGACTTCCCCGAAGGAAAGAAACATCGGCCACCACGAGGGGATTTAAGGCCGTCCTGGCCCCCGTGTTAATCAGAACCGCTCGAGACTCGGATAGAGTCAAAACCATGTACCAATGAAGTGAATACAATCTTTTCTATTTTTCATCATCACGATGCCCGCCTTCATCGTCGTCTCCTGATTCCTGCGGTGACGACCCACCTCACCCGGTCGAGATTATATCAGCTGGTGGCAGCGGTGGGATACTCCACCCTTCGTCCTGGCTTCAGCAGAATGGTGAGCGCTTGACTTTCTTTCAGAATTTGCCATGTTTTAGCTTGTGTGTTTTCTAAAACGGCGAATTAGTTTCTGTACGTGCAGGCTCCTGTTGAAAGCTTCCTCACGTCACAGCAGAGTAAGAAAGTCCTCGTTCGGGATTGACCATGGATTTGGGCAAACGGAAAAAGCCAGAGTTGTTATTACTTTGTGAAGAGCTGGGAATTGAGGTCGGGAAAAGTCAGAGAAAGCCACAGCTTATTGAGGAGATTGAGAAGTGCGGGGCTCTTGAGGACGAAATTTCAGAAGCATGGGAAGAGATAAACGAGCTGAGAAAGCTGAGCAAAACGCTGCAGAAGAGAAGGAAAGGCAAAGAGCTGAGAAAGCTGAACAAAACGCTGCAGAGGAGAGAGAAAGGCAGAGAGCTGATCAAAAGGAAGCTGCAGAAAGAAAGGAACGCGAGGAACAGAGAGCTGCAGAAAGAAAGGAACGCGAGGAACAGAGAGCTCACGAACTAAAGCTAAAAGAACTAGACGTGCAGCGGGATCTGGCGAGGCAATCAGCAAATAATCTCTCAATAGATGAAAGACGTTCAGGTGAAGCAGGAGTGAAAATAAGGGATCTCATGCCGTCGTACAAGGTGAACGATGACATGGGATTGTTTCTCGTTATTTTTGAACGAACCTGCGAGAAAAACGGGTTGGCACGAGAGAGTTGGCCGCAACAGATTCTGACCGTTCTTCCTGGCGAAGCAACCGAAATAATTGCAAGGCTAACGAAGGACGAGTCAGAGGATTATCAGAAAGTAAAAGCTGCGCTGCTAAGAAAATATCGGCTCTCAGCGGAGGCTTTCCGCCGCCGTTTTCGGGAGGCAGTTAGGACACCGGGCGAGTCTTTTCAGGATTTCAGTTATAAAGTGAAAGTCAATTTAATTGAGTGGCTAAAAGGGAAAGACGCGTTCGGTTGCCACGACAAGATTGTTGAGCTAATCGGCATGGAGCAATTCTATGGGTCCTTGAGCGAAGAGATGCGCCTGTGGATTCAAGATGGGTCGGGCGAAAAGGCCCTAGAACGTGCTGCAGTGCTAGTGGATGAATTCGCCGTACGTCGCGAATCCGAGAAAACACGCATCAGGCCCTTCACTAAATTCCGCAAAGAAGAAAACAAGCGCCCCTTTCACAACGAGAAAGCTGGAGGTGGGACCAATGACGCGCCGACCGATAATTCCGGAGAGAATAAAACCACAGTGAAAGACGAAAGAAAAACAGAAAAAGCGTTTGAGGCTAGAAAACCGGTCTTCTGTTTCCGTTGCCAGGAGCCTGGACCCTTGCGATCGGCTGTAGAAAGCCTAGAATTGTTTTTTCCTTAGTGAATGACGACGACAACTTGGCGCTCTTAGAACCCTACGTTCGCGACCTCGCAGTGAACGGAACGCCATGCAGGGTACTTAGGGACTCGGCTGCGACAATGGACATCGTCCACCCTGCGTATGTGCAACCTGAGGATTTCACCGGGGAACATGCGTGGATCCGGCAGGTAGTTGAGGAGGATAGTGTTTTCTTGCCCATAGCCAACGTGAATATTGAGGGGCCATTCGGAATATTGCTGACTGAAGCCGCAGTATCACAAAATCTGTTCAAGCAATACCCCTACTTATTTTCAAATCGCTCGGAGATGCTGTTAAAGAAGAAGGGTCTGAGTTTTGGCGACCCTACGGTCCAAGCTCTCCCGCGTAACACGGCTAAGAAAATCGCGGTTGAAGAGAACGATTGCGCCACGAAAGTGGAAACAGTGGCTCTTCCGGAGGCCGTTTCTTGCGGAGACAAGGCTTGTTTCAGCAGCCCTAAAAAGGTCAAGGAGGCGCTGAAAAACTCCCTTGTACCTCCGCATTTGAACGACGGTCCGGAATCGTCCAAAGGAGAGGAGACTGACATGGCGGCTAAACAGGGCAGGAACCGGACGATCGGGGATTGCAGAGGCACATTCGGTGGCCGCCTGGCAATGCAAAAATTTTTCAGACGGCGCAAACAAGCGAAGTATTTAGCGCAGCGCAAATTAAAGAAAGACACCACACCGCAGCCCGTAAGCAAAGGGAACAGGCCATCATGCAGAACGTCAAAGGGCTCGTTATGGTGGTTGAGAAAACGGAGACGTCTAAGGCGGATGACATCAGAAAAGGGTGCGTCTCCGCGAGTAGGACTGCGGCTGAAAGGGGCAACCTGGCTGAGGTACGCGCGCACGCACAGGGCCAGTCAAACAGTCAATGAGGGGGAACGCGACGCGAGAGCGAGGACAAAGGAAGAATGGCGATTCTCCTCGCGTTTACGGCCTCCCTCTCTGAGACGCGAAAGAAAGCCGCGGTCACACGAATTGACAAGTGACGGGAGGGGGCAGTGTATGTCTGGCACCCTTTATTGCCCATGGCGAGGCCCAATGACTTTCAGATTGCGACCTAATCGAGTGCGCATCAGGAGGTAGTAATTGTCGAATGGGGCGCCTCCATAAGGTTCCCGTTTGTAAATAGAGCACGTTGCATTTTTTTTCAAGTGTTAGTTATTAAGACCTTATTTCTTTTAATTTCAAAGGTTCCGCGTTAATCTCCGTGATTCGTTGTGATGATTGTTATGCGCGCCAGTTACGCGAATAAAACTGCGAAGCAGGTTTTGCGACGGTGGTGGCTCGTGAACGCGCTGTTTTTGTAGATAGGCATTGACCATTAGAGGTTTGTAGAAACAAACCATTTTGGGTAATTCAATGCTTACAGGGTAGGTGCGTTTATCGGCTACCATTGCAGATAGAGTATGGCTTTTGGTTTTCTGGCTTTAAATGCCGCTTTATGAATCAGCTTAATTAGGAGTTCAAGCGGTCATCAGAGCGCAGTACATTTTGCCTTAGAAGCGCTGGTACTGGCAGATACTATTGACCCAACGAGTAACTAACTCACTGCGCAGCATTTATCCGTCTGATCATTTTCAATGCACTCTCAGTCTCTCAATAAATGTGGCTTTCCCGGGCAGAAGAAACAAAAACGTTAGGTATTAGGTTAATTGAAATATGCACTTAAGTCTAGTTTTTTCCTTTTGTTAATTTTCGCGAAGCTCGAACGAGGGCTGTAGGTTTAATTCTGATAAGGTATTGTGTGAAGAATGTTTGAACCTGGCAGTTCTCATGGGTAGTTGGGTGCTCTCTGTTTGTTGTGGCTTGGGCTTGGCGTGGTCTATTTCCAGAGGGTGTCACCTGGCCTGCCTTGGAACGAACGGCAAAACGAAGCAGAGGCACGGGGTCTACGATCTCTTAGAGGTGCTTGGATGCTGCAACCCCTTCGACACCTCCTGTGGCGGTGGACGGGCTGTTATGATCGGCTTGGGACTGCACCTGTCAAATGTGGGAAAGAAGCCCGAGCGCCTGTCCCGTGACGAGATAAACCTCTTTTATCCTCGAGGACGCGTCTCACCTCTACGGAGCAGACGAAAACGGCGAGCTACCAAGAAGGAGGACCCGAGGGAGAGGAGGTCGTCAACTTGACCGCCCGACAGAGGTCTGACACTTCCACAAGTTCCCCGAAGGAGTCATCGGCAGGTTATGATCTTCCTGGAATCTGTATCTCTCCCATGTGGGAAGCAAGCCCCAGCGCTTTTCCCGTGACGAGATAATCCCCTTCATCCCCGAGAAAGCTTCTCACCTCTACAGAGCAGACGAAAACGGCGAGCTACCAAGAAGGAGGACCCGAGGGAGAGGAGGTGGTCAACTTGCCCACCAGAGAGAGGACTTCCCCGAAGGAAAGAAACATCGGCCACCACGAGGGGATTTAAGGCCGTCCTGGCCCCCTTGTTAATCAGAACCGCTCGAGACTCGGATAGAGTCAAAACCATGTACCAATGAAGTGAATACAATCTTTTCTATTTTTCATCATCACGATGCCCGCCTTCATCGTCGTCTCCTGATTCCTGCGGTGACGACCCACCTCATCCGGTCGAGATTATATCAGCCTCCTCCCCTTTACTGAGTTCCAGATAAGAACGATAAACATAACGAAAACAGAATACACGTTCCACATACGATCCACTTATATGTCTCGTTCCACTTATTAACAGTTCGGATCCAGATAAAAATATCTGGATCACCTTTTTAACTGCAACTTATATGGAACCAGGTTAAGAGTGTAGGAAGCGCATTCACAAAATTTTCGGTTCATAAGTGCTATTAGACATTTGCTGGCTCTTTCACTATTAGCATTTCCAGCGCGTGGACTCATTAAAGTTCGCTCTTACGAACAATTCTAGCACAAGATGTTTTTTTTCAATAGTATTACAGGCCATGATTTGTCTGTAGTCCTACTGGTTATAGCGTCCATCTACGGATTAACTTAAAAATGCAGCACTCTACTAAAATGAACAACTCGGCAATAAGAGCAAAGAATGCTTATAAGTAACAGGTTTACACATGCAATCAACGAAAAAAAATCTTCCTACCTGCATTGTCTTGAAAGGAAAAAAGATATATATTTAAATGGATTGACTAAATACCAGATATTGTTACAAAACATGTTATAGGTGGCACAAAGAAAGTGTGAAGTGGCCTATTTATTCTTTCATTAGTACAGGTAACTACTAATATTATTAAAATTCACAATTATACACAGGCAAAAGCATGTACATATATTAGGAAATTTGTGCGTTCATTTCCCCACGTTCACGTTTCATTTGGCATAAATGAAGGATTTCATTTGGATTTGCCTTGCCTTGCCTACTCACAGCAACCAGATGTGTTGAAAGGGCTACTGTGAGTTGCAGTCCTAGAGCACTAGCCATTGTTTGGAGAAGAAAGTGTAAAATGTACATTTTGGGACAGATATCAAAGTTTTCCTTCAGGATCTAATAAACAACAATAGCAAACTACAGTGACGAGAATTTGGCGATGTCTGAAGACCGACATCCATATATATCATCCACGGCTGATAAAGCCTGGCTGAAAATCTGTGTGTACGTATCCGTTTTGCTTAGAAGGTACCTCGAAATACTGGCCCGGTTTTCAACTACTTTTTCAAAACTTGCGAGGATTTCTAGGTTGTGTGTGTTTTTTAGTTCGCAGCAGCTAGGAAATTAGAACATCTGCAGTGCGCGCACATGTGTGCGTGCGTGCGTTTTTTATATAAATGATGTATATGAGTGATGTATATAAATGAGGTCGTCAACGTGAAACGCTGCTCGTTGATTATCGTATATGCAGGTGGTTAGAATGCATTTTTTGGAGTACAGACGCATGCGACGTCCTCAAACACGCAAACGACTGGCTGCAGGCTTTAAGCTTGTTGTTGAATGCCAACAAGATTTTGTTAAAGAAATCCGGAAGAACCTATTTCACGACGACTGTCGAAGTTAATGTGATTGACATTGAATCAATGCAGCGACAAACCGTATTGATGAAGTCGCCTTTGTTTACAATCAGTAGGGGGTGGGGAGTGTTCATAAAATTAATCACCCATGCGCGACAGCACTATTGTGTTCACCTTCAGACAACATAAAGAAAGCTCCACTAAATGTGATCTCTCAACCGAAGCCAGTTTTGTCCCACTGGCACTGTCGCTGGCGCATGTAGTTCAGCATATGTGTCTTCGAACGAACAACGGCGCGATTGCACAAGTGTCCCCGAGAACCTTTCCTTGTCAGCGCATATTGAGACTTCTAAGGTTGCCATATCCCGTGCTGTTGGACTGTTGAGCAAGTTCAGACCTGTTGTTTCATCTATGTGACACACACGATATACTTTGCGCTTATACGCACCCGCGTTTCATACTACTTTCCTGCAAGGTCAACGACAATGCGAACACATGTAGGCGCATTAGAAACGATGCGAAATGGAGCACTACGTGCTATTCGTAACGATGAACGCCGAGAATTCAACCATTGCACCTTTCCATGATAGTGAAAAATAGCGCGAATGAGACAGGGACATAAAGAAAAGACGACTACGCGAGCGCTTACTCACGACGGGGACTCTCCCTGTCACACTAGCGCTATCCTATGGCATCTTACCAACTCGCCCAGTTGACGATCCTTTGGCATCATTCTTTATCAAATGCGAAATAATAAACATCACGAAAGCTTCATTCAGGTTGTATTCATAAAGAACGCTCTCACGCTAGCACTGCCCGCAAGAGAAAATCGAAGCCAATACTGCCACTGGGCATATTATAAGCCACGACGACCGGCCAATTGCAAAAAACATACGGAAGAAACGCTTTGTAAATTCTGCCCCTGTTGAGGAATATTCACACTCTGAAGTATTGTTTTCACGTGTTTCAAAGTTAGTGTTTTCGCAGACTGCTTCTGCCTTACTGCTGTAGTTGTAAAGGTGCCACGGTCCACTAAGCCAACTGCTCGGCGTAAATTAACCAGAGGCAATTTTTTAACAGTCTCACAAATAAGAAAAAAACGAAGAAGACGAGGAAGACGAGGAGGGAGAACATTTGTCATATTTAATTAACAATGTACTCACTAGCCCAACAGCATGTTCTTATTTCGACCACTTGGAGCTCTTTGACACGTGCTCAACTCTGAAGTACTCGATATTCTGCATGTCAACACTATCAGAATGCGACAGCCGTCGTTGGAAGCTGAATCCGGGACCTCGGGCTCGGCAGCAGAATGCGCTGAGTCACTGCGACGGATGAAGCTCTGTTTAGAATTTCACGGTGCAGTGAGTGGATATAACGCGCTTCCGAAGTAAGCGCCACAAAGAAAAGTATGCACATTGGGCATAGGTGGGCGTTATTTCTCTTTTATTCACTGCTGATGCATCTCTTGCGGTGCTTCACTGTGGTGTGTGGGGAGCTCCAGGTCGTGTCCTCCGTTGATTTGCTCTTCTTTCTTTTTCTGTGGCGACTTGCCCCACATGATCTTGTCCAGGCGACCAACGGGAGCCTCGCAGGCCAGGAACATGACCAGCGCAAGCATACCACTCCAGACAAACACTGACACACTCTGGGAGAACTGCGGGAAAAGTGAAGTGAACGAGAATGAGCGCTGGTAATGAAAGCCTCGAAATAGCGGCAATTGGTAGTGTGGACTGCACAAGATAGAACCCTATGAATACAACAACTGGAGCAAGATGTTCTCTAAATGTACTGAGAGAGTTCACAGGCAACTATAGATTCATTTATTCGAAGATCTTTACATCTTTAAGCGACCCTAGGGCTACGAGAGACGCCGTAGTGCGGGGCTCCGAATTAATTTGTCCGCCTAAGATGATTTACCGTGCACTTCAATCTAAGTACAGAAGCGGTTTTTGCATTTATCCCTCTGAAGAGTGGCTGCCACCGTTGGGAAGGGAGCCCGCGACCTCGTGCTCAGCAGTATATATAATGGCATAACCACTGAGCTACCTCGGCGGATATACAAACAATAGTAGTGCACACAGACAAGGCAATATTATAATTGGATGTCTGCCTGTTGGCTATGTAACCCCAACGGCATGGACAGTATACTGCGACAAACACGAAACAGCGTTTGCTGCGTCCATCCGCGCATTGGTCAGCCCGCTTTTGTTCTTACTATAAACTCGCGGACAATTTTTTGTGGTAATTATGGAAAAGCTGCAGGAAAGCTCACGCGTACGTGTTGCTGCGCCATGTATAATCCGGCAGCGCCACTAGCGCTCTCGCTTGTGTGCGCTTTGCCTCCGAAGCTTTTCCGTCATTGCCACAGAAAGTAGTGCGCGAGTATACGGGTTTGAGAAAATTAAAACTTTCGAATATACGAATGACATAGTATTTCCCGTTCGATTCGCATTGAATTCAAAAATTACCCATTCCAAGCTGCCGAATATTCGTTTGTATCAAACATGTAAGGGAATTTCAACAATTGTTGCAATCTTCAGAGGGCAAAACAGATGCCACGTGACGGCTCTTCCAAATAATTCTGCCGCAGGGAAGCCGTGGTTGCCGCGCAGGCTGAAGCTGAGCGAACGCATGGAGGTCACTTCTTCAGAAGAGTGATCTCGCCAACTTGGGTCCAGTACACACCGCTGCAATTACACGCCTTATACATACATCATTTCGGCGGTGGCAATGCCTTGTGTCGCTATACTGATTCAATGTTAACGCATTACGTACCCTCACCGGTCATCGTGGCATGGACTTCGGCGGAATTTTTTTAAACGCGAAGCACTTTCGATCCTCGAGTTTACTTGTACGTCGTGCCGTGTAGTATGATTTATTTCTGACCGAAAAGGTAGTGCCAATGACTGCAACCCTGCTCTGATTAAGAAAACAATAATTGACGGCGTAAAAACTATGCATAAAATGCCGGATGACAGGTATCTAAAGCGCACAGACCTAACAACATGACGCGTGATGCTCCATGACTTGTCAGTTTTCTTAAACTTACATTTCGGCTATTCCATGCTTGTGCCACTTGGTGCGTGCTTCTACACTCATTCTTAGGCAATACTCTAGAAGGGCTACATTACGTTTAACTATATTTATACCTGTGTCGTACTTATCTGTGCATTTCATATAATTTTTGTTTGTATTTTGTGTTATTGATTTGATATTTCCGTCAGACAACGGAAAGATCTGCTAAAGGATATATTAGCCTGACAGGGGCTTCTACTCTGGACACAGTTGATACGGAAACTCCTATCAGCATTGTTGCCTGGACAAGCATCATATGTGGCCTTCGTCCTCGTGATATCGCTGCGTCAAAGTGTCGCAATTCGCATGTGCCTGATTTGGTGTTTGCATTTCTGCGCAGCTTGTGAACGGTGTGCTCCATAGACATAAAACATTACATGATAATAATGTTGCGACTGATAGGGCACAACACCACGACCCTTCTTTGCCGGTGTACTACAAGTTAGCCGACGTGCATCGCCGTTACCGTCATACTAGCGCCGTCGCCGTCCTCGTCGCCTTGGTTGGAGCAGTCATCACACACGCTAGCGTTACCCACGCAATTTTTCGCCTCTCACAAACGTGTTGTTCGTCCGTCTGTTAACGCTTTACGGAAGCTCAAACGATGCTGAATGGCCAGATACGAGCAAAGTGCTTCGCATAGCATCGATTTCCACATTGTGTGGGCTCTGCCTAATTTTTGTGTAACGTATCAAGCCGAAATCACTACTGGCGGTCATTTATGAGCCCACATTAATAGATTTTGCAGCCGAACATAACGTTCAGAATACGGTGCCCGCAATTCAGTCACAGGTTCAGTCAGCGATGCCTAAATTAGATCATTTCAGTAGGTACATTGAGCAAGCAAAGTAGTAGTCGCCGCCACGCCGTCTCCATGCCAACAAAAAGGCCATGCAGCTTACTAGCCCTCAAAAAAGACCTAGTACTTTTAGCTCTTGTATATAACGTGTTATACTCTTTTGTATTCTACGTAGTGTCATCGTTTGCATGCTCATCACAGTCTACATCGCGGCAACTTGTGCGTGTTCGTGACTTCGTCTACAAACTCATTGCGGTGCGACTTGCCTTTGCCTGTTAAACATGGTGTTTCAGCAAACTTGGGCAAAATATTAAAAATACAAATAAAGGCGCTAAGTGTGACGTATTGGCACAGTATTGTTCTGAGCCGCACGGAGCGCGTCATGATATTTTTTTCAATCCACCGAGCTGGATAATTAACCAAGATAACTTAATTAACTTTTGATTATTATCTCTAGCGAGAAATCTTCAATGCAAAATTTGTAGCGCTTGTTCAGAAACACCGGATTATTTAATCTCTGCTAAGATAACTGCCCTGTTTAATGTTTTTCCAGAGTTTCTTTAAAGATGCGCGTAATTTAAATACCACGTGACTCACGGCTAACGGGCCGCGCTTTTAGCGCCCTCAAATGTAATTTGAACGAATTAGCAAAGGTTGCTCCGCACACAGAGGGCGACTGAACAGGCTTTCGGTGACTGTCATGGATTTAAGTGACAAAAGGGGCGTACCGTTTGAAGAAAAAAAATTGTACTACAAAGCGGCCGCCACGTGCGAATGCGATACGGGACCGGAGACCGCATTTAACGCAGTGCAGGCATTTTCTTTTCTTTTCGGACCAATGAAGAAACACGATGGAGGGGTAGAGGGTGACAGTGGGATGAAGGACGGAGATAAAAAACACGATCGCAGTCACCGACAGCCTGTTCAATCGACCTCTGTGCACGGAGCAGCCTTTGCTGATTCGCTCAACTTACATTTGAGGGCACTAAAAGCGCGGCGCGTTAGCCGGCAGTCACGTGGTATTTTTTTTTATTTCGCGACCTTTAAAGAAACGCTGGAAAAATATAATCAGGGCAGTTATCTTAGATCTTATAAATAATCTGGTGTTTCTGAAGAAGTGCCAGAAATTTTGCATTGGAGATTTTTCGCTAGAGGTAATAATTAAAAAGGTAATTAGGTAATATTTGTTAATTACCCAGTTTGGAGGACTGAAAAAAAATATCATGACGTGCTCAATACCGCTCAGAACAATACTGTGCCAATACGACACGTGTAGCGCCTATGTGTTTTTTAATACTTGGCCCAAGTTAGCTGAAACACCCTGTATTTATATGTTTGTGGTTGTATAGGATTGTGTGCTGTGGATTTCTGGCCTTGTGACATTGTTTATTTCCATTTTCTCATGACATATATGTTTTATATTGTTGCTTTTGCAATGCGAAACGGAGTAGCCGTCACCATTATGGAGTGTATATACATCTTTCTTTTATTTTCATTTCAATAAAAAACAACCTAGTACTGAATTAGAGACTATAGGTCAAGTCTACGGATATGACAAATCGAAAGCAAGTAACGCCTGTCACACTGCTCGATAACGATGATGATTGACGATGATTGATGATGATAATTTATTGGCATCCCCTTTGAAACAGGCGCGGTGACAAATAGTAACCCAGCCTGCTTGGTTTATTCAGGTATGCTATACATGTTTTTCATTCTAGCATTTTTGTATACATCTCCTTAAGCTTTTTTTCCTGACTTTCAAATTATCTACCTAGTACCGCTACCTATGCTGTAACCAATCCGGTCATATCAATCTCTTGCCTGATTTTTTTCAACCAATACTCTAAAAGTATCTTGCTTATCTCGACTGCTGACCGGTTTATGCTTCCGTACACTTTAAATCTAAGCTCTTCTGGGAGGTGTACGTTATCTAAGCGTCTCACTGGGTGAATCCCTTCGCATTCCATTAGGATGCGCTGAATGGTCTCCGAATGTTTGCTTCAGTATACACATGCCTCATCATGTTGCGAATATTTGCTCCGGTATGTTTTTGTCCTTATGCAACCAGCTCGAGCCACAAATAGCAGGACACTTCCCTTTGTGTTATCGTGCACATTTTTCGCTTCCAATTTATGTCTTGGCAATATTTCAAATATCCATGGTCATTTTTGTTTCCATTCTTTGCACCCAATTTGCTGTCTCTGTTTCCCTGCCTCTCTTTCTGATGACTCCTGGTTGTCTATTTACATTTTCAATTACCCTGTACTTAGCTTCCAACTTTCTCGACCTCTTCCTCCATTTTGTTTCTACGGTTTTCAGGTACAGATACCTGTGCACTTTAGCCGCCCATTTACTTTGATCAATATGTTCCTGAGTTTTTCTTCAGAACTAATTTTGCTCTGCGCTTCTCTCACTTCAAAAGAGGCCCAACTTATCTCACCCTGCGCTGCCTCATTTGTGGTTTTACCGTGGGCTCCCAAAGCCAACCGGTCTACCAATCTTTGGTCAATTTCCAACCCCGACAGAGAATCGAATTTTAAGCACACAATGACATTTGCAAACATTAGTGCTGGCATGAATTCACATTTATTTTTACCCCAAAGTGCTCTATGTTTTATTATTGCTGCATTCCGCTTCCCGTTTAGTTAAAGGTTATTTTGGTAGGTGCTTAAGTCTTTCCTTTGTTAATATTTATATTGATTGACTATAGGTATGGCTTGCTTTTGCACTGACACCAAGTAATTACTCATCTATTCAATAAAGATCATTATTCATGAAGATAAGGTCACTCATAAGGTGACAAAGAAGGTAAGGCCACGTGGCGATAGCTTATGAAAGTGTCGTGTACCCACTACTACTGGACAGATTACAGTCCTACAATTTTCCGAGATATATGACGACACAGATTTTTGCATTTATAATAAACAGAAAATTTTATTGTTTTCAAAACGGCTTTTCTTCAAGAAAGTTCGATCAGACAAGAGGAGTGCCCCAGGGGGCTGTTTTGTCCCCTGTACTATTTAACCTGCTGATGAGTTCAATTCTACTGCGCTGGGAAGTTCATCTGTATGCCTGTGAAGACGACATCACATTTTTCGCGACAGCAAGAGACATCAATTCCCTTTACCTGTCCTTGCAAACGTACCTATGTATTCTAGAGAAGTGGCTTCGCACTCTTCACCTGTCACTAAACGTAAACAAAAGTGCATTCCTTGTCTTTCCGCTTTCCGGGCCGATACATTTATCATTAGTATATGATCAGAGAACCATCCCACAGGTAGAGTCGCTTAAGTACCTGGGTATCACATAAGATGAAAAACTTAACTGGCGTTCTCACATACAAAATATTGCAACGAAAGGGACACGAGCTGTAGGTTTATTACGTAGAATCAGTAATCGGCGTTCTGGTATGAGAAGTGACACATTAATTATGATCTAGCGTATGTATGTACGACCGATTCTAGAATTTGGCTGTGTTTTGTTTTCCGGAAGAGCAAAACATAAAATAAGAACATTTGTTGTTTTAGAGAGAGAAGCTATTCGAATATGCTTAGGTCTGCCTAAATTCGCTGCCAATAACGTGTTATACCAGGAAGCACGCTTACCTTCTCTTTACACGAGATTCCGCGCATGCTTACGGTTCAAACCTACTTAAGAACTTATGAATCTACTCTTAGACGTACAGAATATATATTTATTAGTGAACCAAATTTATTTTTTGAGAACACCTGGCCACGGTTACATACCCCACGGGTTGTATTTGTGCAAGCACAATTAGCACCTTTAAATGTTCGCATTAGGGAAATCATTCCGTTTGATAGGTCCACATTGTCCTTTAAAATAGAATTTGAAGACATTTTTCCCAATAACGCAAAACTGCTGCCCCAACCATATTTGAATATGCTTTTGCAAGAATATTTGGCCCATTTCCCAATAAATGTAATAGCGACTTAGGCTTTCTCGTGTGAAGAGAAGGCAGGCGTGGTAATTTACTCACCATCCCTCGATTGGTCTTTTTCACTTCGCCTGCCAGATTACACATCAGTTTTTCAGGCCGAACTTCTGGCAATAGTTCTTGCATTGCGAAAGTTACCGCTAAATGTTACAAAAGTTGGTATCGTCACAGATTTCCTTTCTGTATGCAGCACGCTTAACGCGTCTACAAATTCGACAACTTTGAACACGTTTTATACATTAGCTCCACCCCACTTAAGGTTAGTTCATTTACTATGGGTACCAGCTAGGCCACCGAGACATCCAACCTAATTAATGAAATAGCTGATTCTTTAGCACGAGCTTCTTTAAAAGGTCCCACGATATCTGCGCTGCCGGCAACTGGACACACCACTGCAGCCAGATATAGGCAGTTTTCTTTGACCGAAGACGATAAAAGCCTCGCATTAGCAAAATCAACAGATTTTATACATCCAAATTATTCTTGGAACCGACGGTGGTGTCTTAAATGGCAATTTGAAGTAACATTTGCAAGGCTGCGTTGCCGTATTCCACAACTAAATTTTTACTTGCACAAATGTGGTATGGCGGCATCCCCATTACGTTACCTCTGCAATGAACCAGAATTCATCGATCACTTTTTATTACAGTGTCGGCGGTTTTCTAATCATCGACAACGATGTTTGGAAATCCCACTTCGCAATCTGCCATTAAGTTGTTCAGTTATACTCTCACTTGAGCCATGGTGTTAGGATATAGCCATGGGGATATTTGCCGAGCCATTTATAATTTTCTTTGTGACACAAAAAGATTGCCTTAATAATATTTCCCCATTTTCCATGTTTTATTTATTTACATTTCAATAAATTATAGATTTAGGAACTTCAAAAAGTAATGTTACAAAATTACAATTATATTATTATTATTATCATCAAAAATTTACGTCTATCCTTTATTGTATTTAATTTATTATTAAATGCATATTATAATCTATTCCTATCTACGCAAGGCTGACTAACTTAGTACAGACTACCTAATTCTTTTATTATCGGTTCATTTCCCATTTTCAATGATTCATTTATTTTCCTTCAATTTTTATTACTTACTTATTTCTAACTAATTTATTTTAAATTTCGATCATGATACCACCCGGTTCGTGGCCTATCCCCCACATTGGGTTGTGCCATTGATTGAGGCATCATCCTCATCAGCCACTGCCACACTGCGCCGACTGCCAGCCGGTTATCAATGACGCTTCGTCGACGATATTAGTGCTACTCGGTAGTAAGAAAGTCGTCCTCCTCGGCAAGCGTACGTTAGCGTAACCGCTCAGTCCAGTGCATTCTATTCTCTGTACCAGCGAGTGCAATGGTTTTGCACTCACTGGAAACAATAGAAGCTGGTAGCCGCTGAGTGAGTGAGTAAAACTTTATTGAAAATAAATAAATAAAAGAAGGCACGCTCGTTGGGGCCCCTATTCCAGGGCTCCACTGGCACGAGCGGCTCGCTGGGCTTGGTCCAGAAGAGCCAATTGGCTCTCCCGGCCCTCGTCCGCAAGCCATGCCTCCCACTGTCTATTCCTCATGAGTGGATGTTTCAGTATTATTGGGCTGTCTATGTGCGGAGGCCTCTTGGGAAATTCCCATGTGATGTGTTTTAGTATCTTTTCGTCGTTTTATTCCGGTAAATCTTGCAGCCTTTCGCAAGCAAAAGCGTACGGGCGCACTGCTGCTCCGTGGTAGCACTTACCAAATTGAACGTGCTGAAGTACAACTTCTCCCTCACCGCGCTCTTCCACAGAAAGTAGAACGGGAAGTGGACGAGGTAGATGCCGTAGGAAAGCCTACTCAGCACCGCCAGTGGAGCAGCCGACAGCGTCTTTTGTAGAAAACCTGGAACAGAAGCAGGAGCCCCAGGAGAATGTTCGAGCCTTTGCTCGTCTTCGATTTCTTCAGCGGCCCTCAAAGGCCGCGTTCATGCTTTTCCGCGTACCGTGTGAGCAAAGTCAGTGAGCACAAAAAATACAGGCGATAAAATTCGTTCGTAAGAATTGTTTTACATTGGCGGGTCGCCTTTGCTAGGAATACCTTCGATACCAAGACTCAAAGGTGGCTATTCATTCGAGCCACCGTATTGCGTAGGAATTGGTTTTTGAATTCGGCTTTATGCATTCTGCACTTAGTCGAAGGGGAGGAATGTAGCTTGTACTGCCCACATCAATTTGCCCTACACATTTTCAGGCCGCCTGACAGCCTCTGAAGCTGCAGATGATAATAACGAATACTTCACTTACAGAAGTAAAAAGAAAGATCCATTGTTCCTGTGCTATTAAAGCGTATCTTTTCGTCGTTTTATTCCGTTGTTTCTACGCGGAGCTGTTATACACTAGGTTCTGGCAGTTTGCGTGCGTCGGCAAAAAAGATGGCGGCTACCCCAGAGCTCACGACCGGCCGATCTCGGTGATAAAAACTGTGATAAAAGAGTATCCCCCAGCTGCGTTTAATTGCTAGAAGTCTCAAAACGTATTGTGATAAAAATATGGTAATAGAAACAAAAAACCGGAATAGACACTGTTTATTATGGATTGTGGTTTGACGTCACGGGCTCTATCAGCTGACCACGTAACCTTATCTCAGTTGCCTTCCACCCATGCAATGGGTAGGCCGCGTGCGGTGAGGACTACGAAAGAAGGTGCGCCTACGAAGAACTCCGTCGTGAACAGAAGCGGGAATGTGCACGGTGACGGCGGGTGGCACCTAATACGGACGAAGGTCATTCCGCAAACGCCAAGCGTATGCAGCTTTGGTTTGATCAACCCGACTCCACTCCCATCGTAATTTTGGGTGATTTCAACATAGACGTGTGTCGGCCAGACGGAAAAGGGTTCGTGGCGTCTCGCGTGGAAAGGTTCGGCATTCAATGTTACACGAACATCAGTGTGCCCACGACCCGTCATCGGTCGTCTATAGACCTCACATACAGCTCCGCTGGTCATGCACCTTCACAAAGTAGAATGGCTCTGAATGACTTTCTTTGGGCTCGTAGCGCTAAAGACAGCCATTGCTTTCATACCATTGTTTGTTTACACAGCACGAGCTAGCAGGTTAACTTCCAGGAAGCGCAAGCACATTGCGATGAGGGTGCCTTGAAACGCTGGTGCACTGAGGTGCACGTGGATGCTGCGGAAGCCCAGTCGCTCAAAATATTCGGGAGAGTCCCCCTAAGCACGCCGCATATATACCAGAGCCTATAGATAACAAAGCAAAGTAATAAAGTGCTTTTAGTATTTTTCGTGATCAGAATTGTACGAACAAAAATGTACGACAAAAATACAAAAGAATCCCCTCCTTTCGCGCATTCCTCGGTCTCGATACCTGCAGCGAATTTGGCCCCGCGCTTTCGCTGACGAGGAAGAACACGGCGTACGACTTGTCACGCACTGTGTCGCTGCTATCGCTTCGCAGTTATGTGCAAATTTTGCAATGTTCGAGAATTGCCGGATCAATTTTCTCCATAGTTTTACGGGAATCTGCAATAGAGCTATTAAAATTATTATTATTAATATTATTATTATTATAGGCCCGTATTTTTAAATCTTTCTTTTCGTTTTCCATTCCTTCTTGGTCTTGGTTGTGCGTCCGCTATCGCCTGAATTGCCAATTAGGCGTGAGAGATGATAAATAAAGAATAGTATGAGAGGAAAACACTGCTTACTAAATGCGGAAGAATTACGTTTCCGATGCGGAAAAAAGTGCGCGATGGATAGCTTCCACACCGATTGCAACAGAACTAAAAATTAAACTTCTACGATAACGACAAAAAGATGAAAACAGAACTGAAAATTAAAATATGAATAATTCAATATGACACCATGATCTACATTTTCAAGGTCATGGGACATGTTGCACGACACCTACAAGGTAAAACATAAATATCTGGGGTTAATGCTGCAGTAAGAAATCAAAATCTCTCTAATTAAATATAATACCAATTCGAATGTTTGAAACAAGACTAATCTAGCGTGAAGTGTGATCGGAATGAAGCTTTGAAGACACATATTCCGTAATTTGAAAACCACTATGAAGGACTTAAAGGATGTGGGCCATACTTTAGGTTTAGAATTTATTAAGATGCATATTCCTGGGAAAATGTCCGAAGGTACAGCTCATTTCTTTCGGTCAGGGTGTATTCGTTGAAATTCATTACGACTGTCTTTCACGCTACTCTATGCCTTCCAGCACACAAACATTGCAGCACTTTCTCGCACGTGTTGTAAGCCAGTGCAGGCTGATTTGACCGAATATGTTTGCGAGTAGAGTGTTTTACTTCGTAAATGCCCGTCATGCGCAGTTGCGCCGGCAGCACATATTGTTTCCTGAGAACAATATAATCGAGGTACCCGCGTGAATGCGAAAGACCGTATGCGAAAAACAACTAAAAGTCTCCTTCGTGGTATTTCTGTCTGTGTAAATGAATGCATCAATTTGAATTGAGACAATGAATGTGCCCGTACTCACAGAAGAGTTCATGTATTTAAAGGGTTTACAGAAACAAGTGTGGCCAATCATGATGGCTGACAGAATATCAGCGAAGGCGGCCAACGAAATAAAGAAAGGTCACAGGCCTGCGCGGCACACGCAGCTCAGTCACAGCGTAAGCTGGTGGAGCGGCTCAAGAGTAGCTCCGGTTTCGGCACCACGCACACCAGGGTCTTCGCGAGAAAGTCTCTTCGCCTCGTTTTGACGAGAACTATCTGAACTGCCTGCCGGGCATCGATGGCGAGCTGCGCACGATGCGTTTGCAGGCACGTTAACTAGATGGCGCCACCATACTTGCGGAGACTGGGGATCGCGTTTTTATTTGCGCGCCTCGTTTGCATGGCATCTTGTCGTCTGCGCCTTAACTAGATGGCGCCGCCATATTGCAGGAGGCTCGGATCGTCTGCGTCTGCGTTTATAGGGTTTTTTTCCTCAACCACAGGCGCTTGCCTGGCTCAGTGGTAAAGTATCCGACTCGCGCGCAGCGGTCCTGGGTTCGATTCGGGTGGATATCGGGTACTTGCTTTATCATTTCCAGCGATAGCAGTTACGCGGCGGGGGCGGCGGCGGCATCATCGCGACCCGAAACGGCTATTGGAATGAGCCCATAACATCTTACGTTGTAAAATGCCTCTGTCATACGAAAAGGTTTGTGACTTCAGTTCCTATTTACAGCAGCCCGCGGTGGGACGACACCACTGGCCCCAAAAGAAATTGGTAATTCGCATGTAATGTTGATTTTTGAATTATTTGTGCGTATATGTCTGACCTAGCTAAGGGTGAGCTTGTTTAGTAATGCTGTGTTTTATAAGCAATTACGCTTTTGTTCCTTTGTCTCTTGACTGGTTCCGACAGGCGAATACGCAGCGCACACACTTTTTTCGTGCGCCATGGCAGCTAACGTGTAGCGGGTAACGTCATTTAAGGACCCTTCACTTATATAAGATGACTGTAAGTATTGTGAGCTCATGAATTTCGAAACGTTGTCATCAGTCTCGCACGGTTCTGCAGACTCCGAGGCATCATGGCCGTGTCGCTGCTTCATATCTTCTGCTGGTTCAGAGCTGTGTCATTCACCGCGATGCTTTGAAGCACTTCCGCGTCGAAAGACTGGTTTCCATAGACGGGGGGAAAAACGAAGCAAAATTGTCGCAGTACAAAGAAAAGCGCTTTTCACTGCCGGAACCCCCCAAAATTGCTGCGCATTAAAAAGCCTAGCACATCGCAAACGCAAGAAAAAAATAGTCTCTGGAAAACCTTGTTAGAAGGACACTAAAGAGAAACGTGATTTGAGCTATGTTAGTAAATTACTTTTTGAGCATACCAAAAAACCACTCTAACCAAAAGAAGAAGCTTGGTGAGCCAACAAAGGCCCCCCCCCAAAAAAAACAGGTAGCAACGCTGCTTTCAAATTCCTGCATCAGCTCACGGCAACGTCATGGATTTTGACAGCATCTGCTGATGCCTAGTTACATTTCTAACGGTGAAGATGAACTACTATGCAATGTATTCTAGATGAATACGAATGAAAGACTGAATTTAAGAAGTTTCAAGAACTTTTACTGAATCACATCGGCCAAAATTGAAAAAAAAATTCATTCACAGCCCTTCCACTACTGTGAAGTTCGAAGCCAGTGAAGCTATGACTATGGTGGGTCTGCTGTAGTAAATATTGCTATAGTGAATTTATACATTTATATTGTTACGCGGAGGACGAGTCAGTAAGACGGGCAACTATTTACAGGTTGTATTTACAACAGCGGTTGCAGCGCTGACCGGTAAGGTTCACAGCGCGAGCCCAGCTCGTTCTTCCTCTTCTTTTCTCGAGTGATGGCGCCCGCGCGCCTCGGTCAAAGAATCAAATACCACACGCGTGTAGCATAATCCCCCGGCGGCAGAAGCGACGTCCCGGAGCGTCTAAATGTCATCACTGGGAGGGTGATACTGCTTCAGTCGTGTAACGTGCACGATATCGCTGAACTGGGAAGCAGATGGGGCGTCAGGGGCGATCTCGTATGTGACGGGAGTCACGGCACGAAGCACTCGGTAGGGGCCTGTGTAACGCCACAGCAGTTTTTGTGACAGGCCGACCTGACGCGACGGAGACCATAGAAGCACCAAAGAACCAGGCGGGAAGTGCACGTTTCGGTGTCGCTGGTCGTACAAACCCCTTTGACTCTCTTGGGAGTTCAGAAGGCGGTCACGGGCAATTTCCCTTGCGTGAGCAGCGCGGGCGACGGCATCAAGTGCATATTCACTGGTGGGTGCCGCGTGAACAGGGAGAGTTGTGTCGAGGGGCAGTGCTGGTTCTCGGCGGAACAGGAGTAAAAATGGGGAATAGCCGGCTGTGTAGCGGCACGAGGAATTATAGGCAAAGGTGACAAACGGCAGAGTGAGGTCCCAGTCTGTGTGGTCTGAAGAGACATACTTCGCGAGCATGTCTGTTAGAGTGCGATTAAGACGCTCCGTGAGGCCATTAGTTTGCGGATGGTATGACGTGGATAGCTTGTGCCTCGTGGCACAGGACTGCAGGATGTCCGCGATAACTTTTGACAGGAATGTCCGGCCACGGTCTGTGAGAAGTTGTCGCGGAGCTCCATGTAATAAAATCACGTCGCGTAAAAGAAAATCGGCAACATCTGTGGCGCAGCTTGTAGGGAGCGCTCGGGTGATGGCGTAACGCGTGGCGTAATCAGTGGCCACAGCGATCCACCTGTTCCCAGAGGTAAAAAGAGGAAAGGGACCAAGTAAATCTAAACCAACCCGAAAGAATGGCTCCGCGGGAATGTCGATTGGTTGTAGGTACCCAGCAGGTAGCGTCGATGGTGTCTTGCGTCGCTGGAATTTATCACACGCAGCTACGTATCTTCGAACGGAGCGAGCAAGCCCAGGCCAAAAGAAGCGTCGGCGGATCCGGTCGTAGGTACGTGACACACCGAGGTGACCGGCAGTGGGGAGGTCGTGAAGTTCGTGGAGAACAGCCGAGCGAAGGTGTTTAGGGATCACAAGGAGTAATGCTGGGCTGTCGGGGTGAAAGTTGTGGCGGTAGAGTACGCCAGCTTGAAGTGTGAATAAGCGAAGGGAACTGTCGGCAAGTGGAGATTCCAGGCGGTCAATGATGACACGCAAGGATGGGTCACGGCGCTGCTCGTCGGCGACATGTACCAGTGGAAAAACACAGAAAACGCAGGCGTCGGTG
This sequence comes from Dermacentor silvarum, assembly GCF_013339745.2. Taxonomy (NCBI): domain Eukaryota; kingdom Metazoa; phylum Arthropoda; class Arachnida; order Ixodida; family Ixodidae; genus Dermacentor; species Dermacentor silvarum. Next base: position 443,012,364 of record NC_051154.1, read on the forward strand.
TCAGGCTCAGACGTAGAGGTCGGGTCTTCGACTGGGTAGCGAGAGAGGCAGTCTGCGTCCTGGTGTTGGTGTCCCGACTTGTACGTCACTGTGTAGGGATATTCTTGTAGTCGGAGAGCCCAACGACCGAGCCGGCCAGTAGGATCCTTGAGCGACGAAAGCCAACACAGCGCATGATGGTCTGTGATTACTGAGAAAGGCTTGCCATATAAATATGGGCGGAACTTTGAAACAGCCCAGACGAGAGCAAGACATTCGCGCTCGCTAATCGAATAGTTGCGCTCTGCATTTGTCAGGAATCGGCTAGCGTAGGCTATAACGCGGTCGCGTCCGTGTTGGCGTTGCGCTAGGACGGCGCCGATCCCATAACCACTGGCATCGGTTCGACCCTCTGTTGGTGCGGACGGGTGAAAGTGGGCCAAGATCGGTGGATTAGTCAGAATCGTGATAAGGCGTGAAAATGCGGCAGCCTGAGGGGAACCCCACGTAAAAGGCACGTCTTTCTTCATAAGTGCTGTGAGTGGTTGAGCGATTGCTGCGAAATCTTTCACCAACCGTCTGAAATAAGAACAGAGCCCCACAAAACTCCGGACGTCTTTGACAGACTGAGGTACCGGGAAAGCCGTTACTGCTCGAACCTTCTCTGGGTCGGGTTGTACTCCGGAAGCATCGACGAGATGGCCGAGCACTGTAATCTGTCGGCGCCCGAAGTGGCACTTGGATGAGTTTAATTGGAGCCCAGCCTTGCGGAAGACGCCAAGGATGGCTGCAACGCGCTCAAGGTGCTTCTCAAATGTAGGAGAAAACACAAGGACGTCGTCGAGGTAACAAAGGCAAGTTGACCATTTGAAACCTTGAAGCAGAGAGTCCATCATCCGTTTGAACGTGGCGGGGGCATTGCATAAACCGAACAGCATAACCTTAAATTGGTAGAGGCCATCTGGAGTGACGAAAGCGGTCTTTTCTTGATCTTGCTCATCGACGGAAATCTGCCAATAACCAGATCGAAGGTCAATGGACGAAAAGTATTTGGCACCGTGAAGACAATCAAGAGCGTCGTCAATTCGTGGTAAAGGGTAAACGTCCTTCTTAGTGATTTGGTTTAGGTGGCGGTAATCAACGCAGAAACGCCACGTGCCATCTTTCTTTTTGACGAGTACGACCGGCGACGCCCAAGGACTCAACGAGGGCTCAGCAATGCCTTTGGCGAGCATCTTGTTTACTTCCCGCTGAATAACTTGCCGCTCTGTCGTGGACACACGATACGGTCGGCGGTGAATGGGAACAGCATCACCAGTGTTTATCCGATGCTGAACAAGGGACATCTGACCAAGTGGGCGATTTTCAGTGTCAAATATGTCGCGGTAGGACAACAAAAGGCGATATAGGGCGGCTGCTTGGTCAGGGGCGAGGTCCGGAGCGACCATGGGACGTAATGGGCCGTCGATGTTCAAGGCATCCTGTGGGTAATCAGGAGGATCTGGAGACGCGTCGACTGCAAAAGCAGTGACGTGGTTGTCTGCTACAGACCGGAGCGTGGCCACCACTATGCCTTCAGGTAACACTTGCTTCGTCAAGCCAAAATTGATGACGGGGAGACACATCCGATTAGCGGCAAGGGTAACGACGGAGTTTGACACAGAGACGTCGCGCGTCAGGAGGACGTCACGAATAGGTGCAACGACATAGTCGCCATCAGGCACGGTTGCCGTTGAGGCTAATTCGACGAAGGTTAGGGCTTTTGGAGGTAACCGAACAAACGCTGTAGTGCAGACGGTGTTCGGTTGTTCGGAGCGAACGTCGGAAACAAGAGGAAGCTCGAGGCACAGCGTACCGGTGGAACAGTCGATGAGGGCAGAATGCGTCGTCAGAAAGTCGAGCCCGAAGATGAGGTCGTGAGGGCAACTGGTCAGCACGGTGAACAGGACTGGAACGTGGCGGCCAGCAATTCCTACGCGCGCAGTGCACATACCACTGACGGCAACAGTGGCGCCATTGGCGACGCGTACGGCCCGAGTGATGGCAGGCGTAAGAACTTTTTTGAGGCGACGACAAAGATTAGCGCTCATTATGGACACTTGGGCTCCAGTATCAACCAATGCCTTGAATGGAACACCATCCACATCTACGTCAATCAGGTTCGCGTTCGTGAGGAGCGTCAGCGGAGGATTTGTACACGACGGACGGGATGCAGCACTACCTCCAAGAGCTGCATGGCCTAGTTTTCCGTCCGGCGGTTTGGCGAGGAAAAGCAGCGAGGTTGGGGTGACGGGGTGTGACGGCGTTGAGGCGACGGCGATCGCCCGGAGGAGCGGCTGTCAGGGGCATCAGAAGTAGAGTACGGACGGCGAGGTGAGTAACGGCGAGCGTCGGCGTATGGGCGAGGAGCAGGGAATGAGCTCCAGTACGGCGGCATCCAGGTGCTGCGGCAGTGGCGGGATACGTGACCAACTCGGTGGGAGCGGAAGCAGATCGGTTTGTCGTCGGGGGTACGCCATTCAGCAGGATTGCGTGGTCGGGGAGCGAAATACTGGTCGTTGAAGGATGTGGCCATGGGAATGGATGCCGAATCAGGTCGGGAGACAGAGCAGGCGGTAGGGATGCCAAGGTTTGCAATTTCTTGCCGCACAACTGCTTGTATGACGGAAATAGTAGGGGCCGCTGGGTCAAAGGTACCGTCGAGGGGTCGTGGATGAAGGGGGGGCCGGACTCGCCGCTTCAATCTCACGGCGAACGATACAAGTGACGTTCTCTTGAAAAGGTCGTGTGGCAGGAAGAGTGGAGCAAGAGGACGTGGCAGGGGTGTTTGGGAGCCGGGAAAACTGTGGGACGACGCGGCGGCTTTTGGCTACCTCGAAGCGGCGGCATTCTTTGACGATGGCGTCGACAGTAGAGACGTCGTTATAGACGAGCAAATTGAAGGCGTCGTCCGCGATGCCTTTTAGGATATGGCCCACCTTGTCAACCTCGGTCATCGACGGTCAACCTCGGTCAACCTCGGCTCGTCGACTTTCCGGCAAAGCGCGAGCACTTCTTGTATGTAGGCGACATACGATTCTGTCGACGACTGGACACGGGTAGCAAGCTCCTTTCGCGCAGCCTGTTGGCGACCTGACGGGTTGCCAAAGAGGTCGCGAAGCCGCTCTTTGAAAGTGTCCCAGCTGGATATCTCAACCTCATGGGTGCGAAACCAGACAAGCGGTGTCCCGTCCAGATAATATATCACATTGGCAAGCATGATGGTAGGGTCCCAGTGGTGGCTTCGGCTAACACGCTTATACATGCTGAGCCAGTCGTCGACGTCAACGCCATTTTGGGCGGAGAATGTCCCAGGATCACGGAGACTAGGAACCGTAACGTACGTTGTGGTAGGCGCCGCAGGTGTAGGTGGCGACGGGGTGTTTCCATCGGAAGCCATGGCTGAGAAGACGACGGTGCGGCCGCTTCGGAGCTCCGTGGCGAGGACGGGGAACGTTCCACCTCCACCACGATGCTACGCGAAGGACGAGTCAGTAAGACTGGCAACTATTTACAGGTTGTATTTACAACAGTGGTTGCAGCGCTGACCGGTTAGGTTCACAGCGGTAGCCCTGCTCGTTCTTCCTCTTCTTTTGTCGAGTGATGGCGCCCGCGCGCCTCGGTCAAACAATCAACACCACACGCGTGTAGCAATATTATTGATTATATTGAGCGTCTTGGGCATGTTCGTCAAAGAGCAAGAACACCCGCGTCTTCTTTTGTCCCGTCGCGATGGCCAAGTGGTGCGTTTGCTGCGCCAAGTCCGCCGTATCGTCATATTGTCGTGAGATGCGAAAAACAGCACACAAAACGACGGTGCGCCAACAAACACAAGTTCTATATTCGAGCCCAACAATAATTGGCTGCGCCAACTTTATCTTCTTCGGAGAGAGGGATGCTTGCACTCGTGTCCCTCACTTTGTTGTCTTCTTTAGTCGTGACAATGCCTCCCTTCCAATAAAGCATCGTCCCGATGCTTTATCGTGACGACGTCAGGATCTGTCCACGCGTATGCTACAGTGATTTTATTCGGAGAAAAAGGGCTTCATCCAGACGACGTGCACAATCTCCGGTGTATGCCGTCGACGCCTTGAGGAATGTGAGCTATCGGAAACGACTTCATAGTTTACATCAGAGAGACGTCGGATGACTTTATACGGACCGAAGTACCATCTCAGTAGTTTCTCTGAAAGGTCACGACGGCGAACAGGAGTCCAGACCCAAACTCTCTCTCCAGGCTCGTAGGATACTTTTCGGTGGCGAAGATTATACCGCCCTGCATCGTGCTCCTGCTGCCGACGAATACGTATCCGTGCAAGTTGTCGCGCTTCTTATTCAAACAAAACTCGCAGCTCCATTGGCATTATTGCGAGGGGCATAATACAGAATAAAGCAAATCAACAGAGTTTTGGCTCACAACCTCAGCCGGTAACAAATTCCACTCCGATATGGTCCTCGTAAAGAAAGAATACTTAAAAAGGTTAGTCCTGGGGGCATACTCCCGAACTTTGAACACATGGTCTCTTCGGGTGGACAAGTAATATGGAGGATGCAGATATGTCGAGGCCTTGATTCCAGTTTGATTATTATATATCTTGTAAAAAAGCTTCAGACGAAGATTCTTGCGGCGTTCGCTTAGAGGAGTCCATCCTAGATTTCTTTTTAATTCCGTTGCACTATCAAACCGATTCTATCGCCCTATAAGGTATTTTATACCTTGCAGCACTATACTGTATGCGTTCCAACGCTTTAATTCGTACAGAATGGGACGGATCCCACACAGGGCAGGCGTACTCAAGTAATGGCCTTATGTAGGCTTTGTGTGCAGCCTCTTTGACGTGACTTCCCACGTGCTTGAGGTTCCTTCGAAGGAAACCAAGTGAAGCCCCGGCCTTGCGCACAATGCAGTCAATGTGCTCGGACCATGATCCATCCTCAGATAAAGTCACTGCGATATACTTATACGAAGATTCCAGGTGACCAACTTGATTATCTAGATAGTAGCGATAACGCAGTTTATTTACTTTTTTGTGAAGCTGACATGCACGCATTTATTAATGTTCAAATTCATTCCGTTTAAACTGCACCACATTTTGATACGATGGAGATCTTCCTGCAGCTGTATGCAATCCGCCACACTCTCCACATTACAGTACAGTGCACAATCGTCAGTGAACAGACGTACAGTTGACTTGATTTCATTAGTAATAACATTGCTAAAAATAAGGAAGAGCGGAGGTCCGAGTACGGAACCCTGTGGAATAATAAGTTGTCGGGCTTCTTCAGCACGCTGAGTAATGTAGTCAGCATCAGTTTTGACGCCATCGCATCCATGTTCATGCGGCAACATTGCGTCGAGCATCGTTGTGACATCGTGACCGTGGAGAACGCGGAACGGTCACATTGGAACGGTCTCGTTGTCTCTTTCTGAGCCGTATTATATGCAAGGGCAATATCTCGTCCCAATTTTTATGCTCCACATCAACATACACGCAAAGCATATCCGGAAGTGCTCCGTGAGTCCATTTGTTTGCGGATGGTACGCCGTTGCTTCTTAAATCTCTGCCCAATAGCTCGGCTGTGAATGCAGCTCCTCTGTGAGTTATTATTACTGTGGGGGCGCCATATCTCAGTACGACATTCTCTATAAAAAATCGAGCTGCTTCATTGGCCGTTCCCCGTGGTAGAGCTTTGGTTTCGGCATAGCGCGTGAGATAGTCCGTGGCTACGATAATCCATCGGTGTCGCATAGCAGAAGTTGGAAATGGGCCTAGCAGATCTATTCCGACTTGTGCAAATGGAGTTCTGGGTACTTCGATAGGATGGAGGAAGTCTTCTGGCTTGATGGCTGCCACTTTCCGCTGCTGGTAATCAAGGCATGTGCGGACGTACTGTTGAACGGTCGCCGTCAATCTTGGCCAGTAATTGTTCTGTCTCACTCAGCAGAGCGTTCGTGGGAAGCACAAATGGCCGGATGTTGCTTCATCATGGCATGCCTGCAATATTTCATTCCTGAGAGATGGTGGAACGACGAGCAAGTAGGGGCTTCCGTTCTGCGAAAAGTTCCCTTTATAGAGGACGTCGTTGCGTAAGCAAAACCATGGAAGTCCTCTTCCAAAACGTTTTGGCATAGTAGCATTGCGACCCTGCAGGAAGCTAATAATGGGCTCCAATGCTGGGTCTTCGCTTTGCTGCTGTGCCAGCGTAGTCGTGTTGACAACTGCAGCAAACGCTGTAGCGTCGTCATCTTCCGTACTTGCAGGTTCGAATTGGGCACGAGAAAGGCAGTCGGTATCCGCATGCCGCTTTCCCGACTTGTACACAATAGCCATGTCGAATTCTTGAAGTTTAAGGCTCCAGCGCGCCCATCGTCCTGATGGGTCTTTTAAGTTCGTCAGCCTACAAAGTGAGTGGTGGCCACTGACAACATCAAATGAGTGGCCATACAAATATGGGCGAAATTTGATCACTGCCCAAACCACCGCAAGACACTCGTTTTCTGTGGTGTATGGAGTAATTTTCTTCTGTGCGGGAAAGGCTTCTACTTGCATAAGCTATTACTTTTTCAGCGCCGTCTTGTCACTGTACAAGTACAGCTCCTAAGCCGATATTGCTGGCATCGGTGTGAACTGCTGTCGGGGCGTCTTCATCGAAGTGTCCCAGGACCGGTGGATTTTGAAGGCTTTGCCGTAGCTCGTCGAATGCTTTCTGCTGATCTTCATCCCATACGAATGCTACGTCTTCAGTGTTGAGACGTGTCAACGGCGACGCAATGCGTGAAAAGTTCTGAATAAAACGCCAGTAATATGCGCATAAGCCTAAAAATTGTCTCACTGCCTTTTTGTCGGATGGCACAGGAAAATGTTCAACGGCAGCTATCTTTTCCGGATCAGGCCTTACCCCCTCATTACTGACAACATGGCCTAGAAAAAGAAGCTCTTCGAAGCCAAAATGGCATTTTTCCGGCTTAGCGTGAGACCGGCGGATCTTATGGCTTGAAAAAGAGCACGTAGTCGCCTCAAGTGCTCGTCAAATGTCGCAGAGAATACAATCACATCGTCTAGATATACTAAGCACGTTTGCCACTTGAATCCTGATAGAACGGTATCCATTAGCGGCTGAAATGTTGCCGGCGCGGAGCACAAGCCGAAGGGAAGTACCCTAAATTCATAGTGGCCATCAGGTATCACAAATGCTGCTTTCTCGCGGTCTCTTTCGTCTACTTCCATTTGCCAATAGCCACTTCTTAGATCCATTGACGAGAAATAGCGTGCATGCCGTAGTCTATCGAGAGAATCGTCTATGCGGGGTAGTGGGTAAACGTCCTTCTTAGTGACCTGGTTCAGTTTGCGGTAGTCGACGCAGAAGCGCAAGCTGCCATCCTTCTTTTTGACAAACACTGCCGGCGATGCCGGTAGGGTTGCGGGTTTGAACTGGGCGTTGCACTCCGCACAGGAGTTCCGGGCATCAGGGAGTACCCAGCGCCTCCACCACTGTCGCGAGATGTGAAAAACAGCACACAGAACGATGCCAACAAACACGAGCTCTATATTCGAGCCCAAGAATAATACACCGCGCCAACTTTACCTTCTTCGGAGAAAGAGGTGCTTGGGCTCGTGTCCCTCATTTCGTTGTCTTCTTTAGTCGTGACAATATACTAGCGTATGAGCCACAGCGTTCATAGCCGCAGCAGTCTGCACGGCAGCGTCAGAATCCTGTGAGATCTCTCTCGCTCCGGCTCTCGGCGGCTCATACCCACATATCCAAGGTGGGTATGAGCCACACGTCATTTCTTTCTTACCTTCTTTCTTTCTTTCTTGTCCCTGGCTCATACCCGCATACCTACCTCGGGTATGTGCCACACGTGATTTTATTATCGTTAACCGTGACGTAACTGATGACCGTGTGATGTTATTGATGTCATGACCTATCAGTCATGTTAGTCATCCGTTGTGACACCTGTGCCAAGGCACAACTGGCGGGAAACCGCCACGCACATGGAGCCGAAATTGTCGTACACGCCGGTCGGTCTACGGTCGCGATCTGTGCGTGCTCGGCACGGCATCCAACGGCACGAGCGCAAACCCAGGGGCGCCAACGAGCCAGCTGCGGAAGAAGACGACGCTGCTCGAGCCAATGGTGATAATGATAGTTTTTTCTACACGTGGACAGGATCCTGGAGAACCAAGTCCTTAAAGGCTGCGTTGTAAAAAGGATAGAAAAAGCGCCAAACTAAATAAAAAAACAACGTCTATCTAATAGAAAATAATCACCAGCTTGTTCCTCGTAGGGTGTCAAAATGTGGGCTCAGGGCCGTGGCTTCCGAGCCCAAATGGCCAGCTGAGGCTCCCAGAGACAACAACAGCACATTTATTTATGTACCTCTAGGACAATATGGCGTTATAGAGGAGAGTGGTAGTACAAAACTTCATTAAGTACGGGGTGATCATTTCTAAGTTTTCGAGAATCTATAAAAAATCGCCTATTGCAGGTAACATAATTCTAGCCTTCAAACTGGATGATTCAGAGAGGCGGACATTACTTGCAAGACAAATCGAAATACATATTCAACTAAAGAAAAAATCACTAGTTAACTTTCTAAATAATTCCCTTATAGCACATATTGGAATTTACGAATTGTATCCCGTGAGATTGCAAGGCGTATCCAATTGAAATTCAGCTCCAGAACGACACCTGTGTGAACGCAGCATCACTGTGAACACTACGGCGTATCCTGCGTTTTTGGAGCAACGTCGTTGATGATCCTTTTCTATCTGTTGATATATGATTAATCTCATCTTATCGCCTGGCAAATTTCGCGAACCTAGCGTTAGAGAGACATGTCGCCACACAGTACAGCACTAAGATAGTGGTTCCGAAGAGAATGACATATAGGTATTACTTAGGAGAACACATACACTTGCGCGCATACAATGTAAATTACAACAATTTTGTTTTGTACTCCGGGTAACCCATAAAAGCACTCCCGACAAACATATTTCGTTAACTGTTCAAAAGTGGAAGTAGTAGACCTAGCCGTCAAAGGGCGCCTGAAATCATTAACCGGCCAGCAGTCGAGATAAGCAAGATACGTGTATTGATGGAAAACAAGCAAGGAAGAAATTGATAGGACCGGATCCGTTACAGGCGTAGGTAACTGAATACAAGGTAGATACAAAGATATTGAGGAAGAGATAAAATATTAAGAAGACAGGCAAAATCCTAGACTGATAAATATATCTAGCCTAATTGATTAGCTCAAGCAGGCTAGGTGACTACTGTCGTCACCCCTTTTTGAAAGGGGTGCCACTAAATCATATCATCATCATCACCACCACCAGGGGCCAAGTCCACAAACCTTTTCGCTCGTGAATGCTGTAAGCAATTGGCCGGCTGCATTCACTAATAATAGACCCAGCATAACGATTCGCTGAAATCTTTTCTTGCGAACAATTTTAGCGTAAGAATGTTATGTGAATATGAGCGCTGCTCTATATGTGCTGTAAAACACGAATTCTGTATCAAAAATTTGTTGTGCAATGTCTGGACGGTGTAATGACGGAAGAAGTTTTTCTGAATCTCTCCTTCTCAAGTCTTCCATTCGCTATTGCTTTTCTGCCCTGTTTCTTTTTGCTCGAGCCTCATACGCAACCACATAAAGCAAATGCGACTCACCTCCTCTTCTGGTAGCAAGGAGGAAAGTGAACACTGCCAGGGATAAAGCCCATAGTATTCGATCCCAAAAGGCCAGCGACACCTTTGCCAGCTCGCTGTGCCTTGTACCGCGTGTCCACTCGAAACGGTAAAGCACGCAGGCCGCGCTCAAGCCGATGACCATGGCCCACAGCATCACCTGGACTGCCTGCGTGAGCGTTACACCACTTGGAACTGCCAGTTGACATCATGAGCTTGCCTACGAGATGGAAAGTACTGTTCTTTTCTACATTATCCGGCGGCGAAAGAAGAACACACCCACATATCTTCACTGCAATACTTGTTTCCTGCGCATGAAATTTCTGCATTTCCCGCCCCAAACTGTGGTCACTTCTGCGCTGTTATCTGTTGTCTGTATAACTTCTCTAATCTTATGCGGGTTATTTATTCGATATTTTTATATAAATTCTAGTTATGCTATACTTGTTACTGAGTGATGTTATACTAAGCAAAAGTATGGTATTTCACAACGTCATTGGTGATTTTTGTAGAAATTAAACTAGCTTTCTTTCTTTTTTGTATTTTATTTTACCATGTGGCAGCAGGATCTGTTCGTTTCTTTTGTGCAAAACTGTAATAGTATGCCCACCTGGTTTGGTGTTACGGAGACTGGCGGTATCGTATAAAAAATGTTGTCCGGACGTCGTTCGTGGTTTTGCCGTAGACCAAACATGCTACTTACAGCAACCATAGCTGAAGTATTTTGTAGCGATACATGCAAAACGGTCCACGGCTGTTTTTCTTTGGGGTTGCTATACTGAAATCTCATTGTCTTATTCTGCCATCAGTCGGTTTTGTAATTTCGCACATGTGTGTTTCCGTCTTTATATGCTAATTAACATTTTGGCAATGAATTATTTTCAAAGCGCTGGTACATGCATTTTTCCCGTATGTGTAAAGGTTTTATCTGGGGATGTTCCTTTTCAGTTAGAACATGCGTACACGTTCCGCATATCAATGATCAGAGCTTCTAGAGGCCATAATCTGGAAACAGGTATCCAAACAACGTTCTTTTATAGTGTGTGTACAGAATAACTGAGGCAGTGAAATATAATGTATGAAGAGTATAGCCCTAAAGCTAAACAACATGAATGCAGCGCCGGTATAACGTAAGGATTTGTTTCGCTCTATACTATTTCTTTATTATCTACCATTCACGACTGACCGATCCCGCTCATAACGTGACCAAAGCGTCACTCAGATCAATGACGATCAAAACACGAAAGTGAATGGCTTGGAACACAATCGTTACAATATCCCAGCCAAGCACTATTGCTTTTGTCTTTAGAAAAATAATATTTCAACAATTCACAATACAAACTTAGCAAGTCACGATGACGGAACAATACCACTTGGATGACACAGTACAAGCAACTGTGCAATATATACACAGCATGTGTTGACAGAAATGTTGGGCTGCACCTCCTCTACATTATACATCTTAGACAATCAGGGAACACGAATACAGGTACATATAAACGAAGTCACATGGTGTTGTACGGCTCATACAAACTCACAAAGTTTATGTACAATTCAGGAAGTGTATTATGCAATTTACTGTCCTTTAGTTTTTTTTTGTTTTTTTTTATTTTGCAACTAACGTTAACGTAGAAATTCACGCAATGTTGGATCACTCGGACTAAATTTATAGCTTTACGCGATGTTTGAGCTAGCATAGCCTATCGAAATTGTAAATATATGGGCAGAAAACAATGTTTTGTGGGCGTTCTACTGCATGAGTTTGAATACGAAAGTGGGCATTTAATTTAAGGACTTGGTTTTAACTCCTTTCAAAAAGCGCATTTCTAATGTGGTTCGCAGGTTTTTCCTGGTCCGAGTTTTACATAACAGTCACGAAGAGTAGCGTACGTAACTATGCCGGGTGAACTAATCTTAAAAATAAGATTTAAGAGATGTGATCATGAATTCAGATTTCATTCTATTTTAAAACTACCATTGCAACATTGGCGCTAAATCCAGTAATTAAACGATTATTTACTAGTATTGGTTAATTAGAGAGCGGAGTTTAAGGGCTACTCGACCGCCTGGTGTCTGCAGTGATGAAAAAAATGAATATTGAAGAAAACATTATCGAACGGTTAAATCTGATTTTAAAGAAGTGCAGCAGATCCAATTAGTTGGAATCTATATACAGCGTAGCTTTGTGTGAGTGCATAGAGTCGCAACACAAATACGCGCGCACATTCACGCGCGCGCACACACACACACACACACACACACACACACACACACACACACACACACACACACACACACACACACACACACACACACACACACACACACACACACACACACACACACACACACACACACACACACACACACACACACACACACACACACACACACACACACACACACACACACACACACACACACACACACACACACACACACACACACACACACACACACACACACACACACACACACACACACACACACACACACACACACACACACACACACACACACACACACACACACACACACACACACACACACACACACACACACACACACACACACACACACACACACACACACACACACACACACACACACACACACACACACACACACACACACACACACACACACACACACACACACACACACACACACACACACACACACACACACACACACACACACACACACACACACACACACACACACACACACACACACACACACACACACACACACACACACACACACACACACACACACACACACACACACACACACACACACACACACAAATTATACCGAGCCTTTTGTTACGCGGAGTCACTGACTACTAGAGAGTACGACGGACGCCTTGAACGCATCAAGGTTTCAGAGGCAGCATACGCATACGTGCGTATCGCAATTCGAATCCATTCTATTCTGAAGGAGCGTTTACTTCCTCATTACCGTGTAACCACGGATGCGCGAAGGCGATCTTTGTGGTTCTTTTTCTTTATGAGCGGATCTATTGTAGGTCGAGGCTTCGCCGTCCGTCTGTCCACCGGTGTCACGAAAGGGGAAGGTTCCCATACCCACCGCTAGGGGCGATGCGTTCAATCAGAGCGCCCGTCGGGGGAGGGAGAGGGCGAGCGCGCGCCCTTTTTAGCCATGGATTCCGCTTGGGGCGAGCGGCTGCGGCAGCCGGGCGAATTCTGCGCTTCGAGCACGCGAATTTGCAGCGAAACGGCAGCGGCGGGAGGCGAATCCGGAGCTACGCAAGAAAGAAATCCAAGTCAAGCGTACTTGGAGGAAAGCGAACCCTGATTTGTCCCAGCAAGAGGCAGAACAAAGAGAGCGCAGAGGGATCTCTGTGACCAACGATGCCGATGGCCGCTTCAAACGAGATTTCCTCGACCGGGAGTTAGCAGGGAATGTAAAAGCAGTAAAAGTCAAAACATCACCCATAATCCCACGAAAACCACTGTAAAACAAACATAATCCCTGAAACTTGCACACAATCACAGAAACCCACAGGTAATCACTGAGAAACACAGGAGAACCACAGCTCCGCTGTTTCAGCAGATTTCACATTGGGTGGAACTGGGTTTACTGTTTTCTTTCTCCCGCCCGGCCGGCACCACCGCTGCCGTGGAGGCGAGCGCAATCTGGTACTCCTGCAAGGAACCCAGCGGCGCACATGGTGCGCGTGCTCTGCTTTAATTGGTTGGCCTTTCGGCAAGGGAACAGCCAGGCCGCAGCCACGTCACAGGATGTATGATCCTGATCGCACCGAGAACCGCAGGCGCAAGCGATAGACAAACGGTTTTGCCATCAGTTATCCACTTTTGCGCTAACACGAACATGGATTCGCTGATTTATGTGCGACATGACTTTGGTGCTGTTTCGCTGCAGCGATGATTAACTTCGCCGATCAATCGATGGACGTTACAGTTTGTGGCATAGTGGTAAGTGTGACTTTTGGTCTATTACATTTAAATGGTATTTTATTTTTACACTAACTAGGAATATGGGATGCGTTTACAGGTGTGTTAGGCTAAAAGTAAACGTGCACTGCATAAACGACACGTACACGCGTAGTGCGCACCGACGGCCGCCCGACTAGCGGTCTTGCTAAGTGCACTCAGGATAGGAGGCAGCCGACCACCGTAGCTTTCTGCGTAGTTGGTACGTTTATCTGTTTGAAACACGTTTTCGGAGCGAAATCAGCAACGGCCGTTGCTTGTCTGTGGTGGTCATTAAGGCAAGTCGAAGAACAATGTTTGCGGGGTGGGGCACTGAAATAATCGGAAAAACTTGCCGGCTACAGGCTTCTAATCATCCCCTTTATGGCCTCATCAGCGGAAGCAACGGCAGCAATGGATCGCCTCATTCGGCGGGACATTTCTTGTTATCACGCTTTCTTTTGTCATCTCGGTGCTTCTTGCACTCGATCGTGTTTACACAGTTAAGCGACGAAATTGATCACGGCCTACCCATGTTTTGTTTGGTCGCCGCGTGCAACCTGCGGGTTAAAGCAACACCACCTGTAGGTGGTGTTGGTTAAAGGCATTTGGCTTAGGTACTGAATGCCACTTGCCGCTTCTACCGTTGGCCGCTTCTTTAGCATGTTGCTCTAGCTAGGGTGCATGACTACGAGTACATGGTATTGTATGTTAAAGTTGCTGAGGCTTGCAAGGACTGATTTTATTGTTTTGGTACGGCCCATTAAATAATCGCACCAGCTGTGAAGTAGCTCATGTTTTCGGATCAATTTTATGCGTGGCTTCGCGCAAGTCGAACTGTTGCTCGTTACTCGATGTTGTAGATGTTTTTAAGTACGAGGTTATAGCCTCGCGTCGCCTCGTTTTTAGGGGCTTACATCACGCTGTGTTTTATCGGAATGATTTTAGCGGTGCAGCGCTAGCTCACACTTCTCGCGCGTGCCTTTGGTGATTTCTTTGACTGGTGCACGCATTTAGAAAAACAAACGATCGCGACATCGCATTTAATCAGCAAAACGAAGCGGCTACTTAACATGAGCTCCGCTTGATATAACATGGCTTCGTTGCATGTGTACGCGGGACGCACCTGGCAGGTATGCGGACTGGGTTGTCTCAAACTCCGGCAAAATCACGTAGTAACAATCTGGCACCCGAACCAAGGGGGAATCGCAGCCGTGAGCTTCAGCCATTCTTGCGGCAAGGTGTTGTCTTCTGCTACTGCATCCCGAGCGTACTTTCGAAAGCGCCCGCTAGGTGGCCATCCATGCGCCTCTATGTAGAGGCGCTGCACTACGCGTACAGGCGCATTCTGTAGCCGAAGGCCACGCAGCCTGACTGCACAGCCTGTTCGGTGATCGCCGTTGCGGCTTGTGTCGCTAAATTTAGTAGGGACTAAATTAAGCTCAAGACGGGTTGAGGCTCTTCTGCTCAACACGCGTTGAGCAGAAAGGGCTGCCTTCAACAAAAACACAATACTGAGTAAACTATACGATTCCCTGCATGAGCTGTGTTCACTCCGTCGACCGCAGTTTGTACAGTGAATACATTTTTTTTATTAATATAGTTCTGGCTTGCGAAGAGACAAGTTGCAGCGCAGCGGGGCCCGCAGTGACAATTTTTTCCGTCCGTGAGTGCGAAGGCGGCCCGCAATTGGTGGGCCGCCTTCGGTAATTATATGTCCAACATCAGGATTGGCTACCACGTGCTCTTACGAACATGTTCAAGCGTAAGTGCTTTTTTTGTGAATACGGACTGAGATAACGTATTCCCAAAGAACTCTTACATTAAAATTGTTCGTAAAACATCTTGCAGCCAACCCTGATACTGGGCATAATATTAGCGCAGGACCAATCAATTACAAAGATCACTTACGAATGAAAATATTTTTCAGTTTGACCACAGCAGACCAGAGAAGGGAAAAAAATAGAAATGGTAGGGAGGTCATACAGACATGTTTCACCTAGTTTACTACCTCACACTAAAGGTAAGGGAAAAGGGGGTTTAATGAGGTGAACAGGGAGACACTTACTCGGTCATACCAATAAACTTGAAAAACACGAGCGGCAATGGAACTGTATTTTTCGCCAGCAGAAATTGTGGCTACGGTTTCAAAGGCCTAACTTACAATGTTTTTTTTTCGCTTTTGCTATTGGCCGGGCGCTTTCGCTAATAATACGTCGAGCTACGGGATTGGCTGCATGGGATGTGCTCTTACGAACAATTGTAGCACAAGAGCTTTACGCGAATACAGGCCATGTTTTCTGGTTGGGCTATAAACGTGGAATGCTTGGGCTGCGTTTTCTCGGCCGCCTGTCGCCCAAGCTGTAACACCAGAACTGTAGCGTGCAGCGGCTGCACGCTTACATACGGTCAACTCCTATAACTACCAAATCTACGAGTAGAGATGTGCAACGACACTGCTTTCAAGGCTTTGTGAGACGTTTCGTGCGACAGGCCGTGGATCGAGGTAGATGTGTTAATACCCTATATACTGTGAAAAAACAACTAACAAACATGCAGTTAAGGCGTGCACGTTCTGGAGGCTAGCTTCAAGGATGCTTAGTATTCACTAAGCGTCCACGGCGGCTACCGAAAAGATGTGAGTGTCTCATGTACTGCAACTTAACAAATGTCTTGTTCAACTTCCGAGATGTTTCGGAAAATTCTCGGCAATCTACTGAAAGATTGTTGCTAAGGTTGGCACATTGCGCATGCCGTCACTAGCTGATTTTGCCGAGTTTCTTTGGCGGTAGTGTTAATTAACGACCGGAATGGTGCATTTGTAACGTTGGTTTACTTATTTGAAATACTCCTCTCGCGTCCGTACCAGGTGTCATATGCGGTTCTAACGGTGAGAGCAAGTGCTATTTTCAGTGTAGCGTATACAGTCTTGTAGCGCGGCTGAGTATGCATTTGACTTGACATGTCGCAAACATTTTTACCGCGTGCTCAGTGTGACTGGTGTTTATTTTTCGTTTCTTTGTGGCCGTTGAGCCCCATCGCATTCAATACAACGCACTCTAACCACTGTATCGCTGTTTAGTATTGCTAATGTTACCACGGTTACTACAATTACGATTACGTTACTACGTTATTACTACGTTACCACGATTACATTAAATTTGATTTGTGTACACTCGCTTGGCGGTGGGGAACGACTGCTCCAAGGACTGATCCATCACCAGAAAGAAACTGTCCATATATGGGAACGTTCTTTAGTAGAGAATGTCCCTGTGCGCAAACGTTAAACATATATCCCAAGATTATTTGATATACACACATCACAGTTGTTTTTACTACATTCCTGAAAACAAAGTGTGCATACGCTAAGTACAGTCTTGTCGTATACAAGCATGACCTGTTTCTTTCCTAGTAAGTGACTGTTTGCAAATGTATCTGCTCACCTTTGAAATCTTTTCGTTCTTGAACTTTTCAACCACGTAGAACGTAATGCAACCGCCAAAGAAGCAGGCGGCGTGGTATGTAGGAAGCATGTAGACGTTGGTCAACATATTCAAGTAGTCACTGCGAACGAGTCCACAAATCAGGCATGAGACATTGAATAAAAACACCTGCCAACCTTTCATGCTGTTACTGCCGAGCGGAATTCGTGACGGCATGAATAGACGGTAGAACATAGAAGCCATGAGTATATTGCTACGGCATTGAGAAGATAGGCCACGAGATCTGTTTGTGGGGTGTCAATTTTAGCCATCTGTTGCATCTTGAAAAGCAACTAAGTCGACCCCTTTCACCAACTATATAGAGTGCCGCATAAGCTCAATCGACAAATGCACATGTTGGACGAGTCGCCGGGCTTCTGACACCAATGGGCAGGCCGATGCGTGTATCAGTGTCTGACCGTGAGTAAATGACCCTATCCTAACGAGTTTTGTTGGTGTAAACTAGAAGTTTAGATTATTTCGGATGTTAAGACGACGGCGGTAGGCGTCGAGACGTCGTGGGCCAGCGGTCAAACTTCGCTCCGATATCTCTAAGTCCAGGACATGTTCGAGCGTTGCGTAATAGCACTTTTTTTATTCACACGTTTTTTTACCATATCAGGAAGTTTACGCTGAGAAAAATCTGAGGCCGGAATTATGAAACACTCCTTTCCTTACAAAGGACGTCTTACAGGCTGTAAGGTGACCTGGCGTCAATTCTGGAACGTCCCTTACTAACGGGCACTAAGTTAGGGCCTCCTTGGTGCTCCCTCGCGCTTAGGGAGCCGGCTTGCTACCTTCATGCTTCCTAACCGCGCTCCTCTACCTGAACGTATGCTTCTCCGCAGGACTTTGCATGCGGTACGCTCGGCTTGGATAGGTGCCGTGCGCAGCCAATGCCGCGTTAGCCAGCGGCCGTGTATTGACTTCCAGTTTGGTTCCGCAGACTGCGCTTTGTGCCATTTCTTTTGTGATTCTGTTTTATTGCGATAGCAATTATATGGACACTGTGATGAGCAGGTTCTTTTGTGTTAATGTTTTCTCGCGGTTCTCTGAGGCGGAGCCTCCCAGAACCTAATCGAGGACAAAGCCGTTTGTTGTGAAACACACAAACTTTTAATGAAACTAGAAACGAAAATTAACCCATAAAAACAAACACACAAAGATAACATGAAAACATGTAGCTAGAACGCTCATGATATGAGGCAAGTTCGGGCAGGCTGCGGGTGTGCGTATGCACTACAGTCTTGACGCGGCGAAGCGGAGACGGGACGACGAGATAAGCGTTGTTGATCTCACCAAAAGACGTTGTGTCGGAACGTCGTACAGGCTGCCAGAGCGTGGCAGCTCTGGCTCGGAGGGAGAAGACAGGCGGCTCGGCAGCACGAGCCGACGCTGGTGGCGTTCTGGTCGGGCAGCTGATCGTGGCACTCGGGCTCGTAGCCCGACAGCTCAGGTTCTGCCCACGGACGCAGACGCTCACCGGCCTCGGGCAGCAGCAGTTGATTATCGGGCAGGGTGGCGATGCCCGGGAAGGCAGGCGGCTTGGCAGCAGGCGTTGACGGCGGCGGCGTCCTGGCCGGGCAGCTGGTCGTGGAGCTCGGGCCCGTAGCCCGACTGCTCTCGTTCTGCCCACGGGCGCAGACGCTCGCCGGCCTCGGGCAGCAGTTCTCGAATGGATGGAGTGGCGGCGCCCAGGAATGGGTTGGCAGGAGGCCCCGGCCGGGTGAAGTCCTGGTGGCTCGGGTCCGGAACCCGACGGCCGTCTTCAACTCCCGATCCGGTGGCCGACCTTGTCCTGGTGCCGCTTCTGGAACTCCTCCCCCTACTGCCAGCGCGGCTCCTTTTTCTGCTGCTCTGGTCGATTCGTCGACTTCTCATTGGCTGCTCGAGGCTCCGTGTTCTTTTGTGATTGGGTTCGCTTTCTTTTGGTGTTTTTCTTGTGCCGCGTGTTCACGCGCCGGGCGGTCTTCGGCGTCGTCGTTTTCGGCGCGGCGCGGTAGAGCGGCGCGCGCTCTCCTTGTCGTCCGCTTGTTTGAAATGCACCGCACCTTGTCGCACACCACAAATATCACCGTCGCGCATCACCGCACCGTGTCGCGCACTACTCATCACAGACACTTCAACGGGATTTTTGCCGTCGGCGTCGTCGTCGCCGTCGCCGTCAGGTTCCGTATAGATTACAAGGGCGATAAAATCATCGCCGCGCGCCGTACGAGTAAAAGCGCGCGGGGGACGCGCGCTATCACGGAGAGCCAACGCACGGCGGAAAGCAAACGCGATTGTCGCCCAAAAGGCCGTGGGGGTATGGGGGGGGGGGGGAGGGAGGCCGGGCGACGCTGTGCTACGGCACCAAATGTTTATCTTGCAACCCAGCGCAAGGAGAACTGGCAGCGCGGTCTCCCACGCGAAAGCAAAAAAAAAAAAAAAAAAGCGGGGAGGCAGCGCGGGAAGGACGGGGGGAGAAGCTTCTACTCTGCCAACAAATACGCTTGCACTGGCTGCACCGCCTCTTTATCTCCACCACGGCCGGGCTCGACTGGCGCGCGCACTCGCTTCTTATGAAGCGAGCGAGCGCGCGCGCCAGTCGAGCCCGGCCGTGTCTCCACACGGCTCTGACCTTCGGTTTCTCTGGAAAGGGACAACTGGCTGTGTAGCTAGGCAGGTACTTAAGCTGCCCAAGGATAAGGGAGGACTCGCAATTCCCGACTTGGGCATCGTAGCTGCTGCACTGCACGTCAGGTGGACCCAGGTTGCCCTTAGCTCAGATATGCTCCTGACTCGAAGCTTTACTTCCTTCTTCCTTAGCACTAGACTCCGTTTGTTTTCCCAGAGCACATTCTCTCACTGTGTGCCTCGCTCAGGAACCCCGTCCCCATTCTATGCGAAGGCTGCCAATTCATTGGCACGCCTTCGCAAGGTCCATTCCGACATCGACGTAATTTCCACTCCGCTCCAAGAATTAGTTGATATCCTTACCCCCGGTCTCCCCCCGCATTGCCAAAGGTATGACCTGTCTTTTCATAGGCCAAGTTGGAAGCTCATTACGGCAAGCTTCCTTGACGCCAGGCGAGCTACATTCATGTACCGCCTGGCGCGAGGCTGTTTGCCGATTAGCTTCCGACCCTTCACAGCCATCCCGGCTCGTGGAGTGTGCCCCTTTTGTCGCGGTCGAGAAGATACAGTTCACATCTTTTCGCAGTGTTTACTTTCTGCTGCTCTCCTCCAACGGATAGCTAGTTTGTTTAGTCTCCCAGGCGTTCCATTTCAGACAGTCCGTTTCTTGCACCCTTTGCCTAGCCAGGCGATCAACCAGTTCGTGCTTCTTCTTGTCGAGTGCTCATACCAAGTTTGGTTAGCACGCTGTGACGCGGTTTTCGGGGGAGCGGCGCCGGGCCTTCACGAAGTGCTTGGAAAAGCACGGAAGGAAGTCTGGTTCCATCTCACCCGGGAGCTTCATCACCTAGGCGAGAAGTTTCTCGAAGTGTGGGCTCGCCCAGCTGTGATTTTTGAAGAGTCAGGTGGAAAGCTTTCCATTAAGTTATGATGCATGCTTCTAAGGTCACTCGACTGGACAGCATGCACCAGTCGATCCACGTGTTTCCGTTCGCCTCAGTGGAACACAGAGCTGGAACCGGTGCTGGCGCAACAGAGTGCGCTGAGCCGCGGACGGCTTCTGTTGTCTCCATGGTTGTTTGCCTTGACCCCTTTTACGTCGAGGCAATCCAGGGATCTGATGGGCTTGTGTCCCTGACGACCGACATGGCTGTTTGTGTGAAGCGTGAAATAGCACGGTGTGCGCCGCTCCACAGCGGCCCCCTTGTCCGGGAAGGACCGTTGGCCCAAATCAAAGCCCCCCACCCAGTCAGCCCGGGTAGGGGGGGGGGGTGCCGGGGTCAATGTACCGAATGATGCTGGGTTGTTGAGTACATGAACGCTCTGGGGCGTGGTACCTACGGGTGCCAAGTCCCCTTCCCATCTGACAACGGCACCTTTATGCGCTGTCCATTCGCCGCTCAGTTTCCGTTGAAGCGATAGACCGCACGATTCTTCGCCCGCTGCAGCGGCCGCGCCAGCGTTTTGACAGTCGTTGTCTGCGGTCATTCAGTGTGATCTACTCATGTTTGCTTGTGCGCGATGACACCACGCTTGTCAATTCAGTTACAAAGCGAATGTGTTCAAGGTTATGCGGCCGATAAAACTACTCTACTATCCCTACTCCGAATAGCTCTCTACCAATTTGCTATCGCAATTGATGCTTCGCCTTTCGGGCGAAACTGCGACATTTTTTTCGTGAAAAGCGAGTGGCGCGAATGATGGTCTCGCGATATTTATCCGAAGACGATAGCTTCGGAAGCTATGCAATGTTTCTTCGACGTACAAATGAAGTTCTTTACGGGACTGTGTACAAGCCTCCGCCGTTGACTCCTGTCCGGCATGTGATTGACAGGCAGTATCCACTGGAACACTACAACGAAGTGGAATTTCTAGCCCGGTATCGTTTTTCCAAGCGAGCTGCTACAGCCATACTGGCAGAGCTGGAACTGCATTTTAACACTGAGAACAGAGGAGCGCCGCTGCCTGCACTGTTCAAGGTCCTCATCGTACTGCGTTTTTCCGTAACGGGTGCCATGCAAAGTGTTGTAGGCGACCTTGTGTGTGTATCCCAACCCTTTATATGCCGATGCATTTCAGATAAGACACAGCTGATATGCCTACGTCTGTGTCCTAAGTATGTTCGGCTGCCAAACGCCAGTGAAGCGAGCTCAGTCATGACTAGGTTCTATGCCATTGGAAGATTCCCCGGGATTACTGGGTGCATAGATTGTACTCATATACCCATTAAAAGCTCCGGTGTGGACGCTCGCAGAAGAGACGAAGAAAGAACGCGCCGCACGCCTCGAGAAGCGTCGTAAGTACGAAGTGGTCAGGTGAGTGGATTCAGCTGAGGATAGCAACCGAAACGTGTTCAAGTCACTGAACGACAACCCCTTATCCTCCCGCCTCACCGACCATCGGGCCGTCTTTGTGGCAATTGAGAAACAACAAGATGAAGACTTTCACAATAAATACGTTACACTTTAAAAATGTCTAGTCTTTATTGTAGCTATAACTTAACGAGAGGTAACAACTAAACCTAAACATTCAGACGTACGAAGCTAAACGATAAAGATGTAACCGCAGAGTGAACCAAGCTAAACAATAAGATTAACCGTACCTCTCGCTACGCACACCCAGACATAACTGAGTTAAGCCACAACCAATTTTCTTCCTCCGTGAAATAAGTTTTGCCCGGCTTGGCAAATACACACACACACACACACACACACGCCCGAAACCAAACGCTGGCCAAAAAAAGAGAAAAACAAAGTGACGCCTGACCATCCGAACTGTCAGATGCTGCCAAAGTTGCTAGATTGAGCTTGCTTTCCTGCCATGTTCATCATTTTTTAGATATTTTTACGTTATAAACGAAAGAAATGGAATTTATACCCTGGTATAGAAGTAGAAATGCAATTCGAACAGCGAAGAAAGTTTACTTTGGCAATTCATTACAAATATTTTGCATTTTTCGTAAGCAATCTCGAAACCAGAAGCCTGTAACGTTGAACTTCCTTTGGTGAGGTGCTCCTTCCGCAGGGAAGGTGAAAGGAAGCTTTTGGAATTCGCGATGGCCTTCTGAGGGCGCCTAACGTTTAGGTAGCATGGACTCCTTGCGTAAGGTAGGGAAACGGTCTAAGGTTAGGAGCATTTCTGAATCCGAGCCTTAGACATTCGGAAAAGTGGTGGGGATCTGTGAGAGGCCCGAGTGTCGGTGAAAGCTCGGTGGAAACGAGTTCTAACTGCCTATATGTATAAGCATTTCATGCGGAATAAAATTCACACATATTTGTAAAATAACAGCAACATCGCCACGCCACTATTTCAGCACGTTAGCGATGCAAGGGGAAATGTACTCACTCGTACGTCTCTGTCAGCTGAACGATAACTGGCGAGTACCTACTGCCGTGCATCTGCCATGCAGTGAAGGAGCTACATGCGATTGACAGCACTGCCAGTGCGCCTATGATTGCACGTGTTCTGGTGGACAAAAAAGAGATCGAAAAAAATAGGAGGAAATCACATTCAAGCACATACGAGCCAAGAAATTTAGATAACCGGCCATAAACACATGCAACCAATCAATGACCCCACGAAAGGTAGAATCTTCGAGTAATCAATTCTGACAAATATGAAATACATGGCTGTGCTACAATATTCGTATGCGTCATCAACCATACGGTAAAATATTGTGCCATTAGCGCTGAGGAATGTACTAGAGCAGAGCTGTGTGTGTTTCGAAGTGACGCAATTTAGCAACGTTGCGATGGAAACTCTTGAAGTGAAATGCGCTCTCATTAGAAATAAGGAAACCGCTGATAGAAAATGTGTGTGTGTAAAGGTACGCTAGAAGGTGCATTGAAACATGCTACTGAACTACAAGAACGTGCTTAAGGACAAACACGACTAGTACGTGGACAAGCACGATTTACGCTTCTCCACATGTCGTGCGTATTCTTTGCGTGTTTTTTTAAATGTTTGTTTTGTTCAGTTGCACGTTTCAATTCAATACGCACAACGAATCAGCTCAAACCTCAGCCCTTCTAGTACGCTAGAACGTATGCAAAATACGTTAAACTGCTCAACCACTTCACCGCAACACGCATATATAGCGGCCCATCATGGATGCCACTGATCGCGCGTTTTACGGGTCTTCCTAACATTAAAGGTTTTAAAGAGCTTGTAAAAGGCAGTAATGATTGATAAAGTTGGTATCTGCACCTGTTACTACCTTCATACTAACCTTTCTTTTTCCTTAGTTATCTTTAAAAAAACGCTAGTGTCACAGAACGCCAGGTGCTGAGAGGCAGGTAAGCGGAAAAGGCAATATCTCCCCTTGTAATGTGGGCCCTATCGCAGAACTGTTATTTTTCCTTCAGTACCAAGCACTTGCCAAGTACCCCCCTTTTCGTAGAACCGGCGCATCAGATGTGAACAGCGATCACCACTTTTTCTTTTTCGCTTAATTTGTGGTAGCTCCTCTAAACCAATCTAATCGCCTGTGGGTTCTTCTAGACAGCAGATGGCTTGACTCGCTTAGATTTCCTCACGAGGCTCAGTCATGTGGATAAGGCCCCTGACACACAAGCGAGCTAGAGTCGTTTGAAGTAAACATCTTTCTGTTGGGCTGAAGGACCCCTTACGAAACGGAGTTTGGCCACTGGCATACGGTTCAGTGCTGTCTCCTTTTTATATTTTCAGTAAGTGTCATAGCAAAACCAATGACACTGTTTCTTTAAACTGAAAGTGACAGAACATTATCAAATATTATATCGATCAGACCAACGCAAAGTAAAAAGAAAAAAAAAATTTGTCTCCAATGCATGCTGTAAAGCTGGTTGGACAGCGAAGGTGTAAACAGCATCTAGAACGATGATCCATTGCCGCGTAGCTTGAAAAGATTCACGTGGCTACATTCGCACGTACTTTTCCGAATTATTAACCTAACACTTTTCAGCGGCCTGTGACTTGGCTAGCGCCGCTACTTCGTGCACCTACAAAAAGTGGACCAGAGACAAGAGAAATGCACTTCACACTTTTGCCGCGCCTCGTGTGCACGCTGCTCTTCAGGAGTCCTCACTACACGTAGCCTTCCCATAGCACTGTCACAACACAAATCAGTTGCTAGGCGTATTCTTCTATCATATACGAACGTGTAGCTACGTCACTCCCTGCTTCGTATGCTACAGTTACCGATTCCCGGAAAATTCAGCTTATGCAACCGTAATATTTACGGGGAAACGCTTGCGGCGAACGCTATGCGCAAAGGCGAGCTTTCTGGTTTTTTTTTGTTCTTTTTTCCCCCGCATGGCCAGCGCCATGTGTTGTTGCTGCAATAAACCCAGCGGCGCACGTGGTGAGCCCCTCCGGAGTGTTTGCCTACGGACACGACAGACCCATTTGGAGGTAGATCTATACAGCTAAGCTGTAAAACAGGGTCAACTTATTTTAGTTCTGTCTTGTCGCAGCATTAGACGGTCTTTAGGTGAGCATCGCTTACGTTACGCTCCGATCACATTTCACTTGTTCTAGAATTGCGTAACTGCTGTTGATTGCACATTTCTATAAATGCGGCCCTTAGACGCTAATGGCGCGCAGTCAGTTTGGCTGCAAAGGCTCAATCGGCTCTACAGCGGAGCGAGGACAGCGTTTTGTTCAAACTATTCCGCCTTCAAGTGCCCGAAGAAGCCTCGTGCAAGCGACCATAAGCGTTCCCGTTTTGCAGCTGTGTGTAAGTTGTTAGGATACGCTGGTCTGAGCGAATAGTAAACGTTCAGTTACAAAAGTATACGTTGCTCCCTCTCCCTCCCCCCGCCCCCATTCACTGACAAAACAAAAACGATTCGAATCATGCTGCCCTGCGTAAACCCCACGTGAACAAAGCTATTGATTTACGAAGCTCTCAAAGGTAAATGTGATGCGACAGAGGGGATGACAATTGGGGCAATTAATGGCTAAGATGATTTGAGAGAATCGCTGCACCATAGGTTGACTGCCAGACAAATTTTGTCACCGCACCGTATAAAATTGTTCTTCCAAGCACTAAAATTGTTCATATGGCACAATTGTATTTTTTCTAGTTTTCTGTTGTCGAAGAGCTGCACACGAGGTTACCCCTTCAAGCCCATGAAGATGTTTGATTAAGTACATTTCCCCAAGAGACCCTCGCAACAAAGTAGAGGCTCCTTAGTTGTCACACCGCGTTGATGCCTTCGCGGTAAACGTTTGTTATAGTTCAAAGGCCTGTGGATCGCCCGTGTGTCAGAGGTATTCGACGCTATCAGCTTTCATGCGGCGCAGTTTGTAATAACCAAGTTATCACTAGCTGTGTTCACCAAGGAGCCTGCGACATCCCGGCGCATTCGTTACTGTCCCAAATGAAAACCTAGACTGGTCGCATTAAAGTAATGTAGAATAAATGATTCCTTGTGCACTGAAGTAAAGGAAAGTACGTATTGAACCATAAATACTAGTTAACAGCTACGCAAATCAGTATAGTCGTGATTTTTGCACAACTACACAAGCTTTTGTGTCATTGTTGCTTCAAGAGAACGAAAAAAAAAAACGACGTTCAGGTCAAACGGATGTTGTTCCGGCAGTTGAAAAAAAAAGCCATTCCGGTTATCATATAACGCAGTGTGATAGTACGAAACTGACAAAACAAGCTCATCGGTGATTTTATGGTGCCACCGAACGTTTCCACCAGAATAGGCCTTACCCAGCCAGCTGGTAAACAAGGAGAGCCGCAAGAAAGAGCTGGTAGTCTGCCGAGATGTACCAGGTATAGGCGTTGATTCCCTGCAAATACCATAGGCATTATACGATGTTTTAGAGACCAACGAGATGAGCGTCAACGTTTATGAAACAAACGCAAAACCTAGCAGGTCATCTCATTCGGGTGTTTTCTAAAAGAGACGCAGATGGAAACTTCGAGGGATATACAGAAAAAAAAGAAAAAAGTTATGCAAATGTTTGTAACCAGACAAAAGAACCTTGAAGGTTTCCAAATGATTCCACAATTATCGTGTAGCGTAGGTCAGCACAATGTGACATTTGTGTTTCCGGACGCCTATTCCCAATTGGGTGCAATGTTTTTGCCGGGAACTGATATTCGTGCTTGTGTAGTGATGCGTTGCGCGAGTCACGAACCTTCGCTGCTCTCAAAGAAATAAGGTATGGGGCGCAGTATTGCAGCAAACTTATCTATACCAAGTACGGCCTAAAAGCGGTTCTCAGAAACGTGCAGCTTAAAGTATATGTAGTGTAGAGCGCGAGATTTAAGGTACATAAAACACCGGTTAGAGACAACTGCATGTGTGTGTGCATTACGAGATGAGTTGGCCATTGCGTCTCGTGCTTTTTGCGACACGATTGCCGCGTTCGAAGGCTCCCTTTTATCACAGACCCCGCCCTTTACGTCAGGCCTACCTCAGTCGACGCAAACGTGCAAAACTGCAAAACGAAAGCGTCCCTTAAAGCCTTGGGCACATAGAGCAAACATTTATGACCAACTTTGCTAGTCAGAAAAAGAAGTAGCGACATGACACAGAATGTTTGCTGGCTCGCGCTACATGGAGAGAAAAAGAGGCGAACGTCGCCACGCGTTCGCTGCTTCGTAATCAATGTGGCAAGAAGGCGTAAAACATTTTAATATCCACGCACTGGACAAAGTAGTAGTTTTTGGTGTTGCTTATTGTTTGATAATATACAAATACCTTCCCATTGGCTCATACGTATATTATTGCCCACATACTTCTTATTGCGATTGTTCGACGTAAGCCAGCGAAAAAAAAAAATAAAACCATACGCTGGCAGCCTTATAGCCCTGCTAGTCTTCCCGCTTCCAGCAATTCTTTTGAATGAAAGAGATAAATAAAAAGAGATAAAAGAGTTACAGAAAACAAGGTGGAATAAACAAGCAAATTAAGAAAATCTGCGCCTCTCACATGGGAGGCGAAAACAAGCCACTGCACTAAAAACTAGGACGAGATGGTGGCTCCGGAGCAGAGATATTATCACGCTGTCGGACCCGTTCAATAATTTTGGTAAATCTATGCCGCATTTCGGGCTTGTTAAGACGTCTTTACTTTGTTATTTCTGGCAAATCATCAGTACTCGCCTCTATGACATAATTGGAACCCACGGTCTCTGCTCAAAACGTCTTTCTTAACAAAACTTGGGGTAATCGTCGTATTGACAATGGAAGTTGAAGAGAAGTACGGCGTCATAAACCGCGTAAATACGTACTTTGATACGCAACTGCAAGCTTTGTGCTTGCCTGTTGGCTGAATAGTGTTGAAGCTTGCATACGTAACATGGCCGCATCTCTTTTTACACTTGCGAGGAAGCAGGATATTTCCTATCTAGCGGCTGCAGCACGCCACTCATCGCCATGTTTTCTTCTTTATTTCCGACACTACATTTAAACAGAGCTGCAGCGGTCCATCAGAAGGCCAGACGTTCCCTAAATGCGATAATGCACGCCATACGACTTGTGTAAAAAGGCGCTAATCATGAATTTGTGCTTGTGTCTACTTGCAACTTGTTCGCCGTTACTAGCAGGCGAACTGGAATCCAAAGCATGATGGTAGCAGCAATTCTGAACTTGTGGCGTTATTGGAGGGCAACTTATGCCTATTGCCTCATGACAGTTGTAAGGTGCAAAGACGCGTTTAGGGTGTCCGCTTGTCCGTACTATAGTGTGCGGTGGCCGAAATTACGAACAAAATTGATAGCATTATGTATGCTGACAGGACTTTGCTGCATTAAAAATGCTCATAGCAGCCTGCTTCCCAAGCAATCCTAACCTTTTTCTGTATTGCCTGTGTTTTCCCTGCGGCTGTGATGGAAACCGAAAGCAGGGAGAGCGTACGCATTGACGTGCTGGTGTGCCCTGGCCGAGGCCCTTGTAGTCAACCATATACGGCGATGTGGCCACTATAGTTGATGAACTGAGCAAGTTCGCTGATGATAACACGTGGTCGTATCTACCTAGTCATTTTAAAGCGAATAGCTTTCTTCTGCTTTTCGCCCGTTTCTGTGGTGTTCTGCGGTCGGACTTTTTCCGCCAATGCAAAGACTGCAACCGAGTTTTAGGGTGCGTTTGTTGCCAAACGCCAACTAGCTCTTTGATTTCCTTGTGAATGTTAAACAGAGCTAAAAAAATTCACCAACGATTACGATGCTCTCTAATGCTAAATTTGAGGGCAGCTCTATAGGTGTTTTCATTTCGTGATATATTGACTGGCGTGGACAATCTATTTCGTGCGGTACATTGCAAACAAAGCGAAGTGTGGTGCGACTGCCTCACTAATCGGAATGTTGCGAGAGGTAGCGCGTGGGTGACGCGTGGTCGCGATTCACAGCAGCAACCGCAGACAATCCTCCGCTCCTGCATCGCTTTGTTTCCATACATGGGGCGATATAACGTAAAATGATTCCAAACTGTTTTGATTCCAAACTCCGAACGTCAAATTTACGTAACCACCGACGCAAGCATCGGGCGGTGACCCGCAGCGTTGTCTGAACAACCCAAACACTTTCCTCGTTTATAGGAGGTCACCTTTGTTCGCTTTCAAAACCAATAACATTGCCTAAACTCAGCAGCTTTTCTTATCTAATTGGCTGACAAGAGGCGAGGAGCACGCTCTGGTGGAGAGGGTTTCGATGGGGCCGAGCCAGCACAGTGAAAATAGATAACCGGATGAAGAGGGTGGTGCCGGCTTCTCCGATTTGTCCGCTTCGCCTTACATAGCTTGCGGTGGCTGGTCGAAAATCGCGGCGGCGTGCAACGGAAAGATAAGAATGCCGCTAAAGCGGATCCTCAGCAAGGAAGAGTTGGCAGAGCGATGTCGTATGCATGCCGAAAGGGCTCGAAAACGTTTTACTGCCACACAAGAAGATTTATCATGCGCAAATAAATACATGCTCACCGGCAGGTGCGAGTAGCAAGGGCCTGAGCGATCCGCGAGCAGCCATCTTCTATTCCTTTCGGAACGGGGCAGTCTGTGGCTATTAAGAAAAATTCTCAGTTTTGTTCGGCATATTAATGCATTTTTTTCGCATACACGTCACTTTGTCGTGGTGGGTTTCTCCGGTTCTGTGACGTCGCGTGAGAGACAGGCAAAGTGGGCGTAGCCAGAAAGCATTGGACCAATAGCAGAAGGCTAATGGTGAAAAGCCGTCGAATCAGGAATGATTATTTTTCTTTTGTGCGGGTTAATCATGCATAATCAGTGTGTACACGTTATATCGAATGGGGTGCTATTGCGGTTTTCGTGACCTCGCGTGACAGACAGCCAAAGTTGGGAGTGGCCCGAAAATGTTTTGACCAATCGTGGAGGCTGATTGCGAAAATTGGAATCAAAACAGCTTGGAATCATTTTACGTTATAGCGCCCATGGTATCAGAAGCACTCGCCGCATGCCGTCGGTGAACAGACGACGGCACTTGGTAGTCTACATGTCGCGTGCCTCCGTGTTTTAGGGTGGTGACAGCTGGGTCCAAGGTTGCCTAACGGCGGCTGTAGTCACCGCCAAACTAGAAGGGCCGCCATCTTGGTCCCCAGCGTATGCCCAGCCTGCTTTGAGATGTACGCGCGTTTAGAGAATATCGACAAAGCAGCTTTTCAAAAGCATCTTCCTGCTGAGCACGATTGATATTGCAGGATCGATCGTTTACTGTGGCATTCACGTCTTCGGAAAGGGCTATTCGTAGAAGTACGTGTTGTTTCACGCCCGTTATAGAGCTCGATGTGGCGCAAATCCAGTGTCATCTCGTTTCTCATATTCAGAATGTTGCTAAGGCTTAATTAACTTTTCCCAGGTGAGTTCGTGCGACAGACAGAAAAACATCTGAGCATTATCTACTAATCTGTAAGCATTCTTACGCCGCTTCTCTGTTTCATCAAAATTACGTTTCCTTGGTAGTATTGAAGTAACGCGTCTCACTTTTATCTCACTATTCTTCGACGTCGTTTTTGACACAGAAAACTTCTTTTTCTTTTCTTTTTTGAGTTAATCGCGTGAGGACGCTGGATCAAAATAGATCTTCGCAATTTTTTCGTTCATTTTATTTGTTAAATTTTGGTATAATTTTTTCGTTATTTAATCGCGCGAAGACGCTGGATTAAATTGACCTTCATGATTTCGTTAGTTCATTTTCACTTTTCTTATTATATATATATATATATATATATATATATATAAATTGTTCCTAATAGATTCTAAAGCTACCAGTGTTCTACATTTACGCAATTATAACGACTAATTGTGCTAACTTTGCCAATTACGCATTTTGTGCAGATGCAAGGCGTTACGGAGATTTTGCTGGGGTACCCCGCAAAGAATGCTTACACATTAAAATTATCGCTGGAGCAGTACCATTCTCGAAATAAGAAAAATGGTGCATGCAAACAAGACCAAAACTGCGCTACACCCCGAGTCAATCCCCTGAAGCTCTATACAGAAACTGGTGAACTGAACGTTCCCAATGTATCAATTTAACACGTAGCTATGCATTTATTGAAAAATATTATCGAGGTTGCTGTTGTGACACAAAATAGCGCATGTATGGCTCAAGAGCCGAGTTGGCATAGTCGCAAGCGCCCTTTTATTTACACGCATTTTAGTGGGGAAGACTGACACAATTCACGCCAAGTTACTTTATTGCATTGCTTGCCTGGCATGCAAAAACCCGCTCGACGAATATCAGAGGTACATGGGAAATCCGACAAGCATACAAACATGTGTACGAATTATGAACAGTAGTATCAGATTTCAAACAGCAATTTGCCCAACAGGGACGCGCGTATAAAAGTAATATTGATCATTTTTATCATTTTTCAATGCATGTACTGAAAAAAAAACCTGAAAACACAGCGGCTGGGAGCCAAATTAAAGCTAAAATGAGCTACACAAGTGCACAATACTGATGCGAACAAATCAAAAATAACCTATTTACGACAAATCAGCTGAGGAATACAGTTTGCTACATTGATCACAGTGGGAAAGCAATCAATGCGATAATACCTGCACCAGTAGTACTTTGAGCATGGACACATACATGAACCGAAATATTGGAGAAAGCAAGCGACATAAGAAAATTACCCCAAGTAAAACACTGAAAATTACATGACATGGTAAAATATTGTACAGAACAAAAACATGTGAGCAACCTGCACTTAGCTATGACTGCTAAAAACCAAGTTAACAAAATGCATGATTTGAATGAAAGCATGCCAGCTTTCTTGGTTTCCGGTACCTTTTACAGGCTGGTAGTGATGAACAGCAAAAAGAAAATATAACAGGAAAATATTTTACAACTATTTTGAATACACGCCTATGTAACGTTAAGCAGAGAAGGCATCAATTTCCCTTGATCATCAATGTGTGGCATTGAAGTTGCGTAGAGTCCTTAACAAACGCACAGTCCTCAACGAGTCAACGAGTCAACACACAGCTTCTCGTACTTATGCCCTGCAGATGTCTTCGCATAAAAAAATTTGGTCACAACTGCAGCACTACTCTGAAGTCTAAGTCAACTGCAGAGCTATTCCAAGTTTGCGGCAGCACAGGTTTTGCTTGATGCCCCGTTTACCCGTTGTGCATGCTGTTGTCGAAGGTAAATCTTCAGTCTTGTTCTTACATAGTATTCGAGAAGCATTTTCTCTACTTTAGGCTTGTGCAAGTCGCAACATCCTAAGTGCATCTTTACAGACTTCTGCAGGGCATTCAAAATGCTTGAAAATGGTTTCTTGAGCTTCATGACTTCATCCATTTCAGCCAAAAGTTTTGAAGTTCTCTTCACAATCTATCAAAATACTCATTACAACCTGGCTTGGCTGAATGAGGTTTGCAGAATTCTTCACATATTCCTTCAGGTGAATGAGGCTGCTGTATTAGACAAAAGAACTGTCAATCAATACTTGTTCACAGCTCTTGCAGCTGTCTATAGACTTCATAATAGACTTGACAAGAAAACTACCCACATAAGCTATGATGTCGCACTCCACAGTCGTGAGATCAATCACAAACAGATTCTCCAACTCTTCAGACTGCTGGCTGGGGTTTTCTGCCAGCTTCTTCAGGCTTGGATCAAGGAGGTCAGCCAAATAACTACTGTCATCAATGTTGTAGCTAGAAGACTGAGGTGTATGCAGAAACTGGCTAACAGAAATGGCCTTCAGTGCGAATTTCACATCTTATGCACTTGGTAAAGGTTTCTTGAGTCTCACTACTGAGAAAACATTTTCAAGGTAATCCTGGATTA
Source organism: Dermacentor silvarum (assembly GCF_013339745.2). Lineage (NCBI taxonomy): Eukaryota > Metazoa > Arthropoda > Arachnida > Ixodida > Ixodidae > Dermacentor > Dermacentor silvarum. The sequence goes on from NC_051154.1 coordinate 443,045,386, forward strand.
ACCTACCAGTGAGAAGGTACAGGTATCCGTGCTTCGCCAGGAGCTCCATGACAGGCGCACAACAACAGTTGTCGACACCAAGAGACCGGCTTGAGATGGCTTCCAATGTGCAGTCACTCCCATGTTCATTCGACTGAACGCGGCACATGCAAGCTCCAAGGTTCTGAACGCTTCCTTGTGCTTTGCGAGATCAAAGTGGTTTAATGTGACGATGGGGTGTAGTGATGACATAAAAGTGTACCACTTAAGTCACAAGGTCAAAAAACATTCAATTGCTTCTGCTTCCGGCTTAAAGACGTTTTGCTTGATTAGATACCGAATGGCAGGAAGTGCTTCGCGGAACATTTGCACTGCGATGTTTACTTTCATTTTTGTGAAATGTCCGTTGCTAACGTGAAAGTACGACAGTTTATTAGCAATGTTGAGGTCCATGTTGCTATCATATTCGAGAACAGCCTTAACATGTTCAATGCTTACAGTTCTCCCTGGGATGCCATGCTCCTTTGCCGTCTCTACCACCAGGGTAAAACTGCCTGCATGAAGAAGCTGACCACGAATATTTTTCAAAACGTGAGCAGGATCGGCCATGAAATGTAGCTCCCTGCCATCCAAGTGGGGGTGTGCAATAGAGCAGATAGTGTTGGGCTGCTGAGCACGAGGTCGCGGGATCGAATCCCGGCCACGGCGGCCGCATTTCGATGGGGGCGAAATGCGAAAACACCCGTGTACTTAGATTTAGGTGCACGTTAAAGAACCTCAGGTGGTCCAAATTTCCGGAGTCCCCCACTACGGCGTGGCTCATGATCAGATCGTGGTTTTGGCACGTAAAACTCAATAATTTAATTTAGTTTCTGAGTGTCTGTGGCTTGAAATTCAAGGAGGCGCCACACAGCCCCGTTTGCGCCTTCCATGTCACTCAATTAAGTGAAACACCAGCTCCTTCAAAATCCTTCCGTCAACTTAACGACCAGTAAAGTGGTAAGCGATGACTTGCTTCCATCTTGTGTTTAAACCCCCAACCATACACACAAGGGCATGGTTGGCGACATTCGCGGTTGATTTCAGTAGAATCGTACCTCCAAAAAGACAATCGAGGGAGCGATCATGTTCGATGCCCTGGCTGATCTCCATTTCGTCCATGAAGAGCACACAGCCTTTCTCTTCGATTGTTTCCGCCTTACGTTTTAAAACTTCCAGCCCCTCAGTAAGGATGCCAGGCAGGAAACGAATGTTCTGCATTCTCCAAATCCAGGTTCTGTTTGAAGGCAACGGATATGACAATGACCTGAGAAATTCGTAGCATGTCGTACCGCATGCATGCTTGATTTAGAGAGCTACTTGTGTAGTCTTCTGCGACCACTTGCGAATCCTGGTTTTTGTCGCCAGAGCGTTTGCTTGATCTGCAGCAAGAAATGTTGATGATTTTAATGCATTTAGTTCTTGCTAAGCTAACTTCATTTTCTTGTTTAGACTCCGCACTTTTGACCTGGCTTGCTCATGCAGTCGTAACCAATTTTGTCACTTCCTCTTTAGGTCGCTATTTCATTTCCGGAGCTCACCAGTTTCTCGGTGCAACATCAACAGTGTGGGAGTCGTGCCGCCTCCAAACATAAAGGCAGTTGGCGTGGTTGTTTGACCATGTGGCGAAGCAGTACTGTCTGCGTCATTTGCTACAATGTTGGGACGAAGATGTGGCAGAATGGCTGCTGGTACGCCATCACGGCTGGACTGAGGAGTGCCGTCTGTGTCACTCGCTACATTGTTGGGGGGCACATTTGGTGGAGAGGCGACTCCTAACGCACGATGACACCACCACTCGCGAGTGTTGTCTGTACCATGCGCTGCCTTGTCGAAAGGCCTTTTGGACGGAGCATTGTGGCTAGGAATCTTTACGTCGCCAGGATGTAAAGGCAGCTGAGGAACATCTCGAGATGTGCAAACACGTTTGGTGTCGGACGAATTTGCAGGTGTCAAGGCACAAGTGCGCTTCTTTGGAGACTTCCGGTGTTTTTCAGCGGCTGAAAAAAATTAAGGACGCCAACATCACTACAATGAAATGGTTGCCTATGCTTTTTTTATTTAGGAAACAGCTTAGATACCCATTTTGGCTTTATAGAGTAAAAATTACAAGGAAAATGTTCGAAGTTTTTTTAAAGTGAAACGCGCCACCCAAAGCACTTTATGGACCGTTTCAGGTGCTTCGAGTAAAAAATAAAATAAAAGAAGAACAAGTTACCTCCATGCAATTGGTCCAATGAGTTCAGATGTTTTTTTTTTGCGAACATAAATTAGATGGACGAATGGGGAAGCGAAATGGAAGTTTTTTTTTCTTCGAAAATAGATTTTATATATGTACTTACCACCATAGGGAAACAGAGTAGGGACAGCATCCGGCCTCAGCTCTATGAATCCATCTAGCCTGTTCTGTTCAAAACTTGCATCTTCGAAATGTGCCTAAAATAAAAAAGACAATCTTAACAAAATTATTTGAAAACAGCATAAGTTGTTTCAGTTGCTGGAAACGTATTGTAATGTGCATCCCAATGAAAAATTTATTACCTCCTATTTTTTGCAATTAAATATTTAGGCCATGCGCTCAACCTTCCCCAGTGATGCACCAAATGACCTACAGAAAGCGTATCTTGAAACATTCCAATATTATACGCGCGTCGAAATTACGAATTAACATATACATATCAAGTTAGTTTTAAACATTGTTTGAAATAAATCGGGCCTTACATCACCATGAAAGACACGCGAGTGCATAAATGGTTGCCTATGCTTTTTTTATTTAGGAAACAGCTTAGATACCCATTTTGGCTTTATAGAGTAAAATTTACAAGGAAAATGTTCGCAGTTGTTTTAAAGTGAAACGCCCCACCCAAAGCATTTTATGGACCGTTTCCGGTGCTTCGAGTAAAAAATAAAATGAAAAAAGAACAAGATACCTCCGTGCAATTGGTTATGTGCTCGTTGAACGAAACGTATTTCGTCTAAATCACTTGGTTGTTCGTGCCTAAATCACCATAAGCGATTTTATCATTAAATCACCACAATCGGCCTCTACGGCCAGGCTTGTTTGAACTACGTTTGACAAGTTCGGTTGAGTGAAAAAAAGTCCATGAAGATCTCTACACGACCGATCGCTAGCGAGGGAGGACGCTCGATCTCTCGCTGCTATTACCAACTGGTATCAAAAGCGATCATGACCTGTTACTTAATTATGCGCTACGGGAATCTTTATGTAGAACTTGGCGACAGAAAGTTGGAGTGGACAAATGAGCCTACATACACAGTTTGGCAGTACACGACATGGGTTTTTATCTTTTGCAACCAGACCGGTCAATTACTTTTGATAACACATGTATAAGAAATAATCATAATCATAAATTCCACCACCGTGCGAAATTTCAGCACAAACAGCACAGCGAATTATTTATTGTTTTCGTAGATCCAATAAATATGCAGCACACTACGTACAAAGCAGATTGCTGAACGTAGATGAACAATGCGCAAAACTCTGAACTGCCGAGCATTCCAAGATTGAAATGCGGCTGCCAAGTTAGAACATGTTGTACAATGAGGCTTAGTTATGAACATTTACGTTTCATGCCTTCTTAATACGGCGTAATGGAACGCATACCCTCCACTTGCGCGCACGCTGCATTACCGATCGCCTACGGGCGGCCGTCGCAGGCAGCTATCAGTCCACGCTCGCAAAAAACATACACGTATGGAGCACTTCAAAAATACGGAATAGAGCAATAAGTACGCGCGCAAATACATGGTGAAGCGAGATATAATACTCACAGCGCAAACACCGCAGTGGGCTACCAGCGGTCCCTCTTCACTTGCACAAGCCAGCGCTTTCTTCGGTTGGGGCTAGCCGGGAAGCGATACATTCGTGTGCCCTTCCTGCAGTGGTTTGTGCATTGCGGAACGCAACACCCGGGTAATTTCGGTGCTCACACAAGTCTGAACGTGCTCACCGTGCTATAATGGTGCCAATAAATACTTCTCGTCGAGAGCGAAAATCACAGCCCGTCAACAACAGCAAGACGACAGCCTTATGCGCACGGCGACGGCATGCCGACTGGGGACCAAGATGGCGCGGCAACGCGTGCTGGCAACACTGCTCAACGGTGGGCGGCGGCACAAGCAAGGTCAAAGAGTGGCACCATCCTAAAAGACGGAGGCGCGCGACATGTAGGCTCCCTAGACGGCATGCTACTTTGGCGCCATCTGGTAGCGGTCATCGCCTCGGATCACATCTTGCGCGGCATTACGCTTTTCTTATCACACTTTCGCCATACCCTCCTTCTCCGCTTTCGTCATTGCACTCTCTTCGCTATCACTGTCTTTCTGGCCCCGCTATGCTCCGCGTTCGCTCTTTCATCGTTCACCGTGCTCGTTCACTTGGTTACGCCGGAACGCAGGAACGGGCGCCTAATTAAGAGCTGCGCTCTAAAATACCAGGAGAAAAAAGGTACACGTAACATGCGCTTTCCTTGCAGCGCATGTCACATGTATCTTTAAATTGTCGTATTTTTTTAGCGCTATTTCACATTCATAATGACACTTTACCAACCCACACAACTTACCGCACTTGTTAGCTCTTTGATACGCACGTGCTGTATAGCGCGAGAGCTGCGTGGCGTCTGAAGGTTTAGATACTGTGGTGTGTGGTGGCGCTGTGTCATGCATCTCTGCCGCAGTGACCGACTGTTGCGGGGCGCGTTTGTTAGCGAAGTGCGCTGCGCGTCTCTCACCGATACGGGCCGTTTCGTCTTGTCGGCTCACCACAACATTGCTAAGGCCGGATTGAAGAAACTAGCGCAGATGAAAGTGCAGCGGAGCAGCCGTTTTCATGCCATCGTCGACACGGGGCCGCCACTGCGCTGTCGTCATGCAGTATTGGTTCTGCTGCTGTCGCCGTCGGACCGTCATCATCTCCATCATCGTCATTCCATCAACGTCAAACCGGAGTCTTCACGTTGTCATGCCGTCAACCAAAACTTGTCGGTGATCATTTGCACCGCCCTCATAAAAAGCTTTGTAGACCTCAGCAGCAGACTTCTGAAGTATTGCTATTGTGTCCATTTGATTTCTGGGGTCTCACTAAGGTTTTTGCATACTTTGACAATAATCTTCGATGGTTTCTGCAACATGTCGTGCGTATCTTTTGGCGCTCTGTAGCGTTGATGAAGCATGAGTCTGTGTTCGAATACCAAATGCATTGATTTTTCATTTCTGAATGCTCACATAACCGTATGGCGCTGTGCTCTTGCTAGATAGCGTCTCCAAAACTTTATTAGGAGTGTTTTATAGATTATACATTTTATACATTATATTGCCTTCCACCGGTGCTAACATATGGGGCGGAAACTTGGAGGTTAACAAAGAAGCAAGAGAACAAGTTAAGGACCGCATAAAGAGCGACGGAACGAAAAATGTTAGGCCTAACATTAAGAGAGAGGAAGAGAGTGGTGTGGATCAGAGAGCAAACGGGGAAAGCCGATATTCTAATTGACATTAAGAGGGAAAAATGAAGCTGGGCAGGCCATGTAAAGCGCAGGATGGATAACCGGTGGACAATTAGAGTTACAGAATGGATACCAAGAGAAAGGAAGCGTAGTCGAGGACGGCAGAAAACTAGGTGGGCTGATGAAGTTTGAAAATTTGCAGGGGCAAGTTGGGATCAGCTAGCGCAAGACATGGGGTAATTGGAGATCACAGCGAGAAGCTTTCGTCCTGCAGTGGGAAGAAACATAGGCTGATGGTGATGATGATGATGATGATGATAGTAGAACTCGAGTTTTCACTAGCAAGATCTGCAGTTGTACAACTTGTTTCAATGTCAAGAAAGTTATTGAACCATATAGTCATCTAAAGAAAGCCGATACACTGACGCAAAATCATGTCCATAAAATATAAAGAAAATAAAAAAGAAACTATTGAAAGAATGTATGCACAGAAAAAAAAGTCCCTGAATTTTCGGGTGGCGATAACGACCGAACAAAGTACGGCGAGCTTTGTAGAAACAAAGTTTGCGGATACCATGTGCTGTGGGAATCAGTTTAAGCCAAGCTTTCATTGATGTTAGTGAAATACACAGTTTTTGTTTATCGACCATTTGCAAGTTCAGAGCACATGACCGAGTTGGACAATGGATCACACTCACGGCGACAAAGTCATGACAACGATTGAATGAAGATGTCAGTATCACATGACCACGTGTCGACGACGACATGACGAAAACAGAATGAGGAGACAAGAATGACTACGCCATAATGAGGACAATTGAAAAATCACAAAGGCATGGTTACGACTGCAGGATGACGATGGTATTTATTCAGGTAGCTCACAGGCTCCAGGGTTGGAGTATTAAGTGAGAGGGCGTACAGAGTATTTACAAAAGAGAAGAAGAGCGCAACCTTATGCAGAAGTTAACGCTACAAAAAGGAGAGAGAGAGAGAAGTCATAGCGGAAAGGCATGGAGGTTAACCAGGCTGATCCCGGTAGGCTACCCTGCGCTAATAAGCAATAATCTCGCGAACAGTTTATTTATTAGTAAGACAGTGATGACTTGACGACAATGTGATGACGACGTCGAAATGTCGTCGACGACAGAGTCACGACGCTGTAATGACGATGATTGTATGATGACGACAGCCTGACGACAGCGGCAAGACGAGAATGGGATGACGACTGCTGAATGAGGACGAGTGCATGATTAGAACGGCTTGACCATGACGCCATTATGACGATGGAATGACCACGACGGAATGATGACGAGGGAAGGATGGTGACAGCGTGAAGAAGGCGGCGTGATGACTATAAAATGACAACGCAGAGGAGAAGACAGAGTGAAGGCGGCGGTATGATAACGACGGCATGACGACGAAGGAATGATCATCACAGAATGAAGACAATGAAGTGACAACGACTGAATGACGACTACGGTGTGTTTCTCTTGGAGCTCACGTTGGAGCTTACGTATACACCATCTGACACACCGGGCCGCTTCGGTTTACGCTATATCCGGTACCGGCTTTCACTATGACCATACCGGGCAACTGCAAGGCAGGAGCTAGCAGGCAGCAGGACACCAGCCGGGTTTCGAAAATTTGGGGGAAGAGGCAGAAAAAGCTTCTATTTTATACCGACAACGCTGAACCCTATCCATAACGACTAGGATGCGAACATTTCGATGAGCCTCACCCTGTACCGACTGGTACCGAGAGTGAATGCTCTATACATCAACTACATTAGATGAAGTTGCCCTGAGGTGGAGGGGAGGGGGATATATTGAGCGCTACTTTTCTAGGCCGGTGATTAGCCGTGATTTGGCGGTAATTAGCCGGTGATTTGGAGGCCTACGGAACCTGGGCGGCGACAATCCTGTGTTTTGCAAGCTCTCTATAGATCATCCACGCTTCCGGACTTACTAGCCATACCGTTTTCTCCTCTTTTCTCATTCAGGCACTTCAACCATCCTATTTGCCATAGAGAAGCTGAAGTAAAAGGCGGGAAATATTACGGAAGACCACAGTGGCAAAGAGTTCACAATATTCGCCGACTCTTTAGATGCCCTAAAGGCGCTCACGGCAACGTCCAGATTAGGCACGTGGGCGCAGGATATTAAGGTCGCATGCGCATCCCTTCATCGGGACAACGGCAGGGCTGTCCGACTGGATTGGGTCCCGGGGCACTCGGGCAGCATCGGCAACGGTGCGGGCCACAGTGCAGCGAGCTAGCTGTTATTTTCCCGCTCATCTCCCCTGGGCCCAGTTCCTCTCATTCCTGTGCATCTGGATCCGGAGGAGGAGCGCGTGCGACCTAAAGTGCAAGCTGAACAGGAGCTGAAGGCGAAGATACCGTAAAATGCCCACCCTTTGCCCAAGGGGCTTCCTTGGGGCGCGAAACTCCTGGTGCATAAGGCCAGGACGGGCCCAGCACTCAACGAAGACGTCCTGGCTGAGTGGTGCACGTACGCCGCTTCAAGGAAGACGCGAGGTCATGAGAGGCAACATTTGGACAATGAGAAGGAGGAAGAGACGGAGGCGAACGTGATGTCAACACCAGTGACGTGCAGTACGTGCGATATCGGTGCTTGACCGACAGTCAGGCATCTATTGTGGGACTGTACCGGTCTCGCGGCCGTAAGAGACAAACACAAGGAACGCCGCATTACCTCACTGGAGGCATGGACCACGCCACCCCCTCAGGCCGATGCCCGACGAACTATCAACTCCTTATGGGAGTTTGTGCGCGAGGCCGCCTTGACTGGCAGGTTATGAATGTGTAGTTTATTTTTTTCCCCTTGTGAAACCCGCCATTGACCCTTACTCCTGCTTAGGCCACTGAGCCATCCTTTTCATTAAAGTTCATTCTCTCTCTCTCTTTTGCCTAGACCTGCGGGACTTCACCATTGGAAACAAACATCGTTGTAAGCCTGCTGCTGAAAAGCGCGAATTAGTTCTTTAATTGTTGCTCGGAAAGCTTGGAATCGGCATTTTCTTTCATCCAGGTTTTGCGGAAACGGAACGGCTGCAAAGAGGGGGTAAAGAAACGGTTGGTGGTATTTGGTCACCGGTCCTTGCTTGACGAGCGAGACACAATACGATAATTGGTGGTCAGCGGCGGATGCCTTTCGCGGTGACGGCACTGAAATCAGGCAGGTGAGTTGCTCATGACACTGCCCGATTGTACCCGACACGCTGTGGGGCGATTAGGGCTGGCTGGTACTGAGCAAACGCGGGGCGCGGATGACGACGCGATGAGCACTCAATAGTACACAAAGCTGTCCGCAAGAAGAGTGATAGTCGGTGCTATTTATTCATTGCGCACGCCGCGTCTATTGGGGCCATCGTTGACCGTCGTGGAAAACCTTTTCTGAACAGGCGTTTACTCGGTAAATGTACGCGAGCCTAAAGAGCCGCGTCGGCAGCTTTCTTTGATGAATGGCCCGCAATTACTATGCTATCAAATTTCCCAAAGATCGTGCCCCGTCACAATAGTGGGACGGGGAGACACCGCATGTCAATCACCCTGCCGCCTTAATTTGCAGAGGCTTACAACTTACAACTATTCATTTGCGCCCGTTGTGTTGGGCACTGTTGCTTTGCGCGGTGTAAGATTGCTTTTCGTTCGTAACCCTTCCCTGGTTGCGTTTTAAAGCGAAGCTTTCTATGTCTCACTGATTCGTTCGTGAGCGCAGAAAACCACGGCAAGAAAGCCAACGCACGCAATGGAACTATCTGCGCATCTGCGCACACAATAGAACAACGGTGCACGGTATACGTATCATAGAACACTACAGTTTACATTCGCAGCTCTACCGATAAGAACAATGGGAACTGCAACGCCACGCTACCCAGACGGACTGTATATATCTGCGTTGGATTACGCGCGTCACGCAATGCATTCCTGGCCGACACCACGGGTAGGCCGCGGGTGCAGCGCACGGCAAAAGAGGCTGCCGTACGCGAACGTAAGCGCGAGCGCGATCGTGCCCGTAAGGCCAATCCCGGTATCGGCAAGGGCAGAGCCTCTGACCGTCTACCACAGCGATCACAAGGCAATACTGTGCTAGTGTAGAGTCATACGGAAAAGTGCGAGCGTGTGCGTGTAATCAACGGCTACATGATTTAAAATAAAGGCTATGCAACTTAACAAAATGTGTCCTAATTCAACTACAACGTTAAAAAATACAATCCTAAACAAGCAATCAAATCACATATGCATCGCATCGGGGTTCATTGCGTGGTCGTTGGCTTTGGACTTAAAAGATTGATTCAGTTTGCATGGGAGAAAGCTTCGCGTTCAACCATCTTTCTTTAAGAAAGGGGCTTTTTTCTTGTATTTTGTCTTTAGGGAGAGGAGCCAGCAGCCTTAACCATTGGGGCTAGACAAGGTTTAATGCTTTAATAGCCGGAAGACCACATTCATAGCCACTCAGTATATTGGGCTGTAAATGTTTGGGGCGGGGCACCGAAGGGTAGAAAACGTGGTCGCGTTGCCGATGAAGCGTTCTCGACTTAACTTGTGGTGCTATGCACCATCGCCTGTGCCGATATGGGGTTGCCCTATGTGTGCCCGTTCGAACTTGTATTTCTATGCATATAAAGGTTGTAATAAGTTGTTAATACAAATTTCCTTCAAGCTTCACCCATATCTGCTTCAAATCCATCGTAAGCCTCCAGCGAACCTATCGCCGCTTTTCTTAGCGGCAGTATTGTTCACTTGTGTAGACCGTCTCCTGCCGTGCGTCTCGGACGTCCAAGTGAGGAAGCAACACCTGTACCCTCGAGAGAGAGGGAAATAACCTGGACATTACTATCGTATCCTTATTATTGCATCGCACACACACACACACACACACACACACGCACAAAAAAACATGTGTTGCAATAAGGGTTTTTCGAGTGGCAGTCAGCCGCTCACCCCTGTCAGGACACTGGTATACGTACGAGTGTGAGCTCTTCATACATGTTGCGGATGTTGAACAAGAGAGCCCACCAGTAGTTGGAGACGTCTTCGTAGAACTTGTCGTAAACCAACGAAGTGGTTGGTCCCGTAGCAAACAGGGGCAGCAGCGAGAAGCAGCATGCCACGAACACCAGGGGCAACACAAGCCTGTCATGACAGGGCGAAAAGAGATGGCGTATACCCTTACTAGAGGAAATGGTCGGAGAAAAGAAAGACCGGGGCCGAGTTCACAAAGCTCGTAATGAGAGAGAAGATTCCCCGCATTAAGAAATGCGCCAAGGCGCATTTCTTAACGCGGGGCAAGTTAAGCGGGCGCAAGTTAAGGTTAACTTGAAGCCCGAGCTTGACGTGATCTAGATGACGCTGGCGTGAACGTGTCCCAAGACACTCATTGCGTTCCCTTCGGCGCGTTAACGTCAAATGTCATATTCATGAAGTCAAGCATGGGCTTCAAGTTAAGGAGCATTTCTGAGCAGGGGGCGAAGTGGATCCAAGGGGCTCGATATTTCTCTTGGTAGAGCACTTCGTAAGTGTTCTTTGCTAGTGGCAAGAACACTTACACATTCGCCTTCGCTAATAGTATGTCCATAATAACCATTGGTCTCGAATCTGCTGTATTAAGAACAGGTTTAGCTTAAGAACGTGTTTGTGAATTCGTGCCCAGGTGAATTTGTACCTTGATGACGCTTTTCATTCGCAGTGCTTCCATGGGCGGGAGGTAGTTTCTATTTCTTTAGAACAATGGTGCGCTGAACGAGTTGGTAGTTCATTATTCACAAGAAAGAAAAAAAGAACTCACGAAAGAAACAAACGGATGATCGCAGCGCTGCTAATTGACTGAATAATTTTGTTGAAATCACCATGAAATACTAATTATAAATGTATACGTTTTACCCTATGCGAATACATTGCGTTTCTGTTGCGCTACATAATTTTTGTATGGTATATATTATCTGTCAGGAAGTTCAGTTTCCGCTATGCGATCGGCAATGTCCTTCTTTATAATCATGTAGTATGTATCTTATAAATCTAATTCACCGAAACTGAAGCTCGATTGCCCAAGTGCCATAGGAGAAGGCGACAGATCACCACCTAATAATTTGCAATCACATTATCTCTCAACTCTGCAGCGCGGCTGATGGCGATGCGACATGCGATTAACCCAATCTGTGAATAAGAAACTCTTTCTCAATTTGACGTGCTGCCTTGCCTTGAACCTAAATAACAGTCTAGTACCTAGAAACACTATGCTGAGATGGTTTAGATGACGGCTGGCCTTTCAGGCAAGGTTTGTGATCCATTAACTCATATCACCCAGACAACGCGAAGCGTAGCGAGGCTATTATTTCCCGCACGAGAAGGACGCGATACAACGTGCAGGTATCAAATGCTTGAAAATGGCAACTTCTTAGCGAGCCCTCCACAGTGCTTCCACAACGTTTCAACGGCGTAACTGTTGCATATTTCTCAAGACAGCATGGGCACACCACCTCGCACGTAGCTGCATTGAGAGGCGTGTCAGAAAGCGTACGACGGAAGACGAAAAACAGTTCCAAAAACAAAAAAGCGCGGGTCTAGCTTCGCGAGTGAAGACGCAGCTGCTTTATTAATGGCAGTAATTTTAAGGATTCATGCGGCCAACATAGGGAACAGCGTAATTGTTCTGTTTGTATCACCTAATTGTTCCCTCGGTAGCGGTGCTCACCATATTGAACGTAAGTCAACAATCACATTACAGCCCTCTAGCTTACAGATGCGGCACCGCAGCCTTCTTGAAGGTCACATGTAAAGGAGCCGTGTCATAAGGGAAATGAGCCGAAACAATTCAGTGTTGAACATGTGTCTTTTCAATCATCGTTTCGCAGGATTAACTCAATATGATTCTCCCTGGAGCAAGTCAATTGCTAAGACTTACATGCTGCACACGTAAGCATGCGACACCTGTGGCAAAGTTGATTGATTGATTCTGGGGTTTTACGTGCCACAACCAGTTCTGATTATGAGGCACGCCTTAGTAAAGGGCTTCGGAATAATTTTGACCACCTGGGGTTCTTTAACGTGCACTACAACGCAAGCACACGAGCGTTTTTGCATTTCGCCTCCTTCGAAATGCATCCGCCGCAGCCGGGATTCGATCCCGCGATCTCGTGCTCAGCAGCGCAACGCCTTAGCTGACTGAACCACCGCGGCGGGTACGTGTGGAAAAGTTTTGTCTGGCATCCTGCTGGCAGAAAGAAAGCAAGGCAGTATAAAACAGGGAGAGGAATGATAAAAAGTAGTGAGTGAGTGAGTGAGTGAGTGAGTGAGTGAGTGAGTGAGTGAGTGAGTGAGTGACATACTTTTTTTGAAATCCGGCGATTTGGAGGCCCGAGCCTGGGGCCGCCTAGATGGCCACTGGGAGCTGTTGCTCCCGCACGGCATCCATGGCTCGCTGGGCGGCCCAAAGTTGGTCTAGGAGTTCTGAGCTGAGTAGCGGGGCCGACCACCGCGCCCATAGATTTTCCGGGGAGACTGCTATTTTTTCTTGATATATTTTACATCCCCACAACATGTGTTGAAGGGTGGCTCTAGCAGAATTTCATAGCTTGCATATATCGCTGGCGTATATCTCGGGGTAGAAAGTCTTTAACTGCACTGGATTCACTTAGGTTTCTGTTTGTAATCACCTCCAAGCAACGGACCCAGTTCTGTCCAGTTTACTGGGAGGCGGTGGTAATATTCGCCTTTGATTTTGATATAATTTTGTAATATCACTAAATCTTGTTAATGTGCCTTTTTCTCTCCAGATCTCCTCCTCCGCGTTGCCCTGACCGATGAAAGTCACTCTTTGCTCAGCTCGGCGAGTAAGACCTCGAGCTTCGCGGTGTGCTACCTCGTTGGAGTTGATTGCGTGAATGCCTGAAGTCGTATGTGCTGGGAACCAGAGCAATTGCCTGCCGTTCTTGTCTGCGTTAGAGAATTTTGCTTTGTTGACTATGATGATCCGCCATGCTTCACGAGAGATCCTACCTTTAGCATAGTTTCTAATGGCTATGGGAATCGCTAATTATGTATTGAGCGTTTGTGGAGACCAATGCTGGTGCAATGGCTACCTCTGCTGCTGTCTCGGAATGTTTGGTATTAACTGACACGTTTGTAAGGGGATTTTGGGTGTGATCTATGACTACTGCCACGTAGCTATTTCTGTGTGGGTATTCAGCCACGTCTACGAAGGCTGCTCTGTCGTCTGAGCCATAGCTTCGGATCATTTTCTCTTCTCTACTCGTGCGTCTGCCCTTGTTGTAAACGGGATGCATGTTCTTGGGTATATTTGTTACTAGGAGTTTGTCGCAAATTTCTCTCGTTATCGTCCTCTTTTCCCCGTATTGATTGTGGTAATTCATTCCTAGCTTGCGTAGTATATGCCGTCCTGTTTTGGTTTTGGTTAGTCGTTCCACCTGGGATGTTTGTTGCGCTTCTATGAGTTCGTCCAGTGTGTTGTGGAGTCCTAACTTTAGGAAGAGATCTGTGTTCGTACTGATTGGAATCCCTAGTGCTAGTTTGTATGCCTTTTTTATGAGGTTAATTTTGGTCTTTTCAGCTGCGAACCAATTGTGGAAGGCTGCTATGTATGTGATCTGACTGGTTATAAATGATTGTATGAGCCGTATGATACTTTCTTCCTTCATACCCTGGTGCTTGTTAGTAATTCGTTTGATTAATCGCATGGTGTTCGTTACCTTTGTGTCTAAGTTCCTTATGGTTTCCCCGTTTGTACTTTTGTTCTCGATTATTAGACCCAGTACTTTGAGCTGATTCACTATTGGGATATTCCGCCCGTTCATGGTGTGTAACTTGGTTTCCTCATGAGCCTCGTTTCCGTCGTATCCTTTGGGAGGCCTGCCCCTAAGCAGGCAGGCAAAGAACTTTATTATTATCCGGAGGCGGCGCTCAACCCCGTTAGGGGGTGACACCGGTGGGCCACTCCCACGACGGGACGGGGAGGTTAAACTCCACGGCCATGTCGCGGGCCCTCTGGATGGCCCTAAGCTGGTCTCTTTTCTCTTGGCTAATGAGAAGATAGTTCCAGTCCGCCTCCGTAGAGGGAGACTCACTGCTCTCGCGCAACGAAGGGCGTTGCCACAGCATGTGTTGTAAGGTACATTTGGGGTGGCCACAGCTCGGGCACCCCGGCTCTATGCCATCCATGTATTTAGAACATTTTAGAGGCGATGCATACGCCTCCGTCTGTAACAGACGTAGAGTGATAGACTGAGCTCTGTTTAAGTGCGGGTGCGGGAGTGGGTACTTCCGCCGCTCCAACTGGTAATGTTTGCAGATTTCATTAAAGGTTAACAACGGATCTCTGAAGTACCTAGTAACGTCCTCAGCCTCCGAGTGGTTCTTCCCGGCGTGGAATGTGAGACCTCGCGCCCAGGAATGAGCCAACTCGTTGACATTAAGGATGGTTCTGTGTACGTGGCGGCGAACGTGTGCCGGGAACCAGAAGATTTGCTTTTTGTCTGACCAATTGGCAGCACAGAGAACGCGCGCGGCTTCCCGACAAATCGAGCCCGTCATGAAGGCCCGTGCGGTTGCGCGCGAATCTGTGTAAATGGCGGTGCGGTCGGTGGCAGCAAGAGCTAGTGCCACAGCGACCTGCTCGGCACCATCAGCGTTTGAATTTAATAAAGTCATAGACGACAAGTGTTCGTCTTTGAATGTTGTTACTACCGAGACAAAGTGGTCCGTATATCCGTACTGCGCTGCGTCTACGAAGGCCACGTTATCCTCCATGACGGCTGCGGTACTGAGTAGGGCTCGCGCCCGTGCCCGCACGTTATGTTTGGGATGCATGTTACGGGGTATCGGGAATACTGTAAATTTTGAGCGCAGCTCTTCGGGGAGCTGTTGCGAGCTTTCTTGGGTTACGGGAAATTGGACCCCGAGGTGTGCTAGTAATCGTCGCCCAGCTTCAGTGGAAGACAGCCTTACAATTTGAGAGATTTTTCGAGCTTCTACGATATCCTGGAATGTATTATGAATGCCTAGCTCGTTGAGCTTGGTCGTGCGGGTGCTGCCCGGTAACCCGAGCACCTGTTTAACGCTCCGGCGGATGATCACGTCGAGACGGCGTACATCTCCTTTTTGCCACAGGTGGGCGGGAGCCACATAGTTGATGTGGCTCATGAGGAACGCGTGGAAAAGTCTGCAGAGATTCTCCTCAGACAGTCCCCCGCTACTCTGTTAATTAATTTAGCCATTGCTTCGGCCTTCTTGGAAATGTGAGTGACCGCTTCTTGCAGTCGCTCCTCGATATGGCCGTCAGTGCCGCTCGTACTCCAGACGGTGATATCGTCTGCGTAGAAGGCATGACTGATGCCTTCGATCTGTGAGAGTTATCGCGACAGAGCGCGCATGGAGAGGTTGAACATGAACGGAGAGATCACGGCCCCTTGGGGTGTGCCTCTCGGTGCCAGGTTGAATTGCTTCGAGCCCATAGAGCCGAGTTGTATTGTAGCTGTCCTGTCGCGTAGGAACGAACTAACGTAGTTGTAGAAACGCTTACCTAATCCTGTCTATCGAATCGAATCGAGGATGTGAGAGTGGTTTACGCGGTCGAACTCCTTCTCGAGGTCGAGCGCTAGGATGGCTCTAGTGTCTCTGGTGATCTTATCCGTGAGCGCGCATTTCAGCATCAGCATTACGTCCTGCGGGGACATGGACGGGCGGAAGCCAATTTGGTTGATCGGTAGAATCTGACGCTCCTCTACGAATTTCGTGACTCGCTTGAGGATTACGTGCTCGGCCACCTTATCCACGCAGGACGAGAGCGAGATGGGACGAAGTGAGCCTAGCGCTAAGGGTTTACCCGGCTTAGGGATAAGTATGATGGTTGCGCCGCGCCATGCAGGCGGGACGTTACCTGTCTCCCAGATTTTGTTAATGTGCTCAGTGAGAAGTTCTATGTCCTCCTCGGCGAAATTTTTAAGAAGTTTATTCTGTATACCGTCGGGACCCGGGGTCGAGCGGCAGTTGAGTTCGGAGAGGGCCGCCTTAACCTCGGCGCTAGTAAAGGGGGATCCTAGTGGATCTTCCTCCGTAGCGTCCGGGGCAGGCGGGTAATCGGATGGGGAGCTAGGTTCGGTACATAGGTAACGCGCAGCTAGCTCGTCGGTGATTTGAGTGTCGGTCTTACCCGAGATTTTTTGTTTGTGGATTAGCCTGTCTATCGTGAGTTGTTGGGATGCTTTCGATGGTTTGTCCCCTAGTAAGTGTTTTAACAGGTTCCATTTGGCACCGTTTCTCATTTGACCATCAACCGAGTTACACACTTCGTCCCAGTGTTGACGCTCTAGATTACGACAATGTGCCTCAATTTGACGATTGAGTTCAGCTATCTTTTTACGAAAGTTACGATTAAGCTTTTGCGTGCGCCATTTCGCTTGCAGTGATTTTTTAGCTTCGAGCAGGTGTGCTAGCCGGCTATCCATGCGCTTGACCTCCAGTTCGGTTTCAACGTCCTGATTCGAATTTGCAACGTCCTCTTTGAGTAGTGCGAGGAGTTCTGCTAAAGTTTCGTAGTGAATGTCGTCGCGTTTCCTGAGCTCTCGAAAACGATCCCAGTCCGTAATGCGAAACTGCCTAATTTTGTTTGTAGAGACATTTACGATCGTCTGTATAATGTAATGATCACTGCCCAGATTCTCACCTAGGTTAGTCCACGTGGGTTGGCCCGCGTGCCTAACCATCGTGAGGTCCGGGGTGCTATCGCGCGTGACCGAGTTACCTACCCGTGTGGCTGAAGTGGGATCTGTTAGGAGCGTGAGTCTATGTGTGTGCATTTGTGATACCAGGGCAGTGCCCTTACGGGAAGAGCCGCGGTACCCAAAGTCTGGATGCGTGGCATTAAAGTCTCCCGCGATTATGAACATGTGGTGCCCTGCAATTTTGTTCGCGCGCTGAAAGATGACCTGAAATGTAGTTTGCGTGTTTTTGGGTGTACTATATACGTTGAGAATAAAGGCTGACTGTTTAAGCTTTGAGTTTGGGATTAACTCTATCATAATGTGTTTGTCTTTGAGATCGGGGCGGACCTCGTGGCGAACATACGCGTACTTCTTGGAGATGAGCGTCGCTATCCCTGGCGTTCCCGCTCGATGGTCCGCCTCGGTGCGAGAGGCACGCAAAACGGGGTCGGCGGTTAGCGCTTCTTGTAAGAGAATTACGGCAGCCCGATTGGCGCTAGATTGAATGAATTGTTGCAAAGCTGCCTTCCGCTTGGGAAAGCTGAAGCAATTCCATTGCCAAATTACAAGATTGTTTGTATTAGCCATGATTACTGCATAGGGGTTGGCGCATGAACCGCCGTGTGCTGTCCTTCTAATATTTGTAACCGCGCGTGGAGCTCGGTGAGCTGGAGGGTGTGTGGGGTCATATCGGCAGCTCGGTCTGCCGCAATGTCTGCGCGGAGGCGGGCAAGTGCCTCCATGAAGTTAGGCATAGTAACGGGCTCGTCGGCCGGGTCCTCCGCCGCGCGACGCTTAGCGGCGCAATTGGCGTTCGACGAGGTAGTGTGGGCGGGTTCAACGGCCGGAGCGGCGGGCATCGGTGCCTCGACAACGCGTTCTCTCGGCTGCTGCAGGTTACGAATAAGTGCTTTGAATTCTGCGTTTTCTTTGCGCAGAAACGCTAGCTCGCGTTTGAGCTCTTGAATCTCATCTTTCTCATGCTGTGGCAAGTTACCCGACCGCGCGGAACCGCGAGTCTCACCTTTACCGGCGACTCGGTCGGCCCAGGTAGGTGTTGCAGTCGGACTCTTGGTGGTGGTAGGCAGGTGCTTCGTCGGTTGACTCGGGGCTGGTTGCTTGGGCGTCGGCTGTTGCTTGGCCGAGCCTCCTTGGGTCTGTTGGTTGTTGTTGAGCCGGCGTCTGCGGCGGCGTCGACGTCGAACGACGTAAGGGATTTGATAGCGGTTTCGGCATGTGCGGTCGCCTGTAATATGGGCCTGGCCGCATAACGCGCACTTGTGTGTCACGCACACATGGTCGGGTCCGGGGGGTTTGATACCGCAGTGTTCACAGACTTTCTCAGATGGGGTAGGGCAGACGTCTTCTCGATGCCCGACTCGGCCACAGTTTCGGCAGGTGTCGATCTGTCGCTTGTAGAGCGTGCAACGCAGCAGAAGCATACCGCAGCGCACATAGTTGGGGACTTTAAGTCCGTCGAAGAGAAGGATGATGGTGGTTGTATCCTTGATTCGTCGTACCCCCATTAACGTGGGTTTGTGTGATGAGATGAACAGGCGTTGTAGCTCTGAGTCTAGAAGGTCAGCGTCGACGCCTCGGACTGCCCCTCGGCTGGTGGTGCCAGAGGCGACTACGTAAGCGGATCTCGCTCCATCAGAACAATTTCGCATACTTTAGCGTACGCTTCGGCCGTTTGTAAGCTCGACGTGCTGATCACAAAGATATTCTGCGTGTCGTTAGTGCAAACGATATCTTCCTCTGCCGCCGTTGGCGGGAGTCGTGCAGCGAATAGTAGAGCTTGTAAGAACTTAAGCTTGTTGCACTTACGCACATCCAGTCCACCTCCGGGGCGGACGATGACACCGTGATGATCCATTGGCAGCGGAGAGAGCCGGCTGGCGGCTGCAACCCTCGTCGCAGCTCCGGTTCGCAGGGCGCCAATGCGTGCGCCGGCTGGCTTGCCGGTGGTAGTAGTTGAACATGTTGCTCGACGTCGAATTGCTTCGATCCAGCCAGGCGCACTGGCTTCATCTTGAGTGATTGGTTCTCCCTCCACCATGGCCTCAGGCATGATATCGGCGCCGCGGTGGGACGCGCCGGCGCAGGAGTACATAGTCGTGTTCAGCGTACTCAAGGCCTAGCGAGTGAGGCGAAACGTTGGTCGAAAAAAGAAGAAAATCTGGGTGGCCCGGGCCAAAACCGGTATCCGGGTGTTCCCCTAGACTCAGCGAAAACGTTGGTGATAAAATTAGGGAAGATTTCACACAGTATACCGACAAAAAGCATATCAGAAGGCGGAGCCGATGCGGAGACGTCCACTCGTCTCGACGCCCATCTCCAGTTCTCTGCCCCTAAGTGTGGGGCGGTATAAGAGAAGTTCGGACTTCTGTGCAGAGCATGTGAGGCCTGTTTCTATGAGGTGTTCCTCTATTGTGTTTAGTGCTGTCTGGAGTCGTTGTTCTATTGATCCGTCGCTACCATCACAGACCCAGATAGTAATATCGTCCGCGTATATTGTGTGATTGAGGGACTCTATGTGATTTAGTTTTTCGGGGAGTCCCATCAAGACGAGATTGAACAGCATCGGGGAGATGACATAGCTCTGCGGCATGCCCCCCCCCCCCCCCCCCCTATGTCGATCTCGAGTGACGTGTGTCCTCCGACGGAGAAGACTGCTTTCCTATCTGATAGGAAGCTCTTGATATAGTTATACGTCCGTTGCCCTAGTACTCATCGCTCGATGTTTTCCAATATGGTTGCGTGGTTTGCCTTATCAAAAAGCCTTTTTAAGATCAAGGCTCAAGATGGCCCCTGTAGAGCGCGTTTTATAGTCGATTATCTGATGCTTAAGTTGAAGCATTGCATCTTGTGTCGAAAGGTTTTTGCGAAATCCTATCATTGTATCTGGGTATATGTTATTATCCTCTAAGAAGTTATCTACTGTGTTTAAAATTACATGTTCCACTAATTTTTCTACGCAGGATGTTAGGGAGATCGGTCTGAGGTTGTCGATCTCAAGCTTTTTACCAGGTTTTGGAATAAGCGTTATCGTCGCTTTTTTCTATTGAGCTGGTACTTCTCCCTTTATCCAGCACTCGTTTATATATTCCGTTAGGTTGGTGATCGGTCCATCATCGAGGTTACTGAGAGTCTTGTTTGTTATACCGTCTGGGCCTGGGGCTGAGTTGGTGTTCAACTTTTGTAGGGCCGCGCGGATTTCTGCCTCCGTGAATTCCTCGTCTAATTTTGCGTTGATATTCCCGTTGTAGCTAGGATGGTTGCAAGGGGGTGCCTTTGTTATGTATTTCTGCTCTAATTCTTTGAGAAATTCCTCTTCGGTGCCGATAGCGTGCTACCTATTTTACTGAGATATACACATGCGACTCAGTGAGAAGTTCCGACAGAATCAAGGGCATGCAGTAAAGAATCTTTTTGATTATGTACGTTCTGTCTTATCAAGATTACCAAGCGATTGATTTTGTCGACACCATTTCATAAACTTTAAACAAAAGCAAATACTGACATCATTGTGCTTGGATAAAGCACTGCCTTTATTTTAAGTGGAACGCTGGCTTTGGAGTTGCTCTATTGCTTTCAATTGTTTCATGAGTTTCCACTCATTGGATTAACAGTATTTGTATGGTAGTGGTAGTGAGACCTTCGCCCTCAGTGGTAGCAGTGCCCTTACTACCACCGCCGCAGCTGTTTTATTTCTCTTTCACTCATCTCTTAACTACAAGTGCGTCGGCTCAACTCTTCCTATTGACAGCTGAAGGACTCAGTGATCGGTGCCTCCACATCATGTCATGTGAGCAAATGACTTTGACATAACAAGCACAATAACAAAGTGAGTTATTGAAACAGGAAAATAAACACCACGAAAATACCACAATGGCAGCCTGTAGAGAAATAGATACACTTGACACTACATGCAAACAGGCGATCAGACGCGTACGTGCGCCTAAAACTTTGATTTTGCACTATGCGAACACTTTTACCGGCTATTATATTCCGACTCCATTAAACGCCAGGAGATACGTTTCAAACCCTATCTGGCTCTGGCAGGTCTTCAGTCGATAGTTTCTTCCTTGCATTCATAATAAACCTTTACAATGATAATCATTGTACTGATGTGATTTTCCGCCAATGCATGCCTCTGTGAACGGCCTTCGCGGCCATTTTAAAACGACTACCTTTGGTGACTTTCAGTTTCGGCAGCGTAATTACGTACAACCTGAGCGCCATTGCCCGCGGTACAGCGATAGTTATGAGTGAGTAAAATGAGGACAGACTAATGGCAAATGGAGCTTTTCCAGCACGCGTTTAGCGTTTGTACCAATGGTGCAGTAGTATAGACACCCACCTGTACCAACGTCGAACCGCGATGATAATGACTGCTACGATTCCTCTTCCGTTCTTGACGCCGCTGAGTGTGTAAAACAGCAGGTACCCACTGCGAATAGATAGCCTTGAAATAAGTGCACCGGTAATGTGCCAGAAAACTTATGACAAAAATGCTCTTCATACATTGTTTTTTTTTCTTTAGCTGTCAACAACCCGCGACGTTTCATAGCGCTGGCCTGGCGAAAGTGGTTATCGCTTACATACTATATATTATCTCGCATTTGCGTAGAATATTCGTCCGTGCGGGCACTACTCGAGCACCGTCCCCATCGTTGGTAGGCCCACAAGGCTGTGAAGGCGCTTTTGTGTTTCCTGGGGGCGACTGGCCTGTGTAAACGCCTTTGACTTAGCGCTGCCTTCACGGCGCATGCGCGAACTCACCGCGTCTTTCCTTCCTCTTTCTCTCATCTTACTATTCACCTTTCCATTCCCCCAGCGTAAGGTAGCAACCAGACGCCTTTTTGGATGACATCCCTGCCTTCTCCCTTTCTTTTCTCCTCCCTGCGTAGAATACGGGGGAACAGTCCGATTGAGCGAAACTTGCTATGCTGACGGCCGAAATTATACTTTCGTCAATAACTTATATCGGCTTTTGTGGTGGACGCACCTACGTATATCAAGCCGTGTTTTATATTAGGCTGTTGCTCGCATTTCCCCACTGTGACATTCGACGTGCCACGCAGAGAGGCAAGGCAAAACAGGCAGTACACAGGAGAATGAATGTCTGTGCATAGGAAGACTTTTTGTCTCAACAAGAAAGCGCATGAAGTACTCGTCGAAAATTAAAGCGTTTTCTGCAGGCTTACGAGACCTGCCTTGCGTTCACTACGCGGTGATCTTTGCGTTCTTTGCTCTAGCTCTGAAAGGTAGCCAGTTCTTGTGTGCATGTTTCCAACAGAGAATGTACGAAAACATTACACCATGCTAATTTTGCATCCCAACTATGGACATTAAAGCGGAATAATGAGTGCCACATATGCTCATAGTGGGAGGAACGTTAGGGAACCTGTCATATTTATGTGTCGCAGCAGTGCGAAAAAGTCCTAGGCAAAGATGCAAGACAGGTATGCTCATAACATGCGATGATTGCAAGGAGGAAGTGCAACGTGAAGGCCACAACAAGCTAACGCTCAATGTAACGCACTTATTATGGCGAGACTGGGTCAGAACCAAGGAATCAGCACAATTTAAAAGAGGTATACAAGAAAACGCTGGCATGAATCCGCTGTTACAGACATTAGACACTCTGTAAAGAGTTTCTGAGCGTTCTTCATTGCTGCGTCTTTCAAAACTTTGTCACTGCGATTGTGTCTGTGTCCATAAACACACACACACACACACACACACACACACACACACACACACACACACACACACCACACACACACACACACACACACACACACACACACACACACACACACACACACACACACACACACACACACACACACACACACACACACACACACACACACACACACACACACGCACACACGCACGCACACACGCACACACATAGACACGTGCGCGCGCGCACGCACACAGGAGTTGGAGCTAGACTACATTTACAGAGAAGTAGTTACATTAACATTTCCCACCCAAACACAATGCACTTATACTAAACAAATTTTAACTTGATTTTGTGTTGTGGCCATGGAAGGGAGCTATATATTCCGTTTATAAAGCTAGAGTGAGCAGACACAAGCAATCGTTCACAGAAATTTCTTGCTTTTCTTTTTTTTGAGGAGTTGCAGACAAGCATGTCACAGATGCTCCACGTGCCTCAAGAAGAAGAAATTGTCCACAGACATGAAGGAAGCTGCCGTCAGAGTCGAGTCGTACCGATCCATGTACCCCAGGATATTCAAAGACCCAGCTGCACAGAAGGAAGGGGTGTCGCGTTTAGCATGAAAGTATATGCACATTAAAAGAAAAAGCGTATGTCAGCTTAAATGTAGTTCCTGTTTGGTGTGATACTCGAAAGCTTGAGTGAAATGTTCCACATAATAAACAAACATCAAATTAATGCACAAAATATTTGTAAGAGCAATACATTTGGGTTAGATTTTAAATGGTATGATAATTTTATAAAGCTGCATAAAATTTTATGTGTAGTTTCCATAACACATATTACGCTACGAAAGTGTTAATTATAAAGGATTTGTTTTTAAGAATGTATTAAGAAAATCTTCATTTGCAAATCATAAGTAAAAAGAAAGGCGCTCTATTACTTCAGTCTTTCTCGGAGCATTCTTTGCAAGTATTAGACACCACTCGTACCATTTATGGCTGCGAGATTATCCACTAAAGAAATCGATTTTACCACGCAAACTCAAGGAACTTTACCAGGCTGTCTCACCCTTTTTGTCTTCACTAGCGTGCTGGGTGCGACACAGTGGAGAAGCCAAGAGGGCAATGTCCCGGCCAAAAGTTGATTCGCGCGGCACCCCGTGGCGGCCGCGGTAAACTATACGCTACGCAGCACGCCGCTGCCTTTTCGGATGCCACGCGCAGCTAATGCAGCTACGCGCAGTGCAAATGTGAAATGATTATTTGTGTTTATGAGATTGCAGACATATATACCTTATATAGACATGTATGCATTTAACTCCAAGTAAGCAATTATTTATTACTGCGGATGTTCTTGCGATCGCGAAATCAGCCAATAGCTGTTGGTAGCTCCAGCCGCTTGCGATGACGCTGCCCGACGGCATTGCGGAAGCGAAAGCAGGCGGTTTTCCGCTGTTTTAACGCGACAGCATTAAGGACACCGTGTCGCAGAAAATCTGGCGTTGGCGTCAGTCTCGGCGTCGGCGTCGCGGCCAAGAAAATCATCGCGGTCCACCCCGACCACGCGGGCCCTCCGCGTGGCGCAGAGGCACTGGCGAGTGAGTGAGTGAGTGAATGAAATAACTTTATTGGAGGTCCAGCGAGGACGCGAACTCGTCACGCACCCGGCTGGTCTTACGTAGGGACCGGCAGGTCTAGCCCACCCTGGCACGCCGGACAGCTATGGATTGCTCTGAACTTGGGTCATTCTGGAAATTCATTCCAAGTGGATACGCCTTGCAAACTCACTGGCTACAATTCGTAAATCGCAATATGTGCCGTAAATTAATTAATTTAAAAGAAAATGAGTCGATTTTCTTTAATTAGTTTAATACGTGTTTTGATTTCTCAGGCAAATAATATCCGACTCTCTGAATAATCCAACTCAAGGACTAGAGTAATGTTACCTGCAGCTGGCGATTTTCTTTAAATTCCGTAAAACTTAAAAATGATTACTGTGTAATATGGAAAAACGTTTCGTGAAGCATTTTGCCGTACCAAAAGGTCGTGCCTTCTTCATTTCGCAATAAATAACACGTGCCAAAAGCAGCGGTTGCACCATTAATACAAGCAAAAAGTAGGACAGTATTCTTGCAAAAGTATAGCGTATCGTTACAAGCGAACCGTTTTCTATTTTTTAATGCCTTTGCGCCAATGCCACCGGACACATCGTTGAACTAGCTCGTTCCGATCATCAATGGCACAGTTTCTATGCCGCGCACCCAGCGTGACTAACCGAGATGCTATGTTCGAGACAGCTTTTGTAATCGCGATGTGGGCCCCACCCACAGTGCGTGCGCTTGTGCTGGCTCTTACATGTGGTAAACGCCAGCTCCGATGCAGAGTGCCCATAGACGATGTAGTAGATGCTGAAGGCACGGACGCCGTGCATGAAGCGCAGGTTGTAAGCGTTGGACGTCTTCTCGGGCGTGGACGCCAGCAGCCTCAGGTTGGCCGGCATGGAGAAGCACATCAGGACATTCACCGCCACTTGTGCGAAAAACACCACCAGGCACGCAGTAATATTAGTAACAGCTATGTAGTGTTTTTCCCCCTTTTACCACTGTACCTGACCGTAAAAAAAGGTTTAAATAGAAGGAATTATGAAACAAATCTCCAATAAATCTATCTGCTAGGCTAAGCGGCTTGTCTAGAATACAAGTGCCGCATCTAAGGTTATAATTTAGCGTGAATTGCATGGAGCCTCAAGCATTAGACTGTTGTCTTGATTCTGAAAGTTGTAGCGCGCTGTAACGCTTCTGATTCCCCCCCCCCCCAGCCCTTCTACTTGTTAGCCCTTCTTTCATTTTATCACCATTCCCTCCCTTTAACCCTTTCCCCAGCACAAGGTGGACAGCGCGTGCTTACACTGGCTAAACTTCATGGCTAATAGGTTAGAACACCTGTTTGCGTGCTCTTCAACGTCCGCCGCTGTCGTGTGTCGGCCTGTTTAACAATGGTCTACGTTGCGTTATACTAAGCTCCACCTTATACTTATGCCTACTCACCGTTCTTCTTTACATCATCGGTCGCGTATGCGTCCACAAAAGAAGCGGCCACCATGAGGCTGAGAATGGTCGCCAGGATAGTCCTGCGGAAGAGAATGGCTCAAGGCGGTATTGCAGCAGCGCGAATGACTACACGTAATTGACGAGGAGGCAGTGTGTGATAAATGGCATTCTGTGGTGGTTTAACTATAAAACGATTGCTCAGTTTCACAGATTTTCCCCTACGTCTTGTGGTGCAAGGGTCTCGACGTTGCCTGGTTGCCATAGGCTGCGTATAAAGAGGTTCGTTGAAAACATAACTTTTTGTACGAGATCACACAAACGTCAGTTGATGAGACACTGCGGCCAGGGGCTCGCTGGCAGGTATTCCTATTTAGGTAATCTGCGCACGTGGACCGATACGTGTTCCTTAACACAATAGGACCGCACGTGTCATGTGCAGCTCTGCGCACTGCGGGTCCGATATCATCCCGCCCGTGAGATATATTTTTACTTTATTTTCAGTCGTTTTACTATGTTTAATTTTGCTACATATGTGAATAAATTACCTCGCACTAAGCCTTTCTTTCAAGGCGAAGTGCTTCGAATTATATACATTATTTCATTTCCTGCATGCGGTTACTGATGGCACCTTCAGCAGTCGCAATACATTGTTTTTTTTTCGAGAATCAATGGATACCGCAATACACTGCAATTGAATACAAAAACACTGAGCTAATAATGAAAGAAGCATACAATGATAAAAAGTAAGAAGCACAACAAACGATAAGTTTGGATTGGATGGTTTCGCGTGACAAACTATGACCCGCTCTTCGCATTCGCCGTTTCGCCCTCCATATTTTCTCGACGGCACGACGCTCACGCTTTCCGGATGGCAACTCGGACCAGCCATGGCGAGACAACCGCAATATTTAAGTGTACGCCGCTAGCAATGCAGTGACAGCGGACTTCTAATACCATGACGACGTGATTGTAAAAGCGAGTTTTTATTTCTTTTAATTTTTTACACGGCGTATCGGCGGGCACATCGAAATCGAAAGTACTCAATAAGTCATAGGTTGGTACAATAAGTAAATATTAGATCAAATTCGCTGGCCAATATTTATTCGTAGTTTCTCGCATTGATGTTTACTCACACTCATCGGCACCTACTAATGCTCATACTGGCCTCCAATGAGACTCAATAGTAGTTACTCACGTTTGTTCGGATGTCCACTCACACTTGCCGACGGTCACTCCCGTTCACACTCGCGTCCACTCAAACTCACCGTCCCCACGTGACAGCGACTGATTTGAGAGTGCAGCTCTTAGGCAACCATTCCTGCCTTGAGCGCCGGCATCCCTCGGCGTCGTCCCTCGGTGTAACCGAGCGAATGAGCACAGGAAGGATGAAAGAGCGAACATGGAGCGCTGCGGGGGGTGGGGGGGGGTGAAAGACGGGCAAAGTGAAGAGAGCGCGAGGAGGAAAGCGGAGGAGGAGGGGGCAGCGGAAGCATGAGAAGCAAAGCGGAGAAGGCGGGTATGGCGAAACGGTGCGGAGGAAAGCAGAGTGCCGCACCAGACGTGTCCAGGCATGCGGCGAGCGCGTCCAAACAACCCCCTGCGCATGCGCTACTTCGCCTGCGTCTCTGCCGCTAGAGAATGCGCTCCGCGCCAGCCATGCGTTCCCGTGTTCACGCTCTTTTTCTGAACAATGAACGACGCAACCGGTAGAAATGCTTCGTCTGCCGCTGCTGCTAAGCGAGCTGCCCGAGCAGAGGCTCAGCGCTGCCACCGAGAAGACCCTGTCGTTCAGAATCAAATTATTTGCTACAATATATTGGTAATTCAAAACACATCGAAGTATTTCACAATTTTTCAGTGCACGAATTGCATCTGGTTTTAAAAAAACTTTTCGCCGTCCGCAACGCTATGATTAGAAAGAAAGCTCCACATGGATCGCGTTGAATTCGCCCAGGACAGAAATAGGTACATTTCTTATTTTAGAATGTTGCAGCAGTTATTAATTGACTAAGGCAAGAATATACACTTCGCCGGCATGTTCGCATACAAAAAGACATTTAACAAGCAACACACTGATGACAAACAATCGCTGCGTTATGTGCTTTTTGATAAACATTACGCATGAAACTTCCTCAATGCAGTCGAAACTATGCTAACGCCTACTTCAAAGCACGGTAATTTGAACAGGCTAGCATGCTCTGCAATGACGTAGGTACAAATCTGCGACCAGAATAGAATTGCTTACGTAAATATCCGCTTTTATTCGGCAGAAACTTTAACGCTGTTAAATCGGACCTTTGGCCTGGGCTGAGTGCTAGGTGCAGCCAGAGCCGACATTAAAAATTTTGCAGATTTTATCCAACTTCTTTTGAAATAATACCTGAAATAGTTAGTACCGCCACCATGTTCGGGTTAAGCGACGCTGAGTTTAGCGCTCCTGCCACTTCTGCAACACTAGTCAGAACCTTGAGCAACCAAGAATCCCCCCTTGACGTTTCGCCGACTGGTTTTATGCTTGTATGTCTCGGTGACGTCTGCAAACACCCGAATTAGCATTTTGGGTGCAATCACGCGCTCGGGCCTGCAGCATATGATGCATGGCTCTGCGTAAGCGCATGCCACGCATGGAGAGGGCGTGCAGAATCACGTTCATACAGTCGTACGCAAGCAGGGGCGCTATAATGTAAAATGATTCCAAACTGTTTTGACTCCAAGCTTCTGACGTCAAATTTACGTAACCACCGACGCAAGCATCGGGCGGTGACCCGCAGCGTTGTCTGAACAACCCAATCAAACACTCTCCTCGTTTATAGGAGGTCACCTTTGTTAGCTTTCAAAGCCAATAACATTATCTACACTCAGAGGTTTTTCTTATCTAATCGGCGGACAAGAGGCGAGGAGCACGCTCTAGTGGAGAGGGTTTCGATGGGGCCGAGCCACCACAGTGAAAATAGATAACCGCATGAAGAGGGTGGTGCCGGCTTCTCCGATTGGTCCGCTTCGCTTTACTTAGCTTGCGGTGGCTGATCGAAAATCGCGGCGGCGTGAAACGGAACGATAAGAATGCCGCTAAAACGGATCCTCAGCAAGGAAGAGTTGGCAGAGCGTCGTCGCATACGTGCCGAAAGGGCTCGATAACGTTTTACTGCCACGCAAAAAGGCTTATTATGCGCAAATAAATACATGCTCACCGGCAGGTGCGAGTAGCGAGGGCCTGAGCTATCCACGAGCAGCCATCTTCTATTCCTTTCGGAACGGGGCAGTCTGTGGCTATTCAGAAAAATTTTCAGTTTGGTTCGGCGTATTAATGCATTTTTTTCGTGAACACGTCACTTTGACGTAGTGAGTTTTCGCGGTTTTGTGAGGTCGCGCGACCGACAGGCAAAGTCGGCGCAGCCAGAAAACATTGGACCAACAGCAGAGGGCTAATGGTGAAAAGCCGTCGAATCAGGAATGAATATTTTTCTTTTGTGCGGTTTAATCATGCATAATCAGTGCGTACACGTTATATCAGATGGGGAGCTATCGCGGGTTTCGTGACGTCACGTGACAGACAGGCGAAGTTGGGAGTGGCCCGAAAATGTTTTGACCAATCGTGGAGGCTGATTACAGAAATAGGAATCAAAACAGCTTGGAATCATTTTACGTTATAGCGCCCCTGGTATGCCTGCTTGCATACACCCGTATTGCGTACACCCGTTAAAGGTATACTAAAGTACCCACGTGAGCGATGCTATAGTATAGCATCGCTCACGTGTATGCACAGTCATGTCCATGCATGAATTTCACGCGCTTCATGTGCATGAGCCCTTATACCTGCTTGCCGTGTGTACTTCTCAGCCTGCGCTAGTGCGTCTGGCCCTTTTGCAGTGGTAATCAGTACTTTGGGGAAGACGCGATAAGTACTCGACCTGAAGTAACTTCACCATGAGTTGTAACATATTTGGTGAAGAGAGTAGGTGACATGATGCTTCAGACATGTGCATCATAACGACTGATGAATAGGAAGGATTTTTATATGCAAATTAAGTGGGCCACAGCGGTCACAATGCTGTAAACTGCACCAATTGGGAGATATAAAGGGGACAAAATTGATGTATTCTACACCGCTCCAAAAATATAACACTAATGTAGGAGTAGGACTTTCGAAAATAACCTTGCAGACATTGCAACAATCCCACCTCAGTCGTATATGAAAGTAAATTTGTGCGCTTGAGATGCTATTACAGAAGCACTTTACAGAACTGCGATACCTATTTTCGGTACAGAGTCTTGAATTTGTAAACGTCGTACTTCTATTTTATTTGTAATCTTCTAAAGTTTTCTGCAATTTTACTGTAAAACTTGAACTCCTCAAAAAATTTGCTTGCGTTCCTACAAATGAACTTTCTGTCTCAAATGCAATGTATTCCATTCAAATCGGTCAAGCGTCTGTGTCATAAAAGTATTTATGCGTTTCACATGTATATGAATGGAGAATCAGAGGTAAAAGAATTTATGCATTTTACATGTATTTGAATGGATAATCGGAGTTTGCCCCGAGATAAAGCTTCCTCTTAAACCCAGCACAAACTGTTATGCTAAAGAAAACGTTAATTAGGCCAAGCTGCTATAGGAGCTAGAATATTAGTCAGATACGCTGTGCGCGCCCGTATTGCTATGCAACTTGTCTCGTGGTGTCTCCGTGCATTTGCAAGCTACTTTATGCATGTGCGCTGGCGTCTTGATATGTAGGCACGCATTGTGTCAGTTACGTCTAATAAGCAGGCGTTCGCACGTTTTTATGAATATGGCAGAGCGTCTGTAAACCCACAATCATTATTTTTGTACTTGGGAAACACCAGAATGTTTCAGGACTTCTGTCTCTGTGGTCTTAACGAGCCTCCCTAAAATAAGAAATGCACTACCCAGGCTGTACGCAAAACTGCAGATCGTAAGCCTTCGTTTCTTGCTCCGTGTACAACTAGCGAGGCATACCGCGTTCGTCGGCGTCCCTCACCTCGAAACCTTTTTACGCGGAATATATTCAAGCACAATACGCTGGTAGTTGTAAAAGAGACACTCACACGATGACGATCTGCGATGTGGTGAGCGGCGGCGTGATGTCCGTCACGCAGTCTTTCACATTTACAGTCACCGCGTCACCAATGACTGCAAAAGTGTGAACGTAAAATGTAAAACTGTGGTCTGTGTCAGCCCCAGTGAAGCAAGCACATTCAGAGAGTCCCAAGGTATATAGGATACTTTATTATTTGTATATCTAACTTGACCAATCTTTAATTGGATGTTGCATGGCGACAAAACGAAGTTTCACTTGAATATATGTCGGCAACAAGCGCACGGTTCTCCCATTTCCCGGAAACGCCTGCTTTGGACTTGGTACTAAACGTGCAGGCTTTAGAAGTGGCAAATCTATAAGCTACAAATCTATAGCTCGTCCCCGTCGAGCCACAGTCCCAAACATGCGTCATTGTGTTTCCAGTTTCGTAGCCCGTTTAGCTGTTCTTAATTTGCACGTGCAATTTCACTCAGATGACTATTTTCGACGAACACTCGTGCATATAGACCGGCATTTTGCGGCGATGCTTTTTCCGATGCTATTCATTTTCCGCTTTGTCAGTGGTCTGAACGACGCTCCGCCCGCGTTATCAATGGGATAAGCCAGCCGTGATTGATAAGAGTGACAAAGCTTGGCGCGAAATAAATCACTACGAAATCGCGATCATAATTTCCCTTTGAACTAAAAAACGAGTTAGCATTCTGGCAGAAATGTCCAGCAATAAACTTCGCATTGTCATCCGTCACGTAGCTAGAGGCCCGATGAATTGTGCAAAATTAAAAAAAAGGGAAGTTTGTGAGTTTTCTCATACAGTGCCAACAACAAACACTTGATACTGTTTTATCAATAATGATTTCCCGGCCACTGCATTCCAGTAAACTTTTCCCGAGATAGTCGCTCGGGTAATGCAGTAGTGGTTATCATGTTTGTACAAGTGCACGTAGTCTCAACAAGCTGTACTAAAGACCCCCTCAAACCTGCCTCGGCTGCCCATTGAAAAACGCTAAAGAGCGTGAGTGATACAATATGTTCCAGTTTATAAGAATGCATCACGCAAGCAGCCTAAGTTATGTGTGCATATTTTGCGTGATCCACCGGGATCATCAACGCCATCCACCATTTACCACGTGTGTGCCTGTGTGTTTGCCTATAGGTGCGTGTGGGTGCATGCGTGCTCGCTGGCACCCTTTGCGTGGTCCAAGTGTCAACTTTTGACTCGCAAGAAGCCTGTATACAAAGGCCTTCTGCCCGAATGTACTGCAAAGTAACAAATGCCGTACGGGAGCGAGCGACTGCTTGCAGCTCCTCTTCTTGGCATTCTGAGATGACGCAGATGCCCCAGCGAAAGCCGGGAACGATCGGGTTCTTCTGGTAAGCCATGAGCACAGGGGCCTGCAAGCGTTCAAGGGCGCCAACTGTGAGAAACGCAAGAGGTTAAACCAACTAAAGAATATGTTACACTTACAGGCGTTCACTTGACAGTATCTGATAGTGCTAAAGCGCTAGCACTGCACGCCTGAGGCCTGGTCACGCAAAGCCGAATCGACACCAACATGACAACGACGCCAACGAGTGGCCAACTAGTCGGCAGACCATGCCGCCGAAGGCCTGCTGACACTGAGTCAACACCACACCGACGCCGACGTCGATGATCGGTCTACAGGTCGGCAGACTGTGTCGATGAGTTGCATTATGTCATACAGGCGGACAACGCCACCGACGCGACCGACGACAGCGAGACGTCGCAGTGTAACAGGCTGTCGTGACGCTGATGAAACAAATCAGCCGACCGTCGTTTGGCCAGTCTTCAAAAGATTGCCGCAGTAACTATTATATATATATATATATATATATATATATATATATATATATATATACATATATAGTCATAACCACATAAAGCCAACAGACAACGAAGCCAAGGAAAGCATCGGGGAAATTACGTGTAGTTGAAATTGTAATGTAGAAAATAATGAAGAAAATGGAAATGAATGTGGACGAAAAGATAACTTGTCGCCGGCGGGAGCCGAACCCGCAACCTCCGCATTACGCGTGCGTTGCACTACCAATTGTGCTACAGCGACAGCCATCAGTTCGTCCACTAACTTGGGTATTTATGTTTACTAGATCTAGCCCTAGGAGTGTTAGCCAGCGCCACTCAGAACCGTGGTGGGTGGATGTGGAACATCCTTTTTAGCCCGATGGCGTCACGATACACGTGAACTTGAGAGAGCAGGCACGTGGCTAATCAACCCTCGCTGTGTCATTAGGTAGCATGCGAGGGTTTATTAGCCACGTGCCTGCTCTCCCAAGTTCACGTGTATCGTGACGCCATCGGGCTAAAAAGGATGTTCCACATCCGCCCACCACGGTTCTGAGTGGCGCTGGCTAACACTCCTAGGGCTAGATCTAGTAAACATAAATACCCAAGTTAGTGGACGAACTGATGGCTGTCGCTGTAGCACAATTGGTAGTGCAACGCACGCGTGATGCGGAGGTTGCGGGTTCGGCTCCCGCCGGCGACAAGTTATCTTTTCGTCCACTTTCATTTCCATTTTCTTCATTATTTTCTACATTCCAATTTCAACTTCACTTAATTTCCCCGATGCTTTCCTTGGCTTCGTTGTCTGTTGGCTTTATGTGGTTATGACTAATAAAATCGAGCCCATCGGTTCCCATTCTTCTTACGTATTTCATTACGAGGGTCTCGAATCTGGCAGCCTTGACGTCATTAGGTAGCATGCGGGGGTTTATTAGCCACGTGCCTGCTCTCCCAAGTTCACGTGTATCGTGACGCCATCGGGCTAAAAAGGATGTTCCACATCCGCCCACCTTGGTTCTGAGTGGCGCTGGCTAACACTCCTAGGGCTAGATCTAGCAAACATAAATACCCAAGTTAGTGGACGAACTGATGGCTGTCGCTGAGCACAATTGGTAGTGCAACGCACGAGTAATGCGGAGGTTGCGGGTTCGGCTCCCGCCGGCGACAAGTTATCTTTTCGTCCACTTTCATTTCCATTTTCCTCATTATTTTCTACATTCCAATTTCAACTACACTTAATTTCCCCGATGCTTTCCTTGGCTTCGTTGTCTGTGGGCTTTATGTGGTTATGACTAATAAAATCGAGCCCCTCGGTTCCCATTCTTCTTTCGTATATATATATATATATATATATATATATATATATATATATATATATATATTGTGAGACGTCGGCCGATGCGATGCCTTTATTTCTGAGCAGCCGCCCGAGTCAGAGACGAAGCACCGCACGAGACAAAAGATGATGATGAGTCGTATGTACAAATGAAGACGACGATATGCACAAATAGCGCTCACACAAGATGATGAGTCGTATGTACAGATGACGACGACGATATGCGCAAAATGCGCTCACACTAACTTCCCCCCTTCAGGAAAGCGGTCAGCAAGACCGCAAGCTAGAAAGGGTGTAGGTACGGCGAATGTAGGGTTTCAGGCGAGAGACGTGAACGATTTCAGTAGAGCGGCGGCGGCGGTCAGTAGCTGAGCTGACAGGAGTGACGCGGTAGTTAACGGCCGAAGTTCTTTGCAAAACGGTGTAGGGGCCGAGATATCTCTGGAGAAACTTTTCACAGAGGCCCGGTGCGCGAACAGGTGTCCACAAAAGAACTTCGTCGCCTGGGCGGAACGAAGCAACGCGACGCGTCGCATCATAACGAATTTTCCTTTTGTCCTGAATGGTAGCGGTGTTGGCGCGAGCAATTTCACGGCAGCGGGCGATGCGAGCAGCAAATTCTTCAGGAAGAGACGCGGATGGAGCCGCAGGTGCTGAAAGGAGTGTAGTGTCCAAGACGAAAGACGGCGCACGACCGTACACAAGGAAGAAGGGACTGTAATTGGTTGTACGTTGGACGGCAGTATTGTACGCAAACGTCACGAAAGGTAGGATGGTGTCCCAGTTGGTGTGATCGGGTCGAACATACATTGACATCATGTCGGACAAAGTTCGATGAAAACGCTCGGTAAGGCCGTTTGTTTGCGGATGGTAGGCTGATGTGGTCTTATGGGTGGTGTCAGAGGACTGGAGGACTTCACGAAGAACATGCGAAAGAAACATCTTGCCTCGGTCACTCAGGAGGACACGAGGTGCGCCGTGGCGCAAAACGATAGCATGCACGAAAAAGTCGGCGACTTCGGAGGCAGTACCAGAGCGGAGAGCAGCTGTCTCCGCGTACCGCGTGAGATGATCCACTGCGGTAACGATCCAGCGGTGACCAGCGGGCGTGAGTGGGAGGGGTCCGTACAAGTCTATGCCCACAATTTCGAAGGGGGTGGACGGGCATGGTAGAGGCTGCAGAGGACCGGCTGGAAGGGATGTCGAGCGTTTTCTGTGTTGGCATGACGCGCAGGAGCTAACGTATTTGGCGACAGAGACGGAAAGACCCGGCCAGAAACAACGCGTTTTGATGCGGTCGTAGGTCTTAAGAAAGCCCAAGTGGCCAGCCGTCGCGTCGTCGTGAAATGCTTGTAATACTTGGAGTCGAAGTGAGCGAGGTATGACTGGTACCCACCGGTTACCGGAAGGATGGTAGATTAATCGAAATAACGCTCCACCCTGAAGCTTAAAACGTGAAAGTTGTCGTCTTAAGCGACTGTTGGGGGGTCGTGCCAAGCCAGTAAGTCGGTCGATCAGCGTTCGGCAGTATGGGTCAGTACGCTGGAGTGAGACGAGGTCAGTGGACGGAAGAAAGTCAACTGAGGCAACCGCCTGTCCCGGGCTACTGGACGTGTTCTGAGACGTGTGGCTAGATGGGGACGTGCAGACCGAAGGTGAAGCATGGGCGTTTGGAGACAGCGGGCAGCGTGACAAAGCGTCGGCATCTTGATGTTGTTTGCCGGACCTATACGTGACAGTAAAGTCATATTCCTGCAAGCGCAGTACCCAACGGCCTAGGCGTCCAGACAAGTTTTTCAGGGACGACAACCAACAGAGGGCATGATGGTCGGTCACAATTGTGAAATGGCGGCCGTAGAGATAGGGTCGAAATTTTTGTATTGACCACACGATGGCGAGGCATTCCTGTTCTGTAATTGTGTAGTTGCGCTCAGCAGGAGAAAGCGTACGACTTGCATAAGCCACGACTTGCTCTTCAGATTTCTGATTCCGCTGCAGCAGGACAGCGCCAAGTCCATGCCCACTGGCATCAGTGTGTAGAATAGTAGGGGCGGTTGCATCGAAATGACGGAGCACGGGCCCTGACGTGAGAAGTCGTTTGAGGGTCTGGAAGGCGGCTTCACAGTCGTCCGACCACACAAAGGACGCGCTCGAAGTCAGAAGTTTGTGTAGAGGAGCGGCGATGGTGGCGAAGTCACGGACAAAGCGGCGGAAGTAGGACGCGAGTCCTAGAAAGCTGCGGAGTTCTTTAAGTGTGGTTGGTGGCGGAAATTGCAGCACTGCAGCGATTTTATCGGGATCAGGCTGGATGCCATGCTTACTGACGACGTGGCCCAATACTTTAATGCTTCGGCTTGCAAAGCGGCACTTTTTAGTATTGAGTTGGAGACCAGCCTTTGCTAGACACGTCAGAACTTGGTCTAGACGTTGTAGGTGCTGGGAGAAACTCGACGAAAAGATGACAATGTCGTCCAAGTAACAAAGGCATGTCTTCCACTTTAAGCCACGGAGTACTGTATCTATCATACGTTCAAACGTAGCTGGCGCATTGCACAGTCCAAAAGGCATCACGTTAAATTCGAAAAGGCCATCAGGTGTAGCAAACGCAGTCTTTTCTTTATCTTGCTCATGCATTGGAGTCTGCCAATATCCTGAGCGCAAGTCGAGGCTCGAGAAATACTCGGCACCTTGTAAGGTATCCAAAGCATCGTCAATACGAGGCATAGGATAAACATCCTTGCGGGTAATTTTGTTTAGCGCCCTATAATCGATGCAAAAGCGCACAGAACCATCCTTTTTCTTAACAAGCACAACAGGAGAAGACCAAGGGCTTGCTGAAGGCCTTATAATGTTGCGTGTCAGCATGTCGTTCACTTGTTCTTCTATAACTTTTCGCTCCGAAGGTGACACACGGTACGGGCGACGGCGAATGATGCGAGAGCCGTCTGTTTCAATTCGATGAGTAGTTACAGTGGTCTGACCCAGGCCTCGCGAAGAAACGTCAAAACAAGCTGCATGCTTCATTAAAATGGTGAGGAGTGCATCCGTCTGGGCCGGATTGAGATCTCCACTCAAGGTGGCCTTAATAGCACTAGTGTGGCCTTCTGCGGGCGTACAATGCGCGGAAGATGTGGCAGGCGAAACACTGACGACACATACCGGCGCAGCATCGGCGAGCTTGGCGACGGTAGACCCTTTGGGCAGTAGTAGTGGCTCAGGAGTCGTATTAAAGGCTGTGAGGTTGGCATAGCCACTCGAGAATCGGACCAAGCAAGAAGCGATGGCGAGTCCTCGAGAAATGCAGCGCTGAGAAGGTACAACCAATGCGTCTCCGTCGACAATGTCTGTTGACTCAAGGGTAAGAACACGTTCTTCGTCTGGTTGTATAATAAAATCCGCTGCTGCAATGAGGTTGGGACACGGGGAATCGAAAACAGGATAAGTCTCGGTGTCGCTGATGTGGATGCTTGGGTCGCCGCACGAAATTAGTGCAGAAGCAGCAGACAGGAAGTCCCATCCTAATATCATCTCATGAGCGCACGTCGAAAGCACCGCAAATTGCACATGGTGACGAATACCGTCTATCAGGACGCGAGCTGTGCACTGTCCGGTAGGAAAGATGGGAACGTCATTGGCACCACACAGGACCGGACCAACATACGGCGTTTGCACTTTTCGCAGACGGAAGCACAGTTCACGATGTATAACAGAAATAGCGGCTCCAGTATCTACAAGGGCGTCGACGGAAACACCTTCCACACAAACTGAGAGCAAATTGGCGGGGCGAGCAGGAGGAATTGGGACAGTCCGATACGATGCAGTTTCTCCTCCGAAAACTGCAGCCTCTAGTTTTCCGGACGGGTGTCCACAACGTGGGAAGCAGCACGCAAGGGCAATGAGGAACGGCGGTAAGGTGAAGGAGAGCGACGCCGGGGCGAGCGGGATGCTCGAGCAATGTCCTGGGAAGGTGAAGGAGAGCGACCGGAAGAGGTTGTGTACGGTCCGGGAACGTACGAATCTGGGCCTGGTATCCTTTCTCGCTCAAAGGTGTCATAGCCTCGCCTTTCACCTGGGTGACGCCCGGGAACGTAGGAGTCAAACCTATGTGCGCTGTCTCGCTCATAGGTAGCATAGCCCCGCCTTTCATCTTGCTGACGCCGACGGCAGAAGCGAGAAATGTGGCCGCGAATACCGCAGTAGAAACAAACAGGGCGCGACGACCGCCAGGGAGAGTAGTACGGCTCTGCAGGAGTATTCGCTGCC
The DNA here is from genome assembly GCF_013339745.2 of Dermacentor silvarum. Taxonomy (NCBI): domain Eukaryota; kingdom Metazoa; phylum Arthropoda; class Arachnida; order Ixodida; family Ixodidae; genus Dermacentor; species Dermacentor silvarum. The sequence continues at coordinate 443,083,832 of NC_051154.1, forward strand.
AGGGAAGCTAGGGGGTCGCGGTAAGCTTCGGCACGTGGAGACGGAACGGTCGAGGGAGGCCGGGAGGCAATTTCGGCATAACTTGGCGGACGAAATGGTGCAGTAGACTTGTCCATTTGGACGTTTGTCATCGAGGCCAGTTCGTCCTTGACGATGTCACGCAGTCCAGGAGGAGCGGGGCGAACAGTTGCAAGCGTCGTAGGTCCAGAAAGATGGCCGTGAAGCTCCTCCCTGATGAGAGTGCGTATCAGGGCGCGCAGCTCAGCATCACCGTTGAGATGAGGGTCGGTAGAGGCGCGTGGCAGGCGAATAGACTGGAGCGTGTCTAGACGCTGGCAGGCCGTGATAATATCCCCAACGCAGTTTGGGTTCTGCATGACGAGAGCATTAAAGGCGACCGTGTTGATGCCTTTCAGTATGTGGCGAAGGCGATCAGCTTCCGCCATGTCACTCTGTGCGCGGCGGCAGAGAGCGAGGACGTCCTCAATGTTGGACGTATAGGACTCGTCTTGCTCTTGTATGCGCGTTGCCAGCTTCTGTTTCGCGACGGCGGAGCGTCCAGAGGACATGCCGAATATCTGGCGAAATTGCTGGGTGAATGATGACCAGTCCGAAAAGTCACTTTCGTGGTTAAAAAACCATGTCTTCGCAACTTCGGTCAAGTAAAAAGCGACATACCGCAATTTGTGCGTGTCGTCCCAATGATTGGCGTCGCTGGCTCTGTTGTAGTGATCGAGCCAATCGTCGACGTCGTCGCCGCGGAGGCCGGCAAAGACGGGAGGATCTCGGTGTGTGGTGTTCACCGTCCAGGTAGGCCCAGCGGGCTGAGCAGAGGTGGTAGCAGCACTGGTGGACGGGTTGGTTTCTGCCATCACCGTGGTAGGCGAGAGCAAACGACGACCGGATCGGAGCTCCAGGGGAATCGGGAAAGTAAGAGGACGTGGGAATCGAAAGCACTCTCCACCACTTGTGAGACGTCGGCCGATGCGATGCCTTTATTTCTGAGCAGCCGCCCGAGTCAGAGACGAAGCACCGCACGAGACAAAAGATGATGATGAGTCGTATGTACAAATGAAGACGACGATATGCACAAATAGCGCTCACACAAGATGATGAGTCGTATGTACAGATGACGACGACGATATGCGCAAAATGCGCTCACAATATATATATATATATATATATATATATATATGTTTATTCATGCTCAAAGTGATTTGACACGCGTTTCCCAACTTGCAGTGTGCTACTGTGAGCTCTTGCAGCCGTCTCATCGAGTTTGAGCCCGTGTAGATCTCACTAAGTTTAGGTTTGATACCGCAGCCGACGAGTTCGTGCGCCCACTACCAAAGCACTTGAACTAAAGGATAAGCACTTAGGAAACAGGAAACTGGTTGTATAGCTCAGTACTGGTCACAACGGCTCGAAATGCACCACTTTTAACTGCGTATGGCGGGCACACAAGAAGGGGGAAGCGGCGACATGGCACAAAAAGCACGAAAAGTGACAATTCGCAATCAAAATCAGCAGTAATCCATTTTCGAAAGCGTCCGGCCACCGATTCGTCTCATTGTGATTCGACGCTGCTCATACGTGCAAACCTGAGTATTTTGAAACATTTTGTCAATAATAGCCAATTCTAGAACAGCATTTGTCGCCTCAAGGCTGTTTCACATGCTGCGAGTGGAGAAAAAAAATCGGTGCAGCCGCACGCGTCACGATGCGATTTTGGAGGACTCATTTCACGCCATTGCGATTTAAACGATGCGGCTGATCTGACGCCCAGGTTTGCTTGCAGCCAAGTTCTGTAGCACAGGCCGCATAATTTTTCAATGGTAATTAAAAAAAGCCTGTTCATCATGATATTATTGATCTGCCTTTAATAGCAGTAAGTATTACGCGTGTTTTGCAGTTTTGAAAAGCTTTGAGGTTTAAATTTGTTTTGGAGTACGTAACAAATTGTGTTCTCCTAGTAATGGTTAATATAGCCGCTAGTATCGGTAAAAAATATGATGCAGATCCAATGCATTTGTTGGAATCAACATGAAGCGAAGCTTTCATGGCACGGTCAAATAAATTTTATAAAAGTAACTGCAATTAGTGCAAGTGCCCTTATTTTCCTCCGATGCAACAAGGACTCCTATGCAATGTTTGCTTATGTACCACACAGGTCACAACTTTAATGTCATCTAATGCATACGTAAGTCGGTGAACTCACTCAAGAGTCAGCTCAGGTTCAGACCGACCCGTGAGGCTGAGTTCGCGAGCCCGGCTGGGTAGAATTTTGGCGAATATGAGTCCGAGCGAGCTCTTCTGAATTCGTGTGAGCCCGGATGAGTAGGATTTTGGTGAGTCTGCACACATATGCCATTAAATCACATCACAGAACAAATCAGTAAGCAGCTGCATCACACAATCTTAGCTGATACTTTAATTTTAAAGGCAGTAATGACAGGATGTGATTATATGAGTTTGTGTTGTAATACACGTAATTGCTAACACATTTGCAACTTTGCCTCTGTCTTGATGGGCACGGCTTACGCGTCGTGATACGTCTACACACTTGATTAGTTGTGGACGTGCAAGAACTGTCCGAGTTTCAAACAAGGATATCATTCGCAGTAAGGAATGCAACTCGTGAACTTTACTGCACAATTTTAATTTTCATTTAGTTTTTTTTTACTGTGCTGTCTACTCTTTATAAAAACAAGGCGGTTTCCTGCTTTCCACATTGTAGCATTTGTTTTACAGGAAGTAGAAAGAGAGACAGAAGCAAGGACAGGCAGGGATGTTTACGGTGAAGTAGTTTCTTAGAGTGCTTACTATCATATCTTACGACAGGTATACGCGAAAATGCAGTGCACTGAAGTAAGTGCAATATACTATAATTTTTTAAAGTGAGGGTTTATATAGGTGCAGTAAGGATGCAAAAAATGTGCAACATATTGGTTTCTGCGCCGGAAGAAAACGATACACTAGAAAAAAGAAATAAAGCTGTTTAAATGATGCTTATCTTTGCATTAACACTTCAAAAACAAATTACGATGATTTTTGTCCCTAGTGAAAGCTTTAAATATGCTACTGTAGAAAATTCACTACGATATATAGTTTGCACGTTTCCTTTACGAGCTTATAAGCAATCGCCTCTCGTAGCCGAAGAAACAAAACCTTGAAGTGAGGTGCTTAATTCACCTGCAAAAACACGCGTGAAAGCCGACACTGAGAGAGTGCAACTAAATAAATGGCCGCGCATAGAGCGTGACGTTGCAACGTCGGATGCTATGCGGTCATATAATATCCCCTCGATACAGCATTTTACCGTAGTTGCATATCCTATAAATTGCTCCGTACGCGTTAGAGTTAATCATGGTACATATGGCCGTAAAAGCATACCGCACTACATTTGTGGGGTTTTCATATATCGAGAGTAGCATGCACGCAACAAACTAGAAAATTGGGATGACATCCGGAGGCCAAGTTTTATCGTGAGGGACACTTCATAGTTTTTACAACTCGCAGCGCCTGCGAAGAACCGAAAGGCACGCAAAAATACGTACTATCAGCACCCGAAGCCAACGTGAAAACAGTCACAGTTTCACCCGAAAGGCGAAGCATCGATTGCGATAGCATTTTAGCGGACAACTATACAAAGTAAGGAGAGTAGTTTTATCGTTCGTATAAACTTGTTAACATAGTCACACTAACTAAATTAACAAGCATGGTGTCACGCGAGCCCAAGCAAAGTGAACGCATCTCACTCGATCACCGGGTAAACTAGCTGTCGAAACGCTGGAGTAAGCCAGCGAAGCAGCAGCAGCGAGTGAATTCAGCTTCGTGCCGGCGCTCCCATGAACGCGATCTTTGCCGCGAAAACACGGGGAGGGTGAACTCTGCTCCCGCCGCAGACGGCTTTCATGATACCGCCGCGCGGGCGGCCGCTGGCTGCGCAGACCGCCCCTCCCCCTGCGTCTTCCATTCCGGTGTGACCGCGGAGCCGCAGTAAAGCGTGGCCCCTCCACCTGTCCCCCCCCCGAAAACTTCCGGCCCGGCGGGTGCGCGGGGCCGCAGTGAAGCGCGACTCCTCCACCTCCCTACCCTCCATCCGGACCGTTGGTTTTCGCTGTAAGAATGCGCGCTTCCTTTACGCTGCTCGCCCTTGTGTGCGCGAGCCGCGATTGTCGGATCACCGTTGCATGCTTTCACACGCAGATACAGCGTACGGCGCGCTGCGATGATTTTATCGCCAGTGGACTTTATACGGAACCTCACGGCGACGGCGGCGATGACAGCGGCTACGACGACGCCGAAGGAAGGAATTTGCCTACAGTGTCCATATAATTGCTATCGCAAAAAAAGGTCACTTGATTATTTACTTAGCCTGTCAACAAACGTTATAAGTCACAGAAACGAATCTGAACAACGAGTTCTTATTTGCATTGTTCGCGTGTCGGTGCTGATGGTCGGTAGCGCTTGCGCAATCAACAGCTGCACTCAATTAGTTGCACTTGTCTGGATTTATTGAACGACATACTTTCTCCACCAACCTCAACAAACAAAAAAATATAGCGAAATAGCTCACGGTGCATTTTCGACGAACCTTCTTTCCTCCTTCCCTCCTTTTTTGTTGATTTTTTTTATGTTGGAGTCCGAAAATCGCACCGATCGCTGCGATCTCTGTGACCAACCGGTTGGTCGCAGTCGCAGAGGGGAGTAGGGGGAATGGGGAGGGGTCGACGCCTGCGACCGTGATTTCCGGCGCATGTGATAGAAATGTAACTTCCGGTGCGACGGAAATCGCAGCATGTGAAACAGCTTTAACGCAATCATCTTTACAGCACGTTATATATACAGTGCGCGTCCTTTCAATATGTTAGGCTGTTCTCGAATGTTTCTTTTAGTTTGTGTGTAGTTAAGCTTACAAGAGGTTTTAGTGTTTTTGAGGGCCCACAAAGATATGGGGCTCCTAATGATTAACGTCTCGCCACAGCGCATGCGCTTAATCAAAACAGTATCTTTGGGTTTGGGTTTTCGCACGCCCTTAATGCTAAATCTAACAAATAGGGTGGGCGCCGCGAACGCCCCAAACTTGCTTTGTGTCGCCTCAACGTCGCCGCGAACATCACAAGAACGCGCCAACGACTTCGCATTGAAAATAATAAACTCTCAGGTATAGTTTTCATCTTGTAAAATATTGCGGATTTCATTATTTCAAGTTTTTTTTTCTCTTGCATTATATATTTATTTTTCGTCCGCGCGCAGGAAGGGCGCTGCAATCACGTGATGCTAACGCAAGCTGGGATGCCTATTCTAAAGCACCTTCCCGGCGAGGCAGACCGCGAACGCAAAGCGGTTGCTTGCGGAGGCACCCTAAGCTCCAGGCCCTTATTGTAAACCTTCCTATTTAGTTTCACATACGGGATTGCATACGTTTTGAAGACCTTCGAAGACAGGGCGCAATCTCGTTTCTCATGCCTAACATATGCAAGCCTAGACAATACTTTAGCAAACATCCTGTCGTTTCTATGCCGACCAATGAGCTTATATAAAACTTCTGGAGCAGCCCCTGCAGCCGCCTACGGGGGCGAGTGAAGCGGTGGTAGCCATATTGCAGGAAGCAAAAGAGGGCGCGTCCCCAGCATATGTAACCACGGAATACGCGCATGATTCGGCTGCATTTGTAGTTCCACAAGAAAACAATGAGAAGAAACCTTTTTAAGATAAATATCATTGCGCAATTGTGTGTGCATGTCGAAAAGAAGTTCTATATCCAGGATTCGAGAATGTAACCGGTGGGACGCTTCGCCAATCGCACTTCTTCGCAGTGTTAAATTACGAACGGTCTCTCATTTCAGCCACCTTTGTTAAGACTTTCCTCCAACTTCTGAGTATAGGCGTCGCGACTACCGCCTTCGTTTATTGGTTTGTTGTATCTCTCATGAGCGGTATTACATGGCTGCGAACATGTGGAGAAACTGCACTTCGTAGTTTTTATCTGCTCCTGGTAATTTCATAGGGCCCTCACGCCTTTGGATACCCTATTTTATTCGTGGTACCCTATTAAGATCACTTCATTTTCGTACAAAAATGCAAAGCTGATTTTCTCACATAAAGCACTGGAAAATCGTGCGTTTATCATCCTGAAACAATTGATATTTGCCTACTTAATTCAGAGGTTGCGTAATCCAACTTCACTGTGGACGTTCATTAAAGTTTATATGCACCTATATGGAAGAAGAAGTGATCGTAGCGATCTGCCTCAGCTGCGATCTCTCAGTGTGTATTCCTGTGATTTTCTCCTGATTTCTGCAATCAGAGACAAGAACACTGGGGGACGTCTTTCCTTAGGATGGGGGATAAAAACCCCTCCCAGCAATTGGGCCCTGCACGACCGCATCATTGTGCCTCCGATGCGAGTGACCGTTTCGGCCACAGCGTGGTCAACATTGATACTTCCGATGGCTATTCCACTGAAGATATGGCCTCGGATAGCGACTTCACCGTTTTCTCAAGCCGCCGTTTGAAGAGGAAGATCTGAAGGACTTCACCAACCGGTCGACAGCCACCGAAAAAGGCGAGTGGCATGCGGTCATACACAATCTCTATGTACCAACAACGACGACAGACATCTTGAACTCTCTGAATAGGCAGAGCTTGACGGAGTATTTTGAACTTATCGCCCCTGGCCAAGTTGAAGAGATACGTATAAATGCTCAAAAGAACATCCTGTCTGTGGAAGTCAATACAAAGAATATACTGGACACACTAAAAGCAGTTGTTGATTGGGGCAATATTCTGGTCTGCGCATTCTTCGCGTATGACAAGGAAACTACAACAGGCGTCATTTACGATGTGGACGAAGAAATTACTGACTCCAGCCTTGAAAAATTGCTCTCATCGTCGGCTCCTGTACTTTACACTTTGGACAGTCCCGATGTGTAAAAGTAGTGTTTCAGTCGGAGACCTTGCCTACACACGTCAAGGTTGGGTACGTGAGGCATTCGGTAAGTCCTTACGTACCGAGGCCTCGACAATGTCATAAATGCTTAAAATTCGGGCATGTTAGTGCTGTTTGCAAGAGTGTGGTAACATGCAAAAGATGTGAAGAATCTCACGAAGATGATAACTGCAGCGTTGCTGCAAGGTGTCCGTACTGTTCGGACGCCCATGATGCTACATCAAAGGAATGTCCCAAGATGAGGAACGAATTAAGTATTATGAAGAAGATGGTTAGAGACCGTTCCACACACAGAGAAGTTGCAAGGGCTGTCCAGCGCCGTAGGCGTCGTTCCCGACACCGACGCAGACGAGGTAGCAGTGCTCATCAAGTAGAAAAACCAACGCCCAAAGTACAGTCTTCATCACCTCCTCGCCCGATCTTGCCGGCCAGAAATGAAGACATGCGTACTTCAATGCCCTTACAGTCACCATTTGTCACCATTCTGTCACGAATACATCGGAGGCAGAATGGCCATCGTTACCATCGAGACCCACATGTACGCCCCCGTCACACAGTGCTGCTGCTTGCAATGAAGAGAACCGAAAGACGGATGATGTTGACGTCAAGGCTATGTTAAAAATTTTATGGGTTCAATGCGCAAGATTCTTTGCAACCTAAACCGCCCGGCTGCTAAGGCCGCTGTACAGCTACTTGAGGTGTTGGAGCCACTTCTAGTGGCTGTTCAATAAGCGAATATGACATTGTTGTTTGAGGAACGCATACGTCAGTCACTTGTTACGCAATGGAACGCCAGAGGTCTACGTGGTCGTCTGTCGGATTTCAGACAGCGGGTGTTTCAGCACCAACTTACAGTTATTGTTATATGTGAGCCAAACATGGATTGCACGTTCCGTATCTCGGGGTATATCCAGGAATGGTCTCGCAGCGACCAACGCGCAAGCAAAGTACTAGTTTGTCTACACCGCGATCTGACGTACTTTAGACATGAGATCACGCCGCATACTACCAATGATTAAGTATGCCTGAGTATACCACACAAAAGGCGAACGTTCTCTTAGTTGGTGGATACATCCATCCAAGAGCGAAGATTGACTGCTCCTATCAGATGTCTCTGCTGCAAACCGCAGGAGGTCCGCACGTTCTGATTGGTTACTTTAACGCACATCATCCCCTATGGGATAGCGCTGCAGTGAACTGTCGTGACAGAGATTTGGTCGACTTCATGTGTAATCAGGGTCTAAGTGTGCTAACGACGGGTCACCTACATTTATTCGTAGAAATTCCTACAGCAGCTGCCTTGACCTTACTTTTGTGTCCAGAAGCCTTCTGTGAACTGCATGTTGGTCCACGGATGTAGAAACTCATGCAAGTGACCACCTTCCAACATACGTTCAATTTAGCTGGTTCCGCCGCTAAGCCTCACAATGCACACATCAAACAGACTGGACTTTATTTAAGGCATCTATCAAAACCAGATCTCAGTGCACGCCTACACCATCCGAGGTTGAGGACATCATTGCTACTTCTCTGCGTGACACAACGAGACAAGCTAACCTACCGATGCGCAAATCCGCGATCGATTCACAATACGAGGCCCTTCGTGCAATCCGCCGCCGCGCAGAACGACGATACAGACGAACGAAGTCTTTATCAGACCTTTCAGCCAGTCGCCGAGCGTAACGACACGTTCTTAGGCATCTCGACAAGCTTGACAGGCAGCGGTGGCGGACGTTCTGCGGCTCTCTGGACCCAAGACAGCCTTTATCTAAGATCTGGAGGGTAGTACGAAGTCTGCAGACGAGTCCACAACAAAGCCACCCATTCCGTGCCGTGGCTCTACATCAAGGTTGGAGCGAATTGGAGGTGGCCAATGACTACTCTAAACTTGTGGTGGTTACCTCTAATACCGAAATTGAAGCTCTTATCACCATTGCGCCCCCGTCACCTGATGAGCGTCTCGAGGTGCCTTTTACGACGCAAGAACTTGACGCTGCAATTTCTGTCTCCCGACTCTCATCGGCTCCAGTTCCTGAGGGAATCGCGTACTCTGCACTCCGTCATCTTAGCACAGAAGCACGACATATCCGGTTGTCCTATTATAAGAATCAGGAAATGTTCCTGCCAATTAGAAATGCAGCCGCATTTGTGCACTAACTCAAACCAGGGAAGTGCCCTAATGAACTTTCCTTTTACAGGCCGATCGCCTTAGCCAGCTGCGTCAGCAAAGTAATGGAAAGGATGGTACAGTCTAGATTAGAGTGGTTCTTAGAAATGAATAACTGTTTTACCCAATTTATGCATGGGTTTAGAAGAGGCCGATATTCCATTGATGGTGTGGTCAACTTGATCTCCGATGTTGAACAAGAAAGAAGTCGACGCAGATTATTGGGGGCAGTATTCCTTGACATTAAGGGCGCCTAAGACAATGTTCTGCATTACGCGATCCTTGATGCACTAGACGATTTAGGCATTGGTGGCCGACTAGATATTTGGATCGTTAGTTATCTCAATGGCCGTAGAGTATATATGTCGACACACGATGGAGACACCGGTCACTATAATATTCACCACGGTGTTCACCAAGGAGGAGTTCTCAGTCCGACTATCTTCAATGTGACATTGATTGGACTTGCGTCTGAGCTTCAAAACACAGTAAAGATTCGCACATATGCCGAAGACATATGCATATGGGCATCTGGTGCTACGCGTCCGCAACTGCGTGCGCGTCTGCAACGTGCAGTGACAATCACAGCCACGTACTTACGACGTCAAGGCCTCACACTTTCAATTTAAAAATGTGCAGTGCTTGCCTTGACGTGCAAACAAATGACTAAATACCCGATATTCGTTAAAGGAACATCGATACCTTATGTAACACACCACAAGTTTCTTGGTGTAACCATCGACCGTGAACTATCCTGGTCAAGGCACGTCACTGCACTGCAGTCAAAACTGAATAGTTTTCTCCTTGTGCTTCGGGTGGTGGCAGGAGCAAGATGGGGCCCGTCGGAATCATCTCTTCTTCAATTGTACCCAGCCCTGTCCTTAGGCTATATAAGATACAGCATGCCGGTGCTCTCGAACATGAGACCCAGCTGTGTGCGGACGTTAGAGAGCATCCAAGCTCAAGGATTGCGCTCGTGCTTGGGCCTACCACATTGCACCTCAACCAATCGAACCCTCGTGGGAGCTCGGGCTTATCCCATCAACGTATATACGCTCTCCGAACCTCTTCCAGTGCACCTACGCTTGTTGACTCAACATAGGCAACATCTCCTATCAGAACTCCCTGCCACACACCCAAACTGCAGTTTTTCAAAACTATATTGCGTCATGGGAACATTCTGCCGTTTAGATTCTCTTCCCCATGCATTCCTAGAGCACCTCCGTGGGTCCTGCCTAAACCTCTCGTTAAACTTCAAATCCCTGGGATTACGAGGAAGTCCTGCGTTTCATCCATTGGCCTTAAGCAACTTACCCTATCGCACATTTTCGCAGCATACAGTGGCACTTCAAACGTGTATACCGATGGCTCTGTTACCCCATGTGCCTCCGCCGCAGCCTTTGTCATCCCGCAAATGTCCATCGCTCGACGGCTTAAATTGGACCACAAGTCCACTTCAACTGCCGCAGAACTTGTTACTATCCGCGAGGCAATACGATTCCTTGCAAGAGAGCCTCCTCGCATATGGACTTTATTTTGCGACGCCAAACCCGCTCTTCAAGCCATTCAGTGCGTTATGAGACAAGGCACTTATTTTATTTTAGCTCTAGAAATTACAGAGCTTCTCGACATTGCGACCAAAAGTGGCCACCACGTCACCTTTCAGTGGATACCTGCACACTTTGGCGAGATAGGAAATGAACAGGCAGACGCTGAAGCTAAAATAGCTGTAAATAATGCGCCAGAAGTAAGCATTGCGTTCTCTCGAACAGACACGAATGTCCTGCTTCGGTGTGTTATGTGGCACTATACACTTGAGCACTGAACCGATCCTGATCGACGACACCGGCGATTGCACAAATGGGACCTAGAAATAAAGTTCCGCATGCCTCATAAACTGAAGAGGAGCATAACAAGTATGTTATGCACTCACGAGGCGTTTTACGCATATCATCGGCTGCAGTGACACTGGTCCCAAATGCGATCACTGCCAAGTGCCAGAAACACTTGAGCACATATTTAGCTCATGCCCAGCGTATACACGAGAACGGCAGAGCCTTATGTCTACTATTCAACGAGTGACTAAAATACCAATATCGGACGAGATTGTATTAGGTCCCTGGCCTGACGCCAACAGCGTAGCTGTGGTCATTGAAGCGACTATAGCCTTCCATCAAGCCACTGGACTCAATGCACGACTCTAGTTTGACCTAAACGTGATGGACATGTATATACGCACCATCTTATCATATCATCATTCATCGCTCTTTTTGTCCCCCCCCCCCGCCTTCACCAGTGTAGAGTAGCAGGCCAGAGCAAACTAACGCTCAAGCCGACCTCTCTGCCTTTCTTCAAATAAACCTATCTCTCTCTCAATGCACCTAAATAAATTGAAGTCACTAGATCATCCATCGCGTCGAGGACATTTGTTAATGTAACATATACGCATTGTGCTGGTCCAGTCGGAAGTATTCAGAGAATATAGAAATATCAGTCACCAATTCTACACAAACGTAGGAACAGCAGAAACCCCTTTTCAGTGACACTTAAACTTTAAACAATACATGTTGGCACATTCGTACAGGAGTAATGTAAAGTGAGCTTGTAGTGAAGCCCAGTTTGAAACTTCCGTTTGGTGTCAATTGATCTTTATATACTAGAAGTCTCAAACGCAGTGTTAACGCTCTTCACCATGCAGAGAAAAGGCACCCTCGTTTGAGCTTAGATGCTGGGACGGTGATTTTACATAGGTTGCCTAATTCTTTCGGGGCGGAGAAAACAACTTTGACGTTTACCCGCAGGGCGACCTTTTTCAGATTGTGAGTCATTCTATGCATGTACGAAATTACGCCAAATTTTGTCTATCTCGAGTTAGTCAATCTGGATTTACATTCACCACAGACAAAAACCGGCGCAGCAGGCCTTCAACAACAGAGACCTGTACAAGAATTGGATAGCCTGCCGAAGTTAACTTTTCAGATTGCTCACGAAAGCTAACGATCATTTTGTGTTTATATTATTCTCTTAGCGAATTTTTGAAACATGAGCTAACGCTAACAATGCCACGTTTGATAAGTTTAGAGTGCGCGGAGGTAAACGGAAGAAGTGGCTTGTTGCCACCTGTGTAGTACATCAAGCAAAAACGGCTTGGTGCAAAAATAGCTTAACGGTAAGGAACCTTATTACGCCTTTCTCGGAAAATTCATGGGTTTTTCAAGTGGCCTAAACCATTTACGCACTGTGTAGGAACTTTTTGTAAAACAACTCAGGTGCAGTACAGCAATTTCTCAGCTCACGATGCAATGAAAGCCTGCTTGCTTTTTCAATTGACGCTAACGACCTTTGTTACTCTATACCACATGATTCACTACTTCACTCCATTGATGAATGCATTAACGAATTCGGCCCTTCAACGTTGCAGACTCAGTGTGGCATCAGTGTCAGCGGCTTTTTAGAATTACTTTGCTTTTATCGACAGTTGACGTACATCCATTGGGATGGTAAACCTAACCTTCAAAAGAAGATATTTGCGTCGGATCATGCATCGCTCCCATAATGATTGATTTGTTTTAGCGAAACTTGACAGATATGTTTCGGATGCGTTCACAAATACTAGACGTCATAGCTGCTTATAGATAAGTTTGCGACTTTTTAATTTTTCTTGACAGTGATGCCAGCTCGTACAAGTCTGATGCTTTTATAGTTCTGGACACAGTGCGTAAATAGTTTAGACCACTTGTAATAACCCATGAATTTTCCTGAGAAAGGTGTATTAAGGTTCCTTGACGTTCAGCTATTTTTGCATGAAGCCGTGTTTGCTGGATGTACTACCCAGGTGGCAACAATACAGTTCTTCCATTTACCTCCGCGCACTATAAACTTCTAAAACCTGGTATTGCTAGCTCATGTTTCAAAAATTTCGTAAGGAAATCCTACGAACACAAAATGATCGACAGCTTTCGTCACCAATCTGAAAGGTTAACTTCGGCAGGCTATCCAACTCTTGTACAGGTCCCTGTTGCTGAAGGCCTGCTGCGCCGGTTTTTCTCTGTGGTGAATGTAAATCCCGACTGACCAACTCGAGATAGACACAATTTGGCGTAATTTCGTGCATGCATAGAATGATTCACAATCTGAAAAAGGTCGCCCAGCGTGCAAACGTCAAAGTTGTTTTCTCTGCCCCGGAAAAATTAGGCAAGCTATGCAAAATGACCGTCCTAGCATCTAGTCCTAAACGAGGATGCATTATTAAAGAGAAAAGTTAACCTATAGAGTGCGCAAACAACGTGGTATACCGGATTCCCCTCTCCTGTGGCAAATATTACATCGGACAGACGGGCCGATGCGCAAATGAAAGGCTGAAAGAACACGTACAATGTAGACCGCGCGAAACAGGGATAGCTTTCTGCCCACTGCTGCATGTGCGGATGCAGGACAAGATTGAAAAAATGTGATATCATCGCAAAACACAGAGATCGTGTCACGCGTGATATAATCGAAGCGGGGGAAATTCCATGTTTAAAGGGTCGTTGCGTCAGTGCCCTCTCTGTCGATCTCACTGACAAGGAGATCAGATACCTAGGGCTGTCGCTACGTTGAATTTTTGTGTGGCTTTGTCGTGGTGTTCTGCGCATAGGTGTGCTTTTGTGTGACTATATAACTATCGATGCTTTCTGAAAAGAAAATAAACTGTTGGAAGTCAGCGCTCTGCTTCCTCTTCTGTCCTCTTAGGACTCGGCGTAGCGTTTAGGCCGGTGATCCTCCAGCCACAGGGATGAGTACGTCCGGGAGTAAGAGCGAGAGAAAAAAGGGTTTATTCTACATATTTACAGTGGCTCCAGATATGGAAGCACACTTCATGGGGGAGCACTTTGAAAGTCTCAGCTCACTACATGTCTGAGCACATATCAGAACACGTCAGGACACACCACTGCACTCAAGGTGTCTCCTTATAAAACATTCGTCTTCCCTAGTTGACCCGACTATGAAATCAGATAACCTTGACGCGGCCAATCAGAGGGGTCGTATTGTTCACTCAACTCCTCCTCTAATGTTGCACCTTCGAAGCAAGGACGAGGCAATCCGGAAACAGGGGGTTCACACTCCTTCCACGAAAGTAGATGACTTGGTTTCTTGCCCTCCGACGGTCATCTTGCCAGGGTCGGGAGAATGGCCTTCACGCTAATCCCCGCTTCTAACGAAGGGTGGCGGTTGTGGTCGGTCGCTTCTAAGTGAGCTTCTTTGTCGGAACGTCACTGCCGGTTACGGGCCGCGTCGCCAGGTAGGCGGCCGCTGATGAAGGGGGTGGCATCGGGGAAAGCACACAAAGAATGCGCACTGCCGAGTTGGGGCGCTTTTTGCCCGTCTCGTCGGTGTCGGGCACTGTCGCCGTCTGGGCGACGCCGATGAAAGGGCCTGCCTCGATGGGAAACGATCAAAGAATGCGCCCGAACGGAATCGGGACGCAACAGACTCCTCCCCCACCGGAAGATCCGACCTGAGGGTGGCCAGCTGTCAGGTTGCCCGAAGCGTCGGTTGTCAGTCGAGAGCTCGGGGTTTCTTCTTGAAATGATGGCCAATGAGACACTCGAGCCTGAGGTCCCAGTATTAACCTCGTTGTGGCCTTCTCCCTGGGTATACACAAGCACAAACACGACCACAGGGCACAGGAAAGCGCCTTGCTCGCACCGAGAGCCATCGGGTCTCGCGAACAAATCAACGCACCTGCCCTTATCTAATAATACCACCAAAGCAGCCATCAAATCACTAAACCTTTGCTGAAGCCCACAATTTTGAAATTAGATCAGGATTCACAACCTTCTCGCAACATCCGACACTTAAGAGTCATTCCCAGTGACAAAGCACACCACGGTGCGCAAGCGCCCGCAAACTTTTTAAATCCAACCAGACCTCGCTTAACCCAATAATTTCGACCCAAAACTTTGTGCCGCCAAAGCAAACTCTCATGAACGTCTGAGTTCACTAAAACTACTTCGTCGTGCTGCAGAGAGCAAAGGTGGAATACTCGAAAATACTCTTAATAAATGAAAAATTAAATATAATACGCAGCACAAAAGCGATGAAAAGTTTTACATCCGCTAGTATCGCACGTACTATAGTGCCATTGAGATCCACATTTGCATCATGGATGTAGTGTCAGAGTCGGTTTAACTTTGCGGACAAACTCACATGTAGTACTTGCGGATCACGCACTAACAATTTCTTACTCTTGTCCATATAGGACACGCACTAAAGAAACAACAAGAAAATCTTGCGTAAATTACACGCTAACACTACAAGACTCGCGAACATTTCTAAAAAGTGAAGTGATAATCAAGCGTGCCACCACAGGCTTCAACAAATAGCCTGGACCTGACACTGCAAGCGTATCTCCTACAAGAAAGAAGCCTATCTGCTTAAAGAGGAATGACACGTTGAAAAAAAGTTTCACAAACATTTATGCGCGCGGAAACCATCTACTTCGGTATATTGCTGAGCTTCTAAAATAAACGAACGAAAAACATTACACCATCTTCCCGTATGGGAACCCTGAGTAGTATGCGAAGCAGCCATGGGGTCCACTCAAGGTAGTTTTATCAGCTGTATAAACTTGGACATGCAGCAGCACCAGCAACGCGCAGAACTGTTGTCGACGCCTTCGGCGTTTTGCCCGCGTTCACACCGAACGCGTGCGGCGTTGGTAACTGTTGCCGGTGCCTCTGGGGCGCGTACCGTCGCGTCTCTAACCTAAGCTGCTTCGCATTATCGCGCGCGGAGCCGCAGGTGCTGCCATTCGTTGCGCAATCCGGAGAGGAGAGGAGCGTCGGAGAGGAGAGGAGATGAGACAAGGAGAGGAGAGAAGGGTAGGAGGATGCGCATGCGCAGTAGGGGTGTGGACGCCGCACGGTGGAGGGAGGGAGTGACATAGCCCCGACCATAAGATGCTTGGCATCTAAAATAAGCTCGAAATGTGATTATCGAAACGTACTCCAGTCTCAGAGATCTCGAAAAATTTAACCAAAATACAAACAAAGAAACAAACAAACAAACTGTTGTTTAACCAAAACCAGAATTGCCGCTTTTCATTCCGAGTAGCCCACCGGTTGCGTCATATCTTTAAGCCGTACTCGAGGTGGGCGCGGGCTGATAACTTGTCTTGTTAACGAGGGAATAGAAAGGACACGTATGTTATTCTCCTCGCTGCCCACCCCCGACACTTCGCAAACAGGAAACATGCCTTTTTGGCATCGCACAACGATTTCACTGCCACGCATGACCAATTCGCGTCGCCTTACCTGTTCGCTCTCCAGTGCCATGCCTAACACACCTTGAAAAGAACCGAACGAGGGGGAACGTAATTGCTACCTACGCGCCACTTTCGCTTTTCTCCACCTTCGCGCCGATCGGCCCTTTCTTTTCTTTCTCGTCCGGCGGTTCGGACGCGCGCTGTCTGGATACATTCCAAGGAACAAACGCGCCGTTGGAACTCTTTGACTGCGCTCCCAACTGGGTTTAGCGCCTTTATTCGGCCGCGTTGCCCTGTCTGCCGCATTCCTGAGTTTGCGACGCCGCTTCATTCTAGCACGTTTTGTAGTGCTCATTTTCGAGCCTTGCGCTCGCATCTCGTGCTGACCGGTACTTAAATCGTTGGTCACGACTGCTATCTCAACCGCACACTCTGAATATTTGCGGGTAAATCATTCCCCTCAATGCTACGTCGACTGGCGGAGAGCTTCAAATACTTAAGGACAATGCAGCTATTTCCCTTTTCGCAACGTAGCTCGCATACTTGGGAGCTGACCACAACTGCACTGCCCTGCTTACATTGTGCTTTAGCGCACTTTACTGACCGATTGGACTCTACACTAGAGCTCTTGTCTGACGAATCGGGGCCACTTCGGACTTCTGCAAGAGCTACCTTCGCGACGTACTCCCTGGATATATGTGCCAAATCGTCCACAGCTGGCCTAGCTGCTTCTCTAGTATTCCATTGGCACAGTAACTTGTCGCGCTCAATCCGGTCCCCATTAACGGGCTCCTCGAAAACTACGTCACGGTCTACGGATCTGGCCTCACCTGTGAACGTACCATTAGGATGACGGGGATCTGCCTTTCTTTCTACCATCGGTAGAACCATGCGTGCTACTTTTCGTGCGCTACTTCTACAGGTGCCTGACATTTCTGTTCCTCCACTTCAAAACCCTGTTCCAATCTTTCAACCTCTTGTCTTAGAGCTTCGATCTTTTCGTCTTGTTGCTTAATCCATTCTTGTCTTTTCAATTCCTCCTTATGCTCAATTGCTTCCTGTTCCTGTTCTTTTAGAATTAAGTTGCCGAAATATTCAAAGTATTCCTGATCACTGTTGCTGTCTAAAATTGCTCTAACTTCGGCTTCTGATTTATCATCCTCTACCTCTATGTCGAGCTCTTCACACAACCGCAACAAGCTAGCTCTCTTCAAACTCATGAGGTCCATGGTCACTACTTTAGGCTTTGACTCAGCTATTCCACAATACTCGCTATTACATCTACCTGCCGAAGCGGTGCACCAATTCAATCATTCATCGTTCAAGGCATTCATCGAAAATGTAACCTACTAGATATGCCCACCCCTCATGTAAAACCCCGAAAGGGGTATTTGAGGTACTAATAAATAAATAAATAAATATATAAATAAATACTTGCTGCGAAACCCGCGCCAACTGCAATGCAAGTAAAAAAGTTGTCGCAGTTTCACCTGAAAGGCGAAGCATCAATTGCGATAGCAAATTTGTAGAGAGCTATACGGAGTAATGATATTAGCTTTATAAGCTGTATAAACTTGGACATGCAGCAGCACCGGCAACACGCAGAACTGTTGTCGACGCCGTCGGCGTTTTGCCCGCGTTCGCTCAAAATGCGTGCGGCGTTGGTGACTGTTGCCGGAGCCTCCGATATAAATACGTACTTGGTGCCGCAGCTAAACGATGCCTCCCTTCCCTCCCCTCCCCTACTCCCCCACGGCCTCTCGCGCGTCGGAAGAAGGCGCGTTTGCTCTACATATATGGTGATTGTAAAGGAGGAAAGAGACGCCTACTTCTGCAGCCCTTAAGGGAGCACGGCGCAGAACGCGAGTTTGTTCTCCGCCGTGCGTTCACTCCCCGTGAAAGCGCGCGCCCCTCGCGCCCTTTCACTCGCACATACAGCGTTCGGCGCGCGGCGACGATTTCATCTCCATTGACGTCATACGGAACCTCACGGCGACGGCGACGGCGACGCCGACGGCAGAAATCTGCTTTTGAGTGTCCATATAATTGCTATATCGCAATAAAAAACTACCAGTGGTTCAATTCTCTTTCTCTAAGAGAAATTGAAGCCTGGAAAATACAGCAGAAACCAAGCACGTATATACAGAAGTAGCACCAAGTCCCTAAGTTCTCCTCCACCGCATCGAATCAATTGGAAGAAGACGTAAATCCTGGGTCGCCTTTAAGTGATTACAATTCCGGTAGGTCTCTACGTCCCAATTACTTCCACACAAGTATGAGATCTGGTTTTAGTAGCTGGCACAGATTCATGCTGAAAGCTCCTTTCTGCTGAGATGCGCAACAACCACAGTATAAAAATGGGCAGTTGTACACGCTCCATCGGTTTTTAGAAAGTCTAGGCTAAAATATCCGATGACTCAAGCGCAAAGCCATGCACTCACCCTGTACCGTGCAGTCATGATGCACTGCGTTCATCCAGAGGCTCACGAATCAGTTGGAGATTGGCGTTGGCTGCAGGTTCCATCTTGCCGCTGTCATCCAGTCGCTCGTGAATCAGTTTTTGGTGACTGGCGTTGGCTGCAGGGTCCACCTCACCACGGCGATTCAGTTGATCGCGAACCAGATGCCGGCGACTGGCGTTGGCTGAAGGGTCAATCTCACCGCCGCGATCCAGTTGCTCGCGGCTCGGGGTTAAGATTCATCTCACCGCTGCTAACCAGTTTGTTGGGACTCGGGGTAGCGTTTAGGCCGGTGATCCTCCAGCCACAGAAATGAGTACGTCCGGGAGTAAGAGTGAGAGAAAAAAGGGTTTATTCTACATATTCACAGTGGCTCCAGATATGGAATCACCCTCCATGGGGGAGCTGTTGAAAGTCTCATCACACTACATGTCTGAGCACATATCAGAACACGTCAGGACACACCACTGCACTCAAGGTGTCTCCTTATAAAACATTCGTCTTCCCTAGTTGACCCGACTATGAAATCAGATAACCTTGACGCGGCCAATCAGAGGGGTCGTATTGTTCACTCAACTCCGCCTCTAATGTTGCACCTTCGAAGCAAGGACGAGGCAATCCGGAAACAGGGGGTTCACACTCCTTTCACGAAAGTCGATGACTTAGTTTCTTGCCCTCCGACGGTCACCTTGCCAGAGTCGGGAGAATGGCCTTCACGCTAATCCCCGCTTCTAACGAAGGGTGGTGGTTGTGGTCGGTCACTTCTAAGTGAGCTTCTTTGTCCGAACATCACTGCCGGTGTCGGGCCGCGTCGCCAGGTAGGCGGCCGCTGATGAAGGGGGTGGCATCGGGGAAAGCACACAAAGAATGCGCCTTGCCGAGTTGGGGCGCTTGTTTGCCCGTCTCGTCGGTGTCGGGCACTGTCGCCGTCTGGGCGACGCCGATGAAAGGGCCTGCCTCGATGGGAAACAATCAAAGAATGCGCCCGGCCGATTCGGGACGCAACAGTCCCCACTGGTGTCCTAGCGCTGTTAATCGAACTTTAAAGCAGCCGTTGAGACGCTTGGGTGTTAGGCGCGTCACCTGCCAATTATTTACTTATTAAAAATGAGCGCGCGTTTCTTCTAGCTGACGCTCAAGAAATAAGTTGGGGGAAGTGGTCATCCCCGAGATTCGCTGTGCGTCTCTCATCGTACACTGTGGCGCGTTTCTGCAAGGTCAAGCATGTCATTTATTGTGACTACACAGTTTTTAATGCTGAATAATAGTACCGGTTTCTCTGCAAGGTCGACCATGGTTGTTTATGGACGCGTTCGTCACTGAAATTTGCAGCGCGTTTCCTGTCGTAATACGCAAGCTATCACTCACAAAGATATCAACCGAAGGCTGGTTCTGCCGCGATTTTATGGTAAATCTAACAGGTTTACTTATGACGCTTTCGATCTTGATATTTATTTAGGTGTAGGCATCCCAAACAGGAACATCATATTCTACGGCATATAATTTAACGTCGCTTGTTGACTTTGCCAACTTTCTCTTTAAGTAGCCAAGGTGCTTCAATGTGTTTTGTTTGTGATGGTTTCATCCGTGGTACTGCGTGATATTTCTACTCGGAAACAAAAGATATACAATGTCCATTACTGCTATACTGGTAGGATACCGGCTTTTTTTCCCGCGTTCTTTTCATTAACACAGTTTTTGTAATAGTCATTTGCCCAACTAAACAAACTTTATGTATAACAGTTAAGGATGCTCTGAGAACAGCGTTGCCTGTTTCGTTATGAATTTTTTGGCATAGAATACAGTCATCTGCAAACAAACATACTCGTATTTTAAATGAAACGTATTTTAGTGTGTCATTATTAATAACTAAAAGAATGAGTGACCACGAATGAATCCTTGGTGTATTCCGGTCGGCACTTTAGAAAGTTAGAACTAGGGTAATCGACAATGACTGAAAACGATGATCAAGACGGCCAGTGGCCCTCTATACACCAAAGGACGAAGTCTTTTTGAAGGATCGGGTTTTACTTCACCAGCAATTTTGAATGAGATACACATTAAAAGGTTTCTTCAAACCCTAATAATATCATGTTGCCTTAGCTGTATCTGTTGCGGTCATAAGTTGATATACATTTACAACAGTTATGCTACTGTTGCCGTTCTATTACTGATGGCGTGCTGGCGCATGTAGAAGAGCTGGTTAACTTCAGTCAAGACTGAAGTGCGTCTTAACTATGTACACCCGTGAGCAAAAGTATGCGGACCACAGGGTCGCCGAAAAAAAGTGAATTTCTTCGTAATTAGCAAGCATAAACTGGAATTGATGAGTACACTGAAAAGTTCGCAATGCCAAGTTTGAACTGCAGTCCTCAATTTCAAGTTGCATTCATAGGCTGAGGAAAAAATCGGCTTTTTCGCGCAACCCCTGGTCTGTATACTTTTGCTCACAGGTGTATGTGTAAGTACTCTTGATGATTTTCAAAGAAATATGATGGTAAGAGGAAAGCCGATAGCGGTTATCTCATTTGTGGATAGGAATAGTTTCTTCATTTTTGGAGGGTGCATGCTAGAATTTAACGGGTGAGAGTGGTTTATCATGTAAGTCGAAGTTACTTAGCGCATCATACAGCGTACTTTACGAGAAAGATTTTGGACATGCTGTCGATGCCTGGTGACTTCTTTAGACAAATGTCACGAAGCAGACACAACAGACCCTGTTTAATTATGTTAGTATTAGTCGTGGGCAAAATTTTCACGAGGGGCTGACGCATGGTATTGTGCCATCTTTGGTGGTGAGTAGCAGTTTCGTGCAATCGCAGTTTTTGTTGTAACAGATAACTCATACTAGCACATAAATGACACACATGTGTGTGCTTGGGGACAATTATAGCCAGAACCTATGCGGAGATGACAACTGACTTATGTAAAAAGGAAAAAAAAACATTTTGGTAGCGCTCTTTAGCCTGTGCGTTCCTGCTCTTCAGTAGCAAATGCAGACAAGTAAACCTATTTGAAGTAGTTGTATCTTCAGTTGTATCCTCAGTTTTTCCATTTCCGTTACATGCTCATCAAGTCGTTTTTCTTCCAGGCGTTTTTATACACACCTCCTTTAGTTTTTGAGACCCAAACGCAGCAGTCAATTTCTGAGCAAGGCTTCTAAAGACGCACACACAAAAAACAACTATCATCCGACGCATAATTAGATTCTGCAATACAAGTGAATTCCGTAAAAAACCGCTATTTATTGCATCAAGTACGTCCACATATTTAGCGAGCGAAACACCGGAATCAACTATTTTTGTTTAAGTAGGCCTACATTCTCAAAAAACTTTTACATTAGAATTGTCCGTAAGGGCAAATGTTAGTCAATCATGATTCGGGACATATGAGTGTAGGCGGCCCGTCCATGGTAATAATCACAACTACCCCAAACAGACACGACCCTTTATGAATATAATTTTATGAATCCTGGCTATGTAAAGATTTTATTTGATTGTTGTTCCACGATGCCTACGCCTTGCGCATAGAAACGACCGACACCGCCGCCTGTGACCAATGTGGTGAGGAGGAAACGATCAGTCACATTCTATGGCATTGTTCGCTGTACTGTGTACAAAGTCGGGTTCACAGCCACTGTGCTAAATGTGTTCGATGACCGATCGCTGTCGGAAGAGATAATCCTGCAAAAAATCCGTAGCTCGATATCGTGTCAGTAGACTGCAAAAGCATTACTGTGTTCTGCGATCTGTTGGACTCGGTGAACGCCTATAGTAGTTGCTAATGTTTTTCTTTCTTTCTCTTCCGCCCTTGTTTTAACGTAGTTTTCCCCACCACTGTGCAATTCTGCAAACAGAAAATTTGCATCTAGTTAACTTTCCTGTCTTTCCAGCCTTTCCTGTCTCTCTACGACCGAAGCTTGTTGAATTTTTGCGAATTCCACCCCAGGTTCACCGTAAGACACACTATTCTCTCATCTGAGGTACCTTCATACACATTGGCATTGGAATTACAGTCAAAGACGTCGGTGCTTGCAAGAAGATAGGTCTAATATTGATTGGCATCTGCCGGTAGTTTCAACAAATTATGTCAACCCGAGTGAAAGCATGATGTCAGTCAAAGTTCTGCGGTCAAGAAAGAACCTTCCGGCAAGTCGTGACGATGGCCTTCTGCTGAAGTGCTTACGTCACCAGTAAGCAAGAGGTTGTTGTAATGTTTGCCTCGGGTTGAAAACAAGTGATAACAAATATAAAAAATAATAAGAAGAAATATAACAAAAATGAGCGACAATTATGTGGAGGGTAGAATCCTTGCAACTACAAGGCTGAGAGAGAGAAAAAAAGGAGGCGAAAGGCAGGAAGGTCGATCGGCCGAGTATCTGATTTGCTACCCTACACTTGAGATAAGCTAAAGGGGAATGGAAGGAGGAAAAGAGGAAAACAGCGATACAGCGAACACAGCGTGCACGCAAGGGGATACGCATAAGTACTAGAAATGACCACTCAGGCGGGTGCACTTTCGAGCACTGTACTAGTGCATGAAACACTAGTGCACTATTCCGAGGTGGACATTGTTAAAAATCAGCTTTGCACTTTACCACGGCTTGACTTGTCATCCTCTCCGGTTCGTCCTGTGACGGGCTTCAGCGAAGCCGTGCAAACGTAGTTTCTGTGCTCGCCGAGTGCTGAGATTCTACTACATTTGATAAAATGCGCTCTGACAAAGTAAATGCCGTCAGTATATACCGGTCCAAGGCTAAGTTCGCCTCCAGTTCCCGACTCCTGTCTTCCCTCCTTCTCAGTAAATATCTAAATTTCTCCAAAATACCGCCTATAAGAATTTTTTTTCTGCTGAAATGAAGGAGTACTGGTTTGGTGCAGGATCTTATCCTGGACATGACTTAGAGTATACGTTTGCTAATCTGAGCGAGATGTTCGCGTTTGAGAGAGCTCACTGTGCCCCATAGTGCGTATGATCTATTGAATTCAAACCGGTGGCCATCAGGAGTTATAGGGCCTACATATGTGCAATTTGTTGCGGAAAGTTTACGCTTGCTCTGCTATGGCGGTTGCTCGACACACTAGGGTCCAGAAATGGTGGGAAGAGACTCGGGCAACATGGTGGCGAAATACCCAGCCAATTTGATCACGGCCCAACGTGTCCCTCTCTCCAGGGAGCGCAAGCGCAGTACACTGAGGCAAGCTCTAGAGCCCCAACCATCTACAAGTGAGTGGGGTTCAAGCTACGCAGGGCTGCCTCGGGCTCCACTGGTAGAGGGGTCATTTCTGTACCCTAGTGTCCAAACACCCTTTGCAAAGCAAAGTGGCCCACTACGAATAAGAAGCGAGCACTATATATGGCAAAATTAGATCGTAAGACCCCCTTACCTGTAACATAAGTTAACCATGTAAACTTTATAATGGGTCAATAAATGCAACTTTTGTATTTGGGAACGTTATTTCTGTACTCTGGTGCCCATACACCCTCAGCAGCACGCACAAGATGTTTTACGTACCCCACGGTGGCTGCGTGCCTGGTACAGCATGCAGTTTTTTTTCAGGCAGCGTAAACACAGAGCAAAACTCGGCAAGGTAAATACAGACAATTTACAAAACAAATTTCCTTTTTCGTGCACGAACAAATTAGCCTGCATCATAAATGTGCTTCAAAGTTAAACCGCATAGATTGCACAACATAGCAACCATTAAGTGCCACTAGTACTGCGTTAACAGTTGGAAAAAAAAAACATGCATGGACCGATTCGTCTTCACGCAATAGCAGAAAGGTGACAAACAGTGGGTATTACTTTTCTGTGCGTCATGAGCAGTCCTGGCAGGAGAATTTCGCCGAGCGAGGTGTCGTTGTCCATGCGGATGTAGAGGCTGCAGTACTGGGCTCGGACCAATTCTCTGCCCGAGTCGTCTCTCACAACGGTTGCAAGGCACTCGTCGAAGGATCCCAGTTCGCTGACCGTTCCCGTGAACACTCCGGTCGGCATCTTGCCGGTGGAGTCGAACACTGCGTCGACACACATGTGGCCAGTGCGCTTAGAATGGTTTCCTTAACAAGAAATGAATGATTTTTTTTCAGCTCACTACTGAATGGTTTTAGAAATGGAAGTCATCATTATACTGGGTGATTATTTTTAGGTTTCCCAGACTTTTAAGAATCGCCTGTCGCCGATAGCATAATTCTGGTCCCCGACCTGGATAATTCGAAGAGGGAGACATTCCTAGCACGAGAAATTGAAACACGTATACGAGTAGTTACCAGAAATTAACTAATAAACTTCCTAATTATTCCTCTACAGATACTCCGCATACATTTTGACCACCTGGGGTTCTTTAACGTGCACCCAATGCACGGTACACGGGTGTTTTCGCACTTTGCTCCCATCAAACTGCGGCCACCGCGGCCGTGATTTGATCCGGCGTCCTTGGGCTTGCAGCGCAACACCAAAGCAACTACATCACCACAGTAGATGGAAGTAAATGGAAGATGTTAGAGTTGATGAAGTGATTATACGTATGCTTCAATGAGTGACCACTAGGGGTACAGCCTCCCCAAGTGCGATCATATGGACACTCCTAATGGATTTCTGCCATCGGCGTCGTCGTCGTCGCCGTGAGGTTCCGTATAAAGTCCAAGGGTGATAAAATCGTCGCCGCGCGCCATATGCCGTATGTGTGAGTAAAAGCGCGCGCGGAACGCGCTCTTTCACGGAGAGCGAACGCATGGCGGAGAGGAAACGGACGGCGGAGAGCAAACGCGACGTCGTCAGTCGTGCGAAAGGCCGTGAGGGGAAGCGATGGAGGGAGGGAAGGCGACGTTTAGCGGCAGCACCAAACGCATATCTTGCGACCGGGCGCAATGGGAACTGGCAACTCAATCTATCACGCAAAAGGAGGAAAGTATGAAGGCAGCGCGGGAGGGAGGGGGTGCGGCTTCTACTCTGCCAGCAACTGCGTACTTGTAGTTTTCGCGGCTGCGGGCTGTCGTGCGCACCGTATCTTGAAAACAATCTCCACACGGTCTTACCTTTGTATGCGCTGTGCTTTCGTCGCTCACTTTCCGTGGAAACAATAGACCGCACGAACCTTCGCTCACTGCTGCCGCCGCGCTAGCTCACGCCAGCATTTTGACACTGGTTGTCTGCGATCATCGAGTGCGATCTATTCATGTTTGCTTGTGCGCGCTAACTCCAGGCTTGTTAACTCAGTTCGTAAGCGAATGTGTCCAAGTTTATGCAGCCGATAAAACTACTATCCTAACTCCATAAATCTCTCTACTAATTTGCTATCGCAATTGATGCTTCGCCTTTCGGGCGAAACTGCGACTTTTTAGCTACGTCGCGTTAGCCTCCATCACGGTCATTTTAGCGCCTTTAGGCGACTATAATCAGCGAGACCAGCAGAAGTGCTCTCAAGTGAACTAAGCACTCTCCTGTGCATGAGTCGTCTAATTCGGTGTTCCCTTCAGGATGACGTACGACCACATTGTAGTGTTCTCGCGCGATAGAGCTAAAAATTCGGGAGGCTGTACATTGTTATGAGCTCTTTAAATGATATTCACTTCTCATTTTATGTTTTAAGCACAGAGCTCTATAGGTTTGCTTGCACAAGCGATGTTACAGCGCGAAAAAAAGGGTAAACTAGACAGCTCTGAAAGTTACACCGTTCGAAAAACTACAGCTCACTTATAGTCAGTTGCAAAGAGAGCTACTCGGATGGCCAGGCACACATGTATAGGATGTTCCAGCTAACGTTAGCCAAGCTGTTCAACGAAAACATAAATGATAATAACAACACAGTGCAAGGCACGATGTTAAGCCCTAGGGTGTGCGGGTGTCAGACCACTGACGACCGAATACCGCAGGTCTTAGAATTGTGGGTTGCAGCGTGTTTTTTCAATCTTTGTTGTTGGTTGTTGTTGAATAGCTTGGCTAGCGTTAGCTAGGACATACGGTATATCTGAATGACGTGGCTCAGGTGAGAAGTAGGAGAGCCCCGGAAACCCCTGCCTTCTCTTATTTAGGACGTGTTGGCACGACTTACTCGTTACATAGCACGTGTACGTAAGCCTGACAATGTCGGCGTGAGTCGGCTTGTTGGGCCGAAATCCGGTCATCAGGCTCATGTAAACGCTAGCATATCGCGTAGAGATCATGAGAATAATTGGGTGATTAGCCTGAAAGGGATAGGTGACTCGGTCGATCTTGACAGAATGCATGAAAACACGGTGAGGTCACTCTTTGTCATCTCGTCTTTTTACTGGACTCGCTGGCGTTTATACCATCTAAAAGTGCATCCAAGTACGCATGGGTCGGGTCGGGAATTTACAAATAATATTGATGCCTTAGATGTTCTCGAGCATTATTCTGTCCCTGTGCTTGACCTAAAATATCGGCCTCGGGCTCTCTCAGACCGGCTTTTGAGTCGGCCCGCTGTTATTATTATTATTATTATTATTATTATTATTATTATTATTATTATATTGCTGGACACCTGTCCGCTGCAAAGGCCTGTACTTCTGCAGAAGTACGCTGCAGCCGGTACTTCGGACCATCCAAAGTGCTGCGGCCTGTCAGTGACGTCAATTACCAAGTCCTTCCTGACGGAAGCCAACCAACAATATTGTGAAAAGTGGTGAGGCGAGTTCTAGACTCCAGACATTTTTCCTGCCACATGATAAGATGTTTTACCTGCCGTGGTTGCTTAGTGGCTAAGGTGTTGGGCTGCTGAGCACGAGGTCTCGGGATCAAATCCCGGTCACGGCGGCCGCATTTAGATGAGGGCGAAATGCGAAAAAACCCGTGTATGTAGATTTAGGTGCACGTCAAAGAACCCCAGGTTGTCCAAATTATTCCGGAGTCCCCTACTGTGGTGTGCCTCATAATGAGATCGTGCTTTTGGCACGTAAAACACCATAATTTGTTTTAATAAGATGCTGTACATTGCGCATCTAATCCATATTACTTGTGGCACATCCCTCTGTGTTTGGCTTTTTTCTTCTTGCCTGCTCGACGCAAGCGCCAGCACCTCTAATTGCCTTCGCTGCTTAGTAGGAGGTTGGTCGCACCATCGGACGAAACTTCAACTTGCGTAGGTTTTTTTTTGTAAATTAGAAAACCACCCTTATATTAGCTTCTATTGATGTAAAATAGTATTAATCTTGATTACAACGCAAGGACAGTAAACCAAAGTATGAAAAATTGAAAGAAATGTGTAATGTTAACTCATTGATTTTTCAGGTAAGTGCTTTTTCTGAAAACAAAAAAAAATCGTTGCAGAAACCACCGAGTTAAATAGTCAGTCAACGATAGCTTTGTTGTGTAACCTGCTGCCGTTTCCCATGCCAACCGGTAAACACGAAACCTTGTGGGCGCGTCAGCAGACACATTAAGTGGCAATCTCACTGCCAACCACAATGGCAAACAATGTCACGACATGGCATATCTTGATTCTAGAACGACCAAAGCACCCCAGTTGAAACTGCGTAGCAAGCTCCAGTATCCGTAACAACTTTAGAAGGCAGCGGCATTTGCCCCTCAAAGGCGGATGCACACGAGCCTCCACCAATAGGCGCGCCCTTCAGTTGACGTCATGAGCCGGACGGCCGGTGTCCCCGCCGACGGAGAACATGCCTAACATGGCCGCCCTCGCTTCGAACTGGGCTGAGTCGCGTCAGCTCTGTGCGTCTCCCTTCGTCAGAGTGAATTCGAATTGTTTGTGGTGGTCTGTCATGCCGGAAATATCATTGTGAGCTTACGATGCACAATTTGTGCCGCGTGTGTTTGTTCGGAGCCGTGAGCCGGTGAAGAAAGATTGCAGCAAACAACGATGACGTTGCACTTCGTGTGGAAACAGGATCCCGCGGCGACATACCGCTGCGAACAAACATCGTGCGTGTTTGTTCCGTGGTGTTTTGTTTTGCTCCTAAGTGAAGTTACGACGAGGAGAGTTCGCCAAAGTCTGGTACCTACTGTGAGCCGCGGGTGTGTTTGTGTACTGTGCCCCTGCGTTTCTCGTCGGACGTGGTGAAGTGATGGAGCAAAACCATTATCAGGATAAATGAGAAAAGCGTGCGCGGATGAAACCAACCTGCGAGTTTCTCAACAGAAAAGATTTGTGAAAGCAACCTCCAACGCAAAGATTCGTTGCTGCCAGCTCAGCGTGCAAACGACCGATCGTTGGCAGCAGTGTGATAAGATAGCCGAGCGTCTAGCAGCGTCGTTCGAGTGTTGCGTAGGACCATCGATTGATTGCTTTCCACCAATGCTTAAATCAGTGACTAACACGCGCTGCTTGAGCGAATGTCATTGGATTGTTAACGGTCAGGCGTTTGCAAGCAGTGTTTGTTTCCTTAATGTCAGCCTGAAAGCTAATATAAAATTATGACTGATACACTGGTGCCGTTGCAAGGGAGCTTTGCATGAATTCGCGTCGCTGTGTGGCTTAGAACTCTTCGCTCACTGCACGCGCCAGCTGTAGAAAGCCTGCTGTGACACAATCGCGCATAAGCTGTGCTGTCAGCGCTCGACTTGCTTTCCCACAACACAGCTTTGGGCTTTGTCGTGATATGTCGCTACTCAAAAATCCCTATGACAGTGAAGGCACCAGAGCCAATATATACATTACAAAAAAGTACGACAAAGTAGGCACAGCTGCTTGTGAACTGACTCCTAATAGTTCTACTCGCGTCTGCGTTAAATGTGTGTGCGTGTTTTCCTGTGTGTTTGTGTATATTTGTTATTTTGCCCTTTTCTGTATTTTATATCTTAGTTTTCGCGCTCGCATTTGTGTTCATGTGTGTGAATATGTGAGTTATTCCGTGCGTGTATGTATTTATTCCTATTTCTACCCTTTATTTTTGCATTTGTTCTTGTAAGCATGCTGCAGCCACGACTTTCTTTACAATTCCATTAACTCGTCTCATTCAAAGCACCAAGTCCTGTGAATAGCAGGGCTGGCCTCATCGGTGTAATTAAAGCAATTCTATCTTGTATACCTTGCCTCCTCAGTCTGCCAACTTGCTTTGTTTTCTCCTACTATTCTGACCTTGCTTCTTGTGCTATTGCTGCAACGGGAATAATCAACTTGCACCAAAGAAAGTTCTATCAGCTGTGACAACAGAAACATTGACAGATACAAAATGTTAAAAGCATCACGTGGCTTGCACAGTTACTTCGTCTCTTTCCCCTGTTAATGTGTTTATGCATCAGTGCATACGGTAGCTTGCCAGAAGTGCACATGAAAAGGTGCCATATCGTCAAACAGCACCTTGCTATGTTGTTGCATTCAGTCTTAATAAACAGATTGTTTTGCTGCCCGTCACATGTGGTGGTACACATATATAACATTGTGCAGTGGGGTATCATTTCCTGTCTTGACGCTTTCATCATTACAAATGCAGTTTTCTAGTGAATGGAGTCCAGCAAAGCAGTGATGTGAGAGCTTTTGCAACTTTCACCATTTATTACTTCCCCAATATCACTGTCTGAATCTGTCCGTCACTTTGCCTACGGCTTGTAAAGAACAAAGTGACTCACTAAAACACGTTCAACTTTAATGAGTATTTTCCGGTACGTAAATATGACAAAAATGCTAGCAAGATAATCACGTTAATAATTGTGCCAGCATTCACATTACTTGCTCGAGTCAGATTAATAAATTGAAAATTGGCTATGACAACACTTCGATTTTCAGTGCAGACTGCTAACGGAGCCATAAAGCGTGCTCCGACTAATTTCACTATGGCGCGCGTCAAACTCGACGGTGGCTGCCTGAATGAGCATTTTGGGCCTCACTAAGCTAACAGTCACTAAGTCAAGGCAGGCCGCCAATGGAAACTGAACCTGGCAACGTTCAACACGCGCACCCTCTCGAGTGAGGCTAGCTTAGCAGGACTATTTGAAGAATTATCAGGCATTTCCTGGGATATTATTGGCCTTAGTGAGGTTAGAAGAACTGGTGAGGCTTACACAGTACTGACTAACGGCCACGTCCTCTGCTACAGAGGTCTTCCAGATAAGAAAGAATCCGGGGTAGGATTTCTAGTGCATAACAACGTAGCGGGCAACATTGATGAATTCTACAGCATTAATGAAAGGGTAGCAGTCGTCGTAATAAAGCTGAATAGGAGGTACAAAATGAAGTTAGTACAAGCCTATGCCCCAACCTCTAGTCACGATGATGAAGAAATAGAACAGTTTTATGAAGATGTTGAACTAGCAATGAGAAAGGTGCAAACTCAGTATACTTTAGTCATGGGCGACTTCAATGCAAAAGTGGGGAAAAAGCTGGTTGGTGAGCAAGCCATTGGCAACTACGGCATCGATTCTAGGAATGCAAGAGGAGAGATGTTAGTAGAATTCGCGGAAAGGAATAGGCTACGAATAATGAATACCTTCTTCAGGAAGCGCAGCAACAGGAAGTGGACCTGGAAAAGCCCTAATGGAGAAACAAGGAATGAAATAGATTTCATACTCTCTGCCGATCCAAGCATAGTGCAGGATGTAGAAGTGTTAGGTAAGGTTAAGTGCAGTGACCATAGGTTAGTGAGGTCTAGTATTTCTCTCAATTTGAAGAGAGAGAGAGTGAAATTAGTCAAGAGGAAACAGGCCAACCTAGAGGCAGTAAGGGTAAAAGCAGACCAATTCAGGCTGGTGCCCGCAAACAAATATGCAGCTTTAGAACAGGAAGATGAAGATAACATACAGCTAATGAATGAAACCGTAACTAGGCTGATCTTAGAAGCAGCAACTGAAGTGGGAGGTAAGGCACCAAAGCAACCTGTAGGGAAGCTCTCCCAAGAAACAAAGGACCTAATAAAGAAACGACAAAACATGAAAGTGTCCAACTCGAGAGATCAGCTAGAATTCGCTGAACTGTCAAAACTGATCAACAAGAAAAAAGTAAGGGATATTCAAAATTATAACGTGGGAAAAATTGAGGAAGCCGTAAAATATGGACGCAGCATGAAATCAGTAAGAAGAAAACTAGGCATAGGACAAGGCAAGATGTATGCACTGAAAGATAAGCATGGTAATATCATCAGCAATTTCGATGACATAGTAAAAGCAGCAGAAGAATTCTATACTGACCTGTACAGTAGCCAAAACAGCGAAGCTTCTTCCATTCGAAATAGTGATGAATCGGATACAGAAGCTCTTGCTATAACTAGCGATGAAGTTAGAAGGGCCTTGAAAGACATGACCAGGGGAAAAGCGCCTGGAGAAGATGGAATAACAGTAGATTTAATCAAAGATGGAGGAGATATCATGCTTGAAAAGTTTGCGGCCCTTTATACGCAATGCCTCACAACTTCAAGTGTACCAGAGAGCTGGAAGAACGCCAACATTATACTTCTCCATAAGAAGGGAGACGTTAAAGAATTGAAGAATTACAGACCCATTTGCTTGCTTTCAGTATTGTATAAAATATTCACCAAGATAATTTCCAATAGAATCAGGACAACACTTGACTTCAGTCAACGAAGAGAACAGGCTGGCTTCAGGAAGGGATATTCTACGATGGACCATATCCATGCCATCAATCAGGTAATCGAGAAATCTGCGGAGTACAATCAACCTCTCTATATGGCTTTCATAGATTATGAAAAGGCATTCGATTCAGTAGAGATATCAGCAGTCATAGAGGTATTGCGTAATCAAGGAGTGGAGGAGGCATACGTGAATATCTTGGCAAATATCTACAAGGATTCCACAGCTACCTTGGTTCTCCACAAGAAAAGTAGAAAGATACCTATCAAGAAAGGGGTCAGGCAAGGAGACACAATCTCTCCAATGCTATTCACTGCATGATTAGAAGAAGTATTCAAGCTCTTAGACTGGGAAGGATTAGGAGTGAGGATCGATGGCGAATATCTCAGCAACCTTCGGTTTGCAGATGACATTGTCCTATTGAGAAACAATGGAGAGGAATTACAACAAATGATTGAGGACCTTCATCGAGAAAGTGCAAGAATTGGGTTGAAGATGAATATGCAGAGGACAAAGATAATGTTCAATAGCCTGGCAAGGGAACAAGAATTCAGGATCGCCAGTCAGCCTCTAGAATCTGTAAAGGAATATGTTTATCTAGGTCAATTACTCACAGGGGACCCTGATCATGAGAAAGAAATTTACAGAAGAATAAAATTAGGTTGGAGTGCATACGGCAGGCATTGCCAAATCCTGACTGGGAGCTTACCACTGTCGTTGAAAAGAAAAGTGTACAATCATTGCATTCTACCGGTGCTAACATACGGGGCAGAAACTTGGAGGTTAACAAAGAAGCTCGAGAACAAGTTAAGGACCGCACAAAGAGAAATGGAACGCAAAATCTTAGGAGTAACGTTAAGAGACAGGAAGAGAGCGGTGTGGATCAGAGAACAAACGGGGGTAGACGATATTCTAGTTGACATTAAGCGGAAGAAATGGAGCTGGGCAGGCCATGTAATGCGTAGGATGGATAACCGGTGGTCCATTAGGGTTACAGAATGGATACCAAGAGAAGGGAAGCGCAGTCGAGGACGGCAGAAAGTCAGGTGGGATGATGAGGTTAGGAAATTCGCAGGTGCAAGTTGGAATACGCTAGCGCAAGACAGGGGTAATTGGAGATCGCAGGGAGAGGCCTTCGTCCTGCAGTGGACATAAATATAGGCTGATGATGATGATGATGATGATGAAGCTAACGATGTCTTACATTTGTTCGCTTATTTGCATTACTTGTGTGAGCCAGATAACAAAATAAACAATGCAACCACATGAATGTGCTTTGGCATTCAAGCTGCTGACAATGGCTGTCAGTTTCGCGTTGTCTGCTGCTATTTCACCACCACTCGCTATGACATGACTGTGACGTCCAGTGCAGACTGCTAACAGAACCATAAAGCGTGCTCTGACTACTGCTATTTTACTATGGGGCGCGTCAAACTCTACGGTGGCTGCTTGAATGAGCATTTTGGGCCTCACTAAGCTAATGATGTCTTATAGTTATTCTCCTATTCGCATTACTTCTGTCAGCCAGATAACAAAGTAAACAATGCAACCACATGAATGTGCTTTGGCATTCAAGCTAGTGACAGTGGCTGTGAGTTTCGTGTTGTCTGCTGCCATTTCACCACCACTCGCTATGACATGACTGTGGTTTCCAGTGCAGACTGCTAACACAGCCATAAAGCGTGCTCTGACTACTGCTATTTTACTATGGAGTGCGTCAAACTTGACGGTGGCTGCCTGAATGAGCATTTTGGGCCTCACTAAGCTAATGATGTCTTATATTTGTTCTCTTAATTGCATTACTTGTGTGAGCCAGATAACAAAATAAACAATGCAACCACATGAATGTGCTTTGGCATTCAAGCTGCTGACAGTGGCTGTCAGTTTCGTGTTGTCTGCTGCTATTTCACCAGCACTCGCTATGACATGACAGTGATTTCCAGTGCAGACTGCTAACAGATCCATAAAGCATGCTCTGACTACTGCTATTTCACTATGGGGCGCGTAAAACTCGACGGTGGCTGCCCGAATGAGCATTTTGAGCCCGGCAACGATAATCAAGGTTTCAATTCAGATATGCCAGCATTTAAATGTGTTTCTATGCCACTTGTTAAATCGAGCACAATGTGTGCAGGACGTTGCTTATCAGAGGAATATGCCATAAATGGAACTGCTTATTCATTTGAGAGCTCGCATAATGGATGGTTGTCTGTTGCGAACCCACCGGCAAAATTTTGGTAGCCCTAATAAGGGCTGTTCTTTCGTTAATAAGAAGTCTTTATGCTTCGTCGAGTGGCTCAATGGCAGACAGCTCGCAGTCAGAGTCGCTTTCTTCTGTGTCATCTTCACCCAGCTGGATGATGATGGGTTAAATGTGCTCACTCCCAGACGTGTCAACTCTGAACTTTGCCTTCAAGTCCATCACATGCTGAATGCTCTTCCTCCAGTGTTCCGCCATTACCTGCTTCATTTTCTCCCTCAAGGTGACGCCGACCGTGGACAGCTTGAAGTCTCTGTTGTCCGCAGCGATGCCATTTTTGACCTTGGCCCACACAAGCTCAATGGGATTAAATTCGCAGTGATACGGCGGGATTCTGAGTACAATGCAACCGGCCCTTACAGCTGTGTTGTCTACGATGTAGCTCAGAAAGCGTGACTTTACAGATGCCACCAGCTCAAGCAGCTGCTTCTTTATCATCCTTTCACCGTAGGGGATGTTCTTGCTTGTGAGCCGCTCCTGTATCTTTTCCTTCTTCCAGGCCGTCGTCGGCAATTTTTCTTCTCGCCGGCTATGGTAAGGTGCATTGTCTAAAACACTGACGCTACCAGCTGGCAACTTCTGCAGAACGTCATTGAACCAGCCCTCAAAGCGATTGCCGTCCATTTCCTCGTGGTAGTAGCCTGTCTTTTGGCCTCGGAATCCATCCAAGCAGCCGTCGACAAAACCATCCTCGCTGCCGATGTGCGTCACGATCAGGCCCTGACCTTTCCCAGAAGGTTGTTTTAGACCCGTCGTCAGACCATTTGCTCGAGCGAACAGGCGTCCGCGCTTCTACAACGATCGTGTCTGTCCACACGATCGACCGAGTGTGTCCCGCCGTCACCCATGTCTCGTCCAGGTACAAGATCTTTCGGCCTTCCGCCCGGTAGCGCTCCACGTCACGGAGGTAGCGATTCCGGCAATCGGTGATGTCATCCCGGTTGATAAGCAGCGAGTTGCGGCTTCTCTTTTCGCGCTTGAAGCCGATCTCGGCAAGCAGGCGACGCAAAGTACACCACTTTAGTCATGGGAGTTCCATACGCTCCGAGATCTCGGTAGTTTTCTTCTCGACCGCCGGTTTCCGTTGCGGCGAAAGAAATCGTGCACACATGACCTCAGCGCGCACAACGTGAAGCTGTCAAACTTCGTGCTGCGTCTGCTCTTCTCCGCATTGCGGGGCGCTTTCGCGAGGGCATCGTCAGTTTGCCACCCGAAAAATGCGAAGCTTTACCTTCCTCTCTCACCCTGAACGCAGTCCTTTCGCTGACACCGAGCATGTCGGCGACAAACTTGCTCGTGTCCTCTACGCTGCGTTCAGGCTGCCTTTTACGCCAAAACGTGTAGCAGTGGAAGATCATGTTGCGTGAATCGCTGTTCAGGATGTGGCCGATCTTGTTCTTGCCGATGCTCCTTGGTGGTGTGGTCATCGAGGAGACACAAGGCTCGTTCGGCAACAAAGGATCGCGTTCCGATGTCACATCGCTGGGCTCCATGGCGGAAAACTGGCACGGAACTCACGAGATTGCAGGTTCGCAACCGCGAAAAAGAAGAAAAAATATTAATTAAAAAATAAGTCTAACACATTGAAAAATAAGCTTGTGCAAACACACAAAAAGTATATGTGAATCTTATGCTATTAAGCCAGCGACTGCTTTATAATTACACGCCCGCTGCCGTCGGTCTTGCTCCGTAGCAGACGGTGCACATCATTGTGGAAGGCAAGGAGATATTTTCTCTCGCGATCCGGCATGTGCTGTAGCATTTCCATCATGATAGTTTTAGCAAACCACTCGTCAAGATACACAAATCTTATTTATACCGACAAATACGCGTTTTAGAAGCAGTCGCAATTTTTTGAGCGGGACTATTTCTTTAGTCGCGGAGGAATTGGCTGCTGCGCTTCGGTCAACTGGGCGGGGCCTCTCCTGTCTTCTAAAGTTGTACCCGACTATAGTGGCGACTTCGTTGCAATGGCTCATTCATAAAGCGGCAGCGCTCGACTGTTGCGTGAGGCTCGCCGCTGGCGCGCGCTTTCTTCTCCTACTCTTCCCGTAGCGCGTGACGTCTCCCGCGCCCGCAGATGCGCGAAATGCCAGTGGCGGATCGCGCGCTGGCAGCTGGCGCACGCCCTCCTCACCTCCTCCTCTTTCAGTGCGTGACGCCTACCACGCGGGCACCAACCAATCCTTGCTCTCCTGCTCCAATTCCACACCTGCATTTTTTTTTCGCTGCGCACTTTGCTATCATTCTCATACTTGCAAGATCGGCCGATGCCCATGAAAAGTGGGGGAACTAGCAAATGGAAGCCATAGCTTTAAAATGACCGCTTTAAACTCAAATGTCAACCTCCTCGAGAGCGACGCAAACTCTATAAGCCAGAATCACAAATTGAAGTTTTCACGGCACCACACGACAGCGAAAACGCGGCGACACACTTGCCTCTCGGCTTCCATTGCCGCTCATTAGCAAATTTCGCGTGGCTGGTCTTACCAGTACAAATTATTGCGGTAAATCTCTGTCAAGGTGGCAGAGCGGATCATCGGAATTTCATCGGCGATGAAAAGGCCGTGCCTGTGACGTCACTAACAAAATATTTCCTCATCCAATGAAGAAGCGAACATGGGGGCTGTATCAGCACGTCACAATGTATTCGCGATATCGCAAATCCACTCCAGGGACTCATTTCGTTTTTAAACGCTAACTTCCCAACGAAGGCGCCAAAGACTACAATAAATTTTAAAACTTAAAGTGTACTGCTCTACGCCACGTTTCATCATCTTGATGAAGGCGCCAAAACGGTTTTTGCAAAGACCCGTTGCCGCGGTTCCGGTGGGAAGTTAATAAAAATGAAAATTGGCCCTGCGTTTTTGTCTCTGCAAATCACCAACCTTTATGCACCACATAAATAGCAAATCAAGTTTTGATTAAAAAAAGAAATACTTGACCATGATAAACTATTTTAGCGTTACTCTGGAATGTCCAGTTGTTGGCGCAGCTGGAGGAGCAGCATTTTCGAATTTAGTGGATTTCCTTTGGGCATTTGAGTCCATGTAAAAATTCGTGTCATAATAAAATATGTGCCGTTTCGGGAACTCTCCACAGATGTAAGTCGAGACCTATAGTGCTTGACTAAAGGGCAAATGCTTCGATGTGTACAAAATTCAACGACGTTAGCGAGCGTTGTCGTGGCAGAGCATGCACAGAACTCAATGCCATAAATGACAGCACCCCACAGTATTCTTTTTTCCGGTGCTTTAAACCAATTTCTGCAATAGATTTCAAGCTTTCTGTCGTACTCATAATTCCTAGCGTAAGAATGGGTGCTATACCATTATACCCAAGGGCCCACATTTAAGGTTTAATGCGCTGCGCCTTAACAAAGACATGTATGGTATTTTCGTTGGCAGCGTAAGGACTTTTCAAACAGGTGCATGGCTGGGAAGCACTGCGGTAAAGACGTCGCCATCGCACGCAATGTTTGCGTCATTTAGGCGAGCTTGCGTATGAGGCTTCTATATACA
This sequence comes from Dermacentor silvarum, assembly GCF_013339745.2. Classification (NCBI taxonomy): domain Eukaryota; kingdom Metazoa; phylum Arthropoda; class Arachnida; order Ixodida; family Ixodidae; genus Dermacentor; species Dermacentor silvarum. The sequence continues at coordinate 443,121,941 of NC_051154.1, forward strand.
TTTCAGTATCATTGTCTACGGGCATTCGAATAAAACAGGTAAAGCAGTCATTAGTAATAAAAGCGCCATAAAATGCAACAGCATGTGGATTAGATGATGAGTCTAAAGAGCGTGACTCGTAAGTAGCACTCATAATTTTGCCTACACTTGTCTGCATAGCAATATGTACTTGCGAGCATGCTGTGTATTATCCATGGGAGACGACAAACACGAGACAACCTGGGACACGAGAAATTATTCCTTGAATATCGTTATTAGGGGAAGAAAAGCATTCACCTGGTTATACTCGTGTAAATAACGTGCCTCTTAGTTCTTTCGATAATGCTCTGGGATTATACAAGTTCTCAATTAGGCTGGGACTCACTGCGCATTGCCCAGGGTTCCAGGTCCGAGAGTCCGCGAAGCATCTTGAACAGGGCCAGCGAGCACTGCATGGACACGGGCACCTCGATCAACTTCTGCTTGACCCATGGTGGCATTTTGTGCGCCAGGCTGCTCACGAAGCGACGAATGGTGGCTGCAATGTTCTCTTTGGGGCTCGCCGGTGAAACGGAAGACGCGGTCGCGCTCCCGCCTGAATCTCCAGCCAGCGCCGCGTCGCCATTGTGCGTCGACGTTGACACGAGGACGCCGAAGCAGAACGACGCCACCAAAACGAACCAGAACCGCCCACACATTGAGAGCCCTTTAAGCTTATTGTTCCGCGGTACGTGTGGTGAGGGATGTTGAAAGATTGAAAGTGCCGACAGGTTTGCTGGCAGAGCAGTCAGCTGGCCAAACTGTCGTGTTGCTGATGTCACTCGCTCAGAATGTTCGTGCACAGAGCTGTCTCGCGGCAGGGACGCCCACAGCGGCTTGGCGGAGCAGGTTGTTCGCAGACGCCGCCGCGAAGGCGCCACGCTGTCGTCCAGGTATACGACCGTCGGCCGGCGTCGGCGCGCTCGTGGCAGTGGTGCGTTGACTCTTTCCCAACGTCGGCCATTCCAACACCCTCGCCACATGTCGGTTCAGTGTGGGTTTTCCGTTTCCTGCTTCGCGTTCCCAGCAATGCAGTATTGTATTTCTCTGCTTGGGTTTACTCCTGATATCTGAGGGCTCTCTTACGATTACAGTTGGGCGCATGTACGAAAAGGGTGCATCAGCAAATACCTTGCTAATATAGATAATTTAGTTGCAACAGATGTTCGTCTAGAGCCCCAACCAGAGCCGCGGCAAACCAATCAATTTCCTAGGTATACTTGATGGTGGCACGAAATACATTTCGTGAAAAGGGGACAAGAGAAGACATTGAAGCGCCTGCACTGTCTTCTCTTTTCTGTCCCCCTTTCACGAAATGTATTTCGAGCGACAATCAAGTATACCTAGGAAATCTAAGCCCCAACTTGCCCGAGAAGTTCTTTTGAAACTAAGCAATTTTCAGAGCCACACTGGGAGAGGGGGAACGGAAAGGAAACGCAATTTTTTTTCTCGCAGCTTCCATTCAGTCATCTACGAGGCGTGCTATATTGTCAATTGCTGACCACATTTACAATATCTGTGGTAAAATATGTCCGAATGAGCTGTCTCGCTGATGACGCTGTATATTCTTGACAAAGAAGGGCATTGTTAATTAATAACTCGCGGTTAGCTTTAGACAGAAGTCACTTTAGGGACACGCTCACCGCAACACGGAGTGTGGTTTAATGGTTAGAATACCGGGCTTTTGCGCCGGGAGGCCGGGTTTCGGACCCAGCATCGGGCGAAATGTTTTCTGAACATGTGTTATTCGTCGTAATACAGGAAGTAATTGTCATGCAGCCCATTTTGCACGGTGTAGTTAATCCCAAGTGTACGCCGTGGAATCTGAATAAAGCCACTGTTATAAATGCATGTGAACATACCTGAAAAAAAAAACGACGCATTGGAGTACTTTCGGAATTGTTCACATTTGAATTTATGCTGACAATACCTTTTATATCTCGTCACGTCACCATGTATGCTCAAAGAGCATGTCCTTTTATCAAGTATGAACCTCTGTATGAGCCTCTGTACCCAGACCGTAGATATCAACTAAATACGCACGGCCAATGTTTTCTTTCCCTGCACGTGTGAGCGAAAAAAAAAAGCTACCACTCCTCCTCCTCAGCTTCAATCTCGGAAAAAAAGGAAAAAGAAAAGTTATCCCACCATCGCCTATGCGATTCCACTACATCATTGTCGCCCTATGTGCAGCTCAATTCGATAAGCACTTCGCTATGGCGCTGCTCAGCGCTATACATAACTTGTGCAGTGTTTTGCGGCGCTACACAAACATTGAAGGTTCTGGCGTCTGTGCATCACATACTTCTTAAAAAGCATCCACTGGCGATTACGATACTTTCTAATGCGAAATTTGAGCGCAGCTCTATACGTGTTTCCATTTGGCGATATATTGGCTGGCGCTGTCAATCTGTCTCGTGCGGCACGGTGCACACGGAGCGAAGTGTGGCGCGACTGCCTCGCTCATCGGGAGATCACGAGAGGCAGCGCGTGGGTGACGCGTGGGCGCGATTCACAGCAGCCGCCGCCAACCGACCTCCGCTTATGCAGCCCCTTGTTTCCATACAGACAACGCGCGCTAGATTGACGCCATCTCGTAGCCATCGTCGCCACAGAGCCCGTCTTGCACGGCAGTGCGCTTTTCTTCTCACGCTTTCGCCATACCATTCTCCTCCGTTTTCCGCTGCACCCTCCTCATCCGCTTTTCCTCTTCGCGCTCTCTTCACTATCGCCGCCTTTGATCTCCCCCTGCTCTCAGTGTTCGCTCTCATCCTTCACTGTGCTCCTTCGCTCCGTTACGAGGGGCAACGGCTACGCCGACACTCGCCACAGAAACGGGTGCCTAAGAGCTGCGCAATAAAACAACAGAAGAAACTACAACGGGCGAGGACGACGCTGTAAAGATCTAGAATTTGTTCTTGAGAAGAATGTATATATATATATATATATATATATATATATATTTTAAATTCTACCCTAATTGTGTCAAGCTTCTTTCTCTCTTTCTTTCTTTCTTGCTGTGTGTAGTTTTCATATGCTTCTGTGCGGCCAATCCCTCTCATGGGAATGAGTCATGTTTTGTGGCCACAACAGTGGTTCTGTGCACTGCATGAGAACCAGTAAATGTGCTCTATGGCCGCAGATTCACTCAAGTCTGCCCATCTTCCATCAATGCCGCTAGAGCGTTGAACAGCACGTCAATATCGCTATCATGCAATATTGTTGGGGTTCGAGTGGCAGGCCCTGTAGAGTCTTCCTATTCTTTTCGACATAACGAGATGAAATTAAACAGAAGAAAGAAAAACAGAAATAATTGTACTAGCAAAAAAGGAATGTGTTAGAAGAACACGATACACTGCATCGTACACATAGAGCAGAAACACGTGGTCCCGTGAATATTTTTTAGGGCAACAGCGTATCATGGGCCTCTATTGGGCCGTGGGTACAAAACAGGTAAGGTCTTAACGATATTGTACCGAGTTGGTGCAAGATATTGAGAATGCGCCAAGAAGAATCGCGCCGGTCTGCGGTCTCCTACTTATAGGCTCTTTCATTTCTCATCGTATGCCACGTGTGTGATATTGCCGAACGCCGTATGCGTTTGGCTTCCTCGAGTGTAACGAAACCGGAGGCGTATGTTTTCCTTCTATAACGAAGCAGACAACAGATACAACACCTCCAAGCCAGACGCACGTCGTCTCATGCCGTGACCTAGCCGCCCAACGCATCTACACGAGTCGGTGCAGTGCCTAAAGAGCCGCAGAACACATACCTGGGGATTTAGACTGTTTTCCTGTTGCGCGCGCAATCAGTCATCCTCTGAAGACGGCGTCCTTGAGCCACCCCTGCCCACGTCTAAGCCCGAGGAAATTGCGTCAAAAACACGCGCCGTTCCCCGTCGTGGGTCTTGGGGCAAGATTTAAATTCCGCATGCTTTTTTCCAACGCCGAAAAGAAGGGCCCCGTATTTGCAAGAAAACATTTATTCCCCTAGAACTCTCTTAAGAACAAATGATGGACAATTGTGTTGCTGGATATATCGATAGCGAAATCGGCCGGCCAATAGAAAACAGCCCTCACAAAGAAAAAGCTTTGTTCACCCGTCGCCTGATTGCGTCAATAGTGGCATCGAGCAAGCAATTCAATACACCTTTTACATTTTCCTGTGCTGCGATCTGCCGGACGCCGATAGGAACGTTTTTATTTATTAATTTATTACAAATACCTACAACGCCCGAGTAGGGCATTATCGTAGGGGGGTTAATTACAAACATAAAGGTCATATATTGAACTTCAAGAAAAACAGCATCATATCATTTATGGTATTACAAATACAATAATCGTAATTACAGAGAAAAACAACACATCGAAGAAAAAAAAATTATCTACACATTCCATTATAAAATTTGCTACACAATGCATGAAACGGTACACTAGAAAATATTGTCTACAACAGATTCATATAAAGTTCTCTATGGCAGATGAAAAATTGGGTGCAGACACTATCTAATCCGGGAGCAAATTCCATTCCGCAATTGTTCGCTGAAAGAATGAAAATTTAAATACATTAATACGACTTTGGTAGGCTCTTATTTTCTTGGAATTGTCGCGTCTCTTAGACTGATAATGAGGTGGTTTTAAATATATGTTCTTATCAATTCCTGTGTTACCGCTGTTAATGTTGTGTAAAAGCTTTAACCTGATTATTTTTCTGCGCGTGGACAGCAACTTCCACCCCAGATTTTCCCTGATTTGCGAACCTCTAATTTTGTAGTCGTAGATGCCCGTAACGAATCTTGCAGCCCTTTTCTGAACACGCTCTAACTTATCTTCGAGAACTTTTGTGAAGGGGTCCCATGCTGCGCAAGCGTATTCTAACATCGGCCTAATATTTGTAAGATATAAAGTTTCCTTCAAAGGTTTGGGCGCATACTTGAAGTTCCTCTGGAAAAGGTGCAAAAGGCGGCACGCTTTAGAGCTTGTTATGTCAATGTGGGATGTCCAGTCCAATACCGCCGTTAAAGTGACGCCTAGGTATTTGACTTCATCAACGCATTGCACTAAAACATTATTTAGAGAGTATGAACTAGGCACTTTTTTCCTTTTGTTCGTAAATTGAACATGATAACACTTTGCTACGTTCAAATCCATCTTCCATTTAGCACACCAGGAACATATTTTTTCGAGATCAAACTGCAACACACTCGTATGTTCGGCACATGACACAGGATGGTATACAACGCAATCATCCGCATACAGTTTGATATTCGAAACAACGCCTTCACTTAAATCATTGATAAAAATAAGGAACAGCAACGGCCCAAGGACCGACCCTTGAGGCACACCTGATAAAACATTAACCGTTCTCGACGTTGCACCGTTGAGAACCACTTTCTGCTGCCGTTTATGCAAATAATCTTTAAGCCAACCGTAAAGTGAATCGGGGAGGCCAAGAAATGACAGTTTGTACAAAAGTAAGTCATGCGGGACTACGTCAAACGCCTTTCGGAAATCAATGAAAACAGGATCTATCTGCGTACTATTGTTAAAGCCGAGTGCAACGTCATGAATGAATTCAGTAAGTTGAGTGGTACAGGATAATCCCATGCGAAATCCATGCTGGGTCGGGATGACGAAATCATGGTTATGAAGATGCTTAATAAGACCAGAGTAAATAACACGTTCTAGTGTTTTACAACAAACAGATGTCAAAGACACTGGTCTGTAATTGCTTGCCAAAGCCCGACAACCACTTTTAAATATAGGAGTTCCATTGGCCATTTTCCAGTCACTAGGTAATTTTTGACAATTTATTGACTTGGTAAATAATTCAACCAAGACAGGAGCAATACTGTGTGAACAGCGCTTCAAGACGTGATTTCATATTCCATCTGGACCGTGAGCAGAATGAGGATTAATGTTGCACAACAGAGCCCTTATTCCAGCCTCATTTAAAACTATGTCATTCATTTGAGGTAATTGTTCGTGTAATTCAGGTACGGAATATGACGACATGCTGTGAAGACGGAGTGGAAATATTCGTTAAAGCAATCAGCTTTTTTTTGTGTCATCAGTTAACATATCATTTTCATGCCGGAGAGCCGGAACGCCAACACTGTCTTTTCGATTACTTTTGACATATCGCCATAACTCCTTAGGATTAGATATTACTTTATCAGCTAGCGACGATAAGTATGTTCTTTTCGCTGTCTTTAATTCTCGTTTCAAGTTTTTAGTTAGAGTTCTAAGCGTGTCATATAAGTTCTGACTTGGTGCTGTCTTGAATGCCTTGTACACTCCGGCCTTCTTTCTTATTGACAGACGCAGTTCTTTGTTAATCCAAGGTTATGAGGGTGCCGGGGCTTTCGATTGTTGATTTATGTACCTGCGCCCGTGTAGTGTGCGTTGGTTGTGCGTTTCGTGGATAGCAATTAGTTAGTAATGGCTTCGCTGGGGCAGCGTGTCGTTCCTGGAAGCCAAGTAGCACTAACTGACTACTGGGTGAGGAGGTCTGATAGCGCTGTTGTACTAACAGTGCGGCCGATAAAGGCACCCTGAGTTCCTGTGCAGACGCGGCTGCCTTGGAATTTGTTGTCGCTGTTTTCGGGCGCTTGCAGCTTGCTTGTTATATTGCTCTTACACATTCTTTAGGTATTTCACATATTCAACAAGCCTTTGAGCGCAGCCTTTCGCGTCGGCTTTGCCAAAGCAGTGCATTTGTTTAGATCGACATCTACAGCCACAGATAATTGTTAGCTTCAAATATTGTGGAAACGGTGCATCGCTGACATGAAATAATCTCAAACCTTGCAAAACGTATACACATCTGTTCCACCCTCAGACGAACCATTATAAGCGATGGAGCCCTTTAAACCACGGTGACTGTGAACAAGATACATTAGGCACTGTTATTACTAATTCTCGCTTTTGTGTACCTTCATCGTATTTACAGTTTGCGCGTTCCATAAAGTATTATTAGAGCAAGCTATGCTCGCATAAGCGCTAATTTATAGAAACTTCGAAAGCCTGTTTCCACTCAATTTGAGCTCAAATAATTATATATACAAGCCAAGGCACTGCGATTATCGCGTTGTCAGTTCATTGGCTGATGGCGCGGGAACCGGTCGAACCAGGTGGAAGGATGGTCGGAACGGTAATTTGGCGGTGCGGTTGACGCGAAAGCCCGCCGCACTGCGACGAGTCGCGCTCGTCGGTTGCGTCGTTGTGGGCTTGCTATAGACTTACAACACGGCGCTACGTCACGAAAATGCGGTGGCGCTGTCGCCGGAAGTGACTTTCGCACGGTAGTCAATCCGCCGCCGAACCGCCGCGCCTACCTGAGTAGCAGCTGGGTTTTGCGGGTGCGTGTGCGGTTCTATGTGTGGGGTCCTTATTCCGTGGTTTTACAACGAAGGAAACACACTATGCCGAGCGGCGTTGCGCCGAAAAACGCACGAGAGTGAAGGTTTCCTGTTGATTAAAACCGCCGCAAACAGTGGGCCGCCGCGCTAAAAAGCGAAAGTTGTGTTCTGATACCAGATCATTTATTATGCGCTGAACATCTCGTAACAGTTAAGCTTTTCTATTATATTGAGTGGTGTGCATTAGCCAACAAGGTTACTTAGGATCATTAATAGCGTGTCGTTACAATTTCTTACCGCACTGTGGGAAAGCTAGACAAGGATGAGCCCTGGATGTATAGGTCGAGTAGCAGATTCACCTCAAAACACGTCTCAATCAAATTTATTTTAATCTGTACAAATTGAGCCACTTGCAGTGTAGATAGCCTAGCACACGTTCGGATACGCGTTAATTGCGTTAATAGCTGCGTCAATTGCGTTAAGTGCCGATGTCTTAAACGCACCTAAACGTGCTCATTAATTTTCGCGCAAGAAATAAAATGTACAAAGTTAGTACAGAATTGGAGCCATTTGACGGTCGCGGTTAACAGCTCAGAAAGCGCGGACATAAACACAGCCGGGGTCGCCGTAAGGCGGCTACCTCGCCTGACCCATCACCCAGCCGAGGCAATCTCTTCTATCGCCGCTCACGGCACTATAGAAGTTGGCTAGTTTGTTTTTTAGCATGAAATAGTACTTAATAGAAAAAAATGCCGAATTTGTGCCTGTTTCGTTAAGCAATGCCAAGTACTAAACCACTGCCGCGATCGCCAGCATCGATCCGACGGCATTTCGTCTCGCAGACGGAAACCAAGCACCGGCCGTCTTAGTGAGGCGGCACGGCTGGCTTGCGAGTACTAAGTTTCGTTTGCTCGTCGCACCAACGACACCGTGGAAACCAATTAATTCAAGCCCACGTTAATCGTGTTGTCAAACATAAGCGCACTATGATGAGCTGCAGGTCAGATCGCAAGCGCGGTCGGCCGTCACTGCGGCGGTCATCGAGCTAGGCCTACCGTCTCGTTCGGCCGTATTCCGATGGGGGCGAAATGCAAGAAGGTGCACTGGATGCACGTTAAAGAATTCACGCAGTCAAAATTAATCCGGCGCCCCCACTGCCGCGTGATTCATAATGAAATCGTGGTTTCAGTTCCTCCCACCCCCACCACATTCAAAAAAAGAAGAAAAAAAAAAAGAGAAAAGCGGTATCCTCGCGTGCAAACGGGGGCGGCGAAGGAGGGCGAAGCCTGCGCGACGTCGCTATAGGGCCTAAATTATACCTACGGTGCCCGCCGCTCTTTGAAAACATGGTGTAGGTCTATAATAATATGGTCTCAGTAACACACTGTGCTGAATGGTCGGCAAATCGTTGCAGTCGGCGTCCTGTCCATCTCGTATCGACCCACTGTTACCGCGCCTGTACGTGAAGTCAGGCACGCGCGCCACCACCAGCAAGAGATGGCCATCGTTGTGAGAATACTTCGTCAGAAATGCGATGTTTTTGAAAGGTCGCCTGAGTGTAGCGCAGGGGTTTCTGAATAAATTTGCTAGCCATCAATGAAAGGCGGCTACTACGTGCTTCACGGTGCAGTCCGCACGAAGTCCTGCCCGCTTTCTTTTTTAATCGTGGAGGTGTGCGCTACGCACGTTTTCGGCATCACACCGCGCAGTTTCGTGACTAATCCGCTAGGGAAGGGCGAATGCGCTGTCGCGCAGTGAAAAGGGCGCGCTACATGTTTTGCAGGAATCTATAAGCATTTATCGTGTAAACGCACCGCAAAGTTAAACATTTAGAATGACGGATATTCATAGTCAGCCAATATACTAATCAAACATAATAAACATTCTGAGCTGCACGATGTAATTGCGAACACTGTATCTGGGGCCGAATCCGTAGTTTTCCGTTAGCAGTTGCTCTTGGCCGGCCGCCTCAGCTAATAATAAGCCCAACAGCACCCTTACGAACTAGCTTTAGCGAAAACTTAGCGCGGAAATTACTAAGAGGTCTTACGAAAAGCTTTAGCGTAGGAACCTCTCGCGAGTAAAGGTCCTGTTTTATGTTAGTATAGACCTTGTCAGTGACATTATAAAAACCATAGCGAAGGTTAGCTTGGACACCGTATACACGTTGTGCTGCGTTGCTCTGCTCTATTTTGCAACTATTGGATTTCAACACAGAAGTAGTAGGATTTTGTCACCAACACGCAATGAACAGAGCGAACTTGCAAACGTGAGAGTTGTCTAGGACAAGAGTGCGAACACGGTCTAGTGGTTCGACCTGAAATGGTTGAATAAGGGAGTTAACGTGGCCAAGTACACAAAGAAGAAAGAACGGCGGCGCACAAAGCCTTACGTGTCGGAACACAAGTGCTTTGCCGAACCTAATTGTAATAAAACTGCACTTAGTGGCTGCGCCACACAGACTCCATTTTGTTCTATATCGCACTTCTTTATTCTCTTCCCATCCCCTGCCCCTTGTCTTGTTTCAACTTCTTCTTTTTGCAGGCCGCCATAGGATTGCTTCATTCCCCCCAGCATTGTTTGCATCCCTCCTGGGATGATACTTGAATATATTTCCAGTAGCAGCGGATTCCATGGTGTCATTGGGGCCAATGTACCATATGGTCTTTACGTGTTCTTGTTGACTTGCCGTCTTCATCACACGAAATGGCCCGTTATAGGACGCGTTCAGGCTTGGTCCTCTATTTACCTGCACGAAGTCACCGACGTCGAGTGTTGGCAACGTTGTATTTTGCCTCTTGTCGAAGTTTCTCTTTATTCTTTCACGATACCTTGACGTACTATCTTTAGTTCTGGCTGCTTCTGTGAGCTTTATGTTCTTGGCAATGCCAAGGCTGAAATCCGCAGGCAGATAAGGTGGTTTCCCAGTTTCAGCGAATAGAGGAGTGCATTCCAGGCCGGTTGTATACGAGCGGTTGTCGTGAGCAACTTCCGCTTCCAGAGAGCATTTCCGACCACCAGGGAATGCAGGATACATGCTAATGTATTGTTTTTTATATTTTATTTTATTTTTATTATATAATATATATATATATATATTATATTATGTCTCTGATAGCCCTTTCAGCTAGCCCATTTGCTGCGGGATGATAGGGTGCAGTGAAGCGTAACTTAATGTTACGTTTTTCAGCCCATTCCTGTTGCCGCTGGCTTCGGAAGGCAGGTCCATTGTCGGAGACAATTACTTTTGTGTTGTCAAACATTTTCCGGTTCAAAAAAGAAAGTACGCTGTTGGCATCTTCTTTACCACGTCTTGCGGCAATCATCCTGGTGCACTCATCGATACACAACAAGAAGGCTTGTGTCTTCTTAACTCCTTCAGACTTTTTTCGTATTTCTGCGAAGTCTAGATGAATAACCTCAAATGGTGTGGTAGAATATTGCGGTATAACCATTTTTTGCGTTGGTTGCTTAAATTTTACTTGGTTAATCTGGCATTTATGACATGATAGTACATATTCTTTTGTTTCTTGCTTCATACGAGGCCATGAGAACCTTTTTGTCAATTTCATGTAGGTTCTCCAAAAGCCATCATGGCCTCCTGATTCGGGGCTATCATGATACAGTTCCAATATTTTTGGAACCAATAATGTAGGAACTGCCACTCGTTCATTTTTAGTGTGTTGCAAAACCTCGGTTCCTTCCCATATCTTTGCAACATTTGCCTCTTCATGACTGTCGGGAAGCATAATGGCTAATCGCGACATTGCATCTGCATCCTTCATAGAAGCTCCCGGGCGATGAGCTACTTCAAAATCAAACTGCTGAAGTTCACCCACCCAACGGGCTATCTTTCCCTTCAGTTCGTCCATCTTCAATATGTAGGTTAGTGCTTCGTGATCTGTGTATAGCTTGAAATTTGCGCCTTCCAAATATGAACGGAAGTAGCGGACGGCTTTTAAGACGGCGAGAACCTCTTTTTCTGTTGTGGTATAGTTCAATTAAGTTTTGTTGAATGTGTAGATGTAGTACCCAACTACACGGAGCTATTGGTTTGGTGGTCGTGATGAGTCTCTCTGATATAAGACTGCTCCCGTTCCATAGTTCGATGCATCGGTGTTCAATTCGAAGGGCAGCGCAAAGTCTGGTAAGCCCAAGATAGGATCAGAAGAAATGATTCGGAGCAGTTCTCTGTAGACGTCGTCACATTCTTCTGTCCAATAGAAGGGGACATCCTTCTGCGTCAATCTTGTCAGGCAGCGACTTTTCAGAGCATAATCTTGAATGAACGCTCTGAAATGGCCTGCCAAGCCTAGAAACACACGAAGTGAGTGCACATCGTACGGCTTTGCTAGTTTTCCGATGCGAGCTACCGATTCTTCTTTCGTGTTCTTCGTTGTTCCGTCCAAATCTCTACCAAGAAATGTTACCTTAGTTTTGAAGAACTCGCTTTTCTTGAAATTAACTTTTAGCTTAGCATCAGATAACGCTGCCAGAATATGAGCCAGGTGTTCTTCATGCAACGTTTCACTTTTGGAGTATATGATAATGTCGTATATCCTCGGCATTGGAAAAGGAATCAACAGGGTTTGGTTATTTTTTGCTCTGTAATCCGTACATAGCCGCCAGCTGCTGTCTTCTTTTGGAGCAATGGTGATAGGTGAAGCAAAGGGAGACACCAATGGGCGAATTACATTGGCATCTAACATCTTTTGAAGTTCTTTTTTAGCCACGCCTTCCTTTTCTCGTCAAGTTGTATGGCTTTTTTCTTACAACTGTTTTGTCGGACAGATGAAATGGAACTTCGAACTTGGTTGTCGCCGGTGGATATCCTCCCAAGCAGACCAGTTCAGGGTAGAGTTGAGGTATTACACTGTCTTTCTTCAGCATCCGTAGGTGGTCTTCTTTTTGTTCAGACTCTGTTTGGTCAGCCTCTTGATCAACAGACACCGCATCGTCCCAATAAATGTTTAGTTTCAACAACTTCATGTCCGGACGAGATAGGAGGAAGTCGTACTGCACAGAATCTAAAACTAATGCGACCACCTCTGTCTCTTTAAATTGGTACTTTAATTTCAGGCGTTCCAACTCACAATACTCTCTCTTGCTTCCATCATACCCACGCACAAGAACCGACCTTCCTCGGAACACCTCTTGTGGGTAAGCGCTGCTTTTCTTAAGAATGGACACAGACGCTCCGCTGTCTATAAGTGCTCTTATAGGTTGTCCATTAACCTCAAGTTCGACGTGTAACAGACTCGTAGAAATCGAACAGTCTCGTTTTTTGTCATAGGGTCAGGCTTATAACCTTCATTTATTAGTTTTTTTTTTCTGGCTGGGCAAAATGCGTTCCTCGGGCAATGATTCCTTTTCTGCTGTATGCAACGACGTTTGGTGACTTCCCTGTTGCGAAGGCTTTGGTAAGCGTTCAGGAAACTCTCTGTTCCTCGATGCTTCTGCCCCTTGAACTTCCCGATGCGGCTTTGTCGTCCTCTCCGTCTAATGGCAGGTGATCTCTTGAAGTAAATCCACCAAAGCCTCCATAGTTTTTGGTGCTGCAGCTTGAACTTGTCGTTGCAATTCCCGAGGTAGGCCATGTATTATCAGCGTTATAGCAGACTTCAGTGGAAGTTCCGGCTCTGCAAGTTGAAGTAGTCGACGTTTTTCGAAGAAATACTCAAGCACTGCTCCAGACCTGTAGTGATAAAATATCGCTTGATCCCATCGCTCAAGCGGATGGCCACGAAATGACGAGATGAAGCTCTTCTTCCATGTGCTCCATGCACCACAATGATTTCCCGTGATACGCAGCGTACCATTTTCTTGCTATGTCATTTAGAAAAGGGAGCATATGCTTCACTCTTCTTCGATCTGTGTCCCAGCCGTTTTGTTGACAGGCGTATTGAAAGAACGCAATCCAAGCTCCTGCATTTCCCGACAAACCATGGAACGGTTCAGGTTGCACAACCTCTGTAGGAACGCTTTCCTTGAGACTGAGAGCCTTGACAAGAGTCTGAATCATTTCATTTTGCTGGGAAACTTGCTTTTGTTGAAGCTGAATCGCCTGAAGCACAATGGATAGATCTGAATGGTAAGTTGCCTCCGATGCGGCTGACTTCTCTACTTGCGATAGCACAAGGCGGTTGAAAAGGGAGACTTGAAGATTTTTCTTCACGGACCCTTTTTCTAAGAGTTCGTCCAGAGACATCGATGCCTTCTCCAGAACGACAGATACGAGCTCACCTGTCGTCACGTCGACGCGAAGATCAACTGGCGGGTCTCCAGGGAGCGCGTACTTCATGAAGACGAGGCTGTCTTTGTCTGACTGAACGAAGAAGGTTACCTACATCATGGATCGTATAAAGCCGACTGCGCCGAAATATGTAATGAAACTGCACTTCGTATTGCAGTAGAGTAGCAGTCTGGGTCAGTTGGTACATACGGAATAGTAAAAACCAGTCAAAAGACAAAGGACAGAGAAGAGACGTAGCACACACGACGACTGGTCGTCGTTTGTGCCGCGTCTCTTCTCTGTCATTCGTATTTTGACTGGTTTTTACTATTCAGTATGCACTTCGTAGCTGCGCAACACAGACTCCATTTTGTTCTATATCACACTTCTTCTTTATTCTCTTCCCATTCCCTGCCCCTTGTCTTGTTTCAACTTCTTCTATTTGCAGGCCGCCATAGGATTGCTTCACTAATAGCGAACGTCATGTGATCGTATCTTATTTGACAAAACGAGCGTAAATGCATGTAGGTTGTAGGTGAGTGTTTGTTGCATGTGAGGGAGACTGCTGTTCCAGACCATGGGAATCAAAATAACCAAATTGAGCGCGGGCTTTTGAAGATGCTTGGTAATCATGTGAAGGCTTTAATTTTTAAAAGGCAATCGGAAGATCTACAACTTGATATACACCCCGTAGATCAAGTTGTAAGATGATGCGAATTCTTAGCGCATCGTTTATTGCTGATGAATATAGGCTTGATCTTCAGGCAGAACAAAATCGATGCTAGACCTTTCAGGCTCCAGGCCATATTGTGCAGTAAAAGCTTGGTAAAGTTATGTTATTTCAAGCGTCGAGGTGTGCCACCTAAATCTACATGGCGAAGATTTCACAAACCAATCATTTTTAGCGTGAGATATACTGTTACCTCAAAGCCCGCTGTTCAAAGCTGCGTCATCAACGGCTGGCACTATTAAGAGACATTGTGAGGCCCTTTGATATATTTCAGTAATTAGATGGGCAAGTCGCAATACAATGAATGGAACGTAATCGGTATATACGGGGTGTTCTACGCACGAGACTGACGCGAAAATGTAAAAATATGCGAGTGCCACGTAGCTGGACAGAACTAAGGTAATGGTGTTTGCCGTAGCTTGGAGCAAGTCACGCTATTTTTTCATTTTGACTAAATACGTAATAAGTTGTAATGAATAATTTATTAAATTATCAAATATATTCAGGGCGAAATTGCCAATCCGTAAAGTGCAGGCCATCGTGAAAGATTTCCAATTCATGTTCCTCTTGCTTATCCATTTGTCTGTTCCTCAATACGTGCTACATAACTGTTTTTTTTTTCAAGCGTTAAAGAAAGCCCACAGGACACGAAAAAGTACCGCGCGACTAGCCGTGTGGCACTTCTCACGTGCTTTTGCGGTCTTATTTTTCGGGCTTCTCTCCAGCTACGTGGCACTCTCACATTTTTACATTTTCGCTCAAGCGTCCTGAGACACCGTGTATGTTAAAAATGTCATGCTTACCAGCTTATTAACCGTTTATGACGAGTGTTACCTACAGGCAACTTACCAAACAAATTTAAAAAAAATAAGAGTTGGGTATATGTCTAATAAGTTTCTCGCTATATGTCTTAGTTCAACACCGTATGGCATGCAGCAAGCGTCGTTTGTTGATTTAGAGCAGGAACACAGGACGAGCAAGGAGACGAATGACACACAACTCGCTTACTTCTGAAAGCATGGTCAGAAGAGACAGATTGATGCAGTATATCTGGCTGCAGTCGTGTCACATACGCATTGTAAAGCAATTGAAATGTTCACTTATGGTTCGCATTTGATGAGAGCTGTCTGTACAAATTCCAAACGAAGTCATAGATGGCATGGGTGAAGCCCACTTCCAGTTTTGTGCCTAGGGTTTGGGCCATATATTTCTTTTCTTGGATTATGCTTATTCTATATGTATTCTGCACATATAGATAGGCAACAAACATTTCTCTCGGGTATTTACAGGTGCAATTAATGCGTCAAGGTTATGTTAAGGTTATGCGTCAAAAAGAATATATTTTGTGTCTGTGTTTTGTTCGGCTTTTATGACGTAGGAGGTGTTTTTGCCACAAAAGCAGTTTATGTCTAGGTATCCCACAGATTACAGGTATTAGAATTAAGCGAAATCAATGTCGCGACCCGAAATGGTGGCGCCCAACCTACACGCCTAAGGAAAACCGCGTAGCAATTTCTGCCACGCTTTTACCCTCCACGTTAAATTAATTTTGTTGTAGACTTTTTCTTTCCTTCGTCTCCACTCGCCAGCAAAGTTCTGGGTTTATCTCAGTCAGTGGTGTTCTTGAGATTGGTCTTTCATATCTAGGGGTGAATGCCCAGCCACCAACGCGGACCCACTCCTATACAATACGAACCTGGCTCGCCATGTCTGTGGCTTGGATTGGCGTGGTTTCATGTTGAAAACGTCAGCATACATTCCCACGCTTGTGGCAGCTCGCATCTTGACACAACTGAAACATTCATAGGTGATGTTCAAAGCAAGACGGCCGTGGCGCTCCTTCGGCGCCAGTAGTAAGCAAAAGCCGGGCCGTCGGGATTGAATTTCGCAAAAGTGAGAGGGCCGTCGCTATAGGTGTGCGATGTGGACACCACCTATTGATGCACACAAACGCACGATCCCGTCAAAATGCTTAGAGACGCAGGCATGGAACGCATGAACAATTCTGGCTCTTTGGGCTTTTCCTCACTGCCCCTGCTCGCACCAGTCGATTGAAACGTTCATTGATAGTGACAAACGTACGAAGACGTCAAAAGACAAGCAAAAATTTTTCTCAATTTCTAAACAGTCCATCGGCGACCGCCTGTGATCACATGTTGTCTGTACCTTAAAGAGTTTTATTTTAGATTTCTGATTGATAGGGTCGCAGGGCAGCGCCTGGTTCATCGGTGTTTCATAACAACCGGGCACGTATCTGTCCTTTCAAGAAATTCGACAGAACCCATCTCACGATGACTGTCGTCAGTAATACGTTTACCATTGAATCAATATAGCGACCCAACGTATTCCCACCGTCGGAACAAGCTATGTCTGAAGCGTGTACTGCAGCGGGACTCCTCTTTCGCGCTTCCCTAAGAGCATTAGGCGCCATCTAGCGGCGCCGCCACGAAACATGTGCATGGCCTCAGAAATGCATGGCGCGTCGGTGCGTGCGAGCGCTGAGAAACGCATCACGCGGCAACAGGGATCCTCTCTCTCGCGTCTTTTCTGGACAAGTTGCGCCATCTCGTGGCAATGCCTAGAAGCCCGCACAGGGCCTCCGAGACGAGTAGCCTGGCACGCCGGTGCCTGCGAACGCTTAGAATTGTTCCCTAGGTTGCCGCACGCGCACCTACTCAGTGACGCAAGTTGGCGAGATGTTCGTTGAAGAGCACCCCACACCCAATGCATTCATGGTGCAAGTCGCAAAAACGTTCGCCTGAAAGACGTACATTGGAAAGCGGTACATACCCTTTACATTGGTGGCGCAACCTGCTAAAGCGTCTGGTTGCTGTCCCTGCATGGGGACGCTTGTGACGTCGGTTCGATTCCGCCCAGCATCGGAGAAATTTAAAGGATATTTTTCGTCATATTCTCGAGCGCCACATTCCCAGGCACATATCTAGTTACCGAAATTGGCGTCAAAGACGTTTATTGAAGAGCAGCATACACCTCATTAGGGACAAGCACAGACCGAGTGGCACATACCCAGTGCTCCAAGTCGGTGTCAAAGAGTTTCATTGAACAGCAGTGCAACACAGTTCCGCATCTACATTGGCCCATGTCGGTGGGAAAGGTGTTCGTTGAAGAGCTGCACACATGTACTACACATGGCCACATATGTACTGGGAAACTCAAGTTTGCCCGATGGTTGGTTTCGAATCCTGTTCCCTCAGCACAAGAGCCCGATGGTCTAGCCATTCGACCGTTGACTTTCGTTTTGGTCTTTCCATGGTCTAACCATTCGTGGGTTGGCAGGAAAACGGTTCGACACAAACATACAGAGATATAGATACATAGCTTCTAGAAAGTGCGTGAAGTACCCTAAGAATGCTAACGCATCAAGAATGCTGCATCCATGGCAAATAGTAACGCAAACAGCTAGGTAGCACCTCCAGAGGAAGCGCCAAGCGTACTGTCAGCTGGGGCCCCCGAAACGAGCAAGAAACCTTTGACCGTGCAGGTCACGCAAACTGGGACCAACGCTGATTAAGCCGGGCTTGCACAGCTCGTTCTTACTACTTTCACTAGTCCTGTAGCAGTCAGCAGCCATGTAGCAGTCATATTGCGGTGACATAGTTTGGTTCTTAAATCAAATTGCCCCATTTTTTGCGGCATCGCAAAACTAAGCGGAGCCTGCTGCGCCTTTTTGACAATTGGGGGCCGGACGTGCTAACCACATAGTTACTGCGCATCGTCCGCTGCATGACACTTTGTGCGAGATTTGTTGTGTGTTCAATGTAGACTCGGAGGTTGGCCTGTGCGTCTATTTCGTAGGCAACAGCATGCACTACACTTTTTCAGCATAGCTGGCGCGATGCAGCAGTCCTTTGCTGTGCGGCTATCAGTGCAGCGAACAAGCGTAGGTTTGTTCAACCTTGTTGTGCTTAGGCTAGATTAAGAATCGTTGCCTGAAACACTCTCTCGATTCTCGCGGATGACAACTGCGCCCGGACCTGAGGATTGACTTGCTCAAAGTTTGATTTAGGGTTACAAAAGATGACAACGCTGACGTATATCTCCACAGGCAAGGCCTCAACATTTCAACAGCAATATGCATGCTAGTTGCCTTGACGCTAAGCTCGAGAACATCCTATCCTATATCGATCAGTCACCAACCTCTGAGAACCCATATATTCTTTAGGCATCTATGTCGACCGAAGCAACGCCTGGGGTCTTCAGTTGGCCTACCAAAAGAAGAGTCACCTAAACAATTTACCCTGTCAATTTCTTCGCTAGAAGACAAGAGCACCATTCAGGTGTACATTGCTCTAACCTAGAGAGCGCTCCTAGTGGGAAATTTCGCGCGACAGCCCTCTAGTACTGTCAAACATCCTGAAGGGAAATCTTCGAGTACTCGAGCTCATGCGAGTCCAAGCACCTGAAGCAATGGTCTTCGTAAATTGTCGGAACAGGAACAGCCAACTTCAACAAATAAAATTTCATTGCTAGGGTCCTTCCTTTCACTACGTATTTCCACTTAGATCTGTGTTTAACGCATCTTGAGCAATATTATCGGTTTCAGTCTCATCGCCTTGATATCTTCTCGAAATTAGACAAGACAATGCGTCTTGTAATCGCATTGTAGGCACTGTAACCATCTGCCGCTCCACTCTTCCGTGTGGTTTCATACCTGCAGAAAGCCCACCGGCTCCTTAGTGGTGTCTCCGGCAACCACAAGCGCGCCTCTCCATTCCAGTATTCGCTATGGAGCCTTACATACCTGTGTTCGCACTGAAGCAAGCGGCTATGCGTTACACCGACGAGTACACCGACCAAATACAAATATACATAGATGACTCTTAAAATATGAGCAGCTCCACTGGTGCAGTAGTTATGCCGTCGACATCAATCTACAGAAAGTTCAAAATTTCTCACGTCACGGCGTCGACAAGGCGAGAAGTTGTCGCCGTCCATAACGCTATCTGATAGGTTAGTCAAATGTCATCCAATCGCTGTGCTGTATTCTGCGATTTAAAGGTGGCTCTATGGATCTCTCCTGTCAGCTCTCTGTCTCTGCCCCAATGGACAACTATAGGCTTGTATTAAAAAAAATTCTTACCCCGGAACTGCGCGTAAGAGCAGGTGCTCAAGAATGCTGAATGGTGTTTGACATTTTATCAGTAGAAGCACTCGATTACTGGTAAACAGCGTTTGGAAAAAAAAAACTGGTGCAATGCACAAAGCTTTTGGTTCAAAAGAACAGTTTGCGATTGGCAGGGCGCGTTTGTTATTTATGTCCTAGATTGTGTTTGGCTTGTACCTGCTCGAACAAACAGCTATGTCGAAAGATAATTTTTTTGTGTGAATACGGAGCCTATTCATTATAATGCTCTTCCATTAGAATTGTTTGAAAAATCATTTCAAAGAGAATCGTAATGTTGGACATATAGTCAAAGAAGGAGCCTTGCCAATGGAAAACAGTTCTTATGAACGAAAAGCTTTGTAAATTCGGGCCCCTCGTCTTCTTGCCGCTTTTCCTAATCCACGGCGCTGAGTAGCCAACCAGGCCCAGGATGGTTAACCTCCCTACCTTTCCATTATTCTATCTCTCTGTCTCTCAGCACTCCTCCTACAAAGGCGACTCATCTCTGCCTTAGATGCGAGCCAAAGAAGTGTAGCCATGTCGCCACCAACGCTGTGTTGCTGTCCTCGTCATGCCGTCAAAGTTGTCATGGTGTTTTCTTCGTACTGTCAACATTGCCCACAGCTGGGGCAGAGTGCCCTGGTTTGAAGGAGTTTTGCACAATGTTTGGAACGTTGGGAGAAGTCGAAGAAGCAGAGAGAGAGAGACAAAGAAAGGGAAAGAAAGACAAGGAGGCTAGTCAGCGTAAATACCGGCTTGCTACCCTGTACTGGGGAAAAGGGTAAAGGGAATAAAAGGTGATAGAAGAAACAAATAAAAAAAGAAAGTAAGAAAATTCGCGCAATAACGCGACCCTACGCACTACAACGTCCAAAGCCGGTCGCACTATTCAGAAGCCCTTAAGAACTTCAGCAGAGCCCTTAAGGCCTTGAGTGGCGAAACCCGTCTAGACCAGTGACACTTTTTTCCTCTGTGAGGATGCAATTGTCCAGTTTTTCAAGCGCAGATAAGAGCACTTTTCTTGCCACATTGTAGCGGGGACAATCACAGAGGAGGTGCTTGATTGTCTCCTCGCAGCCACAGTTGTCGCAAGCAGGGCTGTCAGCCATTCCAATGCGGAAGGAATAGGCGTTCGTGAATACTACGCCGAGCCACAGGCGGCACAGAAGTGTTGCTTCTGCTCCTGGTAACCTTGGTGGAAGACGGAGTTGCAGACGTGGATCCAATCTGTGGAGGCGTGCGTCGCTGAAATCACTGGAACACAGTCTGCGTATGCTCGCGTGCGAGGGAACGAAGTTTTGTGGCTGCGTCTGTTCTCGACAGTGGTATTGATACAATAGGGACACCATCGTGAGCCGATCGGTCAGCGTCATCCGCACTGCGATTTCCCGAAATTCCGCAGTGACCAGGTATCCACTGGTAGATGATATTGTGCTCCTTGTCGGTTGCATGATGGTGAAGTAGTTGGATGTCTGCGACTAATTGTGCGTTAGGTCCGTGGTTGAAAGGGGACAGCAGGCACTGGAGAGCTGCCTTCGAGTCACAAAAGATGGACCATGACTGTGATGATTTGGGACCAATAAATTCAAGAGCAGCACGGATAGCTGCGAGTTCTGCAGCCGTCGATGATGTAATGTGAGACGTTTTGAATTGACTGGTGAAAGATTTCACGGGAATTACCAGTGCTCCCGCCGAACTTTCGGAGGAGACAGAACCGTCCGTGTAAACGTGGGTGCGTTCTCTGTGTTTTTCATGCATTAATGAAAGCACGGTTTGTTTGAGGGCGGATGACGGCATCTCCGTTTTCTTTTTGATACCGGGAATTACATGAAGGGCTTGGATTGGATGCAGGCACCACAGTGGTGGAGATGGTCGTGCGGCAGGCGTGAAGTTCGCCTGTAATGTTCCGTGGTTGGCAGCGATAATCCTGCTAAACGGTGAACAAGGTCAACCGTCAGGAAGGGAGGCGAGATGATGCGATGGAAGTCGGGCGAAGTGCCTGATGTGCATCCTTAAAGCGTCGACTGGGGTGGTCATGCGCGATGGCTATTGTTGCTGCCATCGATGCACACCTGTGAAGGCCAAGACATATTCGCAGAGATTGAGCTTGCACAGACTGGAGGTTGGTCTTACCGGTCCAACTAAGTACAGGTGAGCTATAGCGTAGGAGACCCAGGAAGGGTGCGTTATGAAGTTGGAGCATCACCCTCACAGATGTACCCCATGACTTTCCCGCGAGAAATCTGAGAACATGGGTTACCATGGCCAGCTTTTTTTAGGTAGTAGATGTGAGGACTGCAGGAGAGGTCTCGATCGATTATCACTCCTAGAAAACCATGTGTCTTCTCGTAGATGATTGGCTGTCCATTAATTTTGACAACATACTGTCTCATTCCTTTGCGCGTGAGAGCGACCATAGAGCACTTCTCTGATGAGACGTCCAGACCTCGTGCTCGAAGATAACCTGATATTATTGTGGCCGCTTTTTGGAGTCTGGCGCGCACCTGGGACGCGTAACTCCTGATGACCAAATACATATATCGTCCGCATAGATCGACACATGGACGGAATGCGGAAGGGAATGAACGAGGTCGATGAGCACTAGATTAAATAGAGTGGGGCTCAAGACTCCACCTTGTGGTACACCACGGTAGGTGTTGTGCTGCGATGTCACACCATCCTCTGTTTGCACAAAGAATGACCTGTCCTTGAAATAGCTGAGTATGCATCGAAAAGCAAGGCCACATAGGCCGACATCGCCCAAAACGTCTGGCATGGCTCGATGAGTTATGTTGTCATAAGCGCTATTAACGTCCAGGAACATCGCCGCTGACAGTCTCTTTAGGGTTTTTTCGTGCTGAACCGACGAGACAATATCTGTGACAGTGTCTATAGAAGAACGTCTGCGTCCGAATCCTGCCATAGCGTCAGGGTATATCTCCTACCGTTCTAGATACCACTCCAGACGTGCGAGCACCATCCTCTTCATCACTTTTCCTGGACACCTGGTCAGAGCAATGGGACGATAAGACGCCACGTCTAGAGGTCATTTGCCTGGTTTGAGCAGAGGCACAAGACGGCTGGACTTCCATGCAGTAGGAACCACTCCTTCACGCCACGAATTGTACACGTCCAGAAGAGCATGCCGGGCTGTTTGACCGAGGTTGGCGAGAGCTGCGTACGTCACCCCGTCAGGCCCAGGCCATGAGGAACGCCTGCGCGCTGCCAATGCCGCTTGCAACTCCTCGATGGAAAACAGATTGTCCATACGAGAATCCCTCGAGATGGGAAGGTTATAGGGATCATGCGCGGTGAACGAGGAGGGTTTACCGGCAACCTTCAAACAGAGTCCTCCACTACGTTGATCTATCCGCGACCTTGGTATAGAGCCAGGCATTTGAAGGGGTGGCGTTATTACGGCAATGTTCGAAGCCCGCGCACCGTCCTCCATATATATGACAGGGGTTTATGTGGGTCAAGGGAATCACAGAAAATCATTCACCTTAGAGACTGCAGTAAGTTGATCCGACGCTGGATCTTCTTCTGTATGCGTCTCGAATCCCTAAAGTCGAAGCTGGACTTGGGTGCGCCGGTAGCGTCGTTCAGCGCGACGGCGAATTGCTCGGACGCGCTCCAATTCCGCTTCGAATTCAGAAAATTTCGGAATAGGCCTAAAAACGCTTGTGGCCTTTTGATCAGCGTCATTAATTAGCTCCTCGATGTTTTCAGGTACACAGTTCTGAGACTTTTGACACATCTGCTCCATGAGGAGCGTGTATTTAGGCCAGTCCATGCGTTGAACTGTGGTATAGTGTGACTTGCCTATGCCTTCGACCTTAACATATTATGACACTCCTACGTGCGTTCTGGGTTTACAACTCAAAATGATTTGGGGCATCCAAGAGGGGTGGAGGAAGAAGACGACGTGTGGCTAGCGAGCTGAATCTCGATCGGCACTCAGCTGATCAAGGCCGTCGCGACTCACTCTACTTGGCTTATAATAAACGCCTTTTGTTGGTGTAACAGAGTGGTGGAGTGTGCTGGGTACGACACTACGTACCACGGAGCCGCAACATCTCGGACTTCGCCGGAGCCGCCGTCTTGCGGTCTCTCGCCAACAACGTTTATCATGTCTCAGGACGGAAGTGGAAAAACGCCAGCGCCAGGTGTACGAGCTCAAAGGCCAACGCCAGTTCGACCTTTGCAACACTACATGGAACCACGCTCGTCCGCGAGAAAAGCGGGCGAAGATGTCGACGAGTGGCTGACACACTACGCACGGGTGAGCCGCTACAACCGTTGGGACTCTATCACTCAGCTTGAGTATGTCGTACTGTTTCTGAGTGAAACAACGCTGATGTGGTTTGAAAATCATGAATACTCCCTGACAACGTGGGAGCGCTTCGTTGAAGAAATTAGGAAGTGTTTTGGAGACTCCTACGCCAAACAGAAACGCGTTTCTCAGAAGAGCTCAGACTCCTGGAGAAACGTGCACTGCGTACATCGAAGAGATCCTCAAGCGGTGCAAAATAGTGAGTTCACAGATGTCGCAGTAAGACAGAGTCGGACATCTCCTTAAAGAAATTGCTGAAGATGTCTACAATTTCCTT
The DNA here is from genome assembly GCF_013339745.2 of Dermacentor silvarum. Taxonomy (NCBI): domain Eukaryota; kingdom Metazoa; phylum Arthropoda; class Arachnida; order Ixodida; family Ixodidae; genus Dermacentor; species Dermacentor silvarum. Next base: position 443,146,016 of record NC_051154.1, read on the forward strand.
ATAGGCAGGGAACACGTTGATTCCGTCTCAGGTGTCGTACGTCACTGCCGTACGTTTGAGACGTTGAAGACTCGTCGCATTGCGCCAAAATATGGACGACTGGCCAATCTGACAACCGTTTCCAGCATCGATGAGAGCCCGTCCGCCGATATTTCATCCACTATACGGCAGATCGTGCGTGAAGCTCTGCGGCGACACGAGGTAATTGCGTGCAGCGTCATGCAACAACCTGCTGCCTATTCCCCGCAACACACGGCGCCTGCAGCATCGTGCACTCCGTGGCAACCGTCGGTATGAGTCACGGACATCACCCACAGAGGAGCTCCACGGCCTCGTCAAGGCACATTTACGCACGAACAACGACGAGAACACCCTCACTCCGGCAGGTTTCCACGCAGACCGACTGTTCCTCCTGTTCAGCAGGTTGAGCCACTTTACTCGGTCACACGACCCCCCACGGCTGAGCGCTTCGAGGAGCCGTTCATCGATCGTCGTTTACCTGTGTGCTACGGCTGCGGAGACTTGGGCCACATTGCCAGGTACTGAAATCGCCGTCAACCACCGAGGTTCGACCGATCTACGATGTCAAGGCGGTACCGCGATCCACTTGATGAAACGTACTCACCCTCGTACACAGACCCAGGAAGCAACCCTCGCCAGCACCCGGAGACGCTGCGGAACAGTTCTCCAGCATTAGATCGCAGCCTGACACCACCACCCGCACCTCGCGCAAGCCGCTCGCCGTCTCCGCGGCGTCGTTACCCGTCGCCACCTCCGGAAAACTAGTCAGCGCGGCCGTTGGAGGTGAGGTCGCTGGACAATCTTCGATGTCGACAGAGATACCTCCACCCGTTTGTATGCTTAAGAATAAGGTTTGTGTACTGATTGGCGGAGTTTCAACAATGGCCTTAGTGGACACAGGAACAACCGTTTCAGTGATGAGTCTTGCATTTAAAATCCTCCTAGGACTAAAAGTGATGTTTCGCTGGGACCGGGCTGATACGTTTCGTGGAGTGAGTGGGGAGTTGTTACATCCTGTCGGGGTTTGCAATGTGGACGTTATCTTGGGCAGTCAAATAGTTAACGCGGAGTTTGCAGTTCTGTCTCATTCTACGCATGCCATAATCCTGCGCCTTGATTTTTTGAAACTGTGTGGTGCCACTGTCGACTGCAGAACAGGAAAAAGTAGTGTAGATACGAGATTTTCGGCTGCGTTTAGGGAAGGCCCACCAATTCACGAAAGTGTGTTTTGCGTATCCAGTGATACAGTAGTGCCTCCGTTGTGTGCTGCGTGTGTTTCAGTCACCTGTTTCCCTACCACCGACGTAACGTTTGACGCTACCGTGGAGCCCATTATTCTGAGCTGCATCAAGAGGAATGTGCTGATACCGTATTGCACGCTGTCAGTTGTTCACGGACGCACAGGCTTATGGACCGTAAACTGTTCCAGTGAACCTGCAATACTACCACAGGGTCTGAAACTTGCCGCCTACCATGAAGATCAAGTGCAGTCACTAGCCATTCTTACAGAAGCCCCTGATTCTTCAGATGAACGCCATTTTGTTAATGCATGCCCTCCAGCGGACTCCTCCATTCTAACTATGGTGAACAAGTCACTCAGCAATAACCAGCGTCAGGAAGTGGCGAATATTCTGGTAAAACACGCCGGACTGTTTGACTTTTCACAGCAACAGGAGCCACCATTGTTTCCTCCCTTCTCGAATACACCATCGCATAGATACGGGATCTGCCCAACCATTGCGACAGAAGCCGTACAGAGTCTCACCATCGGAACGCAAGGTGATCAACGATCAAGTCCGCGAAATGCTACATAAGAATGTTATCCAAGAATCCTGCAGTCCGTGGGCAGCGCTAGTGATCCTGGTTAAAAAGACAGATGGTACATGGCGATTTTGTGTTGACTACCGTCGCCTAAACACCATCACCAAAAAGGACGTGTATCCACTTCCACGTATTGATCATACCATCGACTGCCTTTCATCAGCATCTTACTTTTCGTTTGTCGTCTTGAGGTCGGGGTACTGGCAGATTCCTATGCACAAGGCAGACAAGGAGAAAACGGCATTTGTGACACCAGACGGACTTTTTGAATTTAGTTTGATGCCGTTCGGGCTGTGTAATGCGTGGGAAGTGTGCGTATGCTATCTAGATAATGTAGTGATTTTCGGGCGCACATTCAGTGAGCACAACGCACGTCTCGACCTTGTGTTAGACTGCTTGGAAAAAGCAGGCTTGGTGCTCAACTCGAAGAAATGCCATTTTGGAGAGCGCCAAACGCTGGTTCTGGGTCATCTAGTGGATAAGGACGGCATACGACACGATCCAGCGAAGACTGCTGCCTTCAAACCACCTCGCTCAGTAAAAGAGCTACGCAGTTTCCTGGGTCTTTGCTCATACTACCGCCGGTTTATTCGTGGATTTGCCAACATCGCACGGTATCGAATCACATGCCTCCTCCAGAAGGGCGTTCCCTTCGAATGGACCCCTGATTGTGACGCCCGTTTTCATGAGCTGAAGTTTCTTCTGACGTCCCATCCCATTCTCCGACACTTCGACCATGCGGCTCCCACGGAAATTCATACGGATGCTAGCGGTATTGGCATCGGCGCAGTCCTTCTTCAACGCGTCGACACCAAAGAACACGTCGTCGCCTATGCGAGTCGCTCCTTAAGCAAGTCTGAGCGCAAGTACACAGTCACAGAGCAAGAATGTCTTGCAGTGATTTTCGCGGTACAACGCTTCCGGCTTTACCTGTACGGGCGCCCCTTCACTGTGGTGACAGACCATCATTCTCTATGCTGGCTACTTATCCTCCGTGATGCATCAGGCCGGCTTGCGCGTTGGACACTTCGCTTACAGGAGTATGATTTTACCGTTTCTTATAAAAGCGGCTGATGGCACGCCAACGCTGACTGCCTCTCGCGCATGCCGCTTCCAACGACGGACTGCGACGCGGACAACTTCGATCGCCATAACGCATCACTGGAGCCAGGATTTCGTGATATTCATACCTTCAAGATCGAGCAACAAAAAGACAGAATTTTAGAGCCACTGCTCATTACCGCAAGGAAATTAGCACCATCGTTTCTGTGTTCGTGATGGGGTCTGTAGAGAGAGAGAGAGAGAATAACTTTACTGAGAATGCCTGCAGAGTCGATTAAGCTCCCTCCACGCAGGGAGGACGAGCTTTCATCGCGACGCGGCCACTACGTCAGTCTCGTGCGTTATGCTCCTCGAGGTCTTGCTCCCTCGCTACTTCCGCGGGTCCGAGAGGGCCGCCGCCCCCTTCCTGGGGGTGCCGCCCCCCTTATCCTCGGTTTCGCTAGGTCGCTGCCTTCCTAGAGCGGCCGAGACCTGCTGGACGGCCTTGAGTTGTGTCTCTTGATTGTAGATCCTCGTTGCAGCCTCTAGCTGCGGCGGGATCGTCGTCTTCTCACTGGCTTCTCTCGGATTTACACCACAGTCCCAAAGGATGTGAGCCGCGGTAGCTCTCTCCTTCGCACACAGTCTACACACGTCACTCGTGTACACACTCGGACACACGTGCTTAGCTAGCACCGGGGTGAGCAGGGACCCTTTCTGTAATTGTCTGTATAACACTGCCTCCTTCCGGGTAAGCCCCGGGTGAGGTGGGGGCATAGTCTGTCTGTTCAGTCTGTACCATTTCACTATTTCGTTGAAGGTGGTCATCTTGTCCTTGGCACTGTACCGCGACCAACACTCCGAGTCAGCCGTGTTTGCAGCCGCGCGGTTGGTTAGTCCTCGCGAGGCCGCGTTGGCCGTCTCGTTGTGGTTCGCGTTCCCGCGTTCCGACACGTCACTGCCCATGTGGGCCGGAAACCACTTGATCACAGCAGCACTTTTGCGCCCGATGTCTTCGACCTTTCGCAGTATGCGCGCGGCCTCACTACATACCATACCGTTGGCATAGTTCTTCACTGCCGTTCTAGAGTCACACAGCACTGTAGTGCATCCGGGGTCGGAGACGGCCAAGGCGATAGCCACCTCCTCCGCTTGGTGTGCTTCTCGAGTCCGGACGCTCGCTGCGGTCTTCGTTGCACCCGTCGATGCTCCGACGACCACAGCCGCGTATGCGTCGCTGCTGCCTCGATACTCCGCCGCGTCCACGTAGACGGCGCCTTCTTCTCTGGCGTGGAGGTCCACGAGAGCCCTGGCCCTCGCCAACCTCCGCTCCTTGTTGTGCTCGGGGTTGACGTTCTTCGGGATCGGGCAGACCCTGAGCTTTCTATTGATGCTATCCGGTATAGGTACGTTATTCTACTGCTTGCCTTCCCTCGGCTCGAGTCCAAGGTCCCGCAGTATCTGTCTTCCGGTTCTCGTTTCAGAGAGACGTTCGAGTTGCGCCGTTCTATGTGCCTCGGCTATTTCGTCCAGCGTGTTGTGGACTCCCAGCGCCATGAATTTTTCGGTGCTCGTGCTCCCGAGGAGACCGAGTGCCGCCTTATACGCCTTGCGTATGGTGGCGTCTATCTCGTTACGTTCACTCGGCCTCCAGTTGTGGAAGGCGGCGACGTACGTTATGTGGCTAACTGCAAAGGATTGAACGAGCCTAGTCAGGCTCTCCTCCTTCATCTCCGCTCTTCTGTTAGACACCCTCTTGATGAGTCTCATTGCCGCGGCTGCTTTGCCCGCGAGCTTGTTCACCGTTTCACCGTTGACTCGATTTCGCTCGATAAGCAGCCCGAGCACTCGAATCTTCGCGACTTCCGGTAATACTTGTCCTCCCGCCGTCTTGATCGTGATCTTGGGATGCTCGTACTTGAATTCTATATTCTTTCTTTTCCTGCCCGATCCTTTCGGTGGAATCACCAGCAGCTCTGACTTGGCCGGAGAGCAAACCAGTCCAGACCCGTCCAGCTGCTCCTCGATGGCGTTGACCGCTTCTTGCAGCGTTGTCTCGATGTGTCCGTCGCTTCCTCCCGGTACCCATAGCGTAACGTCGTCGGCGTAGATGGTGTGCCGGACTCCCGTTACTCTTTCTAGCCGGTTGCCCACCCCGATCATCACGAGGTTGAAGAGTAACGGGGAGATCACCGAGCCCTGCGGGGTTCCGACGCTGCCCAGCTTCTTCTCTTCGAGCTGCAGGTCTCCCGCGCAGATCTCGGTGGTCCATTCCGTCAGGAAGTCTTTGATGTACTCGTATGTCTTTCTGCCCATGTTTAGCCTGGATACTTGGGCCAGGATAGCCGAGTGCCTCACTTTATCGAAGGCGCTCTGCAGGTCCAGCCCAAGTATGGCTCTGTTGTCCTTGGTGGCCGTCATATCGTCGATGATCTCGTTCTTCAGTAAGATCATGGCGTCTTGCGCCCCGAGCTTGTTCCGAAACCCTATGATGGAATTCGGGTAGAGCTCCGATTCTTCCAGGTAACGCTGCCACCTGTTCATGAGAACGTGCTCGAGGACCTTTCCCACGCACGAAGTGAGCGAGATCGGCCTGAGGTTCTCTATATTTGGTGGTCTGCCAGGCTTGGGGATGAGGATCGTCTTGGCTGCTTTCCATTGCTTGGGTAGCCTTCCATCTTGCCAGCACTTGTAGAATTTCGTGAGCGTTTCGATGGCCGCTTCGTTGAGGTTCTTGAGCGCTCTGTTGGTCACTCGGTCGGGACCCGCGGCGGACCTGCCATTGAGATCCTGCAGAGCAGCTCTGACTTCCCATGTCTCGATGTCTCGATCTAGCGTCTCGTTCTCGTTGCCTTGGTAATCCGGGTGTCTTTCCGTGGGGGTGGTCGGTAGGTACTTGGCGTCCAAGTTCCGCTTGATCTCGTCCTCTCCGTGTTCGCAGATTGCCTTGTGTAGGATCCTGGCCAGGTTGTTGTGTTGGTGGCTCTTGGTCTTTGTTTCGTCGAGGAGGTGCCGCAGCATGTTCCACGTTTTGCCCTTGTGTAACTGTCCGTCGGCTTCATTGCAGGCCTCGTTCCATTGTTGGGTGCATAGCACCTTGCAGTGAGCCTCGATCTGCCTGTTGAGCTCGGCGATCTTCTTCCTTGGACTTCGGTTCGTTCGTTGCTTCTGCCACCTCGCCTTTATGGACTGCTTGGCTTCTATCAGGTGGGCGAGCCGACTGTCCATCTTGTCTATCCGTTCGTCCGTTTCAAGCTCTTTGGTGGCTCTTTCCGTCGTCTCAACGACGTTAGCCGCCCATTGTTCGATGTCCATAATGTCCAGTTGCACCGCGGGTAGTGCCGTTCGAAAGGCGTCCCAATCCGTAATGCGATGCTTCCTTATGCCAGTGTTGCCTTGGCCTTCGAGCGGTACGACGACCTCCACGATGTAGTTAAGGTCCGGAGTGGTGTCTCTCGTAACCGATGTACCGATCCTGGTGGGAAAGACCGGATCCGTGATTAGGTTCAGTCCCACGTCGGTGGCATCTTGCATCAGCTCTCTTCCCTTGACCGTCGTTCTTTGGTAGCCCCAGCCTTGGTTCGGAGCGTTAAAGTCTCCGCACACTAGGAGCGTATTGCTCCCCGCGACTCTACTTGCCTTGTGAAGTAGTGCCTTGAACTTCTGTTGTGCGTGAGACGAATTGCTGTAGACGTTCACCAGGAAAGTGCTCTCCTTCCTCTTCTTGCCCGTAATTACTTACATCGTGCAGTGTTTGATGGCGCTTCTGCCGGTCAGTTTGTGTTCCATGATGGTGATCCCTTTTCTAACGAAGGTGCAGACCCCTCGGCCCTTGCCCTTGGACGTGTTCCTTTCGCTCGGCGGGCTGTCGTGCGACCGGTAGCCCGGGAGTCTCGGTGTCTCTTCGCTGTGTGTTTCTTGTATCATTATTACGTCTGGTTTCCTCGTTTGTTGCTGCAAGTGTTGCAGCAGCACCGCTCTCTTGCCGGTAAAGCCGTTGCAATTCCAGTGCCAGACCAAGAGGTCTCTCACTGGTGGTGTGGTTACTGCTATGCGTGCTGTCCCGGCCATGATTGCTGCAGTTTGGCGATGATCTGTGCTTCCATACTTTGCATTTGTGCCTGTATGTGCGCCTGCAGCTGTGTTTGCATCTGTGCTATCATGTTCTGGATCGTGCTCTGAATGTTGGTTGTCATCTGCTGAACCGTTTGCTCGAGCGCGGTGAGGCGTTCGTTGGTTACCTTGCTGGTCGCCTCAAGATGGTCGAGTCTGTCACCATGTTTCTCGATTCTCTCCGTTATCTTTCGTTCTTTGGCGCCCTCTATGGCTCTCCTCTTGGGAGCCGGTCCTGCCGCGATCGCGGCTCTCGGGTCCACCTCGACCTCTGGTTCGTCCTCGGTCATCTCTTGTTTTCTCTGTTGTGCGGGCGTCGGCTGCTGTGGCTGCTGTTGCTGCTGTTGCTGCTGTTGCTGCATCGCAATTAATGTCGTTAGCTTCTCGTTGATTTCCTTGATGGTTGCGTCCTGTTCGGCGATTCTCCGCTTTAGCTTCTCGTTCTCGTCTCTCAAGGATTTCTCCACCCCGTTCACTTCTTGGATCTTCTTCGCGGCGTTTTGCGCCGGTGGTTGTCTCTTCTCTGCCATGTTTGCCTTGACTGCGTCGGCCCAGGAGCCTCTCTCCCTTGACTGCGACTTTCTGCGGCGACTGGCGCTCCTGCCTATTTTGCTGTCGTCCCTTTTGCGGCTGCTGTCGCGCTGCTTTGATTCCCCGCGGGGTCTCTCGGCAGGCGACGCTCGTCGCAGCGGAGAGCTTTCCGGGTCCGGTTGTTGCTGCATGGCTTCCATCTTGCGTTCCCATTGCCGCTTCTTGACCACGTACGGCATCTTGTACTTGTTTTTGCATTCCCTGTCGCCCGTTGGGTGCTGTCCCCCGCATAGCTTGCACTTGGGCTTGCATTCGCGTTCGTGACCCTCTCTGGGGTTCGCGATTCCGCAGCCGAAGCACACTTTGGCGTTGGTATTCGGGCATACGTCTCTTCTATGGCCGACCCTGCCGCATTGCTTGCACACGTCAAAGTGCTTGCGGTAAAGTCCGCACCTGACCAATATCGAGCCATACTTGACGTAGTTCGGTACTTTCTGTCCAGCGAAAAGTACTATCACCGTGGTTGTATTGCCGATTCTGTGTGCCTCCACCGCTAGGGGGTTGTAGGGGTTCACGATATTTTCGGCTATCTCCTCCGGGGTGTCGTCTACGGCTATACCTCGGATGACTCCCTTGACCGCGCCGTCCGGCGCCGTTCGGTAGGCGTTGATTTCGTATGTCTTACTTCCTATGTTAAGGGCTTTGACCTTAGAGTACAGCGTGGCGCTCCTCTCGTCCGGGGTGCTGACCACGATGATGTTTTGCTGCGCGTTTGTGCAGATGGTGTCTGCTTTGGCTTCTTCCTTCGTTACTCGAGCCGCCGTCCTGACGACCGACATGGTAATTGAAGCCTCCGTTTTCGCTACGTTGAGACTGCCACGTGGTCTCATGACTACCTTGGTGTCTTCTTTCGGCATATCTATCGGCATCCTCGCCGCTTTCGTTACCGAAGCTGCAACTCTCTTAGCAAAGCTGGCCCTGGTCTTGGGTCTAGACTGGCGAGTAATGGTGGCGGACTCACCGTTTTCCTTGCCGGCCATGATCTGCTTGATGCGCTTGCCGGAGGCCGACCAGCCTTCGACGTCTTCCGGTGTAATGTCCTCTCCGTGAACTTCTATGCGCGTGCGCCCGCCGAAACTGCCGATGCTCAGCGTTGACGTCATGTTGTCTTCCATCGACGTGACCACTTCCATTTCGGACGCCATCTTGGTCGTACTCGTCGCCGGGTTAGGCCTAGCGGCCAGGCCCGTCACGACCGGTGGGCGTACTCGTGGTAGGCCTACGTTAGGCTTAGCGAAAAGTCCGCACCGCATCAGAGAAAAGTCGTCGTAAATCGAGAAAATCACGTAGCGCTTGGTCAAAACTGGTACCGGTCGATGCCCCGCACCTTCGCGCACACTTTGGTACCAATTATATCGCAGCAACTGTAAATTAACGCTGCGTTCATTGGCATAATAGCAAGAGTCGATGTGAAGCGCGTCCGCTCCCGTCGACAACCCGGAGGAAAAAACCATGGGGTTCTGTACAAAAAAAAAATTGTCGCAGTTTCACCCGAAAGGCGAAGCATCAATTGCGATAGCAAATTAGTCGAGAGCTATACGGAGTAAGGATAGTAGTTTTATCAGCTGTATAAACTTGGACATGCAGCAGCACCCAGCGATACTAGATTACCTCTTTAACGTTGGCAGCACCAGCAACGCGCAGAACTGTTGTCGACGCCGTCGGCGTTTTGCCCGCGTTCGCACTGAACGCGCGCGGCGTTTTTTTATATAAATACGCATTTGGTGCCACAGCTAAACGTCGCCTCCCCTCTCTCTCTCCCTCCCGTCCCCCCACAGCCTTTTGCGCGACGAAAAAAGTCGCGTTGGCTCTCTCTATATATAAAAAAATGTCACAGTTTCGCCCTAAGGGCGAAGCAATGAATGGGATAGCAACACAGCAATGTCATACGAAGTAAGGTGAGCGGCTTTGGTAGCAATATGAATTGTAGTAAACATGAGCTGATTAATTAAGCAGGTCTGCTGTGGCGTAAGTAGACCGACATGAAGAGAGACTCGATGACCACGAGAAGGCGCGTGTGAAACGGTGGTGTTGATGAGAAGCGCTTACCGTGGGCAGCGCGTGCGAAGGGACACACCTGTAGTGCTGCACTGCCGATCTGGGCAGCATTGCATGTGTAGCGTGCGTTGGAAAATGTGGCCCGACTATTACTAACTGAATGAACAAGCGTGGTGTGAGCGCGCACAAACAAACAGGAATAGATCACACTGAATGACTGCAGCCAACGACTGTCACGGTGGCAGCGAGTGCATACGCCACGCAGCGGGCGAAGGTACGTGTGGTCTATCACTTCAACGCAAACTGAGCGGCGAATGCACGGCGCATAAAGGTCAGAGCCGTGTGGAGATAAGAGACTGTGCGGGCGAGCGAGCGACGAGCGCGGTTGGTGGCAGAGTAGAAGTGCGCCCCCCCCCCCCCCCCCCGCGCTCCCTCCGGCGCTGGCTTCCCGCTTCCTTGCTTGCGCGCGGATGATTGAGTGCGTTCGCTCTCCGTGATAGCGCGCGTCCCCGCACGCTTCCGCTCGGGCATACGGCGCGCGGCGAAGATTTTATCTATAGGGAACCTCACGGCGACGGCGACGGCGACGACGACGGCGACGGCAGAAATTCGGTTGAAGTGTCCATATAATTGCTATCGCAATAAAAGAACTATTCTACTACAGGCCCACGATATCACTTGATGGTCCCGGAAAGCCTCCTTGTATCCATATTGCGCGCTATGCATGACGATCCTACGTCTGGGCATTTGGAATCTGCGCGAACACTCTACCGAGTCCAAAAAAGGTTCTACTGGCCTAAAATGCGTCAGACGACCGACCAGTACGTATCCAGCTGCAACGAGTGTCAACGTCACAAGCGTCCGACGGTCGCTCCTCCTGGCCGACTACATCCAGTGCCACCCCCAAGCACTCCGTTCGAGCAAGTCGGCATCGACCTTCTCGGTCCATTCCCGCGGTCTTCTGATGGAAATCGCTGGATTGTCGTGTGTGCCGATCACTTGACGCGCTACTGTGAGGCAGCTGCTATACCATCGGCTACTGCAATCGAAGTGTGTATTTTTCTGCTGCGTTTCGTCATTCTCCGACACTGACCTCCCAGAGTCAACATCAGCGATCGTGGACGGCAGATCACTGCAGACGTGGTCGAAGAGATGCTTCGTCTATGTGCTTGAGATTTTCGACATTCCACGCCGCATCATCCCCAAACAAATGGCCTGACGGAACGCACCAACAGAACACTTACTAACATGCTGTCCATGTAAGTTGCGTCAGATCATAAGAACTGGGACAGCGTGCTCCCTTTCATTACTTATGCATTTATTACCTCACAGCATGAAACTACGGGCTACAGTCCCTTCTTTCTTCTATATGCTCGTCTGCCTCGTTACACGCTAGACACTATCTTGCCGTTTTCAAGCCACGATAATCTTTGTATATCCGAGACCGTCTCTCTTGCTCAAGAGGCCCGACGACTTGCTTCTTTACGCACTCTTGTTTCCCAAGAACGCTCGAAGGAACGCTACGACCGCCGACGCCGACACGTGATGTATGACCCCGGTGACTTAGTGTGGATGTGGAAACCAACAAGAAAACGTGCTTTATGTGAAAAACTGCTGGCCCACTATGTTGGACCCTTTGTTATTACTGATCGTATCAGTGAATTCACCTACCGCATAGCACGCCTCACATCAAATGGCCGTCAGTTAGCAAAGACTGAACTTTCGCATGTCGCCCGTTTAAAGCCCTTTATCTCGAGACAACCTGTTTGATTTGCCCGGCGGGCTTCGTCTGCGCGGAGGGCAATGTGACACTCCTACGTGCGTTCTGGGTTTACACCTCAAAAGGATTTGGGGCATCCAAGAGGGGTGGAGGAAGAAGACGACGTGCGGCTAGCGAGCTGAATCTCGATCGGCACTCAGCTGATCAAGGCCGTCGCGACTCACTCTACTTGGCTTATTAATAAACGCCTTTTGTTGGCGTAACAATATGTTGAAACATGGTCACTGCCATGCGTTTCGTAGTCCGAGAACCATTTCACACTGCTACTGAGGGTTCTTGAAGCAAAAGTTAAGTCCAGGCAGCCGCTGTAAGTCAATCCCCGCCGAAAAGTGGGACTTCCATCATTTAGGCAGCAGAGTTCATGGTTCGACGCGAAGGCTAGTACACGTCGTCCTCGGCAATCCATCTTTAAGCTTCCACATAGCGGATGATGCACATTGAAATCACCGGTAATAATCCATGGTCCAGGTGTCGCTTTTGAAATGCACTTAGTCTTGCATTGTTAAATCGGCTCAAAGGTGAAATGTAGGCACTTACGAGCGTGAGTGTGACGTTCTTGTATTTTACGGTCAAGCATACGTACTGATTGTCGTAATCAGGTACCACTGGGCGTAAAACATAAGTGAAATCACATCTGACATAAACGATGACATTGCTGCGGTTGCTACAGGTGCTAGACATGAAAGCTTCATATCCTGATAAGCGGATCGCGCTCTCAATGTTTGGCTCACAAATAACGATGATTGGAAATTTGTTCTCAAAAACAAAGGGACGAAAGTTTGAATTACGAGATTTAAGGCTACGGGCATTCCTCTGGAAGATAGACGCTTCCTTGACTTGTTTAAGGAACGAGTGCCGAGGAGCAGCCATGGTGCTTTTCAAGACTTGACAGTACCGGATTCAGCGCATCCAGTATCTGAAGTGTACCTCGAGCTGGCGGAGTGTGTATGGACGTCAGGAGAACTCGGAACGTGTTCATAAGGGCCCTTATCAAGGTGACAACTTGTTTGTCTCTTCTTGGCTGCTGTCCGAAGGTAAAGCATGATTCGGTGAGCGTGCTTCATGTAGCTTCTCCGCTGATTAGTCTAGCCTTGGCAACGGAGACCACTCCTCGCGTGAGGCAATGATATTCGAGACTTTCTGCGTAGGATCCTCGTTGCTAGTTTTGCTAGTTGTCTGTGGAAGTGTGTGGACTGTCGGCGGACGCGGTGCATTCTTGGCAGCAGTGGGATTCCTCGAAGATCTCCGGCGATGTGAACGCCGCCGTCACACCTTAGCGGCAGCCTCCCTGTGCGACGAACCACTCCTTACCATTTGCCTCAAGACTTTTATCTCCTTTTTCACACGTGGGCCATTTTTGGAATATGCGTCGTGAGAGCCTCGGCAATTGGCGCACTTTTGGTTTTCTGCACGACAGGCGTCCGAGCTTGGCGACCCAGAGCATCGTGAGCACACGGCTGTCTTTGTGGAAACTGCACTATCGTGCACTATCCTTTGACACTTCTGGCACTGAAGCGGCTTTGGCACAAAAGGCCGTACTACTTGTCGAGAGTGACCGACCTTGACGTGTGATGGTAGGCTGTCTCCTTTGAAAGTTATCTTCAAGCAGTTCAATTTTCCTCGGCGACGGCCTTGCAATATGGCGATTCCCTTTGTCGCCGGCTTGATGAGTATAGGCAGGTCGGCATCGCTTACGGAATTGTCTACATCATACACAACACCGGCCGTAGAGGTATGTTGATCTTCTTTGAAGCAGCGTACGTTGATGTTACCCGGGACCTTGACGTTGCTCAAAACATCTAGCACGCTGCGGTCAGCGACATCTATAGCGAGAGTGTTCTTACGGGCGTTGATTCTTACATCTTTGATCTGACCCGGAACAAGGGCCTCGAGCGCCACAGATGTCGCCTGGCGGTTGAGCCGGTTTATGTTGTCGCGAGCAGCCACCGGCACAAATAAAATTGTGTGCTCCGATGACTTTCGCGTCGGGATCACAGTAGCCTTACTTGTGGAAGGAGATGCCCTGATAAGTCTTCTCTTTGCTTTGCGCTTTGCTACGGGCACGAAGTCACTGTCATTCGAGGTCTCATCACTGGTCTCTGAGTAGATCACAGTGTCCTCGCTGTCAGTGTCACTCGGGTGACTAGACCGCTTTCTTGGTGCGGCCGCTGCTGACGTGGAAGGACCCCGCACCCCTCCAGGTGACTCCACATCCATGGCCATAGTTATGGGAGCGGCGTCTCCCACAAACTAGCTTAGAATTCGCAGAGACAGAAAAGCAGCGTTCCAAACAACAAACACTTCGGCGTCATACGTCGACGAAGCAGCTGCTGTGAGCGTAAATGAGTTCATAGCCCCGAGAAGTTATTGTTGTTGACCTATGCCGTTGTGCTGCATACCCACAGTGGGGGATTGACCATGAATCGGGTGGTATGATTAGGTGTATAAAAACAAGGAAATTAGTAATTTTAACGTTGCAACTGAAATTTTTTCACAGAGCAAGAGCAACCAGTAGAAAACCACGAACTTAAAAAGCTAATAATAGGTAAATAAATAAATAAATAAATAAATAAATAAATAAATAAATAAATACATAAATAAATAAACGATAAATGGTGGGGAGGGGGAACGATCAGCCTAGCATAGTAATAGATTGGACTTAGTCACCTAATTTTGGGCTGCCAAAAGAAATCTCCTTGGCTTGCTGTTTTTCCGTGTTTTTCTTTGTCGTTCCTTATTGAAAAGTGGTTGATCACTGCATGACCTGTCGCTGAATATGCGGAATGTGCTATATGTTTCTCTGTTTTTGTTTGCGCACGTTTTTGTTCCCTTGAGGCATTTATGAGATACCAATAACTGGATCCCCCCTCCGTAAGCAAGCCGCGCAATTACTGTAAGAATTAATTTCACAGTTCATCATTTCATCCCTATAATAATTTACCGTCGCTGAGAGGTCTTCGACTTATTCGTTGCCAACATTTCCATGACAATAAATAAATAAATAAAGAAATAAAGAAATTATTAAATTATTATTTAAATAATGAGCAATTATGCTCCAGTGGGTTTCGGCAGAAGGAACTTCTTTGTATAGTAAACATTGATTTCTCGTCGTCACTGATGGAACTTAGAACTCGTACTGACGAAATGAATGGGGGGCTTTTTCTGTTTTTGAAACGCAAGTGCGATGGCTTTGCGCTTTCACAGTGTCAGTGACGGTGCAGAAAAAAAGGCCATGCTTACAGTGGGATACTACAGTATTTCACCACGGTTGCACAATAATGTCCCCACTAACATTCGACGTGGTATGCTCTTGACATGCTATTCAGGATATGCGATTCGCACACGTAACAGAAATGGCAGTGATAAAAAACAATAAAGGATGTGAAGGACTGTAGCAGGCTGATTAAAGTGTATTATATCACCTTCTAATCTTGCAAATTCCGCCGAAATATCAAACTGGCTCTCTTTATAGGGCTACGTAGGTGGCTAGGCAAACATTAGTAGCAAGAAAATTTTAACGACAATTTCACCAACTACCTAAAACACGCTAAATGATTGTTTCTATAACCTCGCTGCTGGAAAAGCGCGATTTATTTCTTTAATTATAGCTCGGGAAGCTTGATATTGGCGGAACAGCTGCAAACAAAGGTTAAAGAGACGATTGGCGGTGGGTTGCCGATGGTCTTTGCTTGATGAGAGAAACACAATGGAATAATTGGTTGTCAGCGGCGGGTGGCTATCGCGGGGGCGGCACCGAGATGATACAGGTGCGCGGCCCATGACCCCGGCCGATTATTTTAGAGCCAGCAATTCATGACGACGCGATTAGCAACCATTATTGCACAAGGTCGACCTCAACAAGGTTGACAATCGGCGCAGCACCACGTCAACCTTTCGTAAGATTGTTTTGACGACAAAGCTAAGAGTTCGGTGTCCGCTTCGAGCTCCTGTCGCGCACGGGCCAGGAATCTCATCGGCGCAGAACGCGTGTACGCTATGACCATTATTCACAGCGTGAACCGTGACCGTCGTAGAAGTCCCGTTCAGAGTGAGGCATAATCACCAAATGTACGTGAGCCTGGAGTGTCGCAGTCACAGTTTTCGTTGACATATAGCCCGCAATTATTACGCTATGGATTTCTCCGAAGGTCGTACGCAGGTACGAGCGTCTCACGGGGCGACACAGCACAGGTCAATCACCCTGCCGCCTTGATTTGCAGGTGTTGCCTGCTTTTTAGTTAGTTTTTTTTTTAATTCAGGTCATGCACTGTGCTTGACCCTGTTGCGTTACGCGGTGTACAAGTTCCTCTCGCGGAACGTACGATCACTTTGCGTTTGTAAACCTCTCCCTTGTAACTTTTTGATGCTGGTTTTAGGGAGAAGAGCAAACACTTTAAACTGTAGAAAGAAAGAGCGTAGACGATGCTCAATGCTTCAATAGCTGGTGGCGCACTCACGACGATCCTCGTACAGGATTGTTGATTGGTTTGCCGGCGAAACGTCGTGAAAGCCACTCGGTGGCGATTGGGCTGTAAATCTTTGGGGCGGGGCACGCAGGGTAGAAAACATGGCCCCGTGGCCACGACCAAGTGTTATGGTCTCAACTTAATAAGATGCTATGCACCATAGGCTTTGCCGATAAAGGGTCGTCCTATGTATTCCGTTCCACTTGGCATTTTTACGTGAATTTCTTGTAAAAAGTTGTCAATACAAAGTGTCTTCAATGCTTCATCCGTGCCTGCTACTATCGATCAGAAGCCTTCAGTGAACCAATCGCCGCTATCCTTAGCGGCTGGACTCTTCACTTGTGAGGACCATCTCAGCCAGTGCGTCTGGGAGGCCCAAGTGGAGAAGGAATACGTCTACCCTAGAGAGGGAGGAAGAAGAACTCAGGTCTTACTGTTTCATTACTAATATTGGGCGCACGTTGTAATTGCTAAATTGATTCAGAGCAGCAATAGACCGATGTCTGCTTAGCCGAAATCTAAATACTAGCACCGCTTTCGAGGTGTGTGACCTTAAAAAGTGCCACAAAATAAGTTGATGTTCTATTTAACAGTTCATCAAAAGCTTGGCCTCTAACAGTTTTGGAAAATCTTAACTAGAACGTTGAGGAAAGTTTTAGGAGATTTTGGGGACGGATATCTCGAATGTTGTACTAGTCTAAGGATTTCTGCTGACCAGATATGACTTCATCATTCCTCGGCTTCAATTTCGCTTTTACAACATGCGCCCTAAAGTGAGTAATTAAAAAGTCAAGTTGCACATTTTAGGCAATACGGGAAATTATCTTGGACATTTTTAATATTGTTAATGTGCGCTTAGCCATGTAGCCTATCTGAAAATACGGCAGGGGTTCAAATATGAGAGTGCTCTTTAAAAAAACATGTTTAAAAAGGAAAACAAATATAAAATATTAGTGCCTATATTCGTAATCTATCTCGGCCTGTGTTCTGAAAAAATAAAAACCTGATGCTAGAACTGTTCCTAGGAGCAGATGACAGGTGATCGTGATTTTGGACATATTTTTAGCGAAGAGGGGAAGCGAGTGGCCAGCAGAACTTACAAACGAAAAGCTTTGCAAATTCAACACTTTTTCGTAAGCGCTCTCTGTAACTCACCATCGAGGGAGCGATTGTCTCGTTATCACATCGATCACTATCGTGAGTGGCTGGTGGCCGAAGACCAGTAAGTGAGGAGATGCTCACACGTACAAGGAGTTTTGTGAACCTATGCCCTGTTTTTTGCTGCTCGTACTTGCAAAGTCTACGCAGCTTGATTATCGAACCAGCTCGTGGGAGAAAACAAGCCGTCAACAGCGTCATCCCACCTGCAGAGAGCAAGAGGTCTATAAAGCCTTGGCGTACAACGTGGATGATACGCAACACGCATATGACTTTTATGCGATCAAAGTGTGGCACAGTAGAAGCGAGCTCCCTGATACAGAATACATTATTTGTCGCAGTTTGAAGTGCTGCCCGTCACTCGCTCGTCTTCGTCGTGATACGTCGCCATCTTATCTCACTTCGAGTGCCTTGGTTCGATGCTCGCTCTCAAACTTCGTTTTTTTACCCTTCTCTGTCATGTGTGAACGGTCAAATAATCTCCACGCATGTCTGTTTTTTATTTGCTGCGATATCAATGGCCTTGGTGAAGTCTAGCGTAAGCATCCCATGTCCAACTACAGCTACACCTTTTTATTTGGTAGTGGTAGTGTAGGAGTTGCAGGTCACGTAGGTGTTGTACACCTTGTAGCGTAGGTGTTCTTTATATAATATCTGTGTTACGTGGCGATACATATACTATATTGGAAAGAACAGATTCCGTGTTAATGTGCGTTTTAATGAACGCAAAAACACAGTCATTAAATACAATGTCAAACTTAGCGGCGCATAACCGGGACTTTGGATGTGCGCCCTTCTTAGATGACAATGACATCTTCTACCGGCATCGGGACCAGCACTCACAGCGAATATCGTAGTCAAATTTCATAAAAAATGAGCAGAACCTTGCTTAAGCTGGCTCATTATCATTTTGTCCGGAAGAGAAACATCATGTAATATAGATAAGTCGTGAGGCTCTAGCGTTTTTTTTAGCATTTTATTGTTGTCGTTTTGCATGTATGGTTATAGGCACGAAGTAACACTTAATGTTCTATTTTGTTCAATAAGCATTTCAATTGAGCGTCGGCGCTATGCTTTTTCGCTTTTATTGGTACTTTTCGTACTTTCTTGTTGCGAAGATGAACCAGAAATAATTGACCACCAATTAGTGAAGTGATCTTCATGCTTCTCTAATCTGAAGACAGCAAGATAGCAAACGTGCAGTGGCATTTCATAGGTAAATATACACAAAAAGACAACAACTTTATATCTAAACTAGTCACAGGTGTACGTGCTGAAAAGCCACCATAAGAACAGCCCGTTAAATGATTATTAAAACGTTATAAATAGCTGCAAGTGCAAATTTTCTATAACTGACGCTGGCACGGACTTGAGTATTTGGTCGTATAGAAAAGCTAATTCTGCGAAATGTGAAGACACCCGTGTACTTTGGTGCACGTTAAAGATCCCCAGGTGGTCCAAATTATTCCGGAGTCCCCCATTACGGCGTGCCTCATAATCAAATCGTGGTTTTGGCACGTAAAAACCTTTTTTAAAGATTTTTTGTATTGTGTTGTGTCTAGCGAGCGGAAAACATTTGAGGCGAAAATATATTGTGACTGGTGAGCATTGCCGCTTGACTCAGTGCAGCAGCCTTCATCTGTGACATCCTTTCTTCGAGTGAATACATGTACGGGCGGCGACACTTCTTTTTTGCTCATTCTGAAAGCTGCAGTGCAATTTAGTGGAATTGTACTGCACAGTGCTGTTTCTCCTGCGATTGTTGAAGGTAGAGGAATGTATCGAGTATAAAATGCAGTGTATCAAACGTATCTCGCGTAATGTGCTTTATGCTGCTTTAAGTGCTATGATCTGTGGCCAAAAGGAGGTGATTTCTGAGACCTTTCGATACTCACGAGGCGTCGTCCATGTAACAGCTGCTCTGGGACAGGCTCGCTGAGTCGCAAACTCCATTCAGTCTGGTCCGCCATTTGATTGCATCATCATCATCAGCCTATATTTATTTCCACTGCAGGACGAAGGCCTCTCCCTGCGATCACCAATTACCCCTGTGTTGCGCTAGCTGATTCCCACTTGCGCCTGGAAATTTCCTAATTTCATCACCCCACCTAGTTTTCGCCGTCCCAGACTGCGCTTCTCTTCTCTTGGTATCCATTCTGTAACTCTAATGGTCCACCGGTTATCCATCCTACGTATTACATGGCCTGCCCAGCACCATTTTTTCCCTCTTAATGTCAACTAGAATATCGGCTATCTCCGTTTGCTCTCTGATCCACACCGCTCTCTTCCTGTCTCTTAACGTTAGGCCTAACATTTTTCGTTCCATCGCCCTTTGAGCGGTCCTTAACTTGTTCTCGAGATTCTTTCTTAACTTCCAAGTTTCTGCCCCATAGGTTAGCACCGGTAGAATGCAATGATTGTGCGCTTTTTTTTTCATCGACAGTGGTAAGCTCCCCGTCAGAATTAGGTAATGCCTGCTGTATGCACTCCAACCCAATTTTATTCTTCTGTAAGTTTTCTTCTCATGATCAGGGTCCCCTGTGAGTAACTGACCAACATAAATGTACTCCTTTAGAGACTCGAGAGGCTGACTGGAGATCCTTAATTCTTGTTTCCTTGTCAGGCTATTGAACATTATCTTTGTCTTCTGCATATTAATATTTAAACCCACTCTTAGACTTTCTCGGTTAAGGTCCTCAATGATTTGCTGTAATTTGTCCCCATTGCTGCTGAATAGGACAATGTCATCTGCAAACCGAAGGTTGCTCAGATAGTCACCGTTGATCCTGACTCCTAAGCCTTCCCAGTTTAAGAGCTTGAATACGTCTTCTAAGCAAGCAGTGAATAGCATTAGAGAGATTGTGTCTCCTTGCCTGACCCATTTCTTGATAGGTAGCTTTCCACTTTTCTTGTGGAAAACCGAGTTAGCTGTGGAACCTTTGTAGATATTTGCCAAGATATTCACGTATGCCTCCTGTACTTTTTTTATTAAAGGTAGTTAAGGAGAGGTTGGTGCCTATATGTGGCGCCGGCAACTCCTCTTCTCTTATATGATAGTTGTCCTCATAAAGTTGTCAAAAATCACAAAACTGGCCCAAGAACCACATGTACAAACATTCACCTACTAAGTCTTAGCTGCAATATAAATAAATGTTCACGTAACAGAAGAGTTCACACAACATAAATACTTACAAAACTGAAGTGTTCACACGCAACACATGAGTTCACAAAGCATAAATGTTCACAAAACCAAGATGTTCACACAGAAGATGTTGGGCACTTGCAAATTAGGTCCCTCTTGAATGCCGCACTCTAAATACAACAGTCTTTTACGCAGACACAAATGCTACATGAACACGAAGACACAATAAACATGTAATCAAGAGTGCCTGTTAATAACACTTCCAGCAATAACTGATATCTGACTTGGTAATTTTGAGATATTTTTGAGTCCTCGAAAAATTGTACTAAGGCACGTGCAGCAATGTTTTGTACTTTTTCTGTCGGCGATGGACCCAAAATTTTTCCTATGGATAGCGGTCGTCTATCCAAGCCATGTAGTGTTTCTGAAAGCTTCTTACGGGGAGCATCATGTTTTTTACAGTGTAGAAGAAGGTGTGCTATGTCTTCTTTAGCCTCTCCACATGAGCATGTAGCACTATTAGTTTTTCTTATCCTATACAGGAAGCTTTTAGTATAGGCAGTGCCTAGCGGAAGCCTGTGTACTGTTGTTTCAACCGATCGGTTAATTTTAAACGGAATATTGAATTCTATTCCAGGATCAATATTATATAATGGAGAGTTCTGCGCATCATTTATGAACCAACTTTCCTTGGAAAATTTACCGCATAGTTTGTTCAATAAACAACGCGCATCACTCGTTGCTAAGGAACTGGTGATAATTCATTCTTTTGATGAGCAGCACGTGCCACGTGATCAGTCGTTACATTTCCTATGATTTCACAGTGACTTGGAATCCACTGGAAAGTTATGTCGTGCTGTAGATCTTTCGCTATGGTGTATGTCTTCTGTATTTCGTATACCAATGTGCTGTTTGTTTTTCTTAAGCTGATTTCATTTAAGCTCAGCAATGAGGCTTGCGAATCACTCAGAACTACCCAGCGAAAAGGTCCTAAATGCTGACATATGTAACGTAAAGCAGAAAGTATTGCGTAAAGTTCTGCCGTTGTGGACGTTGCAAATTGGCAAAGCTTATAAGCTCTTTTCTCTTAGTATACAGGTATATAAAACGTGGATGTAGAGCTTTGTTTCCAGCGTGATCCATCGGAATATACGTGAATGCGATCTACGTAGTTAGTGTAAAGATGTGATGAAGTTGATTGCTTTATTGCAACTACGGGCATGTCACATTTACGACCTATTCCAGGAATATAAGTGACTATTTCTGGAATTGCAAGTCGCCATGGGGGATGAGTTGCGCATGCAGGCCAGTATTCGTAGTCCTTGATTACGCAATGCCTGTATGACTACTGATATCTCTATTGAATCAAATGTATTCTCATAATTTATGAAAGCCATATAGAGAGGTTGATTGTACTCCGCAGATTTCTCTATTACCTGATTGATGACATGGATATGATCCATTGTGGAATATCCCTTCCTAAAGCCAGCCTGTTCTCTTGGTTGGCTGAAGTCAAGTGTTGCCCTGATTCTATTGGAAATTATCTTGGTGAATATTTTATACAATACTGAAAGCAAGCTAATGGGTCTATAATTTTTCAATTCTTTAACGTCTCCCTATTATGGATTAGTATAATGTTGGTATTCTTCCAGCTTTCTGGTACACTATGGTTTTGATTGCACAGTAGTGCACAAACCATAACACCATCTCACGTTATGACGGAAAGGGAACGAGAGTCACAGCAACTTGCTTCGGGGTCACATGTGGCATTCCGCTCAGGAGTCGCTTTTCAGTCGCGTGTTCTCCCTGGCAAAGAATGTTGCATGGGCGTTTAATTTCTGTCTTAAACCTGCGTCACTTCAAAATAAGCTTACACAGACCTGGCATTTGCGTTGGCAGTAACAACTTAATTGCGATGTAATTTTCGAAAAATTGAGAACGATACACAGTAACACATTCAAACATTTAGGCGGACGATGGTCAATCTGCACTTCTGATTAAGCTCTTCTTAACGCTTAAGAGCAAGTGGGAACGGGTGGTTGCGATTTTATGGTGATATGACATTTTGGCAGACAGATCAATATTCAAGTTGACTGAGAACGAAGGGATGTTTAAAGATCACAATTGCTCTAGTGTCACGAAAAATGAATGCTAAGTTCATCGTCGAATATTTGCACTCACTTTTCACCCTCTCAGGCCAACTTTGAACCCATCACAAAATTACAACTCGGCATTTGGAACAGCACGATTGCAAGTACTACGTACGGGGCGTAAATTTATCCATGTTCCCGATAGGTTTTTAGATGCGAAGCCACTTATGGCGGGGGCTTTGCCCGTCCTGCGTCCCGCGGCGTCCCACACCTCCACAGCGCGTCCGCTCCCCCTCTGTGTCCTCTCATACGCTCCCCCTTTCTCTCCTCTAGGAATCCTCTACTGTACTGAGCGGCGTCCGAGTGCCACACCCCCACAGCGCATGCGCGTCCCCTCCCCCTCTCTCTCCTCTCCTACGCTCTACCCTTTCTCTCCTCTAGGAATCCGGAGCGGCTCGCACGACAGGTGGTGCGACAGCTGCATACTCTGCTGGGGGCGCCACGGTAGTTCCGCGATATGAAAATGGCGTAGCGCGCGCGCCTCATTCTCTCTCTTGTGCAGCGCCACGGCGAGCGCTCGGGCCGCTGCCGCGAAACCATCTCCCGCTCAAGCTAACCATTTCCCCGCTGCTTCGCATCCACACATGGTTCCCTTTAGCGGGAGATGGAGTAATTTTTTGCTCAGTCCTCTTGATTGGCAAGGCACCGAATCCAGGAGCTGTGAATAAATTAATGTGATATTGTGCGCGAGGAAGATCGCACGGCTTTCTGGTGGTCACAGGTCAACAATGTATGTCCCGTATCCCATATGTCAAGCGTGTCAAAGAGAGGCCGACTACATTTCGCAATCATTTCAACTTATCAGCAATGAAATGGACGGACGCTGGGGCCGATGCTAGAGAGCCGCAATGCAGTTACCTTAAGCTTCCAGTGCTACTGCTTCGACGAACTAGAAAACACGTGCACTGATCGTTTTATTGCATAGGAACTGATGTCTTCAGACTAGGCGCATGTCCAGAGCTGATTATTTTGTCATACCTTGTAATCACTGATTCGCTGGTACTGTGGCACTTAAACCCAGTAGGCTCTTGTTCACATATCGCCACGACTACCTTCGTACTTCCTTCCCGGTCTGAGGTTACCTTCCCATAGCCTCTTTGGTTACACCTCCTTGCTTTTGAACTTCAGCATGATGGAAAGGCGCTGTCAACTTTGTTATGCTTGTGTGTGTGCCAACAGCATGCGACCGCATGTGGAGTTTTGAAAATCCGCGTAGCATTTCTGCCACCAGCGAAATGGCAATGTATGTGGGGGATCGTATGCGCGTGTGCATGTATGTAGGTATGTATGTATGTATGTATGTATGTATGTATGTATGTATGTATGTATGTATGTATGTATGTATGTATGTATGTATGTATGCATGTATGTATGCATGTATGCATGTGTGTATGAATGTATGTGTGTATGTATGCATGTATGTGCATGTATGTAATGTATGTATCTATGTATGTATGTATGTGAGCGTGCGCCTGTGTTCGTGCTTGCGTTCTGGAGTAATGCGCCTGTGAGTAGGTCTCGAACCAGCAGTAAGTTGACTTTTCTTCTACGAAGTTTTTTCCTATTCAAGAGGTTCTTTGGTTCTTCCGGCCGTTTTCGTGGTTGGTCGGTAGTCAACGGTTGGTGGTCGAACTTGGCGAGGAAAATGCTCGTTCTTCTGCTTACTCTCTCTCTCGTTCGTCCACTCGCTCTCCATCGTTCGTATGCTCGTTTGGGCTATTATCATCGTCAATGCTTTCTGCATTCTTATAGATAAGCAGATAAACAGATTTACCTCTTCATTATAACTAAGTAATAGTTTGTTCAAGAATCAATATACCCGATTGTCTTCTTAGGCCTAGCAAAATGCTTATTTCATTTATGGAAACGTTGTATCGTCTCTGTGAGGAACTGTTACCCGGCTCAGCCTCACCTCCAAGGTCTGACATTTATCCATTTATCGATTGGCCTTTCAACTGACAACTCACTGCAAATGCCACAAACCAGTGTTATTGGTATATCTTTGTTTACAGGTTTCACTCAAGCGATCTTTGCTAGCCGCGCCATTGTGTATATCGTAATGGGTGCGTTGCAACGAACACTTGCGCGAAATTCACAAATACCCTTTGACGGATTGTCTGTATAGTCCTTGTTAATGACATTGCTCGCGCGTCTAAAACATTTTGCCACTGGTTGCCAACTCGCATTGACTCCTAACCGTTTTAATTGTTTTCCCTCTGGACGCCGCAGTCTGAACTGCTTATCTGCGCTCTCATTCTGATGTCCTCATGAAGGCCGCAATAAAAAGTAGAAACATTTTGCGTTTCCAGCGCCTAAGCAGAAAACGCAATACATAAATTGACAAGACCGTGGCCCGTATTCGCAAGCATTTGTTACACTATAATTCTTCGTAACAGAAAATAAGAGCCAATACTGATGCTGGACATATTACTAAACAGCGGCTGGACAATAGTAAAGAGCTTTCACGAACGAAAAGCTTTGTGAATTCAGCAACATGTGTGCAACATAGTGTCATGTCAAGGTGCGTGGCGTTTGAATGACTCAGAAGTGGAGCTTGAATTTTTTTTTTACTTTGAAATGTACAACCTAATAGCCAGTCGGCTACTTGGATACTTCGTCTTGGTGTGGGGCGACCTCCGGGTCGCAGGCGCCGTTCATCTGGGGCTCTTGCTTCTTCAACTGTGGGGTCCCCCAGATGATCTTGTCCAGGCGACCGAGGGGCGCCTCGCATGCCAGAAACAGGGTCACCGCAAATATGCAGCTCCACGCGTACACTGACAAGCTCTCCGAAAACTATGGGGAGGATGGCAGTGAAGACGAAATTGAGCATTCAGCGAAACAGATACATTGTACGACAGATTAGTGATAGTATAGAAAGAAACAATGACACTCTTTTCGAGGCCACCCAAGCGTTACTATTTCATAATTTTCACTAAATAGACATCACTTCATCAACACCTGGCATCAATTACACAAATATTAAATGAAAGAGTGCGCTAGAGTGAATATTTACCAAAATTAGTGAAACTCACTAGTAAAATCGAAGTTGTAACGTTCTGTTTGCACAAGTGAAACTACCGATTAACGTTTGCCTTCTCAAGTAATGCACTTCAGTGGACGGAATCGCTTGCAATCTGCCGCCGACGGTTAAAAAATTACTTCGCACGAATAGAAGACTGTGGTATCTGCTAGCGTGGCGCCTGGAACGATGTTGAAGAATAGCACCAAAAAGGTTTGAGCAAGCCTCAATAAAACAAGAATGAGCAAATGCCCCTCAGTTCCATCTAGGTGGCCTGTAATGATGACAGTTACAACTGAATAGATAATATAAGTGCAAGACGTTATCACATTTTAGGTTTTCAATTCCAAGCTTTATTTTGTCAGAAAAATCTCAATGGTCTTCAGGGCTAGAAGCTGCACTAGGTATAGCTTGACTGGGTCCCTGAAAACCCTCACATTGGGAGCTTAGAACGGTCCCTTAAACAATATAGTCAAGAACTTCATATATCAAAAGAAAAACAACAGGCTATGCTTACATATAACTCCCTTAATCAGTGCATTCTATGTTAATGTTGTTTATGACCTGTTTATGTTGTCCAATATGTCTACCATTATTCTTTTTTTACCAATATAGTGATGTTCTTAGTACGACACAGGTGTGCACAAAAACTAAATAAATAAATAAACAAATATATACAAAGTTTTTAATTGCTGGTGCAAGTTCGCAAGAATTTCAATTTACGAAGAACGTGTGAAAGTTGATTGTAGTGAAGACACCAGTAATCACGATGTGGAAGTATGTTAAGCAAATTCCGCGAATAAGCACATTTAAATACTTTTTTTGGATGCACTAAAGTGTGTGGTGTGCCAACGCGTTTAGCTGTATTTTATGGTAGTACTTAAAGCTGGAGATGAGGCAGGCCTCACAATTTTGAGCATTGCCCGAACCTCGAGTTACGCAGTAGAGTCAGGTGTGAGACCCCTTGAGACTAACCTTGCAGCGTCGCGCAAATTCCTCAGATTCAGAACCTTATTGGTGCAGATTTGGCCACAAACTCAACGACTAAAACGCTTTAGTACATATTCCCAACGACCACGCACGTATGTGGCCATGATAAAAAGGGACTGGTACCACACTGCGTACGGAGGGCGAATGTTCTGCGTGCAGCTGCATGACACCTTTGAACACCTACCCATGAGAAGACGCTCATATATCTCTTCGTTCGCATGGCGTTGTTCGACAGGAAGTAGAAGGGAAAGTGAGTGATGTACACGCCGAAGGACAATCTGCTCAGCACTGCCAGAGGAGCTGCCGACAGTACCTTCTGTACTAAACCTGCAGTGCAAGAGGAACTCAGATTGATTTTTTAATCCCGTGACTTTAAAGATGTTGGTGCCTTGGGGTACGTGGCACTGGCTACTCCTCTTCACATACTAAAAAAAGCGAAATCACAAAAATATGTGAAAAAACGGTGAATACAGTAAGAGAGCATGAATACAAAGTCCCGAACACGAGTCCACGAAGCCTGAAAAGATAGACATTTACGGCTACATAAAAAAAATTCTGTCAGAGTCCGAGAACAAATGCAGAAGTTCACACTTTTGCAGACAATTGGCAGAATGTAAGAAACACATAAATTGCGAGCTACATAGCTACTTAGCCAGATGTAACAAGTTTATATGCATGACACCCACAAAATTTGCGGAACTGTGACTTTTTTCAGAGGACACTAAAATTTAATGTAAACCCTAGATATATAGGTTTGCTAAGAAAACTTTCAAGCGTCAATATTTTTGTAACCACGGTGTTGGTTACGGGCAAAGCATTTTTTTCATGGTGAATGGTCGTCGATATACGTAATAGTCCTAAATTTCTTTCCAAGTTCCAAGAGTGTGCTTCACGTACGGGCCGCGCGATGTCCGACGACCGTGAGCATGGTCGCTCAATTCGCGCTACAGACTTGTGTAAAACAATTTATCGAAAAAAGGACTCTTCAAAGCTGTTGACACCCAATAGGTCATGTCTGCACTCGGTATAGGGAAATGACTATGGGAGAGATGAAACATGAGGTCTTTAGGTCAGATTTCATAGCAAACTTACGCATAACACAAAATTTGCGTGCCTGGCCCCGGTGCATAGTTTCCATATGTTCGATTACTCTCTGCTCGCTTCTTTCACAACATTGAATTGATTTGGTTCGGCTTTCGTAGAAAATTTTCTCTCCAATAAGATTTAAATTCGTCGACGCGCAGCCGTGCGCATGTTCACTTTGCCTACATTGTTTCGCACCCTCCCGCTTTGTGACACCAGTACACCCTACTATATTAGGCGTCGAAATGGTCATCCTCGTTCATCGTGCGGCACAGGCGACGCCGCAGTGCCAGGATATCGAGATCCTTTGCAGGAACTCGATGTCCTGATAGTGCAGACAGGTGAGCGCCGGTCTCAAAACCAAAAACGAACAAGTTTCATGGCAGCTGAAATTGATTTATTTGCTATTTAGCTATAACGACGCGTACCGTTTCCTTTGAAAATGCTATGAATTACACGCACACAAAAATGCGTCCACTAAGCTGGCTATCTCTTGTAAAGCGAAAAGGATTGCATGGCTTCTTGGTACAAAGCCACCGGGAAGCCAATTTAAATGTAATCTAGCTTCATGCGTGGAGCTTCATTTGTCAAGTTTTGGTGACGACCGGATGTACAGCATCAGGCACACTCGAGGAAATACTCCGTCAGCTATACAGTGCGATTATGGTCGCCACCTGGCCGGTTTTCGGCCGACACAGGCGGTTTTCGCCCCGCGGTGCCGGCTGCCGGTTCGACCCTCACACAAGCGCGTCGTTTGCCGATTTTCCGATTAACCCTCAATCTTTACATAGCTTGAATCACATGGCCTTCATACAAAACAGACAACTTCATGGTCACAAGCGTATCACTTACTAATTTCCGAAACTGTTCACTGTCGTGAAACTGTCGTGTTATCCGAATTTAGGAGACCGAGTGGTCGATGCTTTCACTTTTATTCCTTCTTCTCAGCTTTCCTCTATGAGCTCAAGCGTAACTTAAGGCTTCATTCGATGCATATCCTCGGTGGTCACCCACCGTTGCGCTTATCGCGTCAGCTGCATGACACAGTCAATTTGGTCCACATGAGCGCGCATTGTTCGCTTTGCTGCCCCCGCAATTCCCTGAGCTACGGGTAAGACACTAGAGGGTTGTTGGCTTTGCTCTTTGGTCTTTAGCGAAAAAATTCAACTATGCAGCACATTTTATATAAAGCATTTCATAAAATGTCTGCATCCAAATCAGTCATCATCCAATTTTAATCATCCAAAGTTTGTACTCGGCGTAATGGCGTTTTATTTCGCTTGAATTTTGCATAGATACTATACATACTTATCCCAAAAAATTACGCACCCACGCTCTCCACGTTCTACGTTTGATTTTTGTTGGCAGAGGTGCAACCCTAATTGCGATGTAACTTGAACGTTTCTTGTATACTATTGACCCTTTTCGCGGCGCTCCCGTGGGCGCTGCCATGTTTGATCACGTGGTGACGCGTCCATTGCTTGCCTCAGCCGCCTCCGTTGCCTCCGCGTTTACAATGCAAGCGCGTGACGCCGGCGCGGAGCAGCAAGCCGCTGTTTCGACGCGTATAGTAGACGGTTACTGCGTGCACGACACGAAGCTTTGGCGACAGCTTTAGAGAACATGTAAGTGCTTTCAGAGCTCATTACGCCTTGTCCAAACGGCGTGAGCAGCGTATACGGTGTTTGTACTAAAATCGGGGCTAGAAATGTATTCCAAGCTGTCCAAACTTTCCGCTTGTGAATTAAATCGGGATCAGTGTGCTCTGCGTTCTTTATTTGGCAAACATTTTGAGCTAGCGGCTTGCCATAGTTCTGAGTCAGTAAAGTTCCTCGGTGCGGCCACTATCTGATTGTTTATTTTCAGCGTAATCACTCGCGGGTGTGCTCTGCTGCGATGAATTTGTTCTTGCTGTGCACAAATCTTGGAATTTAAATGTTCTGTACTTTGCGGTAGCTCGTAGCAAAGACGTATTATCGTTAGTCCCTCGCTTACTCTGTGGACCGTCACGAAACATTCAGCTTCCAACATTCGTGTCTTGTCGGTGTAGTCGCCGTCACTCATGCTCGGGCACATTGATTCAAGTGTGCGCCTATTCACTCACACGTTCGCGATAGGGTGGGCGTAAGTTTTCGTGCGAGCAAGGGTGGATGTGCGTAGATAGCGTGCGGTAAACTTACTATTCCAGTAAGTGGCACTACTTCATTTTGTAGCGAGCGGTACTCACTCCCAAGTGCCGACGTTCCGGAGTTGAAGTCCTTTCTTAGGAGGTTAGCTATATAGCGCAGGTGGATGAATTCTATTTTTTTTATCCTTGAGTAAAGCCGTGCATCGCGAAGGGCGGCAACACATGCAGTCCTTATGTAGCAGCGGCGACACAGGTTGATTCCGTTCCTTAATATGTGAATCACTATTTTTGCAGCTAACTACCGCACACGTCTTCCTTTTATAGTTACACATTTTGCAGTATGAATTGGGCACAGTGCATTAGCGCACACCCAGTTGCATTTTCGACAGCTGATCGCACAGTGATGATTGTTGGAGTTTTTTGGCGCAAGGGCCAGATGTGGCCAAAGAGCGCCAAGGCGATGATAATGGCTTGTCAGTGGTATGAATAGTGAATTATAAGGTGTGGAAAAAACAGATGTGGCATGGCTGTAGAGAGGCCTAAAAAGTAGTCGCTGTAAAGTGCGAAAAATGTAAAGGAATAAAAATGGTGAGAATAACTAATATCGTATGCTATGACGATAAATGTTCTGTTAGCCGAGGGTGATGTACTAAAAGCGTGAGTGACAGTAGCACTCGTACCTCACCAGTGCGCCCTTGAAAGCAAGGGTTGGGAGGCACGTGCTTTAAAAATTTGCTATCGCAGCAGCATCCTCTAGTGAGAGGATGTGCTACGATACCTTGGACTGATAACTTGCAATGTGCTTACATCTCGTAAAAACGCTAAAACTAACTTATTGTCAAAAAGTGGTTCCATGCCGAT
The DNA here is from genome assembly GCF_013339745.2 of Dermacentor silvarum. Classification (NCBI taxonomy): domain Eukaryota; kingdom Metazoa; phylum Arthropoda; class Arachnida; order Ixodida; family Ixodidae; genus Dermacentor; species Dermacentor silvarum. The sequence goes on from NC_051154.1 coordinate 443,176,378, forward strand.
AAACATTGCAGGGTGGAGGAGAATGTGTCGTCTGTATGCCAGGGCAAAGTACTTCTTTCTTTGAACTTCTATTCCCCTACACTCTAACAAGACGTGGAGGACCGTAAGCGTCTCACCACATTGACTACAAACAGGATGATCGTCACCGGCCAATAGGTAGGAGTGAGTGCCATAGGTGTGGCCTATCCTGAGACGGCAGAATATAACTTCAACTTGCCGTATTTTCGTTATTGGTGGCCAGTTGCCAACGTTTGGCTTAATGACGTGAAGTTTATTTAGTGTTTCTGTGTCCCATGTACGTTGCCAATGGCCCCTCAGTTTCCTGCGCAAGAAAGGCTTTAGGTCCATGACAGGGACAGCTATGGAAGAGTTACTTTGTTTTGTATGTGCTGTTGTTGCCATGCGATCAGCGAGCGTATTACCCTCGATGCCTCTGTGGCCAGGTACCCAGCATATTATGACATGTTGATGAGATGCGTACGAAGCGCAGAGGATTGAGTAGAGTTCAGTGAAAACTGGGTTTCTGTTTCTTTGAAGAGAAATTAGGGCTTTGACGACGCTTAATGAATGTGTAAATATTATACCCTTCTTTAGTTTTATTTCCTTGATGTGACGTGCAGCCAACAAAAGTGCGTAGGCCTCTGCCGTAAAAATACTAGTTTCCGGGTGCAGGCAGCCCGATTCCGAAAAGGAGGGACCGATTGTAGCATAAGAAACGCCGGCATGCGACTTTGAAGCGTCAGTGTAAAATTCTGGACATGAGTGTTTTGACTGAAGTTCTAGGAAGTGTGACTTTATGTGTATTTCCGGGGCGTTCTTTGTTACTTCTACAAAAGACGTGTCACAATCTATCAGCTCCCACAGCCACGGTGGTACTAGCTTGGCTGGAGCCATTAAAAGGTTTTCGAGAAGTGGGACAGCCATTTCTTCGCTGAGGTTCCTAACGCGCAGTGAGAAAGGTTCTCTCATTGTTGGACGATTACGGAAAAGTGTGGCACAAGTTATGTTGTTTACGATTTCATTACACGGGTGTTCGAGGTCAGAGTGTGCTTTCAGGAAATACATGAAACTGGTCAACGACCTTTGCAGCTCGAGTGACCACTCATTGGATTCAACATAGAGACTAGGTACCGGGCTAGTTCTGAAAGCTCCCGTGGCCAGGCGTATGCCCAAATGATGTACAGGATCCAGAATTTTTAGGGCGCTCGGTGCAGCAGATTGATACACCACACACCCGTAGTCTAAACGCGATCGTACAAGACTTTTGTAGAGATTCAATAAGCATCTTCTGTCACTGCCCCAATTGGTGTGTGAGAGAATTTTCAGTATGTTCATTGTTTTCAGGCACTTGGCCTTTAGGTGTCGGATGTGGCGGATAAAGCTTAATTTTGAATCAAGTATGACGCCTAGGAATTTATGTTCTTTATTCACGGGGATCTTCTGTCCTTGCAGTTCGATAGTGGGATCAGGGTGCAGTCCTCTCTTTCTTGAAAAAACGACACAGGAGCTTTTATGTGGATTGACCTTGAATCCATTTTCGTCTGCCCATTTCGATACCTTCTTTAGCCCAAGCTGGACTTGCCTCTCGCAGACTGCAAGGCTACCGGATTTGAAGCCTATCTGTACGTCATCTACGTACACAGAATAGAAAATGGCTGGGGGTAGTGAATAACGGAGTGTGTTCATCTTCACGATAAAGAGCGTACAGCTGAGGACGCCTCCCTGGGGGACCCCAGTTTCCTGCGTAAATGAGCGCGACAGAGTGTTGCCTATTTTTACGCGGAAAGTACGTTTCGAGAGGTAACTCTCAATAACGTTCAGCATGTTCCCTCTGATACCCATTTGTGACAAGTCTCGGAGGATTCCAAAGCGCCACGTGGTATCGTAGGCCTTTTCCATATCAAGAAAAATGGATAAAAAGAACTGTTTATGGACAAAAGCATCGCGAATATTGGCCTCAACACGCACGAGGTGGTCGGTTGTTGACCGGCCTTCTCTAAATCCGCATTGGTACGGATCAAGCATTTTGTTTGATTCGAGGTAATGTAGAAGGCGACGATTTATCATTTTTTCAAACAACTTGCAGAGGCAACTTGTTAGCGCTATCGGGCGATAGCTTGTTACTGAGGTGGGATCTTTACCTTGTTTCAACACAGGTATGACAATGGCTTCTTTCCATGAAGATGGAAGATGCCCAGCTGTCCAGATGGTATTAAAGAGTGCGAGTAGTGTAATTTGTGTGTCTCTGTGAAGGTGTTTAATCATGTCGTACATAACTCTGTCGGGACCCGGAGCAGAGTTCTGACATGCATTTAGGGAAGCTTTCAGCTCAGCAATGCAGAAAGGCAGGTTGAAAGGTTCTCTTGAGCTACATTTACGATTGAGTGGCTTCCGTTCCTCCGTTTGTTTGTATTTTAGAAAAGGCAGCGAATAGTGCACGGAGCTAGAAACGCACTCAAAGTGCTCACCAAGAGCGTCGGCCTGGTCCTTCACACTATTTCCTTGTTCATTTACCAAGGGCAATGGATGGATTTGCTGACCCTTCAGCCTTCTCAGTCCGTCCCAAACTTTAGCCTCTTGTGTGTGTGAATTAATGCCAGAGAGAAACCTCTCCCAGCTTGCCCTCCTAGCTTGCCTTCGCGTCCTCCTTCCCTGCGATTTAATTTGATTGAATGAAATAAGGTTTTCTGCATTAGGATACCGACGGAGAATGCCCCATGCTTTATTTTGTTTCTTGCGTGCCTGTCTACAGTCATCATTCCACCAAGGGACTCGTCTTTTGCATGAGTTACCATTTGTCTGTGGGATGGATTTTTCTGCTGCGTTGAGTATAAAAGCGGTAAAATATCCTACTGCGTCGTCTATGCTAAAATCGGTAATAAAATCTTGTGATAAATGACTTGCTTCTTTAAAATGCTCCCAGTCAGCAGATGCTAATTTCCATCGCGGAATATGAGGAGGGATGTCGTGCTGTGCTATTAAATTTAAGGTTACCGGGAAGTGGTCGCTTCCAAGAGGATTTTTAATGACATTCCATTCCAAGTCAGGCAGAAGAGACGCAGAGCCAATTGCTAGATCTATGGATGAGTAGGAGTTGTGTTGGAAGTTGTAATAGGTGGGCTCCTTCTTATTAAACAGGCATGCATCAGAGGTCAAAAGAAAATTTTCAATCAGTCGTCCCCTCGTGTCACAACGGGAGCTTCCCCACATCGTGTTGTGAGCGTTAAAATCGCCCACGAGAATGTAAGGCTCGGGAAGCTGGTCAATGAGGTTATAAAAGTCTGTTTTTTCGAGATGATGATTGGGGGGTATATAAATGGAACACACAGTTACCAGTCTGTTAAATAGAATGGCCAGAACTGACACCGCCTCAAGGGCCGTCTGAAGGGCCACCTGTCGACAAGCCACTGACTTCTCAGCAACTATTGCTACACCACCGGACGACGCGACAGCGTCGTCTCGGTCTTTACGATAGAACGTATACTGACGGAGAAAGTTTGTGTTTATGGGTTTCAGATGTGTCTCCTGAACACACAGCAACTTTGGGTTATGTTTGTGTAGGAGTTCTGTAATGTCGTCGAGGTTATGAAGAAGTCCTCTAACATTCCATTGTAATATTTGTGTCTCCATGATGACAAAAATGTTTGAGATGTGTGTTTAGGAGACTAAGATTAGCTCACGGGGCCCTTTCCAGGCGCCGTGACGCGAGTTTTGTCTTTTTTGGAGCGGTCGAGAGAATCCCGCCGCTCCTTAGGCGCTGGCTGCGCCGTCTGAGTAGGTGTTATGTCCATCGCCTCCTGTGAGGCGCTGGACACGCGCCCTTGAGAGCGCTGTGTTGGACGTGAAGGCCTCGACACGTCGGACGAGACCTTTGGGGCCACCAACCCGGAGGTTGACGGGCCCTCGTTCGCGGACGGCGAAGCAGAGCCAGCTGCTTTCGCCACGGGGGCTGGTGGCACAGCCGCAGCCACACTGTTTGTGGAACGGGCCGATGCCGGAATCTGCTGCGACGCTGCCCCCTTGCGCACCGCACCGGCATACCTTGCGGTATGAAAAACAGAAACACGTTTTCGCGCTTCCTGAAACGATATGTTTTCTTTGATTTTCAATGTAATTACTTCTTTTTCTTTTTTCCATGTTTCACAGGATCGGGAGTATGCAGGGTGCTCACCTTCGCAGTTCACACAGTGGGGTGTTCCGGAACAGTTTTCGGAAGTGTGGTCTTTGTCACCACATTTTGCACACGTGAGATGACCTCGGCAGCTTTGCGAGCCGTGGCCGTACTTCTGACACTTAAAACATCGACGAGGGTTAGGAATGTAAGGTCTTACACGGATTTTTGTATAGCCTGTCTCGAGGGTTTCTGGTAGCACACTAGAGCCAAATGTAATGATCAGATGTTTTGTGGGGAATTCTTTGTTGTCTCGCCTGATTTGTATTCTTTTTACCTCAATGACATTTTGGTCTTGCCAACCTTCTAACAGTTCTGCTTCAGTAAGTTCTAACAGGTCAGAATCTGAGATCACGCCTCGGACTGTGTTGAGGGAACGATGTGGGGTCACTGTGATTGGGATGTCTGCAAAGGTTGTGAGATTTGCGAGTTTTTCATGTTGCAGCTTGTCACGAACCTCAAGGAGGAGGTCGCCGCTTGCCATCTTGCTAGCTTTAAAGCCTGGTCCAATGGTGTCCGTCAGGGATTTAGATACAAGGAAAGGTGATATAACTCTTACTGGCTTATCAGGTTTGTCACTGTGGATAACGTGATATCGTGGAAAGGATTCTTTGCGCGGAGTGAAAAAGTTCAAGGTGACTTCGGTGCGTACGCGCTTTGCAGCGGTACGATCGGGTAACAGAGGGAATGATGCTCTATGCATACTAGATGTAGTTCCTTCGGCAGCAATGGCAGCCACCCACCACGGAGCCCAACAAGGGGACGCTACAAGTTTAACAAAGCAATGACTTGCACACGCCAGCCGTGCATCGCTGCTATAACCCAATGCGTTATACTCAAGGTTGGATATACCGCACCAGGTTAACCCAAGCCGCCTGGGAGAAACAGAAAAAATTAGGAAGAAAGGAGATGACAGGACAGAAAGGTAAGTTGATAGGAAAGTAAAAGATTTAGGAGAGGGACAGGAAAAGGCGACCACCGATTTCCCCCGGGTGGGTCAGTCCGGGGGTGCCGTCTACGTGAAGCAGAGGCCAAAGGAGTGTGTTGCCTCTGCCGAGGGGCCATAAAGGTCCAAGCACTCAGCATTGGCTCAACCCCCAGGATCCCCTTTTCCCCGGACACGGCTAAGCCACGCACGGTTAAGCGTGGGAGGGTCCGACCCCCATGTGCTCGGGTCCGTGGTGTCGCAACCCACCAAACGCCTGCTTACGCAGGCGCCCCTGCGGGGAGCTGATCGCACAGTAGCAGGGTAGAAGCAGTAATAGTTTCGTATTCGTGCGCATTCGCTGAGGCAAGGTATGGCGCGCGGCCGAAAGCGCCATCTCGTTCCTGAAGAGCAAACTGCTCCGCGAAAAGGGTCAATAAGTATACGGTATGGTGAAAAGGTGGACACTAAGGTTAGGATGCGTTTGATATGTACGCAACTCTCTCAATAGACTATCGTGTGCTGCACTTAATGCCTAGCTGAAGTCGTTATCAGCGCTAGATTGCTAATGAGGTGTTCAGCAGAAATTTTAACTGTGCACGCATGCAAAAGCGCATGCCTTAAGAGAGGAAACGCAAGCATGACAAAGTACACGTCGAAGAAAGGGAATCACCCCTTTGAAAAACAAGCCTAATTGCACAAAGAATGACAAGGCTTCTAGTGTAATCTGCTGTGGGATGAAACTTTCAGTCATTCTGTGCCTAACACAGAAACACTAGTGACTCTCAGCTCCACCATCTACAATAGGTGAAGGAAATTTGCGGCTTTTTGTTAAAATGGAGACATTATTAGAACACTGCTCTCAGAATATTTTTCTGTGAAAATAAAGGCGGTGTTTTCCACTGGGCGCTGAAGTTTCACTGCGGTTCGCAAAACACAGCGCTTTCCAACAAGATACACCGGTCAATTGTGATATCGCACATGACAATAGGAAATGCGGCTAGCCAATGAAAGACGCTACTTACCACGAAAAACATGCCAAATTTTACTCTGGGTTTGCAAATAGTTTCGATGGTAAATATCTTGCAGTCTTGTTTTTGTTTTGCTAAGGTAGCTGGCTCCTCGGCTATGTCACAAATCGTTATTGGACTAAAATTTTATTAAAATGTTAGTGAGTGCGGGTAGTTGGTGACCCATGATATTAAAAGAATCGAGGGAAAAAAAACGCGGGATGGAAATTCCAGCCAGGCAGATTTCGGTAGAAGGTGTTTACTTTTAGGTAATATGAAACATATGTTTTACATATTACCTAAAACACATGTTTGAGGTAATATGAAAAACAAGAAATCGTCATGTTTGTAGCAATTCTGGTGTCCTATCTTTCACCTGTCCCGTCTATTTTGCTACGTTTCCATTCATTGGGACACATTCCAATGGCTTTGTTAATTTTATATCCGATTGATAGAGGACGATCTAGAAAAAATGTTTTTTACCTACTACGTCATCTACCAAGCTGTGTCCAAGGTTAAGAGACATACTAGAGCGCTGCTCACCGCCCCTTCCTGTTGCGCAGAGGAATGTGAGTGCTGAAAGTGCAGTGGCCCAGAGGATGCGGTCCCAAAAGGCCAGCGACACCTTGGCCAGATTCCCGTGTTGGGTGCCGCGCGTCCAGTCCAATCGGTAGAACACGCATGCTGCGCCGAGACCGAAAGCGACCGCCCACAGAGCCACCTCCACGCCCTGCGTCAGTGTGAGTCCAGTGCAGTTTGATGAAGCCAAAATACAGTTGGAGAGTTTAGAGAACATTTTAGCGTTATCAGACAAATACAGAGGGCCACAAGTAACAGACAAATACAATACAGAACGCAGTTTGCTAACTTTACCAATTTATTATCGAGAAGACTCTTTAAAAAAGGTCGCTGTAGTTAGTAGCTTGTTACAGAATTCATCACCTTGCTATAACTGCAGCTAGTAATGGTAGAGTAATACCATTACCGAGTAAACAAGGTAGTCAATGCTACTAAAAAGGGCTCAGCTGCGAATTTCAAACGCAGTTAGCACACCGGCTACAATGTTTTTTAGCCTATAACGCACTTATCGGACCCACTCTTGCATATTCCACACTAAAATAAGTATAAAATTATCAAAAAGCGCCATGGCCGTAATTCCAATACATTTCTGTGCAGTAAATATAATATGAAAAATGTGGAAAACACTAAATCTCGCCCGGAACAAAATCTTATCACTGAAGATATCTTTTGATATCCAACAACGAATAATGTGGCAATCTTATTTTCAGGCAGCCTTTTTTCCTCAACTTCTGCAAAAGTAGGAATATTTGAAACTGTTAACAAGTTATATAGTTGTGAGTGCCTCTGCATGGTAGGATAACATGTTTAATAGGCAAAAAGTTTGGACTTGTATATATAGGGTGTTTCAGCGAACACTTTCAAAAAAATTTAAAGGTTGCCTGTGGCAGATAGCACAATTGTAGTTCATAAGCTGGTCTACTCGAAGAGGCGGGCATTGCTTGCACCAAGAATTGAAATGCATAAAAGACTAATTAACGAAATTCACGAATTAGGTTTGCAAAGAATTACTTTATGACCCATATTTCAATTTACAAATTCTAGGCGCGGAGTTCGCAAGGCGGATTCATTTGGAACAAATTCTCAGGATGACACCTGTTTCGAGATAATCATTCAGAACTTTGCCGAGAAACGCATTTGCGTTGCTATTACTTTTGTGCTTGAATGCATAAAAAGACGTTTTGTTAAGAGAGTAAATGGATATTAACTAATAACATTAAGTCCTCTAATAATAATACCTCGAAATTGGTGTCATCCAAAGACTTCCTTCCAAGTGGATCCGCCTTGCGAACTCCGCGGCTAGAATTTGTGAATTCCAATGCAGGCCATATAAGGTAATTACTTACAAACTTTATTTGTGAATTTTTGTTAATTAGTCGAATATGCATTTGAATTTTTTGTGCAAGTGATGTCCGCCTCTTCGAGTAGACCAGCTCATGAACTATAATTGTGCCATCTGCCCCAGGCAACCTTTAAAACAATTTAAAAGTGTTGGCTAAAACATCCTGTACAAGCTGAAATCGTTTATTAGTTGAACACCAAATTTTTACGACATATGGTATTTATATTATTTACAGAAGGTAAAACAGATAGAAAAATGAGTTAATGACAGAGGTACGCCCACAGATATTGTACATAAATACAAGTGTTTTTTGTATATTTTATAATTTCTTGATATCGGCTTTACTGAACGAGTTCCACTTAACAATATCATATTCTCAAACTGAACCTACCAGAGTTTTATATGCCAAGGGCTGCTACAGAAGGTGTACATGTCATTAAAGAGCATCTTAAAGAACTTACGCCGACAGTTTGCTTTTACTGCGCTGAAATGTTTTCATCAATACCGATCATTAGTTACCTAGAGACTGAGACATTTATATTTTTACAACATATGTTTTTACTACTATTGCGATGTAGTAGTGACGTTAAAAATGTTATTAAAATATTTAGTCTCTATTCAAGATTAATACACATCTGCCACTGGCTACACCGTTGAACTACCCTATTAAGGTCCACTTTTACCCATGGCTTACTATATGCATAGAAAAGATGACTTTGGTCATCAAAGTGCGTGACCTCACTAAGTTTTTGTCACTGTCTAGATGAAAGCGCCTAGCATGTGATATTTATTATTCAGTATGGGTCATGGTGTCCAACCTAATTATGTGCCACAGTGGCCACAGTGGTACGCCGCCTCAAGTCCTTCAATACATCCAGCGCCTTGAACAGGGAGTGAATGCAGGAGCAACTCCAACGAACATTTGACAGAAAGATTTAGTATTTATTCCTGGGTTTCTCCAATAAACTACCGCGATCACCACCAGAGCAAATAGTGACAAACAGCTGTTATTCTAGATTTGTTCCTATGAGAAAATTCCAGTGAATCCTGACGCTGAGCATACTATTATCGAAGGCGGCCGGCCGATGGCAAATAGCACTTGCGAACGAAAAGCCTTGTTGATTCGGCCCAGTATTTCCTGTGATAGAAAGTTTTTTGAAACGCTAGTAAATGTGCACGCCAAATGGTGTAACAGAGGCTCGTCGAGTTGGACAAAAAGCTGATACAAGAGCACTCAGCACGTGCTTCTCTAGGTTGTTCATAGGCGTCCTACGACAGCTGTTACTTATGAAGACAAGGGGTCAAATCACAAAGCTTTTCATTCGTGAGTCTGTTCCACCCATTGCCCGGCCATATTCAATATTAATATTTCCAACATCGCTATTGGCTGACATTTTATATTACGAACAATTTTAGCGTATGAACATTTTTGTGAATTCCGGGCCGAAAGTTCTCCATCTCCGGGCTCAGGTTTTCTTTGTTTGTCGGCTGTTAAAAATTTGTGTCTCCTTCTTGTTACACCTTTGTCCTGTTTGAACAGGCAGGAGCTTTCCAGAAAGAACGTACAAACAAGGTTATGCACAAACAACAGTCTAAACTAAGGCTGTTGCCGAATCTTTTATCGCATATGTGAGAGAAAACGGCGTTTTTTTTTTATCCATCGATGTGTTATGGCAATCGTCTATTTTTATTATTTAAGTACATATAAACTTATTTAGCATCGTTCTTACTAGCAGCTATTTTTGTTAGCATGTCGTTACAGTGTTTTATATGATATTATTATCCGCTGTTCTTAGCGCTAGCAGTACAATAAATCATACGAAACAAATTGGACTGATCCTTCCTTCTTTCTTTTTTTTTACCACGAATATGTTCAGCATTTCCCCACACCCTCTGCGATTCTTGAACCAAATGTATCAAACGTGCTTTACCTTTGAAATCTTCGTGTTCTTGTAGCGCTCGACAGCGTAGAAGGCCATGCAGCCCCCAAAGTAGCACGCAGCGTGGTATGTAGGAAGCATGTAAACGTCAGTAAGGTTATCCAAGTAGTCGCTGGAATTGGAGCCGTGTGGAACTTTGGATTAGGGCATTGTCGATTGACTTTTCGTGTTTCTTCAAACGCACTTTCAAGCAATTGATAGCATATATAGACACTCATACACATATTTATAGCATATATATGTGTATATATAGCATATATAGACACTCATACGCATATATAGGCAACTGCAGCGCAGACGAAAAAAAAAACGAGGACACAAGGCAAAGGTAACACACAGGCACTGACTGGCAACTCAATTTATTTTGAAGGGAAGTTACATACAAACACACACACACGCATATTATATATATATATATATATATATATATATATATATATACCCAGGCTGGCTAAAGGGAGCATAGGCAAGAGCATGCGGAATAAACATAATAACAATATTTAAGAAAAAAATATACAGTGCTTCTACGTATCTTCGCAAAATCTGGTGGCGCTCAAAAAGGCAAATTCCCTGTCAGTCAGGGCTATAGTTGGCTCAATTACGCCCATATCAGCACGGTTCAAAGAAACAAAGCAACAAAGAAAGTTTACTTGCTGCACCCTCCTTAGCAGTATATTGACGTTGAGGTCTCCCCGTAAAACAAGTGTAGGCTGGTTGTCAAAGAACGAGAATCTGTCTAAATTACCATTAGAGGGACGATATATAACAGTGGACAAACAAATTCTACTGTGCACCGTTAAAGCTTCGTAGTCTACGTTTCAAATGCTTAATTTTGCAAACATGTTTGCGTGAAGGCTTCTTTCTATAAGGCGCAACACACTGTCTCCATGCCTATGAGGTTTATGTAAGAAACAATTGGAATACCAAGGTATGCAGAATAGGTCGTATTCGGAACTGCACAAAGTGTCTGTAAGCATGAGAACTTCAAATTTAAATTTAGCAGTACAAAGGAATTCTGTTACATCATCAGGCTTATTTCTAGCGGATTGTACATTACAATGGGAAAAAAACTTGTTTATCGGTCACCCTGCAGGTAGGCGACATCCTTACACTTTTCTGCTTTATCATAGGAGGCCTAAAGGTAACACTGGGTAAATCACTATCTTAAAGTGTGTGACTAGGTCCTACTGACCGCACAGCCAATCACGCCTGAAGTGCAGGCAGACAGAAGAGGGTATTTAATAACTGCGAAATACACGCGTTCTAGTGCACGGAAGAAAATACTGATACAATCGTTTCATCAAAAAAAAAAGAAAGTTAGGGCAGCATCAATATATTCATCTGGTGACATCTGTGTCTTCTTTTGCCGCGTGATTGGAAACAGGCGGTCGTGAGAGCAAATAAGAATAAGAAGGTACCTCCAGAAAGGGTAGAACTTTAAGACCGGTTTTTAAGTGAAAATCACACACTGGGAAATCGTAACCGTCCTGCGAGTTTTTTTATTATAAAGCTTTTTAAAAGTTAACCCTGATTTCTCTTGCCTATACAATTAAAAATAAAACTATCTTCCCCTATTTCCTTGGTTTCATCTTGTATTGGTTCAATATGGTTAAAAGAAAGAAGACGGACGACAGATGACGTTACTATATCATGCTGCGACCGACCAATCGGCAAAATTCAGGCTAGAAAAAAAATTATGCCTACTCGAAGTTCTCTGTCAGCATTACGATGACTGGCTGGTACTTGGTCCCGTACACCTGCCATGCCGTGAAGCAACAGCATGCCAGTGATATCAGAGTGAAGGCAGCGATTATCACACGTTTCCTGGAAATAGAAGTACAACAATGTTGATCATGCGGTGCGCTCCTGAGGATTCAAGGGGACTTCTTCTGAAAGAGAATTAAAGACACCATTTTATTCAATGGTGTTGATGTTTGCCTGAGCATTTACCTAGTCCCAAGTCCTAGATCGAGTACCCCTACAAAAATACTCAAGAAAGAGGATGGAAGAAAGCGGGCACCGTAGTTCAACGGGTACAACATCACACGAATAATGTGGAAGATGTGGGCCTAGCTTCCACTGGCGGCCAGTTGTCGTTTTGGCCATTTTAGGTTTCTTCCTTTCTTAATATTTCCACAGTCCAGTAGAAAAGTTAGTATATCGTATGGTTTCCTTGGCTTCTTCGCCTGTGCGCCTCATAAGGTTGGTGGTAAGACACAAAAATCTATCAAAAATGTATCCCCTCGCTTCCTGTTGTTCTTCTGGGTCACTGAAACTAATAATCATACAATGAAATTAATCATTTTTATTCAGTATACATGATCACAACCTTCACATGCACACACTGTAAATGGTAACTACAGACTATCTCGGAAGAACACTGAGAGCCCCTTCGTTGCGTGCAATGCACTACCAGCGCTGGCCCAAGGTCTGCGTACATGATTTCACTCAGAGGGCTCCTACGTAAATTTAAAACAGATTTTAGATGAGCCCTACCAGCTGCAAAAGTGAGTGCAGATGAATAAAACATGATTTAAGCCATCGCTCACATTACACACGTTACACAGTGGTGAATGCTTCAATTGCACTTGGAATAAGATTAGTTTGTGTGAACAAGGTATAGGCGAGTACAATAAAAAAAGCATAGTCATTCCTTGGAAGGCCATTCAGCATGCGATTTCGGGTCGATGGTGCCATCGGCCCCGTACAGAAATTCAAAGTACACCTGCGTGACAAATTACGAAACCGAATTCAGCTACTTTCGTCAAATCTAGTTCTTTTTTCTGTGACGTTTTGTCTGTATTCTCGTGGTTGAAGCTCAACAGTAAATGTATTGCTTAATGTAGCATGTGCAGTTGCTACGAAGTGTGCACGAAGCAGCCACGACTATGCGTTAGCTTTTTTAGCGTGAATACTCTTCGCCCATTTTATCTCATTTTCGATGATGCGCTTGCGAACTTACTTTGCTAGGTGATGAAAGCAAACCAGTCAATGTTTTCTTTGATATTGATGGAAGTAATAGAAATTAAACCTGAACAACAAAAACCAAGATACTATACAGGGTTTTGACATACAAGAAGCGAAGCCTGAAATTTCTATAGACAGGACGTGTTGTAGTTGGCTGGGTCTCCATTTGCAATTACTGGCATTTTATTGAAGATTGTGTAACTTATATTAACCAAAATGCACACTCAATATTTATGGTATAGGAATGGTTACATAATTGTCTGCAGTTGTAGCTATTAGCTTAAATATGTGGCACAGTCGTCTCACTATTCTTAATATTTTGAAATGCGTACTTATGTATCCTTTTTTCAGGGGACTGCATTTCACCCGCTAACTGAAAGCTATCGCTCCATGCAAGACGCGCCTGCATGATTTTGAACTTACACGAATCTTATCGTTTATTATATCCGTTGAGTGTGTTCTCGCCTAACTTTGCGTGATCAGATTGTATGAGCGACAGGAATTGTGTAGTACTTTTTGGAAGGTACGCGGACACCAGCGATTACGCTGGAACCTTCGACGAGTCCTGTACAAAAGCCGACGCGCTTGACCCGGAAATCAGATTTCGACGATCGCTGACTCCGCTCGCCGCTGTCATTGTGCTTTGAGGGCCACCTTGTCTTGCTGGGCACAAGTTCTCCCAATGAAGGGTTCGTTTCGTGATTCACAGTTTTCGACACTGTGTTCTTCACCGTCGCTACAACGTGATAACCCCTCCTATCGACAGCGACCACCGTTTTGGCATGTGCTATGTGACGTCAGAAAATGAGATGCTACCGGTGTGACGTCTGCTTTACAACAGTTCGAGACCACATCGGACTTCTTGCTCCGAGCACTCTGGCCCCCAACGGTGCAGCTAGGGCGTCGCCGTTGAATTGTGCCCGCAATTCATTCACTGCCGCGATAAAATGTAGCAGAAAACTGCCAAGAAGCCCATGCAAAAACAAAACCGCATGGCGGTCATGACGTATTGCAGCTCTTGCAATCACTACCAGTGTTTGCTGTACACAAAAACATGGCCTTCGAGATCGGGTGCTCGTAATAAATGATATATTCATTTATTGTAAAAAAAAAGACACTAACGCAACGAACGGGGAGGAGAACAAAAGGTACAAGAAAAGAGGATGGAATAGGAGGAAGCAAACTATTTACTTATTGTGCAATAATAAATTAATACACAAAAATTATTAAAATAACGAAATAAAGAAATAAGTAAACAAATCAGCTACGTAAACATGAAAAAGCCATAGTTTGCTGGTGCTGGCCATTCGGCGAAGTACTTGTAAACCATAGAACGCCTTGGCCTTGGCTGTCGGCTGGCATCCCGTGTGCGCTGTGGCAGTTCCTCCCGCGGTGCCACAAACGCGCTGCACCGCTGAAGGAATTGTTCAACAAAAAGCCCGTCGTGCCTAAAAGCCAGCCTCGCAATAACGTGGTGCCGCTCAATTAGAATTCGGAGCCCCACCTGAAAGCCCACAATGAACGACAACACGAGAATACCACATTACCGCTGCGTAATCTGGTAGAATACCAGGGCCACAAGGAAGAGCTGGAAATCCGCCGAGATGAACCATAAGTGAGCATTCAGACCCTGCAAGTCAAAGGATGGGGGCATGACAGCTGAACACATTGAATGTCACGCACACACAAAAAAATAAATTTGTGTGTTTATACGCTTAGGGAACATTAAAAAGGTGCAAGGTATGCAATTTGCAATCTTTCAAAATTCCTTGAAAGGGTGTATAGGCTCGGGCGAGTCGGTAATTCCCGTTAACAATCAGCGCATGAAAGAGGACATGGTCGAAAAAGAGAAGGACAAGGCTGAAATTCAAACCAAAGCTTATTTATTCAAACGCACTTACATACTACAATACAACCTGCGCCTAATAGCGCGACTGAAATAACGGCAAGAAAGAAACAAAAAAAGTGCGAGGGAGAGGGAGATAAACTGGGGTCAACCATGAACGTTCGGACGTATGTATACGCATCGGATAATACCGAGAACACTTCACGCAGCAACACTGTCGCCTAAACCACTCCCCGATAAACCCATATCTATGCGCTATCCTTAAGTACAAATATAGCTCTTTAGTGAGGTGAACTGTGAGTGCACTGACGCATTCGTCATCTAGCCGTGCTATCTTTGCCTCCGCCATTATCGTATATGAAGTCAAAGTGCATTTTTTCTTGTTCCTTTACGCTCCTACTGTGGCGGCCTGAAACCTCCAATTTTGCAGTAGCTTTCAAGATATGCAACGTTAAGTTCCGCTGGCACTCGAAAAGTGATAAAAAGGGTGCAGCGGGTTGCTTTGGATACCACTGCGAGAAATGATGCAGGCCGATGGAAGAAGAGGGTAGAGTAATTGAATAAAGCAGCCCTTTGGCTACATGTGAGATCACGTATAGGGGTCGCAGAAAGCGTTATTAGGTAATGAATACATAAGTGCACTCCCAGGTGATCCCTCACAGAGGAACTATTATTATATGGGAATCCGTAAAAAGGTGTTTTGTTTTGGAATGGGGGGTGACAAGGAGTCCTATCGCGAATCACGAAAAAAAGGCGGAAAAATACACAAATGAAATAATGTAGGAGCTTTCTATCCCCTTCTCCACATTCTCTCACATCCGTGATCCTTTGGTGCATGCGTAATGATTCACGGTTGTACTTACGTATGTAACCTCGCGGTACAGGTTGCGCATATTTAATGCGACGGTCCACCAGTGATTTCTCACGTCATAGTCGAACTTGTCGTACACCATGGCGGTCGTTGGCCCCATGACGAAAAGTGGCAGAAGCGAGAATCCGCACCCCATGAGGAGAACAGGCAGCAGGAGCCTGTCATGCAACAGAGCAATTTGTCACAACTTGTCGCTGAGTACTCGAAGCTTGGGGCTCTTTGGCCAGCATTGGCTCTTGCGTCATAGAACTTCTCATGCCATATGAAGTATTCGAAGTGACAAACGGAGCACCGTGGTAACATCATGATTACTTTCTCGTCCCATGCAGTTATATGTGAATAGGTGTGATGTTATGATTTCTTATCTCATTTTAACTAAATTTTGGATAGAGGTCAGGGAATTTCCACTTAGGACGTAAAATTTCATTCATGTACCTTTATTAGTTTTAAACCGCAGCTTCGTAGCTTTAGTACCTTCCCTCAAAAATGGAAAAAAATAAAACCAGAATTCTAAATATTGCATAATTTTGGCTGCATTATTAGGAGAAGTAATAAAGTTACATGAATGAAATTTTGCGTGCTAAATGGAAATTCTTGGAACTCTACTTTATCCAAAATTTAGCTTCCTTGAGCATGTAGTTGCCGGGCTGTTTACAACAGAAGATTGCGACATTTGGGAATTTTCAAACGCAGACTATCCAAAAAGTAAAAATTCTAAATTATTTTGCTATGTCTAGGAACTAGAATATGTCCTAAAGCTACAGAGCAAGCCGCAATGCAGTAAGTGAGGTAGTTTCTTCTAAATATGGTCACAAGTGAGACACAGTTCGCAAAACCCATGTATCTCATGCTTGTTCTTGAAAATTTTTTTCTAAATCACATCAATCAATTTCTTTATATTATATATAGTTGGAATCTACAAGAATCAAGCTTTTTATGGTTTATACGACAACTTCATATCCTGAGTAGAAGAGCCGCCACAGTTGCTCCAAAAGTACTTTAAACGCGGGGCTCGTGCCGCCGGAGTGGGGCCGCCACCTTAATAGTGAGCTGAAATATGCAAGCATGCCTATCTATAAACAGCTCGTACTTGTTGTAGGTTGTGCGCTGACTCTTCATTGTGCATGATCTGTCCTCAATGTTAAATTATAAGCAATTTTAAGAAAAAATTGCTATCTTATCTAGGCAAATGCTGCAGGTACGGGTGGTTTATTCGCGCTGGTGGACACAACTTTCGCGAGAAGTAATGCGAGAAAGTGCATTAAGAAAATTATTTAACTTCTTAAATTTTGCGATTGTGGTATATGTTTGTAACATAAACTACAAGACAAGATTCGGGAACAACTTCTATGTATTTCAGACTTCTAAATCGTTAAAATTCCAAAATATTCATGATAAAATTTAACGCACAGTACGCTAACTTCGCAATTAGAGGCGGCACGAAACCCCCATGTAACACAGCTGATTACGGAGGAAACGGGTAAGCCAGTTCTAACGCGAGAGCGTTAAGCGCTCCGTGTCGCAGAAAATCCGGTGTCGGCGTCGGCGGCGTTGTGAGAGAAAATTTGCGCATTCTTCTTCTTCTTTCTGGGGTTTTACGTGCCAAAACCAGTTCTGATTATGAGGCACGCTGTAGTGGAGGGCTCCAGATCAATTTCGACCACCTGGGGTTCTTTAACGTGCACTACAACGCAAGCACACGGGCGTTTTTGCATTTCGCCTCCATCGAAATGCGGCCGCCGGGGCCGGGATTCGATCCCGCGACCTCGTGCTCAGCAGTGCAACGCCTTAACTGACTGAGCCACCCCGGCGGGTAAAATTTGCGCATATACGTATACGTAGGTGGACAAAACCAAGGTAATGTCGCTTGCCGTCGCTTCGAGATACTTAGCCTAGTTAGAAATAAGCCTGAATTATTCAACTTCTCAAATATTATAATTAGATGAAAAGTGTCAATGATAATATTGTAGAGCAACATGAAAAACTCCCGATACAACTTTCTGTTGCTCAATACTTACTGCATAAAAGTGTTTTTCTGAGCGTGAAAGGTGCCCGCGAATACAGCCAAAGTGCCTGGAAGCGGCCATATGCGCAGCAATTTTGCGTATTCGCGGGCTTCTTTCACGCTCAGAAAAACACTTTGATGCAGTAATTATTAAGCAACAGAAAGTTGTATCAGGACTTTTTCATGTTGCTCTATAATTTTATCGTTGACACTTTTCATCTACTTATAATATTTGAGAAGTTGATTAATTAATTAGGACGCATATGTAATTAGACGAAATAGAAAAAAAATTATCTGAGCTATGTAGCATTTTCATATGTTTTTTTTTAAAGATTTGCCCAAGTTAAGTGGAACACCTAGTATGACATGCGGTATATGCGCAAATATCGGCCGAGGATGATGATGATATGCGGGTTATATTGCACACCATTTTATCACTAAAGTTGCTCATCCCTTGTTATTCAACCGAAATTTCAGAATCACAGCCCACTAACTAATGTCATGAAACAAAACACCGACAGCACATGCCTTTTATGTTAAACCTTCTCAGACTGAAATATTAAAAGTGGGAAAGAATAAGAGAAACCTAAAATTATGTAACTTTTTTGGCGCGGCTGTGCACCACCTCCGGTATCGGCCCACGCAAGAGGCCTAGTTTCTACCAGAGAGCTCCCCTTCGTGCATAACCTTCGCCGACAGCGTTTCCCGGTAAACATTACGGTTCCATGAAACTGCAGTTGCCGGGAAGCGTGAGAAGCAGTCAGGGATCTTTGAATGCTATCGCTTTCCATTCTTAAAGGCGAAGGTTAAGCGACCTCCATTTTTTGTTTTGCCGAGAACAGGTCCGCGATTTTTCCACTCGATTCTATGCGACTCTTATCATCCACCGTTCACGTTCGTCTTATACCATTCATAATGCGGGCAGAGCGTCGCTCTGACCACTGACGAAGCGCGAAAATAAGAAAAAGGAATAGCATCGGAAAAGGCATCGCTGCAAGTTCGTGGCCCAGGAGCGCAGCTGTTATGAGCTCCGCCCGCGGTCTTGACTGGATTACTATATGGAATCAGCTACGTCAAGGGGGAGGCGGTTCATATTCGTTCTGGCACTCCCGCCGCTTGTGAATGCTAAATTAGCGCTTTAAGCTAAACTACGATGACGAATATCTCGGCAAGAGTATCGCGACATGGGCTTGTTGGTACACCTTAACTGAAGGGAAGTTAAGCGCGCGGCAACAAGTGGACAAACAGGAGGCAGGGACGCCAGGTGCAATCTCGGAACACAAAATCTTAGTAGTGTCAAATGAAGTATAGTTGTCCGCGAGTGCACATGTCAACAAGTTTGTAATGAAACCTATTTTATAATCGTGAAATCCTAAATCTTATAGAGAGAATTTTTAAAGTTTTACACTTGGTGACTCTAGTTCTTCGAGAGAACTGGTTTGGATCCAAATGGCATAAGTTACCTTAGCAAGAAGCATTTGTGTAGATAGCAAGGTCTTTTTTTCCGTATTACGAATATTTAAATTTTCGAGACCTTGGAACCCTGAAATAAAAGAAGTAGACGTAGTTTATTGATTTGAAGATCTAGAGAGGTCGGCCGGAAAATCCCCTTCCCTTACTCTACGTAAGGGAAGGGAAAGCGGTGAAATGAAGTTTCAGCTGAATGTTGAGTGTCGGCGACGAAGAAAAAGCCTGTAGCGTCAGTCATCCACATGCAGCCGGCGAGCTTTTGTAATTTGCGCCTGGTCAAGCTCAGCTATGCAGGTAATGGTCTGGTCAAGCTCATCTATGCTGAAAACGCCGTTGACATGAATACCGGTAATGAATTCTTGCTTGAATAACTGCAGGAAAGCTTGTTTGCGGCATGTCATTAAGAAAGCCAGTACAAGGTGCATCGCAAAGGAATAGATTCGCACCAAGCGATGATATGTGTGAGTGCGTGCGTACGCGCGTGAGTGTGCGTGTGTCGTCATGCGCTAATGTGTGCGTATTTGTGTGTGCGTGCGTGTGTGTGTCGGTTTGTTTCGGTGTACGCGAGTGTGTGTTTGTGCTTGCGTCCCTGCGTGTGTCTGTGCGTGTGTGTGCTTGTAGGAGTGGGCGTGTAGGGAAGCGTTTTTCTGTGGGCGTGTGTATGTGTGAGTGCGTGCGTGTGTGTGCACGCATCTGTGCATCTGGTTGCGCATGTTTGCATGTGTGTGCGCGTGTGTTTGGGTCTGTGTGAGTGTATGAGCGCGCGCGCGCGCGTGTGTGTGTGTGCTTGTGTACATGTGTGAAGGTATGCGCTTTCGTGTGTTTATCTGTCATGCCTGCCATGTGGGCCTTTTCTTATCTCTCTCCTGTTAGCTTTCTTAGCTCACATCATGTAAATATTTCCCTACATTTCCGTTTAGTTGGCCTCCGTCTTCTTACCCGTATATGCCCGGTGCGACAATGCCGGAACACTAGGTGTCAGCAAGCATTTCGGCGGAGTTAGTCATAAAAGTACGTGCATGTGTGTGATGCAACGTTAGAAGATTTGCAGGCACAGGAGGAACGCGGCTGATGCCAGACAGGTGTAATCGGACGTGACTGGGGGAGTGCCTTCGTCCTGCGCTGGTCATCATTTATGCTAATGGTGGCCAACTTACATGACAACAACCGTGCGGCATTTTCAATTGCCACGTCTTACAGAGGGAAGCGTCAATGAAAATTTACGATGTTCTGCTCAACCATGACTTAGCACATTCAAGGCACCATGTTAACGGGCAGCAAGCAGCCGAAGCAACATACCTGTACCACCGACGAAAAATGATGACGAAGACTGCCTTCGCGCTTCGCGCATTTTTGACGCCGCTAATGATGTAGAAGAACAAGTAGCCGCTGCAGAAAAATAAGAGAGAGAGAGAAACAATGCAGTTTAACCTCACTGTGACGTATATGAAAGATTCGAAGAGAAGTAAAGATGGGACTGCGCAATGTCCGCGTTTGGCGGCTCCAGCTAATCTTCTAGAAAATTGTGCTTGAAATCTACGGTGCCATAATGTGAGGGGTAATTTTTGGCAAAAATAGTGGAAATGGGTTCTCAACTGGCGTGGGTCGGTCCGAAGTTGTCATGATAGCCATAGGCGCCTTTCGTAAGGTGGTGCATATTTTATAAACGCAGATTTGTAACGGTTCCTTAAGGAAATCACACTTCAATGAATGTTGGTTCTCAGCGGTCTTTAACATCGTATTTTATTTCGAAAATATATTGGCTTTAATCGCTTCCGCGTGTGCGAGTCATCGATTCGCGATACGCTGATAGCGTGATTTTCCTCTTGATATTATTTGCTGAAGAGGTAGTCATTAGTTGGTAAGAAATCACAGTATTCGAATTGGTAGTTTAATGAGTTTTACCTATTTAACTTTTTATTTATTAATTTTAGGCTCATGTGCCAGCAGCAGAAACGAACCCGGGCAATTATAAAGTCATATATCGGCTAAGCAGAAATCACGAGACTTCGCTAGTTTTTAGATATGCACCCCGAAATTCGGCTAAGAAATAAACTGGAGTTCCCCTTAATTTCGGCCTGCAGTGTTATAGAAAACTTTTGAGAATGCTAAGTGGCACGCCTGTGTATTTTGTAGGCTACTTTTGTAAAAGCATATCTCACATCTACTCCTTGTCTCGCGATTTTTGCTTACCGCAGTAACGACCTCGCTACTCATCGGTTTCAAATCTGCAATTGCAACATGTGTGCCAAAATTATTTTACCTTTTGCCAAACTCTGCAAGTTGGCTTCCAGAAACATTCTAGTTTGCACAAACAAGATGGTGTACTTCGTGCTTTCAAAAGCAAACAATACGTCAATACGTGTTCCGATGTTGAGACAGTTTATATATGTCGGGAAGGACGCGTGTACAACGCAGCGTAGTGCACTAAGATTTCTTAGCAGATATATTTAATACACTATCACTGTATGAACATGACCATCATATTAACACGATTGTATAAACATCTCTATAAGCTCCCTATCATAAATGATTGTAAAATTCTGCCTCTGAAAGCTCACAGACACTCTGATGTGACTGCCATCGTTTCAACCTTTGGTAAGATATAGAACGCAATATTACAAATAAACAGGATGCTTGCGCGCCATCAACGTGCCTGTATCATACGGTTTAACCAGAAAAAGTATGAACCCCATCTGAAGTAACCGTTTGAAGTAAAATAATTATTTATCGAATAGCCGTGGTCCCCATCATCCTTGCCACATTTTCGCAATGCCTCACATATATCCTTTCATTCGCAGTTTAAAGCTCTTGATTTGACATATTCTGCGTTTTCTTCCCGCGTTCACCAAGTGATATCGCTTTTCATGTGTCTGGGCACCCATGACAATTCTGAGCTACGTAATGCTCACGCGTTTTATTCCGCTGTTTAAGAGATATAATACGCGTTTAGTTTTCAGATCATGGCCTCCTGAGTGTGCTCTCTGCATACATCATTGCAGAGAGCACACTCAGGAGACTAATAAAAAATTGAAAGCAGACGTGCAAATGAAATGACAGGCCGGAGGCATTGCTCGTAATACGAGTAACCACTGGTACGTCACGTGCCTCATGAAGAAGAAAGTGTCCACAGACACGAAGCCAGCTGCCACCAAGGGTGAGTCGTACCGGTCCAAGTAGGACAGCATGTACGCCATGCCACCTGTCAAAGAGAAAGCACTTCTTTTTTTAAGCTCAGAAAAGTAAGCATCAGCTTACGCCATACTTATGTATCGTACATGAACTTGTCTGGTGAATATTACTTCAAGGTTTCAGAGCATACCCACAACCCCGCCCCGGTATAGATCAAGGGCTATGACGTTGCGCTACAGAGCATGAGGTCGTGGGTTCGATGCCAGTGTTGGCGGCCGCATTCCGATACAGGCGGAATGCGGTTCTTTAACGTGCACCGGTTTTTTAACGTGCATTGGGTGCCCGTTAAAGCGCCTCAAATGGTTTAAGTGATTCCGTAATTCTCCCCTACGGGTCTTCCTACATATCCCACGGTGCCCTATTTCCTTAGATTCGGGACGTTAAACTGCACAAGTAAAGGAATAAAAAAGAAGAGACATGCCCAGAAAGTTTAAACCGCAGCCCCAAGCGAACGTCGACCACGCGCATCTCTTCGCGGCCTGATGAACAGAGATGTTCACTCGCAACAGTGAAAATGTGTTTCATTAATAAAGGCAGTTGTAAATGTGCTCTGCTGTAGCATGCAAAAATAAGTTTAACCGCATCACATAAACTGCCTCCAGCTTTGGTGCTTAGTTCCGTACCGGCATTTCATGCAAAGCCGTAATTTCTGCTGCTGCTTTTTATCCCCCTAACAACTAGAACAAAGAAAAGGCAAAGATTAAGAGAAGTACCGTCGTTCGGCCAAGTGTTATTGTTCATCTGAGACCACCGACGATGACTCAACCCTAAATGTTAGCCCAGAGTGCAGCTTCCACGCTTCATTTTATTCTCTTTTGCTCAGTTTACTTCCATAAATGTAGATGGTCCCAGCGTGCTACCCTCTTAGCGGCTATGGTTTTCGATGGGGGCGAAATGCAAAAACGCCCGTGTCCCGTGCATTGGGGGCATGTTAAAGATCCACAGGTGGCCAAAATTGTTCCGGAGTCCTCCAGTACGGTGTGCCTCAAAATGAAATCGTGGTATTCGCACGTCAAACCCCAGAATTTAGTCATTCAGCGTGCTACCTTGTATGACAGATTACCCCTACGAAGTTTCTTCTTTCTCTTTCACGAACAAAAGAACAATCGCATCACTTTTCGAGACAGGAAATTTTTCATACAAATGAGCCAGAGAGTGGTTCAGCAGGAGCTAGTGTAGGCTTCTCCTACTCTGCACAGGGGAAGCAGTCATGTCGAAAGTTGCGCGATAAGCGGTACATACTGATTACTTACCGCTGGCAAACGAGTATTCACAGGTGGCGTGGCCGAAAACGACGTGGAAGATGCTCACAGCACGCATTCCGTGCATGAAGCGGTGACTGTACGAGTCCGACGTTTTCTTGGTCGCCGTCGTCAGCATCCTCAGGTTTGCAGGCACCGAGAAGCTCCGCAGCACGCGCGCAGCCACTGTCGTACGAGTGGCAAGCAAGAAAAAAAAAACGCGTCAGGAACGCCGTTGTAGAGAACACTGTCATGTCACTTCCATGCTATGCTCATAAAGGGACACTAAACGAAAAAAAAATTAATCGATGTAGACTGTTAAAATAGCCTTTCAAAAACCTCGCAGTGTTCACTGTGCGTCAAGAAATGACTGAGCCGCTGAGAGAATCGCAGCTAGAAGGTCCGCCTTCCTCTGCCGGAATTCAAGTCACCCGCGACTAGCGAGGCAGTGTGACGCATACGTCATCACCCCTGGAAAGATTACGTTACACTTTTTATCTGAAGCTTGTGTGCGGGAACACAAAGCATAGCATGAACGCCGTACATCGTTATATTGCTGGCTGGTGTGGCTGAATCAGCATGAAATCGAAGACATTTACTTGCGCAATATGCCGCCAGAGTCGTAATCCACCTGGTTTGTATTCCACCACGTTGTTCTGGACTGGGATAATGTAACGATTCTATGCCAATCTCATGTCTTGCCGCGCTTGGTTAGTGGTCAGTGTGGCGCTATTCCCAGCGCAATCAGCAGGTCGGCGACGGTTCATGATAAGAGTGGCACAGAATCGAGCGAAAGGAATGGCTACAATAAATGGGCCCTGTTGATACTGTTGCAAATTGGTTGCTGCGAGGGTGTTGAGCTGAGGCGACTATCCCCTTGGCTACTCTACTCTGGTTTAAAATAAATAAAAAGCGTGGTGCGCTTCGACTCTGTGAAGAAAGACGACCAGCGAAGCTGTTATGTGTGCATCTAACATGACGAAATTATATAAGGGTATGACTATATATATATATATATATATATATATATGCCATTAAAGCATCCAGACAAAGACACCGTAATCCTCCTTCATCCACCCTAATCCACCTTAATCGACCTTAATCAACCCCAAACCTTCTTAATACACCTTAATCGACCTTGATCCACCGTAATCTACCCTAGTCCTCCTTAATCCTCCTTCATCCATCTTTGTCGACTTTATCCACCTTAATTGACTATAATCCACCTTAATGATCCTAATCCTTTTCAATACACCTTAATTCACCTTAATCGACCTTAACAGACTTTATCCACCCCAATCCACCTTAATCCTTCTTGATGCATCTTAATTGGTGGATTGGTGGGTAGTCTATGACGTAATGGTCATGCATCACTGGTTTTGACACTTACGTTAAGGAACCTAAATACAAAGGCTACTGTGGATTCAATTTTGTTGACGCGACGTTTTTCTACACACCCTCTCTACGCATGCACTTTTGGTCAGAACGTAGCCATATGCAGCTTCGCTGTATAAAGTCGCACCAGAATTTGAAAGAGAAAAATAGACACAAAAAAGGATAACAAAGAAAATAGCAAACTGATTCGATCTGAACTATGCCCCTAATGTTCGTTCGTCATTTTCGCTCACAGACAACTCAAAGGTAGAAGGCTAAAGCTAGCTTATTGTCTTACTCTCTATACGGTCAGTTTTGACTTGATGGCCTTGTCTGATACATAAGCAATCGTTTTGCTGCACTCACTCTACCACTCTCAGGCAGTTACACTTTCATCATCATCATCAGCCTACATTTTTTGTCCACTGCAGGACGAAGGCCTCTCCCTGTGATCTCCAATTACCCCTGTCTTGCGCTAGCGTATTCCAATTTGCACCTGCACATTTCCTAACTTCATCACCCCATCTGGTTTTCTGCCGACCTCGACTGCGCTTCCCTTCTCTTGGTATCCATTCTGTAACCCTAATGGTCCACCGGTTATCCATCCTACGCATTACATGGCCTTCCCCGCTCCATTTCTTCCGCTTAATGTCAACTAGAATATCGGCTATCCCCGTTTGTTCTCTGATGCACACTAAAGCCCCTATATATAAAAAGTAGCGCCACGCTTTGAAGAATGCCGCCGCCTCCTCGCACACCCTGTCAGAGGCCGACGCCGCGTCGGTATTGGCCTAATGGCTTCACGTGGACCGTCGAGCCCCCGGGCGCTGGCTGCGTTTGTTTACGATCACGCTTCATCGCTATTTTCGCCCGAGAAGCGTGTACCGACTGGCGAGGAGCATAACGATAGCGGCGAACACAGTCGGCGATCGTCGAATCTGATCAGCGGCGAAAGATAAACAAGTGCACGTGTTTCAAGCGGTGTAGGCGGCGCAACGGTCGAAAAAGGAGCGCGAAAGAGGGGAGAAACGAGGAGGAGGGAAGGTGGAGGAGGAGAGTGTCGCTACTTTTTTTATATAGGAATCCACACCGCTCTCTTCCTGTCTCTTAACATTAGTCCTAAGAATTTTCGTTCCATCGCTCTTTGTGCGTTCCTTAACTTGTTCTCGAGCTTCTTTGTTAACCTCCAAGTTTCTGCCCCATATGTTAGCACCGGCAGAATGCAATGATTGTACACTTTTCTCTTCAACGACAGTGGTAATCTCCCAGTCAGGATTTGGCAATGCCTGCCGTATGCACTCCAACACAATTTTATTCTTCTGTCAATTTCTTTCTCGTGATCAGGGTCCCCTGTGAGTAATTGACCTAGATAAACGAATTCCTTTACTGAGTCTAGAGGCTGACTAACGATCCTGAATTCTTGTTCTCTTGCAAGGCTATTGAACATTATCTTTGTCTTCTGCATATTCATCTTCAACCCAATTCTTACACTTTCTTGATTAAGGTCCTCAATAATTTGCTGTAATTCGTCTGCATTGTTGCTGAATAGGACAATGTCATCTGCAAACCGAAGGTTGCTGAGATATTCGCAGTTGATCCTCCCTCCTAAGCCTTCCCAGTCTAAGAGCTTGAATACTTCTTCTAAGCATGCAGTGAACAGCATTGGAGAGATTGTGTCTCCTTGCCTGACCCCTTTCTTGATAGGTAACTTTCTACTTTTCTTGTGGAGAACCAAGGTAGCTGTGGAATCCATGTAGATATTTTCTAAGATATTCATGTATGCCTCCTGTACTCCTTGATTACGTAATGCCTCTATGACTGCTGGTATCTCTACTGAATCAAATGCCTTTTCATAATCTATGAAGGCCGTATACAGACGTTGATTGTACTCCGCAGATTTCTCGATTACCTGACTGATGACATGGATATGATCCATCGTAGAATATCCCTTCCTGAAGCCAGCCTGTTCTCTTGGTTGGGTGAAGTCAAGTGTTGCGCTGGTTCTATTGGAAATGATCTTGGTGAATATTTTACACAATACTGAAAGCAAGCTAATGGGTCTATAATTCTTCAATTCTTTAACTTCTCTCTTCTTATGGATTAGTATAATGTTGGCGTTCTTCCAGCTCTCTGGTACACTTGAAGTTGTGAGGCATTGCGTATAAAGGGCCGCAAGCTTTTCAAGCATGATATCTCCTCCATCTTTGATTACATCTACTGTTATTCCATCTTCTCCAGCAGCTTTTCTCCTGGTCATGTCTTTTAAGGCCCTTCTAACTTCATCGCTAGTTATACCGGGTGTTTCATTTTAGCTGCACCAAATTTTTTAAAATTGCCTGTGGCAGATAGCACAATTAAAATCCTTGATCTAAACTACTCGATGAGGCGGCCATTACTTCCACGAGAAATCAAAACGCCTAATTGAGTAATTAGTATAATTACGCTAGTTAACTTTTTAATTAATGATTTTACGGCACATCTTTCAATCTACGAATTATAGCCGCTGAGTTCGCAAGACGTATCCACTTGGAATGAATTCTCAGGACTGAACCAGTTTCGAGATATTAATTTTTAACGTGTGCGACGAAATGTATGGGCGTTCCAGTTAACTTTTGAGGAAAACGCTGTTTTATGCATTGAAGCACAATGTTAACTGGAACGCCCATGCATTTCGTCGGACACTTTGAAAATTATTATCTCGAAACTGGTTCAGTCCTGAGAATTCGTTCCAAGTGGATACGCCTTGCGAACTCAGCGGCTATAATTCGTAGATTGAAAGATGTGCCGTAAAATGAGTAATTAAAAAGTTAATTAGCGTAATTATGCTAATTACTCAATTAGGCGTTTTGATTTCTCGTGGAAGTAATGGCCGCCTCATCGCGTAGTTTAGATCAAGGATTATAATTGTGCTATCTGCCACAGGCTACTTTTAAAAGTTTGGTGCAGCTAAAATGAAACACCCTGTAGAAGGAGCCTCTGTATCCGGTTCATCACTAATTCGAATGAAAGTAGCTTGGCTGTTTTGGGCACTGTACAGGTCAGTGTAGAATTCTTACGCTGCTTTTACTATGTCATCGAAATTGCTGATGATATTACCATGCTTATCTTTCAGTGCATACATCTTGCCTTGTCCTATGCCAAGCTTTCTTGTTACTGATTTAATGCTGCGTCCATATTTTACGGCTTCCTCAATCTTTCCCTCGTTATAATTTCTAATATCTCTTACTTTCTTCTTGTTGATCAGTTTTGACAGTTCAGCGAATTCTATCTGATCTCTTGAGTTGGACATTTTCATGTTTAGTCGTTTCTTTATTAGGACCTTTGTTTCTTGGGAGAGCTTACCTACTGGTTGCCTTGGTGTTACCTACTGGTTACCTCCTACTTCAATTGCTGCTTCTAAGATCAACCTAGTTACGGTTTCATTCATGACCTCTATGTTGTCTTTATCTTCGTTTTCTAAAGCTGCATATTCGTTTGCGAGCACCAGCCTAAATTGGTCTGCTTTTACCCTTACTTCCTCTAGGTTGGCCGGTTTCCTCTGGACTAATTTCAATCTTTCTTTCTTCAAATTGAGAGAAATCCTAGACTTCACTAACCTATGGTCACGGCACTTTACTTTACCTAACACTTCTACATCCTGCACTAGGCTTGGATCGGCAGAGAGTATGAAATCGATTCCAGTCCTTGTTTCTCCATTAGGGCTTTTCCAGGTCCACTTCCTGTTGCTGCGCTTCCTGAAGAAAGTATTCATTATTCGGAGCCTATTCCTTTCCGCAAATTCTACTAACATATCTCCTCTTGCATTCCTAGAATCGATGCCGTAGTGGCCACTTGCTTGCTCACCAACCTGCTGTTCCCCCACCTTTGCATTGAAGTCGCCCATGACTACAGTATACTGAGTTTGCACCATTCTCATTGCTAATTCAACATCTTCATAAAAGTGTTCTATTTCCTCATCATCGTGACTAGAGGTTGGGGCGTAGGCTTGTACTACCTTCACTTTGTACCTCCTATTCAGCTTTATTACGACGACTGCTACCCTCTCATTAATGCTGCAGAATTCATCAATGTTGCCCGCTATGTCGTTATGGACTAGAAATCCTACTCCGGATTCTCTGTTATCTGTAAGACCTCTGTAGCAGAGGACGTGGCCGTTAGTCAGCACTGTGTAAGCCTCACCAGTTCTTCTAATCTCACTAAGGCCAATAATATTCCAGGCAATGCCTGATATTTCTTGAAATAGTCCTGCTAAGCTAGCCTCACTGGAGTGGGTGCGCGTGTGGAACGTTGCCAGGTTCAGTTTCCATTGGCGGCCTGTCCGGACCCAGAGATTCTTAGCACCCTCTGCCGTGTAGCAGGTCTGACTGCCGCTTTGGTCAGGTACTCCACAGCCACAGGGGACTGAGGGCCATGGGTTAATTTTCGGAGTCATAAGGGAGGTAGTGGCCGAGTAGTGCACCAGGGAGGCCAATTCCTGTTCTGGTGAGTCACACTTTAACATCTATAAACTTCATGCCACAAGAACCTCACTCCCACTTTCCAGGAATGCCACACTGTCATCTCTCTCAGTTTACTCAATTCAACAACGGTGAGATGAAGTGCATAACTAATTTTGGATACGGATAGAGCTCAAGCGCCGAGGTGAGTAACTTGCCTTTCCGTGGGGAGACAATGGGAAATCGCACGTATTTAAGATGCAGCGTGGGCTGCGCATCCTCCATATCTAAGTAGCTTCCTTCGCTCCCAAAGGAATAAGGTGTAACGACGCTACGCCGGTTCAGTTGTGGCCATGAGGAAATCGTGCCATCACCGAAACATTTATTGTGAAACTTCCAGGCCATAACGCGTAGCGACTGTGCCAGTTTTGCTGGAAAACATTCTTTTTGAGTTGCATAGACCGGGTTTCATTTAATGAACGGGTATTACTTATTTTCTATTGAGGTTTAGGTACAGGTTGGGCGTGTGTGTTTGAGGAGAAAGGAGGAGGGGAGCTCCCTTTCTAACTATGAATGCGACACAGGTCGGTTGAGAAGCGGCGTCCTGTATGCTTTGGTAAGTTCTGACTACCTTGTTTTGATTGAATGACTGTTTTTAACGACCTAAAGCAACGATGTGGCCACAAGAGACGCCGAAAGCTCAGTATTAATTCTGTAAATAGGTTTATTGGGCGAGTCCAACAGACAGGCGGTAGCTCGGAACAGTAGGCAGGGAGAACAAGATGGTGGTGTCCGAACGCCGATCTCGTGCCTTCTCCTCGTGATGATGATCACCGGGATGTCATTCTCTTCATTTCTTCATTATAATTGCCCCCGTCGAGAAAGGTGGAGCCATCCTGGCGATCTAACAGGTGGGGACAAGAGGGTAGAAGTACGGCTTGAGGCGGTCTACGTGAACAACATCACGTCCACGTCGACGACGGTCGCCGGGCGGCGTCAGAGGTTCAATGACGTAGTTTAGGGGGGAGGTACGCTCGACGACGCGGGAGGGACCATGATAATTGGAAAGCAGTTTGGATGACAAGCCAGGAGCGCAGGGCAGTACATGAAGCCAGACAAGTGCTCCAGGAGCGAATGGTGCGACAGGAGGGCGGTCGTCATCGCGGGCGTTTTTCTGGCGTTGTTGGTCGGCCGTAGTAAAGCGCTTGGCTAGTTGTCCGCAATCTTCAGCGTAACGGGCGGCTTCCGACACGGGCGTGCACTCTGAGGTATCTGGTGCGTATGGCAGCAACGTGTCGATTGTGTGCGACGGCTGGCGACCGTACAGGAGGAAGAAAGGGGAAAATCCGGTTGTGACTTGCGTAGCGGTGTTATACGCGTATGTCGCAAATGGAAGAACCAGGTCCCAGTTTGTTTGATCAGATGCGACATGTGTCGCAAGCATGTCGCCAAGTGTCCGATTAAACAGCTCAGTCAGACCGTTCGTTTGAGGGTGGTAGGCAGTACACGCCCGATGTACAATATTGCACTGGTGGAGAAGTGCTTGAATCACATCGGAGAGAAATACGCGGCCACGGTCACTGAGGAGTTCACGAGGAGGACCGTGTCGCAGCACAAAACGATTGAGGATGAAGGAGGCGACGTCCTGTGCTGTCGCCGTGGGAAGAGCAGCGGTTTCGGCGTATCGTGTAAGGTGGTCGACAGCAACGATAGGCCATCGGTTTCCCGCTGTGGTCAAAGGTAAAGGTCCATATAGGTCAATTCCAACGCGGTCGAATGGGCCGTCTGGGCACGGAAGGGGCTGTAATGAACCTGCGGCAGGATGCGGTGGTTTTTTTCGTCGCTGACACTCGTGGCAGCCGCGAATGAACTTGCGGACAAAGCCAAACATTCCGTGCCAGTAGTATCTTTTGCGTAAACGTTCATACGTCTTGAAGACACCGCCGTGAGCACACTGCGGGTTGGAGTGAAAGGACGCGCAGATTGTAGAGCGCTGCGTTCGGGGGATCACTAGGAGCCACTTCCTACCATCTGGCGAGTAGTTCCGCCGGTACAAGAGGCCATCACGAATGCTGAAGTGCGAAGCTTGGCGTAGCAGTGTTCGAGTGGGCGAAAGGGTGGGTGCCTCGGATAAAGCGTCAAGAAGCGAAGCGATCCATGGATCGTGGCGCTGTGCAGAGGACACGGTGGCGACGTCAAGAGCTGACAGTGGGTGGTCTATAGTGGATATGGACGCAGTTTCGGTGGATAGTGGTGACCGCGACAGTGCATCAGCATCGGCATGCTTGCGTCCGGAACGATATATAACAGGGATATCAAACTCTTGAAGTCGAAGAGCCCAGCGGGCAAGGCGACCTGACGGATCCTTCAGCGAAGACAACCAACATAATACATGATGGTCCGTAACTACATCAAACGTGCGGCCATATAAGTATGGGCGGAACTTCACAAGTGCCCAGACTATTGCCAAGCATTCTTTCTCGGTGACGCTGTAGTTTGACTCAGCCTTGGTGAGCGTTCTGCTGGCGTATGCGACAACATACTCTGTGAACCCAGGCTTTCGTTGTGCGAGAACAGCACCCAGGTCGACACCGCTGGCGTCTGTGTGAACCTCAGTTGCGGCCTTAGGATCGTAGTGGTGCAGTATAGGTGGTGACGTCAGGAGACGGCGGAGGGTGGAGAAGGCTTGGTCACACTCAGAAGACCACGACGAGAGACTGGTGGCGTTGCTTAAAAGTTGGGTCAAAGGCGCAATTATAGAGGCAAAGTTGCGCACAAACCGGCGAAAGTAGGAGCATAACCCTACGAAGCTTCTTAACTGCTTTATAGTCGTTGGTTTGGGAAAGTCGGTGATGGCACGTAGTTTAGCCGGGTCCGGAAGTACACCGTCTTTTGATACGACGTGACTGAGAATTGTAAGTTTTCGCGCAGCAAAACGCCACTTCTTCAGATTGAGTTGGAGCTGAGCGTTCTTCAGACAAGTCAGGACATGGTTGAGGCGTTCGAGATGGGTTGCGAAATCTGGCGCAAAGACAACAATGTCGTCGAGGTAGCAGAGACATATGTGCCACTTCAAACCCCGCAGAACCGAGTCCATCATGCGCTCGAAGGTGGCAGGCGCATTGCAGAGGCCGAGGGGCATGACATTAAATTCATATAGACCGTCAGGCGTGACGAAGGCTGTCTTTCAACGGTCGGCCTCTGCTAAAGG
Source organism: Dermacentor silvarum (assembly GCF_013339745.2). Lineage (NCBI taxonomy): Eukaryota > Metazoa > Arthropoda > Arachnida > Ixodida > Ixodidae > Dermacentor > Dermacentor silvarum. Next base: position 443,208,958 of record NC_051154.1, read on the forward strand.
CACCTGCCAATACCCGGAACGCAAACCTAACGATGAAAAAAAACTCGGCACCTTGTAAGCAACCAAGGGCATTGTCAATTCTGGGTAAATGGTACACGTCTTTCCGAGTGACCTTGTTTAGGCGCCGGTAATCCACGCAGAAGCGAATCGAGCCATCTTTTTTTAACAAGAACCACAGGGGATGCCCACGGACTTTGTGAAGGGCGAATAACGTCGCGTTTAAGCATATCGTCAACCTGGTCGGTAATAACTTGGCGTTCCGCGGTAGAGACACGGTACGGACGTTGTCGCACTGGCAAGTTGGAGCCGGTGTCGATGTAGTGAACAATGGTAGAAGTTCGGCCAAGTGCACGTTGGGCAACATCGAAAGACTCGCGGAACTGGTAGAGCAGCTGGAGAAGAGCAGAGCGTTCAAATGGCAACAGTCCGTCTGCGATCGACGAATTGAATAGGTCGGCACTGGTGCATCAGAAGCGTTAAGAGCACTGACGGCGTGGAGGTCGCGTCGAGCGGAATCTTGCTGCACGGAAAAAAATCTGTCCGATATCAATGGGTTGCACGCATCCAAGGGATTCATCTTTAAGCAGTTGGATGGGATACGGAAGAGGATTTGTGAGGCAGAGAGCGCTTGTTCTATTCGAAATAGACAGGGTCGAATAAGGCAGAAGAAGTGGCTTCCGACTTAGAAGGAGGCGTGATGGTTCAAAGAATGCAGCTTCGTCACATATGCTGTTGCAGAACACTGGGAGCAAAACAGCTGATGACGGCGGAATTGATGATGATGATGTGTTGTGTTTAGTGGCGCAAGGGCCAGATATGGCCAAAGAGCGCCATGCAAGTGGTGATGTGACGATGTTATGTCAATGCAATGGGCAGATGGATTCCAATAGGTAGATGTTACATGGCTGTAAAAGGGCCTAAAAATCAGTCGCTGTAAAAGTGCGTAAAATACATAGGTATTAAAATAATGAACATGACAGTGAGGTGTGCTGTGACTATAAAAGATAAGTTTAGCGCCATCATAATCAAATTTACGAGTGCGGAACTAGCACTACCGCCTCACGAGGCCCTTAAACGCAAGGGTACTGAGGTGTGTGCTCTACAAAAACAACTATCGCAGGAGCACCCTCTCGTGAGAGGGTGCGCTACGAAATTGCTGGGCTAATAACATGTAGCACTACATCATTTAGGTAGTTGAGAACTGTTTTCACATTAAAGAATGGTTCTGAGCCCAGAAACAATGTTGGATGTAGTGGGATATGGTAACGAAAGGCTTGTGCAAAGTGCTTTTTCCGTTCGGTTTCTGCTTTCTTACACTCGACGAGTACGTGGAGGACAGTGAGAATTTCACCACATCTTCCACATAGTGGAGGTTCGTTGCCAGTGAGTAGGTAATTATGGGTACCAAATGTGTGCCCTATACGCAGTCGGCAGAACAAGACATCAATTCGTCGCGTTTTCGTTATGGAGGGCCAGAAACCTATTTGTGGCTTAATCACATGAAGCTTGTTATTTGTTTCTGCGTCCCACAAGCGTTGCCAGTGGCTTCGCAGTTTCTTTCGTAAGAGATGACGGCGGAATTTCTGTGTCCTCTGTTACGACTAGTTTGTGGGCGGCTTGATGAATATGATTGTAGGGCGGGTCACACAAGGGGAAGAGCTCAAGTTCAGATCGGGCACAATCAATAACGGCGTGATTACACGATAGAAAGTCCCAGCCAAGTACGATGTCGTGCGAGCAGGATGAAAGGACGATAAACTCAACAATATAGTGGTCTTTAGCAATAATAAGTCGAGCAGTGCAGGCGGCTATAGGTCGAACAGGGTCTCCATTCACTGTATGTAAGGGCATCATCTCAAGAGGCGTAGTCACTTTTCGCAGCTTGCGGCAAAGTTGGGCATCTATAACAGAAACGGCAGCACCGGTATCGACAAGAGCATACGCATGGGTGCCTTCAACAAAAACTTCGACAATATTCGACGGCAAAGTTCGAGGACTTGAGCATTTCGACAGCGCAGTTCTTGCCTCTTGAACTGCGGGCTCTAGTTTCTCTCATTTTCAGGGGCTGGTCGACGACGCATGGGCGACAAGGAGCGGCGACGGGGTGAAGGTGAGCGACGAGACGTGGGTTGCGGATAGTCACGTGAAGACGTGCTTGTTTGGGAATCCGGACTTTCATAACGAGACCGGGGACGATCCATGTAGTTCGGTGAACGGGCGTCTGAGTATCCTGGGGTGCGACGACGGCAGTGTCGGGCGATATGACCAGGGCCGCCGCATGCAAAATAGATCGGCCGGTTGTCGCGCGTTTGCCAGGGATTTGCAGCGATGGGAGCAGCCCATGTCACGGACGGCTGAATCGGGCTGCAGCATACGACACACCATGGAACGGTGAGCGCTGTTGTAGCTGCCGCCGCTTTACTACCTCAGCGTAACTAAGAGGCGCGGCGACAGGATGCTGCTGAATGGGCACCGGCGTGGCCTCGGAAATCTGTTCTTGAATGGCGTGTCGAAGCACGGGAGCCAACGGGATTGGTAGCTGCAGTTGCTGCTGCTGTGGGAGCTGCTGACGCTGAGCAAACGGCAGGAGAGACAACTGACGGGCCACCTCCTCACACACAAAGTCTTTCATTTGTGCGAGAAGGTATGACTGGTCAGGCACGACGTCCAGTGCAGCGAGTGGTTGGTTGTACGTCTGAGGTGAACGTCGGGTGAGAGCTCGCTGCCTTCTCAGTTCGTCATAGCTCTGGCACAGGGTTACCACCTCAGACACAGTGCCAGGAGACTTCGCAAGAAGCATTTGAAAGACATCGTCGTCGACACCTTTCATAATATGCTGTATTTTGGCCCTTTCGCTCATTGAGGCATCGACGCGCCTGCAGAGATCGATTATGTCCTCAATATAGGCGGTAAAAGGTCATTGCGTTCCTGTGCCCGTGTGCGCAGCCGTTGTTGGGCGCGTGACTTCCGCACGGCAGGGCGACCGAAAACGGCAGATATTGCCTCCCTGAAAGCGGACCAGTTCTCAAATTCAGATTCGTGGTTCGTATACCACAGCTTCGCCACGCCAGCCAAGTAAAAGTTCGCGGTACTCAACTTAGCAGCGTCATCCCACTTGTTGGGTCCACTAACTTTTTCGTAGGACGACAGCCAGTCCTCAACGTCCTGGTCTTCCGTATCCGAAAATACCGGGGGGTCTCGCTGGCGAACCGGGCCGGGCAAACAGCGGTCGGGAGAGGTGGCGGCGGTTGGGTAGCGTCAGCTGGCATGGTCGAGTGCAACGTGCGGGATCGGAGTTCCAGGGTGCCGGCGATGTGCGTACCCAGCACCTCCACCAAATGTAAAGAGGTTTATTGGGCGAGTCCAACAAACAGGCAGTAGCTCGGAACAGTAGGCAGGAAGAACAAGATGGTGGTGTCCGAACGCCGATCTCGTGTCTTCTCCTCGTGATGATGATCGCCAGGATGTCATTCTCTTCATTTCTTCATTATAATTCTACCAGTAGGTATTCTTTAACGTAACCGAAATCTAAGGACATGAGTATTTTTGCATACCAGTCACTTAGGAGTGCTGTTAACACGCCAACAAATTGAACCCGCGGTCACCCGTTGTAATAGTCCATTGCCTATGGCGTCGCTGTGCTGAGCGCGAGGTCGTGGGATCGATCCCGGCCATGGAGGCCGCATTTTGAAGAGGGTGAAATCCAAAAATGCTCGTGCAGTTGGTTTAGGTGCGCGTTCACCCCTGATGGTAAAAGTAAATCCGGACTACCCTACGATGACGTGCCTCATAATCAGATCGTGGCTCTGGGACGTAAGAACGAATACTTTAATGAATTTGAGCCCGCAATCTCTTGCTCTGCATTATAATGCCATAGCAATTCTAAGCCATAGCCTCTTTATGAAGAAAAAAAATAAACGCACCCAATGGGGAAGAATTTTTAACACTAACCTACTGTATAATCAAGAAAATATGCATCGTGTGACCCGCCGTGATTGCTTAGTGGTTATGGTGTTTGGCTGCTAAACACGAGGTCGCGGGATTGAATCCCGGCCACGGCGGTCGCATTTCGAGGGGGGCGAAATGCGAAACCAGCCGTGTACATAGATTTGGGTGCACGTTAAAGAACCCCAGGTGGTCCAAATTATTCCGGAGTCCCCCACTACGGCGTGCCTCATATACAGATCACGGTTTTGGCACGTAAAACCCCATAAGTTAATTAATAAATGCGTCATGTGTGATCGCATTACACAGGGCGGGTAGGTGGGCTAACGCCTAAAAAACGTATACGAGGTGCGTGTTTTAAAGCGAGGCATCTTTTGTTTCTCGCCCCGATTCAGCGGGGCTGTCTTACCAGTTAAACAACTAGTGGGCCAGTGGGTATTTGCTGCTGGGTATTCGCTCGAATAGGTTATACCTGGGCCAGTGGGTATCCACGACACTGCACGTGGCACTGGGTATGTGAGCATTCTTGACCAATGATTTAAAATGGGTATGGGCCACTGGATAGGTGCCCGAATAGACTAGCAGAGAACTGAAACAGAATACAGAGAAACGAAGAAGTCGACTTCAATAGCAGCTGCGTGCGGAGAAAGAAGCAAAGGGAACAAAATGGGCCAGAGCATTCATTCATCGAGAGGCGTTGAGCTACATATAAGTGAAGAAAGAGAAGTGAAAACATTTCACTAAACACTCAAGAATGCTTCGTTTATCCCTGATTCCTGCATATGCGTATTCATAAAGTTAGAGCATGCGGATTTTTTTAAACAATCCATGAATCTTTATGTGTTATTTATACTCATTAAGTTTAGTGCAACGAAAAGAAAAAAAAACTGTACACTCAAAATAACACCATGAGTAAGGCGTGTGACTTCATTATAAAACGGAGTTTTGAAGTTTGTCCGATGAAAGGCTTTAGTTTCGCGCTAGTCGCCCCTACTATGCCTTTACCACTGCGGTAGTCAACACATTAATCTTGGCTGCACTTTTGCTTCACTCTCACATACTTCTTTCCCATGTATTCTCGAGAAAGATGGCCAGGACAAGGAAAACAGAGGAGAAATATTTTACTACGCGGTAGCGTATTACAGATCTCCCTTCTTTTGGACCGCTCTTAGGCTACGTTAAATTTATAATAATTTGGAAACGCACTCGCTAAGATGTATAATACAATTTGGCGCTTTCTGACGCTTCATTTGCACTCACCTGTCTTCTTGGTCTGCTCCGATGCGTAGACATCCGTCAATGTACCAACCACCATTAGCACAAGAATGCCGCTCAGGATAGCACTGCGAAAGGCCGCGTACACAGTTTGTCAAAAAGCGCTGGCCATGGAAGCTTAAGGCCATGCAGAGCGGCAGACAACGGAAGCTTTACATTATACGCATGCATGCGGCAAGATGAATGACACAAGTTTTAAACACGTTTCGGAAACCGAAATGTTTCGCGCTTAACGTGAGTGTAACTGTAGGATATGCAGTATCATAGAAAATAAGATATCATACCGAAAAATTTGAGAGATGTAGTGTTTACGCAAAAGGCAATATTTCGTTCAAATAAAAATATTAGGCTAGAAATTTTTTGATTTAGTAAAAATTTTGAACACAAAAAAATGCCTGAAAAACACAGGTGTCAAACATTTCATGAAATAATGAGTATTTTTATCTTTTATATTTCAGAGTTGAGAAACGCGCACAAAAAAGGTATGGAAAGCCAATTTTTATCTCTGAGTGCGCCAAGTGCAATTTTCATGTGCCACTGCTCTCAACTGGGTAATCTGTAGTCATGACAGTAACAATAATAGAAGGGTGGTGCATCCTTCGGCTATATTCAAATATAAAGGACAAGGTAGTCACCCTTTAAGATTGCAAGTGCCAGCATATGTTATTCTGGAAAGGGGCTTAAACTACTACCATCACCTTAGTGGCGAATCGGTCGAGCTGCAACGAGGGGACAGAACCTCGTATGTATTTCAAGACAATGCATCGGTAGCTCAACCAGAAATGAAGTGTCCTGAGAGTAATGTGTAGTAACTAAGCGATTTCTAGAAGTTATTGCACAGGAATGACACCGCGTGCAACAGATAATTGTTTACATCGATCACAGTTTGCTGAAACAGTAAATGCTGATCTATCAGAGGGCACTTGAAATGACCATCAGGTCTTCTGCCATCAGTGCAGAGGCCTTTTTACAGGCAAGCACCATGCAATAGTACTGGCACCATAAATTTCGCTATAACTGATCATTCAAACAAGAAAATATTCAAATGCTTGAATTAATAATTCGATAGGGAACTGATCATTCGAAGTGTCAATGCTTCAAATTCATGAATCAAACACTCCGATGGTAAAGTATTGGATTCGCATCCTAAATTTTGTATACAGTCGAACGCCTCTACAACGAAATGGCCTGTATAACGAAGGGTTCCTTATGTGGCTTTCAAATTCCTATATTTCTTATATATCGTGAAGCCTACTACAACGAATTTTCCGGTACAATGAAGGAATTAGGGTGTTCCCAAAAGCTTATTTCTCGCTTATCAACGCACGTGTTTAGCCTTCGCAAGTGGAGAGCGAATGCACGCCACAGCGAATGTTCAAGTCTTGTTGCGTAGCTCCAGGAATCGCTCAACTCGTACGCGGCTTGTTTCAACACAGTATAGTGGGTGTGTAGGCTGGCGAATACGTCACGGTTGATGACGTGATGGCTTGATCGCAAATGACAACAGATGACATCGTTGAAACTATCAGGGACTCTAATTATGTGAAGGCCGACGAAGGCAGCTGTGATGAAGAACCTGCATACGAACCGCATTCGACCCTGGGCGTCGCTCCCGGGCTTCGCCGTGGAGCATGTCGCGAACCTTCATGCCAGAAGGTCGACTGCAGTAACATATTGCATTCAAGGAAGTATACATAAAAGAACGGCCGACCTATCTGGTTAAATTGATTATACATAACCGTTTCTTCTTGCTAAACGTGCTCAGCCTGCTTTGGGGAGTGGGACGGTGCTCGGTCTTTCCAACGAAGTGGCCATGTATAAATAAGGATTTCACATGTCCCAAGCGCTTTGTTGTAAAGGCGCTTGACTGCACTTACAAGAACCGAAATAGATAAGGCGGCATACAGAAATAGAAACATCACTCAATGATCACAACTGCAGCATTATTTGCAACAAATTACGGAGACGTACGATGTCATAGGAATCCTACAGATTTCGGCCCTCCTTTATTGTGGCACGCTGTCCGTTCTGTCCCCGTCTCGTCACCTTGAGACGAGTTGTGCCATACGTTTAGACAGTCTGGCGCAAACGCCAAAGTTAAAATAACCAACTTATACCAAAGTAATGCCCAATGATGAAGTTCGAAATGATCCAAATTTAAAGTGTTTCACCTATACAAAAAACGTGAAATGCAACAATTTTTCACCCGAAGTTCACTCGGAAGTCCTCTAAAGTAAACAGGCTGCAGGTACATCCATGTTTGAGTAAAATAGTGAACAGTTTATTATATAGTGTCGTTACAGCGTTGCGTCAAAGGAGCTCTGTTCAGGTTGAGTGTTCGCGTGTGTGGGTTCTCGTATAGGAGCAGTTGAGGCATAGTGAAAAACAAAGACAGCACTCACATGACTGCTATGTTGGTCGTGGTGATCTCCGGCGCAACACCTGTCGTGCAGTACCTCACGTATACTGGTGCCACGTCGCCTACAACTGCACAAAAAGGGGCACAATGCAAAGACATAAAGTTCGCAGTTTTTAAGGGCTCTTTCGTTTGAGCTGTGTAAACGGGGCGCGCACCTTTTACACAACTGTGTTTGCAGTGTGTGTTGTGTGTGTGTGTTGTGTGTGTGTGTGCGTGCGTGTGTGAGTGTCTTCTTCTTTCTGGGGTTTTACTTGCCAAAACCTGTTCTGATTATGAGGCACGCCATAGTGGAGGGCTCCTGATTAATTTTGTCCACCTGGGGTTCTTTAACGTGCAATACAACGCACGCACACGGGCGTTTTTGCATTGCGCCTGCATCAAAATGCGGCCGCCGTGGCCGGGACCCGGTGAGTGAGTGTGTGTGTGTGTGTGTGTGTCTGTGTGTGTGTGTGTGCCTGGGCGTGCGCTAAGAAGTATATCCTACGTTTGGAACTCACTAATTGACGTGGCATGTCCATGTCGCATGTATTGCATGGTTTGATATACATAGCAATTTTCAATTATCGGACGCACCAGCCACATGCCGATGGAAGCAGAATAATACTAAAAACTGTGAAAATAATCATCAGCCCCAATTGCTGCGTCTCGGATAGCCCGTGTGTTAATTTCGGACAATAAATGCCGTAATATAATCTTTCTTTTCTTCATTTTTATGATTTCAATTTTCCGGAGGAAGAACCTTTTACTTGAAGTGACATAGGACAATAGTCGCGAAGATCGCGTGAACCAACAGACAGATAAAAAAAAGAAAGAAAATGCGTTCGGCAGGAAACTTGTCACGTCGGAAGCTTGCATACTAAATCTCATAATTGGCTTGGTAATTTTCTAATCTCTAAATAATAAATATATATTTAGGTTTAACGTCCCAACTGCCAGTGGGTTATGAGGGACGCCATAGTGAAGGAATCTGGATCAATTTTGACCACCTGGGTTTCTTTGACGTGGACCCAATGCACGCTACACGAGCGTTCTTGCATTCAGGCGCCTCCTTCGAAGTGCAGTCGGGAATGGAATCCGTGAACTTGTGCTCAGCTAAAGACAACGCCATAGGTACTTGATGTGAGGGACTCTGTACAACGACAAGCGAAGAATTGGATCTTGTTGATAACTTCTATATTTATTGACGTGTACCGTCATTGCATCTCAAAAAAACACGAAAAGTTGCTCAGTTTATTTTTGCAGTTCAAATGCAAAGCAATAAGCGTCAACAAAAGTAAACCACAGGGTTCACTCTCCGGCTAGAAAAATGTCGAAAAGCGGCTCTTTTCACTGTCAAGGTTTAAACGACTGGCAGTACATTGCGAAAGAAAACACATTTGAGATATGAGCTATACATTTTGCCTCGTTAAAACATCTGACTTAAACTAATCGGAAACCCTATTAGAAAGACATGTGAAATGAATGCTGGGCTGGCTAGTGAACTTCGGTCGGCGTTCCATGCCCTTTGTCTTTTGCTGAGTTCACTATCGTTTGACTATCGTTCGATCATTTGAGAATCACGGCTGTTCATGTCGGACGACTCGTTATGCGAGCGCTCGTCATATATAAATGCAGGGAGGTGAATCACAGTAAAGGTCCTGTTGGCATCATGTGCTGGAGGAAGAGAAAAGCGTTGAAATGATGGCGCAGAAAAATATATACAAAGGTAGGAGAGAGGGAGGCTACGCATGTATGGGGAGGCGCGTAGCAACGTTCGGTCTATCGCGCAGACGTGATGTTTCAAAAGGAAAAAAAAGGAAAAAAATATTACGGATAGATAGGCAGCAAACCTAATTGTGCAGATGCAAAGCACATGTTCGAATCTATAGGAAGTGAAGCTTTAGTGAAGCGCTTAATTAAATAATATTAAACTAAATGCGAAGCGTACAAATAAATCTATTTCGAGTAGTACGCCGAGTACGTCAAGCGGGGTGGAGAATGCTGCTCTTTGAGCACTGTAGCGAAAACATTGTCAGTGTAGGTATGCAATCGTCTCTCTGCGTCAACAAGCGTTACACTTTGGTCTGTCGGCTATTGCAATGAGAAAAGAGTACGCATTTGTGAATGCTACTCCAAGTCAAAGACGACCTGACATCTGCATCACAGCTGGCAAGTCGGTCGGAAGTTCCGAGTTGTAGGTTAGAATACAAGAAACAAAGGCTCTAGATTTGTGAAATCAGTCGAATTTCGCCAGTTTATTTTAGAGAGAGAGAAAAATGAGATAGGAAGGAATGGGACCCAAAATTATGGTTTGTAAGTTTGCGCAAGCTTGAGAAGCTTACTGGGAGCAATGTATTTGCGCTTAACGCCAAGAATCGCCACTTGCGGCTTGCCGCTTCCTAGTTTTCCTTGGCACTGGCGAGGTCCGCGCACAGATACGGCCAGCACAGTTCTGAGCTGAAATTTAGGAAAACCCGCTTTGATACACTTACGTGCAGTACCGACGGCTTCCAGGTCCTCTTGGCTGCAGTCAGAGATGATACAGAGAGCCATACGAAAACCCGGAACACGTGGGTCTTTCAGGAACTTCACCAAGTTTTCAGCCTGCAATAAATCATCCCCTCAGTTATACCGCAGCGCTAACCTTGGTACCGTCGTCTCCCCAAACAACAACGATGACCACTGAGAACGGTGCATCGGGCTGCTTCCTATCCTGTGTTGCTGGTTTTTGCAGTAGTGCCCTGCATACTGCCAGTGTGGGATACACAGCCATCCTGCCCTTAACGGGCTTAGCGGCGCATTGCAAGGTGGAAGAACGACTTGCTAATAATACCAAGTAATGAAGAGTAACGCATGTCGAATAACATTCAATATTTTTCGCGTATCTCTAACGATAATGAAGAAACAAGTAAAATTTAATTTTTTCGCTGTCCAAGCACATGGCATGTTGGAACTTTCCAACTGCAGCTGCGCCATTTTTTAACTGATAAATATCATCTAGATACATGTGGCCATAAAGCTGAAAGTAGGTGAAAAAAGAATGGCAGCGCATAGTGTATGCGGTTCAGAACTAGACACAACTGGGGAGCATTGCAAATAGTAGAATTTGTGACAAAACGCATTAAAACAGTTTCTATCCTGTATTCGTCACAATAAGCGTTCTTGAGGGAGCAGCCTCCTGGAGTGCTGTTGTCCAAAATCATAACTGATTACAATTTATGGAGATGAATCACGATCTTGAGCCCTTGTAAGAGTACTGCGTCTTACACAAATAAATTGCAAGAATATCCCCACTGAGCTTAATAGACATCTCAACACGTCATTCATTTGGTGTTCAATGTCGACCGGTGTCGATAAATGTCAACAAACGAGTGCCAGTGATTATCGCAAGGAAAACAGCACTTGTCTTGGTCTTATCTCTACTGCCCTTTTCTAAGTCCGTTACCACGCTTTTTTTTTAAATTACAACCATGCAAAGAACCTTTGGTCAACTCTAGAGAAATAGTGCCATAGATTTTCTAATAGAACTTCATAGCTCCTTTGTAACGTTCATAAAACAAAAACAAAAAAGAGAGAAAAGAAACAAGAAAACTATCCAATTCCGACTGCGCAGTTGACAACTCATTCTCTAAAGAGACAAACATCAAGAAGCCACTTTACTTTTTGAAGTTCCTCGAGGCCCCTACAAATATATAATGTTTGGGCACGTCTTTTTTTCTCGAACGGCCTCATAAAAATCGCCTTCGATACATAGCGCAGTTAACTCTGTAAAGGTGGTTTACATGACGAGCCGCACAGTTACGGCGAATAGCAATCCTGAAAACACTAAACAACAACGTACGCTAACCAAGCGGTTGTGTATCCACACTAGATGTACGTTGGAATTACGGAATTGAAGCTGGGCGCTCGTAAAATAGTATCTGGTTAGTAGATATTACGAGACTAGATATCCGTGCTCAAAATGTGCGACAAAATGCATTGATGTTCCAGTTAATAGTTTATCTAAAGCTTGCGTCACAAACTGTGGTACAAAACCAAATGGAACGCCGCGGCATTTCCCCCCTTTTTTGTGTGTGTGTATGTGTGGAAGACTGGACTGATATGTATGGAAACTGGTACTATAGACTTGGGGACTTCTGCCGTTTAATATAACTTTATTGTTGCCCAGCTTCTCTAATTCCAACCAGTGCCCCGAACTGTATATTCAAATGTTCATTACTCAGTTTTATTATTTGACTAATTAGTAATAAAAAAGTTATTTTGTTTTTAAACTAATGCCCGTCTTTTTCAGTATTCGACCTAAAGAGGCAGAACAACAACATCTACCGTAGCGATATTCTTTTTTCCGGAAAGAAACAGACTGGCTAATGTTACGTCTGCCCTATGCTCAATATGTTCTTGTATAAAATATGCTTCAGACACGCTGCAGCTTACATTACACTTTTGGATTGGAACATACGACGCATTTCAAAATACGTTACATAATTTTGTTTCCTTGCCCAGTAGTTAATAAAAATATCTTGAAGGTGTGCAAAGAAAAACGGTCAGAGAGAGCGAAAGCAAGGAAAGGGAAGGCAAAGTGGTCAACCATACGACCGTCCACTTTGCTACCCTGCACTCTGGGTAAGGGAAAGGGGAAAAGAAACAGTAAACGAGGAAGAGAGTGATCACTGAGTGTACGCGGAAGGATGCACGGGGACACTATAAGCGGTCTCTCAAACCAGTGTACAGTCGACCCATTCTTCAACAGTATCGCGCTAGAGTCGACTAGCTGACCGGTGAGTGCCTTCCAATAGCGCGAAGCCACGAGGTCAGCAAGAGTAACGCATGCGCACAAAGTTCACTCGAAGCTCAAGTTTCGTCTGCTAGGCTCTTCTCACAGGCATGACCCCACCCATGTCGCGATTAACTCGGTGGAGGCTTCCCTGCTTATCGGAGACAGCAAGTGCGCGTGAACCCGGATGATCCGGACGCGTCTATTTTATAACGTATGCCGCTGTAGTCAACATGCTGAGTAAGATAAAGAACGAAGCGCGCAAAAAATTATGGGGTTTTACGTGCCAAAACCAGTTCTGATTATGAGGCACGCCGTAGTGGGGGACTCCGGAAATTTAGACCACCTTGGGTTCACCTAAATCTAAGTACACGGGTGTTTTCGCATTTCGCCCCCATCGAAATGCGGCCGCCGTGGCCGGGATTCGATCCCGCGGCCTCGTGCTCAGCAGCCCAACACCATAGACAAAGCGCGCAGAAAAAGGCGAAATAGTTGATAATACCCTCTTGCGCTACTATTTCTTGCCCCTGTGTTATAGTTTCATTGCAGCTCTGCCCGTTTTGTTAATTATATCCCTGTGCATGCTCACTACAGCAGTACCCGTACGCTGAAAAAAAGGAAAAGAAAAGAAAGAAAGGGGACGCAAGTCAGGTGCACACGCTCCTGCTACCTCCAATAAGCCGGGAAGCTTGCGCCCAATTAATCGTGCGAAGGGCTATGTCGTGCTGGTAGGAAGAGCCTAGCAGACGGAACTTGCACTTGGAGGGAACTTGGTGCGCATGCGCCACTCTTGCCCATCTCGTCGCTTCGCGCCATTAGAAGGCGCTGGCCGGTTGGCCAGTGGACGCTCGCGCGGTGCTGTTAAAGAATCAGTTGTCTGTACTTCAAGAACTGCACTAGTGCACGAATCGCTTTTATTGCGAGAGCAATCATAGGGAAACTCCAGGTGCATTTCTGTAGTCATCGTCGCGTCGCCGTGCGTCCTACGCTGTATGTGCGGGTGAAAGCGTGTGGGGGGAGCAGACGATCGCGGCTCAATGTCGCCCGAGCGAATGGGATGAAAGCGGGTAGGAAGCGCGACGTCTTCTGTCACGCGTGAGGCGTCCAACGTTGCGAGGCATCGGGAGGGGGGGGGGGGCATTCTACTCTTCACCGCTCGTAAGTCGCTTAATATATGCTGTCTCGAGGTAAAAAAAAATGCGTTCGTCCCATGACAACTCATTTCGGTTCTTCAGACATGGTGGAACGTCCCGTTAAGCACTTTTGGGTTGGAAAATACATTTTTCGCGCATGCGCATGAAATTTTTGCAACTTGTCAATTGGTAAAGGCACGTAAAACGACATACCTTGAACAAACTGGGCAGGAACAGAGCAGACACTAGTGATCCTGTTAAATTCTGTCTGATCAAATCATGAAGCCCGTAATTATACCATTGTTCAAAAAAGCCTCGGAAATATTGGCGGGTGGGTAAGTTTCAAGCCGTCCAATTTCGACCGTTACGTTCATAAACGTACAGTCGCCCACACTTCTGTCTGGAACGATGAATCGTTTAGCTGCGATGAAAAGAAATCAATATTTGTGCGTTGCTGGCCAGTTTGAGAGACAATGCTGGAGACCGGCTGCAGCCTCACGGGCGATTGGGTCACACAGCTGCCATAAACGTAGCACCTGCAGACTTATTACTCTCTTTAAGCGAAGCTTTATAGGCTCACAAGTTTCGGCGGTGGTGATGGTGGTGGCGTCACGCTTTAAAGTGGGCCGATCCTGGCGATAGTGCAGAAAGGGTCCAAGCTCAATGGCACATACCAGGGACAAGAAAGAAAGACAGAAAGAAAAAATTACTCCATCTCCCGCTAAAGGGAACCATGTGTGGATGAGAAGCCGCGGGGAGATGGTTAGCTTGAGCGGGAGATGGTTTCGCGGCAGCGGCCCGAGCGTTCATCGCGACGCTGCACACGAGAATGAGGTGCGCGTGCTCCGTCATTTTCATACCGCGGAACTACCGTGGCGCCCCCAGCGGAGTATGCAGCTGTCGCACCACCTGTCGTGCGCACCGCTCCGGATTCCTAGATGAGAGAAAGGGGGGAGCGTAGGAGAGGAGAGAGTCGGGGAGGGGACGCGCATGTGCTGTGGGGGTGTGGCACACGGGCGCCGCTCCGTACAGTAGAGGATTCCTAGAGGAGAGAAAGGGGGAGCGTAGGAGAGGAGAGAGAGGAGGAGGGGACGCGCATGCGGGAGTGGGACGCCGCGGGAGGGACGGACACAGCCCCCGCCATAAGCTGTTTCGCATCTAATAGAGACAAAAAATCACCAGCCATTCCCGTGTCGAGAAAAGGGGGGTAAGCGAAGCTTGTCGTGTGTGCACCTAACCTACTACTTTCCCTTCCCTTTCCTACTACTTTTCGTTCTCTTTCGTGTTACTTGTCCTCCCCTTTCCTTCTAGTTTTGTTTCGCTTTCGTGCAGCTTTTCCTTCCGTTGCCTTGTACGTTTCCTTCCCGCGATGTATACATTTATTAAACGTGTATGTTTTATTAACGTGACAGGTCGTGAACTTTGCGTTACCCTGACGAAGGTCATTTGCAGACTCCACAAGCTTCGCTTACCCCCATTTTCTCGGCGATGGAAGCACTGGTGATTTTGTTTTGTATTCTGCAACCACGCACTCGAGCGCTCTAGACAAGAGCGTGGACGGCTGTACGGGCGGAGAATCACTACAGGTGTGACGGTATATGGAGGGGAAATTGCAAGATAGGGAGCAGAGTCAATGTACAAATAGTGAATCATTTATTAAATGCACGGTAAAATCGTAAATCATGTACTTAGGAATTTTCATTTGACCTGACATTGCATCTGCAAATCTTTGAGAGCCTTTATCGGCTCTATTTTACTTGAGACTCTTCTTCATGTAGACCAACAAGAATTTGCACGGGTGTGCCAATGTTCTTTTCCGCTCTTAATATTCTTATATGCGGAACACGAAGTTGTATTCTGCGCTATCAGTGTTAAATAGAAAAAAAAACCAATGCAAGCTACAAAAAGCCTAAGCTTGCTCTGGCAACTTGTTGCATAGTCATTGCGGAGCGGAGGATGTTTTGCAGCTGGCAGTCTGTATATGGCACTTCGCTAGAAGTCGCCGAGCTCCCAAATGAATGGAGGGGGCGGCCCCTAGAAAATATCTTATTCTGCGGTTGATTTTTTTATGTAAAGGAGAGGTTTTGTTATGTAATAGGAAAGGTTGGTGCTTTTAGGTGACACCTGCTACTCCTCGTGGCTTGGCAAAGAAAAATGTTAGCACAATATTTCTCATACAATGTGTCACGAACATACAACAACTCTTAACCTTGCACTCGGCCGCGCAACGCTTGAAACAGCGAAGCTGGGCGATCGTAGCCCTGCATTTTCCGGAAGTGCACGCGAACTTTTCATCTTATTACTCATGATGATGATAACAATTTCTTTTAGCGCGTCTCGGACCTACGGCCGTCAATGCGCGTTGCATAGCGCAGCTTGCAACACCGACAGCGCGTTCCAATGCCGACACCGCGTTCCAGGAGACCCGCTCCGGGAATGCTTCTCTCTCTCTCTCTCGCTCTCATTGCGCGCAAGACCTCTTCACCTCGCAGAGAACGAGCGTACGAAAGCGCCAGCTGTGGACGAAGACGACGACGCTCGAACGCAATCATATGGTTCGCATAAATGCATGCTCTGCGCAAGCGTGGCTCTATAGCCTATAGTGGTTACGACGCTCACCTTGGGACCAGGGGTACGCGGCTTCGAATCCCGCCTCGGCAACAAAGTTTACTTTCTTTCTTGGTAGTTCCTTGATACACAGCACGAATTGCGGCTGGCTTTAAACAGCTTTGCAGTTAAAGTGCAGTGAGAACGAACACGACGTTCTGTACATGAGTCCACGAGTTATATTCTGCAATGATTCGGTTTCTGAAGAATTCACTTTGGTGATGGCGGCACATTTGGGCCGTCCGCGGGCGTAATGCGAACGAGAGGAAGGACCAAGGCCAATCGGTGTGCAGGTTTATTTCTGGATGTGAACATCACAAACCAAGAGAAATATAGGAAACTAGAAAGGATTCTTGCTCTGAACACCCTATCGCCCGTGCACACGGCACGTACAGGCTCTGCACGAGGCACACGGCGCCTTCGAATCACACCGAAGTATCGCGTGCCACTTCGCTTCGTAGCAGATATAGTGAACTAGAATCAGTATTCTAGTTCACTATAGTAGCAGACGATGGATACGGTTTTCGCATTATTGACATGTGCGTGAAGTCATCATAATATCCGTGCGCGCTCCGAGGTGACAGCGTCACCCAGGCGGCGACCAGTCGCTGCTCGCAAATCGAATTCTTCGTAAACCGAAGCGTTACAGAATACGCCCCCATGAGCCCAGAGAAGATAAGCATGCATACAGCTGCATATATAAACACAAGTACTTCCAATTGTTCGAGAACACATAGAAATTCACAGTTCTGCAAGCGAGTATGCTTTATTCTGTTGTTGTCCCAACTCTGTGACACTGACCAGTAAGACGATGCTGAATGACCGCGCACACCATACCTTTGGATGCGTCATTAGCAAGGCCGGCTTGAACAGCTGGATGACTGAGATGTCGCTTTCAGGACGAAAGTAGAGGCTGCAGTACTGGGCTCTGATTTGCTCGTTTCCCGACTCATCCCTCACCACAGTGTCGATGCACTCGTCGAAGGATCCCAGCTCCGACACCGAGCCAATGAACAGATTTCCAGGCATCTTGCCCGATGAATCGATCACTGCGTTAAACAAGCCGAGACCAGGGGCGGTATTCTGTAAGAGTCAACTTAGTGTACTGTCCATTTCGGTTGTCGCTGATTGGCTGCTGCTTGACGTGCAGGAAGAAGACTGGCTGGCACCTTCCTGCACGTCAAGCAGCAGCTAATCAGCGACAGCCGAAATGGACAGTTCACTAAGTAGACTCTTACAGAATACCGCCCCTGCAATGTTTGCATCGCCATAGTTCACGGCTTCATGGCGCATAGCAATTCAACAACATGCTGAGAGCATCTACGTAGTGAATTCAAGCTGCGATGAAAAACTGCTACGCCATAGCAAAAACGTTAAACAAACTACTCTGGGGCTGTTTCTGTAACGTAGTGCTATAAACGTATTAGTAGGTCGGCGTCATCGGCGGTTATTTTTCTAAAATTCAGCTTATTTTTTCTGGTTTTATTTGCACCTAAATATTAGTTTTTTTTCATGAATGCATTTTTCTAGATCAACCTTTACTGGGTTTTGTAAGTGGATACCTTTTCTTGTCGGGCTTACGTTTCATTTTTAGGTTATTGCCTGGTTTCCTAATTTTGTTGGAACTCAATGACGCTGCATCACTGCACATCCTGTTTTTCGACAATCTAGTTGCATAAGATAGACAGACTAGCAAAGTTTTAAAGGAGAAGTCTATAGCTAGGGCGCAACATCGTATACGGCGATGTGATTATGCAGGGCTTAAGAGAACACGGCTGCTATTTGAGCACGAATCGAATGAGAGCTTGTTTGCAACAGTATGCGGGTAGAGAGCTTCAATAAAAATAGAAAAATAAAATCACTAAGTAGATAAGAGCACGCGTTACCAATGAACTTTACAAGTTCATTCACCGTATAGTGGCCGCAGTGCGAACATTGCAAGGACCTGGGCCATGACCTGGGCCAAGGACCTGGGCCAGGGTACGCAAGGAAGGTGGTTGGTTCCTTGCGCACCCTGCCCCGCTACTCCTTTTCATCGCAGCGACAGGCAAAACGCATTCTTATAAAAGAAAAGGTCCCTTCAGTTACTGATAAAAAGACTGTAATGATTTGTCACAACGTTCACTAAGATCTTTGTAAAACCTGATGTAATAATGACGCAGGTAGAAACATTATCTACCAAGACAAAATAAAAAAAATAAAAGGAAATAGACAGAAAATTTCCGCAATTTCTTCGGCTCTGATCATATTTGCTGCGACAGCAGCATTCTTTCACAATGAAGTTAGTAGTTCCATTGTAATTGTACTTATTGTATTGTTCCATTGTAGTTGTCGTTGTTGTTGTTGCTGTTGTCGTTGCTGCCACCGCCACCGCCATCTTGTTCTTGCTTGCCTACTTTTTTTTCAAATAATCGCGCTCACCCAAAACGGAGAAATAAACAAGAAACCAGCGGACATTTGCACAACCGCTCTATCGGGCACTTGGCGGCTGTGAATTCTGTCAGCTACTACGTAACAAACTATGCGGCGTTATCGTTGTGACCCCGTTGTTTGCAGTGACGCCTCTACGCATTCGGCGCTTTTTTCCACCAACCTCATGGTTCTGGGCGCATCCTCCACTGTGAATATGTGCCGTGTTTGAGGCTGATCACGATCACTGTCGTGTGCACCATTAAGCCGCCGACGTTGCTTTCACGAGCATCACAAGGAAACATTGCACGCCAATATAGCGCTATATTACCGTCTTTGTGATATGTGCACCTCATTGTCTGTGCATGTGGTCCTCTTCTGCTTGTCCTGGGCCCCAAAATACATGCACACACGCCAACGTACTCAGAGTCTGTGTGCAGCACAAAACCTTGCGCTAATAAAGCCGTCGCTTTTGTGTGACAGCGCTGTGGTTAGCGCGCCTGACTCCCAATTGGACTTCGCTGCAATGACATGTGTTCGAATCAGTGGTTACGGCTGTAGGAAAAGTTTTTGTTTTCCTATTTTTGTTCGCACTAGGACGACGCTGAAGGTAGAAGGGGTGAAGCGGCCTGACTACCACTGAGGTCGTTGTGAGGGTAATGGAATAAACGGATGGACGCACAAGGCAGCCACACCCGATTTGGAACGCTCATATAACTGCTGTCACAGTATAAAAAAAGAAAACGACCGCATTGCTACATGGTTTATTCATTTCTTTAACACCATTAAATAACGGTGCTTCAAGGCCATGCTTGCCAGGAACATCTTCCTGCGGGTGACTGCTTTGCAGAGAAACGAACTAACGATGAAGGGGAACAAACGATTCCACAGCATACAATGATCGGGATGCTTTGCGGACGATCGTGTGTGTGTAAAGGGTGTTAGGGTGAAAGCCTTATATGCCCCATGAAGTAGAAAATCCGGTGAGCATCCCATGTTAACATCCGATCGCAAGAAAACCCACGTGGCCAAGTGATGACGTCACGTTCCCGGTGCTCTACCTACTGCGGCCCCCATTGCGAAATCCTACGGTAAACAGCCACGGCGTCGGACGGACGCCGTTGCCCCACACCCAAAAAAAATGATTTTACTCAATTCGAAAATTGAGTTGAACCTCGTTCAGGGCCGACCTGGCCCACTCACAAAATTAACTTGGCCCAGCCCCTATATTTGGGTTGCTCACCCCCACAACTGACTTAGCCAAATTTGAGCACATGACCAAGTGATCACGCATAGTCACGAGACCAAGAACCTTAAGTTGCAAGGTCCCAATCAAGTGAAGACATCGTATGACAATGTCATGTGACATTGACGTCGATCATACGTAGTCGACCCGCCCAGTATGATTTCGCATTCATTGCACGTAAGAAGATTTAACTGCCTCCATAACGTTTTTATACTAGAAAATTTTTAACAAAAAGCGAGAAATATATTTTTTAAAAGTACCTAGGCGATGAGGACACACTCTGGCGCTGATATCGTGAGTTTCAGAAGATTAACTGACAAAAATTTGTTTACTAACGTTTACTAGTTTTGGAAGCAGTTGCTTATATAACAAGTTTGGAGGCTGTCACAGTCTTTTGTATGCCCTTTTTAGCAGCTAATTTAAGATACTCCTCATGGAATTTCACATGCAAATGCCTCCACATTTGCCAGTTAAACTGCTGCCAAAGGCAAAAAAATATTTATAACCAGATATTTGGTAGTTTGTCTTCTTAGACTCATCTTTATAGGATGAGTTTATAGGATGAGTCTATATAGGACTCATGTTATTAGAGCCAAAGTATGGCCGCCTCCCTTGGCAACACCTGTGCAAAAGCGCCATGCTCGTCATACGCTGAAAACCATTATATGAAAAACTTGTATTGTCTAGAAAATTATGGCAGAACTCATCTCACGATAACGGCGGACGGTAACGCGATTAGCATTCAAGCAATGTAACCAAACACCTTATTTCTGAAGTCACGTTTATTTAACATCGGTAGTAGTCATTGACGACGGCGGCATGTCAGCAATGAGAGGCCAATCCCTAAATGTTGACGATGGTATAACGATGACAGCATGATGACGTGTTTGGATCAGTGCACTGCTTCCTACTCTTACTGTGTATATTTACGGACACAGTTTAACAAACAGGCTGAAGTAAGCGAAAATCTGCTGTCGAATTTTGATATTAATTACGTACTTCCGGAAGAAGCAGCCTATCGTCTTCTCACGCTCAGCTGCGGCCACCCGCAGCCGCCCCAATTAAACATTGACCTCCCTGCTTATCGGTGTCATAGCCGTCGGGTCTCGCTCATTTGGACTAATTTTGAACACTCAACTAGGCTGGACCCACGCGAAACTTAAGGGCAAACCACATGCACGCTTGCCAACGTGCGCTCACTGCTGACTGCTCCTGGTTAGACGCTATGGCAGACTTGGCTTCGTATTGAGCTATTGATAGCGCTTCTAAATTCGCAAGTTGGATGTGGCTACTATCCGTCGGTCCGGCAGGTGCAGGACAAAGCTGGCCCGCACCAAGTAGCACGGCCAGACTGGAGCGTATGAGTGCGAGCGCGCACTGAAGCACTGCAGTGCACAAAGCAAACGCGGCACATACGCACTACATTTGCATGTAGCGGTGGTCTGCTACGTAGCGTAGATACCACAGGTACCGCGGGGCGCATTGCGGCTCGCTGGAGCAGCACCTCCTGGCTGGAGACAACAGCGTTTGGCTCACGTTTGGCGCGTCGTAGGCGCCAAAATCTGAAGTATATAGTAGCTTCTACTAGAACATCCAAAATCGAATTTGAACAGCGCGCCGCGTTGACGTTCAAGTAGGCGGAGCGTTGTGCGAACGCCCTGATGCGCTATTGGGGGCGAGGACATACGGAGTCGCCATCTGTCGGAAACGCCTCGCTTGCGTAGCATGACGGATAACGCGGCGCGCTCCCTCATAAGTTTGGCTATCGGCTCTCAATAAAAAAAAAAAACACGTGGGAGTCATTTTGGCCATTTATATAAGGACTCTCCAAATGAGGGAAGTTTCTTACTGTCAAAATAATAATCTTGGGCAAACAGAAAGCGCAGAATAGTTTACAGATGCCATTTCTTTACCGAGTACGTACCGTGAACGCCCATAGCGTGGTCGTCGGGATGGAGTCACCCGAACAGATTCTGGCGTGAAAGGTTCGCCGTCGCTGAGAGCAGACTATGTCAAAAGTGTTCTTAGTGGTCTGTCTGTATAATAACCAAATGGAGCATAAGAGACTGAAGCCTCAATGCAGCAATCACACGGGTTCGCTGTCGCTGAGAGCAGCCTATGTCAAAAATGTTCTTAGTGTGCTGTCTGTATAATAACCAAATGGAGCATAAAAGAATGAAGCCTCAATGCAGCAATCACACGGGTTCGCAGCGACCGACTGCGCGTCTGCATGCATATCCGCGCACAATGTTTCGCTTTCGCTGCGAGCGCGTTTTCGCACCGTGCCGTGAGATTTAGGCCGCAACATATGAGCATTTGACAGTACACCAGCCACCATTGTTGCGTGGACGATATCGGAGCTTTTCAAAAATAATTTCGTTATAACTAGGGACTTCGACGCTATCCAGTGACTCGTGATGTGCCATCGCGACGGCTCATTTTTTCCCCAAAATTTTTGGACGTTTCAATATCGTTATTTCTCAAGTTGCGTCGCCCTGTATGTTTATTGGTCTTCTCACCGAGGAATTTCCCGCTTCTTCTTTTTGTTAATCCAGTACATTCGTTGTTCGGTGTTAACACAAACATGAGCATATGCCATGCCTTTATTGATGTGCTTTTTACCGTTCCCTTTCCATTCTGGTGAACTTACCAGTATCCAGCACCAACAAGTTCATAGACCAAATCTTCATGACATTAACTGGGCAGCACGCGCGGTCGAGCTTCTCAGTGCGCGCTTTCTGCTACTCACCGAACACCGCAACCCCAACGCTGTAGCAGAAATCGTCCTCGCAGAAGTGCTTGCTACACATTCGAGTTGTAGCCGATGGTTACTTGCCGGTTCTCGCAATCCGAGCTACACGCAGCCTCTTGGCCTGCGGGGACGTGTGAAGGCTGACACCGGGCTCCGTTGCGTACGCGTCCGGCAATGTAGTACCGAGCAATAAGCCTACCATGCCGGATGCCTTCAAAGGCAGCCTCTACTTATTATAGTGCTTTCAAGTGTTCTCAAGTAGACACCTGAAGCGGGGAAACATCCCCACTTAGTCAGAATCGTAACGCAGGTAGGGCTAAACATTCGTTTTCAGCACGCTTCGGCGCTTCCGAAGCAACACGACGCGGCCGCTGTGTCCACGTGATCCCTCATACCACGTCACGCCGACGGTGGCGCCAGCTTTTCCAATGAAGAAGCGCGCCCCCAATGACCTTCGCTGTGCAAGTAATTGAAGTAGGACCGCAGCTATCGTGTATGCCAAATCACAAATAGTGCCCATACGCGTTCCGCTTACATCGAACACCAGGGACTAGAAGAGCGGTAGCAGTAGATTGAGATGCATAGTAGCTATGCAGATAAATGTGAGTTTTCTTTCTTCAGCGTATCTGTAGTGTTCTGTGGTGTTGACCCTCCGCGCACATGACATCTCGCCCACGGCGTTTTCTTTCGGATGCGAGCGTTCTTGTGCATATACGGGGCTCGAATTTGCCGCATGTCGCGTGTTCACTGGCGCAAGACGTGCCATGTGCGTGGTCAGCCAACACCATCTACATAGCACAAGGGCTACGCACTCCTATCATGACGTCGTGCTACGTCGCCCGACTGCCATAGAATCTAATGGGGATGCTCCCCCGTAAGCAACAGTGATTTTGACGTCACCGCTTTCGTCACACTAGCCTTGGCAATAGAAATTTCGGGCCAGGTAGCATGACGTCATAGATCGGAGTGCGTAGGCCTGTGCTATCTAGGTGGTGTTGGGTCAGCCCTTACAAAAGCTAAAGCGACGCGCCACGCGAGTGAGGTTGCGCTAATGCCGCCAAGATGAGCGTGGAGCGAGTGAGTCGCATCCACCAAAAGAGAAAAACGGAGCGCTACCAAGTGCGGCGTCATCTGGGGTGACGACGAGCTACTGGCGCAACGCGTGAGACTTGGTGAAGAAAGCTAAATTGGAAATAAAGTAAAAACGCACAACGCTACTCATTTAAAGCATGACAAAATACAGGTAATCACACAGACTAAATTAAAGGAATCAGTGCAATTGAAACCAAGTGAAAGCCTATTATGTACGCATAGAATTGTGTATGGAATGAAACGCTTCGCATGTAATCGGTTCGTATGATGTTGAATTCATTTTTTTTTGTCTTTTTTGAGAGGGGGAGAAACATAGCACTAACAAATTGCCCTACGCCTTGCAGTCAGCATAGTCATATGACCAAGTCTTAGTACTGTATCAATGTACAAGTAAAGCTTGCGACTGGTACACATGTTAAACATTACGGATGCCCCGTTTATTTTTGCTTCTGGCGGCTTCATTCTTGCCGCATTAATTTGATCGATTAAAGGCCATTCATACACCAAGCCCAAGGTTAGCAACTGCAACGACAAAGAAGAGTTTAGAGTTTCCGTCATCATACGGATTTGCAAGATGTGATGACAATCACAAGATTTCATCGTTACAATCCTACAATATAACACCCAAATTATGGGACTACGATTCTCTATCAAGCCGCAGTGGTCAAACACATTGCAGCGTCAGCAGACACCTCGTGAACATAATCGCGAACTGAGACATTCATTTGTGCTGCTCCGTCATTTGGCTGTTAAGAGCGTTGCGAACGCACAGTTTACCAAGGCTGCAACAGCACTGCGCTGAAATCAGCGTCGCTGCCACTGACTTACTGCGCAGGGCCCAAGGTTCCAAGTTGGAGAGACCACGAAGCATCTTGAGCAGACCCAGGGAACACTCGGTCGAGACTTCGGCCTGGAGCAGCCGCTGTTTGATCCATGGAGGCACGTTTAGCGCGAGGTTTCCAGCGAGGTGGCGTAGTTTCGCAGCCAGGTTTTGAGGCGGGCTTTGCTGCGTCGATACCATGGGCACGGTGACGTTCGGGCTAGATCCCTCTACGAGCACGACGTCATCGTAGGTCGATGACACCCGCATAGGAATGAGCAAAGCGCAAAAGGCAAGGATGATGAGCCTGGGACACGTCTTCATTTCGAATTCTCTAAGAAGCAGGTGTCTCTGTTGCCTCTTGCTTTACAAGTACAAATACAGGGCGATGATAATAATAGCTGAGAGAAAGAGTGATAAAACTTCTGTTGGAGGATTTTCGTGTCCTCGCGCTTACGTTGATTTCACACCTCAAGGTGCCTCACGGACCTCGATATCACGCCGAAAACGTGCCTGCCACTGAGGACCCTGGCGGCGGAAACCTCGACGCTACGCTGCGGTCTGACGACGATCGGCGAACTTCCCCGTCGGTCATCGGCTGAGGCCGGTTTGCCTTCGATCGGCTACAGCTTGTCGTCTTTGTCGCTGCTGCTAACTGCTGAGCACTTCCTCACTCCCAATCTCGACTCCCCCAGGTTTGCCAAAGGCAATCGGACATGTCAGAAAAGATATCTGAGCTTTCGTCGCAAAATACCCACGCGAATTAGAAAGGGATGAACAACAGTATATATGAGAAAGTAAACAAATAGGTGGTATCGCCAGTTCTGCCTTAAACAAATCTCCAACAAATTATCCAAGATTTTGGTAATTAACACCCGAGGCACTGGGCGCAACAAAGAGCGCCAAAGTAGTGTTTCTCGAGAAAGACAAAGTATCTATCCCCGTAAGTAAACGTCTTAAATATAAAGCAGCCCATAAACCTAACGACGTTTCCACGTGCGGAATACAGCCTACGTGGGCAGCAAAAGATTTTGCAGCTGTCTTTTTGATCATAAATTAATAACTGAGCTCTCTAAGTTTTGGAAAATAACTGCGGGGAGCTTCCGAGAATTCTGAATTATTTAATGTGACTTCATTCTCTATATGAGTTGTCCTGTAGAATTTATTCCGGCCCTTTTCTAAATCGGTAGCTGTAGAGACATTGATGTAGAAAGCTCCTCGGCTGCTCCCTTTGTCTGTGTTCGACAGAAATTAAACAGATTAATGTAGAAGAAATAAATACATCTACAACAAAAATGAGAACACGGGACAGCACTACGTGCGCAAAAAGAAAACGCATGACCAGCACCATGCATAGCTGTGCACTTGTCCACATACCACGTACAGCGACTGCTCACCTTAACTCGACGCATGTAGAGAAGTCACGCCGCGCTGGCATTGGAACATTTGAAACATAGCAATACACAAAAAGTGTTATGATGTTTAGCATTATCTGCGTCATTCTAATAAGCGCCGTTGTTAAGCGATTGGGCCCCATCGCAATCGCGATTGAAATGGTGGTGTTGCAAGGAGTCACAGATGGCTTGGCGCATCATTTGCAGTTCTCAGTGCGTGTATATTGAAAAAAGGAGTAAATTGCGTGATCTATAAAGTTTTCCGAGAGAAGTTGCACAAGAAGGTGCGAATAATGGTTCTCTGAAATTGAATAGGTTCAAATTTCACTCGCATAGCTAGCCGTATAGATTTGTCAGAGAATTACTATACCAGGGCGATTTTCCTTCAGCCATGTCAAGATTTTACGTATTGACAACATGTAAAACAGATTTTTCCAGCTTCCGCGTAAGCACCATGCAAAGTAATGAATCATAAATCACTATGCTGAAAACTGAGCATTACAAGCATTTTCCGTTTCCGAAATTGTTTAGCCCAATAAACTACCCAAGAAATTTAACAACAGGAAAATAGTAAACAATGGAAAAAGATGCCATTCAGGAGTAGGAGCAAAATGTAGTTACGTGGTATGTCACGTAGTTATGTATAGTTGCGTTGGTTCACTGGTCAGGGACTGTGAACTTGTGCGCGCGTTCTCGAGCTCTTTTTCAGCCCTTTCACTTGAACTCTACATGTTTGTGAGTTTTAGTGCACTATCTTATTCATTACTGTGGCATGTTTTTCGACGCACACACTAGCATAAAGTGCAGCACTGCCTCCGAAATTAACAACCGTTCGACATAATTCAGCTTACAGAACACAACTGGGCTGCACTAGGCAGAAATTTCCCGCGTTGTCGGCTATAATTGGCGCAGCTTTCGACTCCTGACGGGTGTATTGCCTGTGCGCAATTTTATCGAGGCTCCATGTATTTTAAGTACATTACGCCGAAAGTTTGCAGGATCACTTTTTTCCCCCTTCTGGTCTTGAGACTAGAAACCAAGAACTCGTGAAGGAGGTACGTAGTCTGGCCGTGCTGTCGGTTACGCGTCCGTGTTGTTCCACGGCATGCTCTCAGGAGCGCCTCACGCGCGCTCTTTCCTTCTTCGAATGAGCCGACACTGACAGATTCAAGGTGAATTAATTATCGTTTCGCGAGTAGTATCCGCGCAGGAATTACACCTACAGGGGTGGACAGAGGAAAAACGCTCGTTGTAGGAACAAAACACACACAAACACAGACACACACAAAAAAAAAGCAACGAAAGAAAGAAAATCCGAAGCAGTAGACTTCTGCACGTGTGTGCTCAGTGGGGAGAGGGGGCCGGATAATGAAAGCTGGCTAGGAAGAGGAAGATGATGACGAAAAGAACGAACATATTATGGAGAAAAAAGAACTTGATCAGAGTACGCGGGGATCGGACAATACGAACAGGAAAAATGAAAGAAAACTTCAAGCGGACAGGCCGGCTGCTCGGCGCGGGAAAAAAAAGGCAAAACTAGAGATTTGTGCCCAGGTACTGGCAATATTTTTCCTGCTTCTCCCGCAATAAATCATCTCTCTCAGGCATGCAGATATGCTGGTGGGTGTCGTATTCGCACCGGCTTCACTTCAGTGTCAGGGGTACGAGGCGTGTGCACTTGCAGTAGAGTCGCTGAAAACACCATGGGAAAACGCGATTTCTTTTTTTTTTCTTGTCTTTCTCTCTATCTTTTTTTAAGGTGGCGCTTTCGTTGGGAACCCTCCCGTACTTTGTTGTCTGTGGTTGCTGCTTTCTTCTTCTGCTCCGAATAACTCACACATCGAAAATAAAGGAATTACATGTTCGACGGGAGGATTGAACCTCGCTCACCAAGCACAGCAGCCCATGCCCAAACTTAGAATAAAGGGCAACTGAAGCATTTTTCGAGAAATTTCAACAAATTATTGTAGTTTTTAATCCCCTTAATACGAAAATTATAGTTTAACAGGCCGAAAATCACCGCTAGAAACTTTAATTTAGGAAAAACAAGCCGCAGCGTCTGCGGGAGACGCCACGGGTCGGTTAACGGGCCGTGATGACGAAGGCGATCGAGACGTCATCTTAGGTATCGGCGAGGTGCGTGATTCAAATAGAGCGCTTACGTGACTCCTGTATAGACGTCATCGTTGCGCCCGGTCTTTCGCCGCTAAGCCCGGCGACCGAAGGGGGCGGAGCTTCAACGAAAAATTAAACGGCGATTAATTGTACCACTGCTACAGCGCATAATCGAGAAAGTAACTGCAGGAGTTGAATTATAATTGTGTCAGACTTTCTAATCCCCGTACATGTTAAAATTCTGAAACATCTTCCGCTAAGCCACCACCACACGCATAGTTTTCTCCTTCTAACGCCCACTAGCACATCGAAGTGATTGACGCATGAGTCACGCCGTTCGCCAGCGTTGGGGTTACCGCCTGTCGCGTTAGCGATCGGCGCGGTAAAAAGGTGAATGCCGGGTCTCCAACCATTCGGGGACAACACTAAAGTAAGATACGTTTTCAGAACACGCACTCTGGGCCCATATTTACGTTAATGTGCAAGAGATCTTCGTAAGAGCACGTTGTCAGCCAATCCTGATGGACATACGGTTTGCGAAAGCGGCCGGTCACTGGGATACATCACTTAGGCACGAAAAGCTTCGCGAATTCGGCCCTTGTTTCTTTGTCGTTCTACCGTTGCCCACGGTGTTTTCAATAGCGTGATTTGTTCACATCGGTGATTTTTACTGCTTAGGTGGCGCGCGCAAGGTAGCGAAAAAGCATCTGTCACGGATGCAGTGGGTGTACGTTCTTAAGTGCATGTGTGACCTAATAAATATATGGTTTATCTAAAGCGAGGTAAGACGAGAGATGGTTGTAATAATAGTTTCGCTCAGGCGGCGGCAGATTAGACAGTAAGAATGCGAGTTATAAGAACGTTTTAGCTCGCGTAGATTTAGGCATCTGAACTATCTGACAACCTTGGATATTTTGTAACTTCGTTCCAAATTCTCCCGAAAGACACATCATGCCACCTTCTCTTCCGCGTGCGAGATCACGACTTCTAGGATCTATAACGAGGACCTATACACTATGATGTGGGCTAAACGAAAAAAAAAACGAAAAAGAAAATTTTTGTGCTGATGTTTATGAATTTAGGGAAGGTTCAAAACCACATTTGGCGGAAAGTTATCCGAAGTCCTTTCTGCTAAGGCTACTTTGATGGCCGTAATATAGATTTGAGACGCTAAAGCAAATCGATTCATCAGCGGTTGATACGGCAGGTGTCTTTTTAAGAGGACTCCTGCCCGCCGAGGTAGCTTAGCGGCTATGGTGTTGCGCTGCTAAGCTTTATGTCGCGGGATCAAATCCCGGCCGCGGCGGCCGCATTTTAATGGGGCCGAAATGCAAAAATGCCAGTGTCCTATTCCATTGGGAGCAGGTTAAAGATTGGCTGGTGGTCAAACTGAATCCGGAGTCCCCCACTACGGCGTGCCTTATAATAAAATCGTGGTTTTGGCACGTAATAACCCAGAATTCCATTCAAGAGCACTCCTCGCTCCCAGAACTCCATGTTATAATCCACGTGGGGAATTTCTGCTTATAGGCTCGTTTTACTTGTGTTTTCTAGTCAATATTCAAGCCCTGTGGGCATGGGAAAGCGGCAACCATGCTGTCGCCGCCCCCCTAAACCGTTTTTGCTTCTACACGCAGTTCGTCGCGCTTCTTGGAGCATGGCTGTATCCGTCGACCTACGCATGTGCGGCTTCGCCACTGCTGGTCTTTCCTGACTCACCTACACCGCTGCCAGTCCTGCTATCTGACGCAAGTGAAGATATATGTTGCGAGCAAGTAATCCAGGGCGCCATCTTCATACCTTTGCACACGGATTCACAACCGCCAGGAGCGACATCTCCCTTCGAGCTTTACTTCTTCTTTCTGGGGTTTTACGTGCCAAAACCAGTTCTGATTATGAGGCACGCCGTAGGGGAGGGCTCCGGATTAATTTTGACCACCTGGGGTTCTTTAACGTGCACTACAACGCAAGCACACGGGCGTTTTTGGATTTCGCCTCCATCGAAATGCGGCTGCCGTGGCCGGGACTCGATCCCGCGATCTCGTGCTCAGCAGCGCAACGCCTTAGCTGACTAAGCCACCCCGGCGGGTCGAGCTCTACTTAAGCAGCTGCCTTCGTCGTGCGACTTTCAGTGGGCACGGGAAAGCGGCAACCATGCAGTTGCCGCCTAAACCATTTTTGCTTCTACATGCAGGTTTGTGAAGCTCTGTCTCTTTACTCTAAACGTACCAGTAATGCCCGTCTGCTGCTTTTCCCGTGCCCAAGTGTACTTTTTGCCTCACTGTGTGAATGTGTGTTTGTTGCAAGGCTACTCATTCTATGTGATGACGTTGAACTTAATCCGGGACCCGAAACTGACAAGTAGTACAAAGAACGTTTGGCAGCCATGTCTGCCCTTTCAGAAAAAACAGATTCACGACACACAGATGTAATGAGTGGTCTCGCCGAATTAAAAGAAAAGCAAGCTCAATTAACTAATCAAGTGTCCTATTTAACCACTAGATTAACGACAATTGAATCGCTTGTTGAATCACTTGAGCTTAACCAGTCGACAGCTGACACACATGCAATTGTAGCTCATGCCGTTAAAAATGAAAATGGCTCTCTCCTGACGAGTGTCGGTGATCTAGAAGATCGCCCCCGCCGTGATAACATTTTATGGTATTTCCGACAAACCGTCAGAAACATGGGCGCAGTCCGAAAGATTGGTATGTAAACTTTTATGTCGTCATCTTAAGTTTGAGGTCCCCGAGAATATGGTATGCAGAGCCGACTGGCTTGGCTCGTACACTTGATAAGATTCGCCTGATTATCATAAAGTTTCTTGTTCAAAACTAAAGGATAAAATTCTGGCACTAAAATCTAATCTGAAATCCACCGGGGTATCAGTGGGCGAAGATTTTTGCCGAGCAATGCGCCAGTCTAGGAAAAAGCCGCTAGGTTTTGCAAAGGCATCGGGCCAACCATACTCATTACGGCTAAACAAGCTGTTTTTGAACAAGGAGTGCTAAGTTTACTGTTCTACCACTGACAATGTATGCGAAGTCGACATTCAACGTGCAGCACGCTCTTCAGTTCGGTCGCGTCAAGCTACCGAAGGAAATAGATCGACTTAACTAGCACATGCACAATGGAATAACAGCATATCAGTTTATCATGTTCGAAGTCTACTAAATAAACGTGCTGCAATGTCCTCACTGATTCATTCATGTGCTGCTGACATCGTATGTCTCACCGAAACATGGCTCTTTTTTAAGATAAAGACTAGCGAAATTTTTGATTGTGAGAAACTGTATTTATGTTATCGCTGCGGTCGTGGTGCGCGAACCGGTGGAGGGGTCTTGTTTACAATTACTGAAACGCTCAATTCTAACTCCATTTCCATAGAAACACCACCAGAACTTGTTTGCGTGCGCGTTGTACTCGACAAGAGAGATGTCATTTTTTGCACATGCTATCGCCCTCCAACTGCTTCAACGTCATTTTGCGATGACCTTCATGACGCATTAAACAAATTAGTTGTCACATACCCTAACGCTCCCCCTTTTCTTTTTTTGGTGACTTCAACTTTCCTTTATATCATTTGGCATAACGACACGGCAAAGTCCTAGTCTTCTCAGAGTACGTAGTTTATAAACACTTGTTTGGACTTCCACTTCACCCACCTTGTACTGAAACCTACGCGCGTGTGTGCCTCTTCATCTAACATACTAGACCTGATTCTCACTACGAACCTTAATGTAGTTTCCCCAATTAATTACTTAAAAATCGGAAGACACTTTGTCGAGACTAAAGTGTGAAACGGCGGAAGCTTGACACCATTCCCTGTTAAAGTGTCTGTTAAAGTAGTTTGTGGCCGCCTGGAACTGTTGCAGCGCCGTTTGTGGATCAGGAGCAGACGCGCCTTCCATGGCGGTGCTATGCCAGCTATGCCAGCTAGGCGTCAGGGCATGAGTGGAGCAGACGACAAAACAGATAGGCAAGCAGGCGCCGTTGCTATAGCAACTGTAGCAACGACGAAGAAATGACAGACCCGCGTGGCGCCGAACCACCCCAACACCCACACTTGACGACAGTGACGTCACGCACGCGAGCCAATCAGGAGGCGCACACCTGCGTCTAGCGTCAGTGATGTCACGACACAGAGGAGACCAATCAGGAGGCCGGAAAGCTGTGACAGTTTCTACTAACGGCAGATGACCTTGACAATGAGCCATTAAAGGCTTCCGCCTTAAAAGGCTTAAATGATAACATTGCACTCACTTTTCATATGAACACACGGGCTCCTTTGAAGAAAACTACGAAGGTCATCCGCGATTACAGCAAGCCGACTTGGCATCCACTACCGCTTAAATGGAAAATTTCGCAGCTTCTTAGGGCGCTAATTGCAATGAGCGCTGTAAGCCTGCTGCTAGAAGCACTAGCTAGTTTAATTGCTGCTTGGAGGGCTTAAGATGGGTGTTTTTGTTCAACCTGGTCTCGCCAACTGAAACGGCTGCTCAAGAAGAGAAGAGACAGCTAGCGAATTTTGTCAATGATCGTCGCTTGAGCAGCGAAATACAATGGGAGTATTAAGTGCCAGTGGTGGGCGCCCGTCGCGGCTACGGTGCCGAGATTAGGCAGAGGCGCAGCTCATGACATGCCAATTATACCTGACACGTGGTGAGGCGAGTAGAGCCGGCTGGCACTGAGCAAGCGTAGAGGGTGCGTGACGACGCCATTAGCCCCCAAGAGTACACAAAACGACCTAACGAAGAGGGAATATGGGTGCTTCGACACGTACATCCCATGCAGTCGCCCTGACAGCAAAAGCTTAGATGTCCGTGACTGTCGCTGTCTCCTGATGTGCGCGTGCCGGGCGTGTAATAGGCGCAGAGAGCGTGAACGCAGTACGCATTATTCACCACGTGAAAGTGTCGTCTGACAGCTTTCATTGACGTATGACTCGCAGCTACTACGCTATCGGTTGTTCTAATAAGTGCGATTGAGGAAGGGGTCACACCAAAGGTCAATCACCTTGGCTTGCAGGTGCTGCCTGCTGATTAGGATTTTATTGAACCCATTGTGCTGGGCGCTGTGGCTTTGCGCGGGAGCATGCATGCTATGTATCTGTCACCCCCCCCCCCCTTTCTTGGAGCGCTGTTTTTATTTGTATGTAGTATTGAGGGAGAGCGAGAAAGACACCGTAAAAGGTGGTGGAGGACAGGGCGCTTGGACAAAGCGCAATATTGGAAGTGCCGGCGAACAAGACGATCCTAGTACAGGACTAGTACAGGATTCGTGATTGGTGCGTCGGCGGACCACTCATAGCCACTCGGTGGCGATTGGGTGGTAAATTCTTGGGGCGGGGCACCGAAGGGTAGAAAACGTGGCCCCGCTGCCCCGTCCAAGCGTTCTGGACAAACTACGGTGCTACGCACCATCGACTATGTCGATATAGGGTCGCCCTATGTGTACCAGTTCCGACTTGTATGTGTTTTGTATTTGTATTTGTGAATTCTTGTAAATAATTGTCAACAGAAAGTGTGTTTTTTTCTCGTCATCTCTGTGTCTACTTCAACCCAGCGAACCCGTCGCCGCTATCGTTAGCGGCAGTACATCCTCTACTTGCGTAGACCGTCTCTGGCGGTGCGTCTCGGACGCCCAAGTGGAGGAGTGGTACAACAACCTGAACTTTACTAGCGCTGTGTTGAAAAAACTTAGTGTATTTTCAAATATAAATTGTTGTCACTTATCGAACGTTTCGTGTCGCAGAGAACAGTCGTTTGCAAGCCACGGTCCCCTTGATTCAACCCCTTTTCGAAGCAACTTCTTAACAAAAAAGCGGTTGTTTTGTCGCGCAAAAGTTTCACGCAATGATGTTAGTCTGTCCGCTTACTACCGCACTGAAAGTGACTACAACGCAGCCGCCGCTAGTGCGAAACAGCATTTTTATTCGGTCACACTTCCGTCCCTCTTGCAAACCAATCCTCGTAAATTATGGACCATAGTTAACGGTATTCCAATTAAAATAATCCAATTACCATACCCCAATGATGCACATGTTGCTCCTGAAGAGTGCTGTAATGTATTTAATGATGTATTTGATTCCCATGTTAACGCGATGCCACATAGATTACCGCTTGTATCCAATCCAGATTTTTTGCCCATGGATTCAATTTCTGTTGACTGGGTTGCTGTTAGCTGCCTGATTAACAATTAAAAACGTCTTCCTCTAACGGACCAGACTGCCTGAATTCAAAAATGTTGAAGTGTACCAATGTATTTTCTGCTGTTATTTTGTCGCACATTTTCACTCAGTCATTGCAGCAGCGTGTTCTTCCATACGAATGGTGCGTGGGTAAGATGATTCCAGTTCACAAATCAGGTCACACACACTTACCCAGCATTTACAGGCTTATCTCACTAACAAGCATTTCATGCAAAATTCTCGAGCATATAATATTGTTACGCGAAGGACCAGTCAGTAAGACTACCAACTATTTACAGGTTGTATTTACAACAGCGGTTGCAGCGCTGACCGGTTAGACTCACAGCGCGAGCCCAGCTCCTTCTTCCTCTTCTTTTCTCGAGTGATGGCGCCCGCGCGCATCGTTCAAACAACCAAATACCACACGCGTGTAGCATAACCCCCCGGCGGCAGAAGCGACGTCCCGGAGCGTCTAAATGTCATCACTGGGTGGGTGATACTGCTTCAGTCGTGTAACGTGCACGATATCACTGGACAACTGGACAGGGAAGCAGTTGGGGCGTCAGGGGCGATCTCGTAGGTGACGGGAGTCACGGCACGAAGCACTCGGTAGGGGCCTGTGTAACGAGACAGCAGTTTTTCTGACAGGCCGACCTGACGCGACGGAGACCATAGAAGCACCAAAGAACCAGGCGGGAAGTGCACGTCTCGGTGTCGCTGGTCGTACAAACGCCTTTGACTCTCTTGGGAGTGCAGAAGGCGGTCATGGGCAATTTCCCTTGCGTGGGCAGCGCGGGCGACGGCATCAAGTGCATATTCACTGGTGGGCCCTGCGTGAACAGGGAGGGTTGTGTCGAGGGGCAGTGATGGTTCTCGGCCAAACAGAAGGAAAAATGGGGAATAACCGGCTATGTCGTGGCGCGAGGTATTATACGCAAAGGTGACAAACGGTAGAGCGAGGTCCCAGTCAGTGTGGTCGGAAGAGACATGCTTCGCGAGCATGTCTGTGAGAGTGCGATTAACACGCTCCGTGAGGCCATTTGTTTGCGGATGGTATGACGTGGATAGCTTGTGCCTCGTGGCACAGGACTGCAGGATTTCCGCGATAACTTTTGACAGGAATGTCCGGCCACGGTCTGTGAGAAGTTGTCGCGGAGCTCCATGTAATAAAGTCACGTTGTGTAGAAGAAAATCGGCAATATCTGTGGCGCAGCTTGTAGGGAGCGCTCGGGTGATGGCGTAGCGCGTGGCGTAATCTGTGGCCACAGCAACCCACCTGTTCCCAGAGGTAGAAAGAGGCAAAGGACCAAGTAAATCTAAACCAACCCGAAAGAATTTTTTCGCGGGAATGTCAATTGGTTGAAGGTACCCAGCAGGGAGCGTCGATGGTGTCTTGCGTCGCTGGCATTTCTCACACGCAGCTACATATCTTCGAACGGAGCGAGCAAGCCCTGGCCAAAAGAAGCGTCGGTGGATCCGGTCGTAGGTACGTGACACACCGAGGTGACCAGCAGTGGGGAGGTCGTGAAGTTCGTGGAGAGCACCCGAGCGAAGGCGTTTAGGGATCACAAGGAGCAATGCTGGGCCATCGGGGTGAACGTTGTGGTGGTAGAGTACGCCATCTTGAAGTGTGAATAAGCGAAGGGAGCTGTCGGCAAGTGACGATTCCAGGCGGTCAATGATGATACGCAAGGACGGGTCACGGCGCTGCTCGTCGGCGACATGGAGCAGTGGAAAAATAGAGAGAACGCAGGCGTCGCTGTCAGGTTCAGACGTAGAGGTCGGGTCCTGGACTGGGTAGCGAGAGAGACAATCTGCGTCCTGGTGTTGGCGTCCCGACTTGTACGTCACTGTGTAGGGATATTCTTGTACTCGGAGAGCCCAACGACAGAGCCTGCCAGTAGGATCCTTGAGCGACGAAAGCCAACACAGCGCATGATGGTCTGTGATTACTGAGAAGGGCTTGCCATATAAATATGGGCGGAACTTTGAAACAGCCCAGACGAGAGCAAGACATTCGCGCTCGGCAATCGAATAGTTGCGATCTGCAGTTGTCAGGAGCCGGCTAGCGTAGGCTATAACGCGGTCGTGTCCGTGTTGCCGTTGCGCTAAGACTGCGCCGATCCCATAACCACTGGCATCGGTTCGGACCTCTGTAGGTGCGGACGGGTCAAAGTGGGCTAAGATCGGTGGATTGGTAAGAATCGTGATAATGCGTGAAAATGCGGCAGCCTGAGGGGATCCCCACGTAAAAGGCACGTCTTTCTTCAGAAGTTCAGTGGGTGGCCGAGCGATGGCTGCGAAATCTTTCACAAACCGTCTGAAATAAGAGCAGAGCCCCACAAAACTCCGGACGTCTTTGACAGACTGAGGTACAGGAAAAGCTGTTACTATTCGAACCTTCTCCGGGTCGGGTTGTACTCCGGAAGCATCGACGAGATGGCCGAGCACTGTAATCTGTCGGCGCCCGAAGTGGCACTTCGATGAGTTTAATTGGAGCCCAGACTTGCGGAAGACGTCAAGGATAGCTGCGACGCGCTAAAGGTGCGTCTCAAACTTAGGAGAAAACACAAGGACGTCGTCGAGGTAACAAAGGCAAGTTGATTGTTTGAAACCTTGAAGCAGAGAGTCCATCATCCGTTCGAACGTGGCTGGGGCATTGCATAAACCAAACGGCAATACCTTAAATTGGTAGAGGCCATCTGGAGTGACGAAAGCGGTCTTTTCTTGGTCTCGCTCATCGACGGAAATCTGCCAATAACCAGATCGAAGGTCAATGGACGAAAAGTATTTGGCACCGTGAAGACAATCAAGAGCGCACCTCCACCCCGCACCTCCACCAGAATGTTACGCGAAGGACCAGTCAGTAAGACTACCAACTATTTACAGGTTGTATTTACAACAGCGGTTACAGCGCTGACCGGTTAGACTCACAGCGCGAGCCCAGCTCCTTCTTCCTCTTCTTTTCTCGAGTTATGGCGCCCACGCGCATCGTTCAAACAACCAAATACCACACGCGTGTAGCAATATACTCGCATTTGGCTGAGTTTTTAGAATCGAAATCCTTTTACAACCCATGTGAACACGTTTTCCGTAAGTTCTTTTAGTGTGAAACACAGCTTTTATAATTTACTAACCATCTTTTTGCAATTTCCGATTTAGGTACCGACATCAACTGCGTATTTCTTGATTTTGCCAAAGTTTTTGCTTCTGTGACCCATGATTTACTTCTGCTTAAGCTGACTGAACTTAACCTGGAATTAAAGGTACTCGAGTGGATAAAAAATTGCTTTGTAACCGGACGCAGTTTGTAAACGCTAATAACTGTAGTTCTCGGTTTTCTAATGTACCAGCAGGTGTTCCTCAAGGCTCAGTCCACTTCACTTTTTCATTGATATATTAACGAACTTCCGAACTGCGTGCTTTCTTCTTCCATAAAGCTGTTCGCGGTTGACTGCGTTCTTTACCGTAAAATTACTAATCCTTCCGATTCGCAAGAACTGCAGGACGACCTTAACCGCGTAACTCAGTGGTGTTCTAATTGGTGCATGCAACAAAATTCAAATAAAAACAAGGCCATGCGAATATCTCGTAACACTGCCATGCACACGTACTTTATGAATGGTGCACCTGTGACGTCAGTTACCTCTTACGAGTCTCTCGGCCTTCACATATCAAATAACCTTTCTTGGCATTCGCATATTGACTATGTTACTAATAACGCTAACCGCATGCTTGTTTACTTGCGCCGTAATTTTAGCTCTGCCCCTTCCTCCTTGAAGCTAACTTTATACAAAACTTTGGTTCGCTCCAAATTTGAGTATGCTTAAACCATTGGGGATCCCACTAAGTCTTCATTGGTTTCTCCTCTAGAGAGTATTCAAAACCGCGGGGCACGCTTTGTCTTATTCAATATTCTCGCTATGCAAGTGTCTCATCAATGAAGCGAACTCTTCACTTACCTGATCTTTCGTCATGCCGCAAATGTCCCCTCTCTCCCTTTTCCCCAAAGTTTTTCATTTGAACCCCCTTTTAAAAGCAACCCTTCTTGCCCCTCCGTCTTATACTTCGTCCCGCACTGACCACAGCGTTGAAGTCGGGGTGCTATTGTGCCGCACAAACAGGTGCAGTGACTCATCCATCCGTAGAACAAGCACGGACTGGAATCGCCTTTCCTCATCGGTCACACTCATCACCGACTCTACCAACTTCTAGACCGCTGTTCAGAATACCTTTTGTTAATATTTTTGTTTGAATTTTTACTGCATTATTTTTTTGCTTTTGACTCCACTCCTTTCTGTAACGCCTTCATGCCTTGAAAGTACGGGAAATAAATAAATAAATAAATATTAGCATCATTGCGGCTGTAAATGTTTGCTCAAGATTGTTGCATTTCTATCACAAACTTATAGCTTGATGTGTAACCGGCCTTCTATGTAAAAAACAATTACGCTCAAGGATGGTGTAGACTAGGGAGCCTTATCGATACGAAATGTTGAGTTTCTGCGTCCGCTCGTAGCATTACGTCCCAGTGGCCGAACTTGCAATGCTGTTCGTTCTTAAGTGCTCTTTGGCATTGGCGAGACGCCTTGGCTAATACGACGTCCATCATCATTATTGGCTGGAATCTGCTGTTATACGAAGAGTTCTAGCGTGTGGGCCCTGGTGTCAAGTTGGAACGAGGGCCAAGTTATTGTAGCGATGCCTTTTTCGATGCTATCACTTGTCGCGGTTTTCGCGCTTCGTTCGAGGTCTGAGCGAAGCTCCGGCCGCGTTTTCAATGGGATAAGCCGGTCGTGAACGGTGGACGATAGGAGTGGCATGGAATTGAGTGCAAGGAATTGCTACATAATCGCTGCCAGGGGCGCGTAAGTTTCGCCCACAGGTGTCCGTGTCATTGCCAATCTCCCATAAAGGAGAGGGGGGGGGGGTTGCCAGTATGGGATAAATGCCATAACTGGGAGCAAAGAAGAAACGATTTAATGGCAGAAGACAACATAGTGCGGGCTGTGCGTTGACCTGCAACGTCGGAGTCGTACTGCTTGGTGTTAGTGCAACGTGCTCGTTGCAATGTGAATAAGGGCAAAAAGAAGGGCACCGACCTCTGAAAGAATACAAGAGAAAGATGTTTCGGTTCCCCTGACGGGAGCCCTGTTCACAATGAGATCAAGGACGTGCGATACAATGTTTACATGGCTTTAAAATATGACGTAAGCAACGCGTGTAGAAGGGGGAGGGGGAGGGTTCGGTCATTCCGGTTGAGGGCGCTATCTGCCATTTGGATTAGGAGGGATTCCAAGTGTTGTCTTGAACTTAAATTTCTTTTCTTTTCTAATATCTTAGATGTTAAAAAGGGGAAAAAATTGAATTCAAGACACCACTTCTTCTTTCTGGGGTTTTACGTGCCCAAACCAGTTCTGATTGTGAGGCACGCAGTAGTGGAGGGCTTCGGATTAATTTTGACCACCTGGGTTTCTTTAACGTACACTACAACGCTAGCACACGGGTGTTTTTGCATATCGCCTCCTTCGAAATGCGGCCGCCGCGGCTGGGATTCGATCCCGCGATCTCGTGCTCAGCAGCGCAACGCCTTAGCTGACTGAGCCACCGCGGTGGGTAAGACACCACTTGGAATCCCTCCTAATCCAAATGACAGATAGTACCCTCAACCGGAATGACGAAACCCTCCCCCCCCCCCCGTATACGCGCGTTGCTTACGTCATATTGTAAAGCAATGTAAACATTGTATCGCACGTCCTTGATTTCGTTGTGATCAAGGTTCCCGTCAGGGGAGTCGAAACGTCTTTTTCTTGTATTCTTTCAGTGGTCGGTGTCCTTCATTTTACCCTTCTTCATGATGCCTCCCGACCAAACGGGCCACAGTCAAAACCTCGACTTTGTTGCAATGTATTCCACGATGCTTAGATAGTTATCACCGCCGAAAGGGTACTGAAACATTTTTCGAACACTGTAGGAAACCTTTTACGATCTGAAGAGAATGCTGCCGTGAACGTGCGAGCGAAATATTATTCCGGTGCATGCAGCAGGGAGTCCAAAATCTCCCATAATAGGTCGCTTGCTCTACTAGCGGCTTTCGAGGTCGCATCGTGAGCAGCGCGCAAATGACAGGAAACGGCAAGGCAGGGAGACACTGAAGGAGCGCTTGTCCCGTGTGACCTTCATATAGTCGTTGTCGTCCGTTTCCGCGCTACTTACAGTGAATTACAACCAACCGCCCGTTTCACCATCCTTCTACAATTCGAAGCCTCCTCTCCTTTTCGGCTATCCATGATGTCATAGCCAACACAACCACCCATAATCGCCAGCGATAGAGTGTACACTGCGTGCGTGTGCTCAACTCCGGCCATGGGCGTAAAGAAGAAAAGTAAAAGAACCACAGGCGAAGATTGCTGCTGGTGCCGCCCCAGCTGAGCGGGAGCGTTGTGCTCCGCGGGGATAGGATAAGTAAACATTGCACTCTTCATATATCCCTAATTAACGTAAAAAGTGAGCGGCGGGACAAAAGTAACGGCAAGTGACCAGCAAAGTGAACGTATACATGCGCCAGCGAATCGCCTCGTCTTTAGTCCCCCTCTCGTTTATAGCTCTATGAATCCATGTCCCCGCCTTTGGTTTTCTCGAATGCTTTCGTGCCATGAAACCACTCGCTAGCCCTGGGAAGCTTTTTGTGCGTCCGTTTGAGTGATATGTGTGTGTGCTATACGGTTGGAAAGAGTTACACGGATCAGAGTAAGTCTTTCCT
Source organism: Dermacentor silvarum (assembly GCF_013339745.2). Taxonomy (NCBI): domain Eukaryota; kingdom Metazoa; phylum Arthropoda; class Arachnida; order Ixodida; family Ixodidae; genus Dermacentor; species Dermacentor silvarum. The sequence continues at coordinate 443,249,871 of NC_051154.1, forward strand.
GGTACATCTTGGTAGGGGCGCCCCACGACACATAAATGAAGGGGTGGGGGGCGTAAGGAGGTAGTTTTGCATTATGTAATCCGAATTATTATGCTTATGCTCGCACAAAACACCATTTTGTAATGTGATTGTTTTTGTCCCCACGCTTAAATTCACTGTTCGTGCGTGTGTTGCATGGCCTCGGCGTGCTTATTATTGCTGGACAGCTCGGGCTCTCGTCTTCGTGCTGGTGGCATCTGCAAGAGATCCATGTTTTTAAAAGGCCGAGGCATAACTGGGCATGGCGAGCACATTACGTGTTCTTGCGCAAAACTTTATCAGAATTCTTGACTTGACACTATCTATAACACATTGTCTACACTTTTAACATTTTTTACGGAATATATGCTATAAAATGCGATGCACTTGTTCCAGTGTGTTTCTCGGGTTTCAAGAAAGGTGTTGCAGGTGCCCTTTAAAAGATGGCCGCCAATAGGCTAGAAAGTCACTACGCTGTCAATATACTGTCTATAAGTACTGTATCGTCTCATGCGTAAATATTCACGAAGAGCGGCACGTGTATCTTCTGAAATATACATTCCGTGGCGAGGGAAATACATCCTCACCCGTCTCCTGCAATGTATACTTAAGCTGCACAATAAAGATAGAGACGGTTCTTCCCTTGCAACCGGCTCGGCGTCAGAAGTAGTCAGTGTATTGATACATCGTGTCAGAAGTAGCCAGTGGATCGACGCCCGGCTGTAATCAACAATAAGGGCCACAGGACGAGCAACTCATGGAACTTCTGAAACCGCTGCAACCGCCGCGTACTACAAGCGAAATCAGCAAGAGTTGGCAGGCCTTTAAACAACGCTTTGAGCTATTCCTTGCTGCAACTGAACCTGATGGACAACAAGCACCGGACCGCAGCCTCGAAGACGGCGCTGCTACTGAGCATTGCAGGTGAAGAAGCCATTGAAATATTGAATACGTTCAGCTTCACAGAGTGCGAAAACAAGAGTGAATACGGCACCGTTGTAAAGAAGTTTAAAACGTTTGCACCGCGCAGCGCAGCGAGGCGCATGAGCGCCACGAGTTTTCAGCGAGGGTCCGTGCACCGGGTGAACCCTTCGAGCATTTTCTCAGGGGCCTTAAGAAACAAGCACAAGTATGCAAGTTAGGTGCAATTTTAGAATCAACGTTTACCGATCGGATTGTATACGGGACCAACGATGACAGAGTCCAAAAGAAGCTCCTGCGGGACAACATTTTGGCCTTATTAAGGGCCGAGCAAGTGCGCAATGTAGTGAAACGTCTGCACAACATCAAGAGGTCTGCTTACCGGAGCACGCGCGGGTAGATCATTTGCACAGGGCCGCACCAAATCAGCAAGACGAACATCCCAGGTGCTTCAGATATCGAAGATGCGGACGTACGCATGTGCTTTGGGGTTGCCATGCATTCGGACGAACATGTAAAAAATTTCAAAAACAAAATCATTTTGGTATTTGCTGCAACGCAGCCACGCAAGTTAGTGAGCTTCAAGGCTCTGAAGATAACTTTAACGTATTCGACCTGTCCCGTAAGAATCGTGCTAAACCAGCCGAACGGGAAAGTTCTGGTGCAAATCATGACTGTACCATGGAACCTAAAGTCTACACAGGAGCGCAATGAACTTGCTTCACTTTGGGATATACCACAAATTACGCCCATCCTCCGCGCTCAAACCCAGCCGCGCAGTGTTGCGCTCGGACGGGGGCCCAATAATCAAGCACGTGGAAGTCATCTGGGCACAACTTGCACTTATTGGCCACACGGCGCTGCTCGACTTTTTCGTAGTTCGCAAAGGAAGTCAGGCGATTCATGGCCTCCAGGCCAGCGACCATTTTGATTTACTATCGCGCATTCATAGCGTTTTGCATAACAGTTCGGAAGAAACTGTGAGGGAGTTCAGCCACCTTTTAACTGGCACCGGCGGAATTCCACGGGTGTACCACACTGTTCCGATCGTCCAAACAACGCGACGCGTACCAGTAGCCCTACTAAAGCCTCTCCGACTGGAACTGAAGTGCCTGGAAAACGCAGGCATCATCATGAAAGTCACCAAGCGCACAAATTGGGTGAATCCTTTGATCGTTGCTTAGAAAAAAAGGATGGTAAAATTCGCGTATGTGTCTATCCCCAGAAGATCAATGAAGTCATAAAAATGCCTCTCAGGGAAGTCATAGAAGCAGAACTGTCAGGATCAAGTGTATTGACGCGTCTGGACGCGAAATTGGGCTTTCACCAAATTCCTCGGGATTGCGAGACGTCATGGCTTTGCACATCTTATGCGCCCTTTGATGGCTGCTTCTTTCTTCGTCTACCACTCGGAGTATCATCTGCATCTGAAGTTTTTCAAAAAAATAAAAACAGCGAAAGAAATTTTTGCAACCATATCCAGAGTAAGGGCCAAATATGTTGACGACGTACTTGTATGGGGCTCGTGCAGAGAAGAGCACAAGAGGCGAGTAAGATCAGTCTTGCAAACACCAGAACGTGCCTGTTTAACCTTCAACCCAGATAAATGAGTTATCGGTGTCGAGAAATCGAGTGTATGGGTGAGGTAATTGACAAGGACGGCGTCAGACCTAATCCATCCTTCATAAAAGCGATGCTACAAAAAATGCCTCCCGCGGACAAGCTAGCATTTCAACGAATGCTGAGAAATTCTCGCGCTCTTTGGCTGAGAGAACGACGCTCCTAAGAGGCTTGATAAAGCGGGATAACATTTAGCAATGAACACGTAATCACGCTGAAGAATGAAAGCTGCCTTGGGACAGTTTAAGGACACATCCCGTGTTAGCTGTATTCGACCCCGAGAAACCAAAAGTGTCCTGCGATGCGTCGCGCAGCGGTATCGCAGCAGCGTTGATGCAATTTCACAGCGACGCGTCAGCACCGGTTGTGTACGCGTCTCGAGTACTCTCGGAAGCCGAATAACGGTTTTCGCAAATTAAAAAAGAGACAATAGGCTTAGTGTACGTCTCGGAAAGGTTCAATCACTTTGTGTACCGGCGCAAATTCACTGTGTAAACAGATAATCGTCCTTGGATCACCATCTAATAGAACGCTATTGGTGAAATGCCCCCAAGGCTACATATTTTTTTTCTGCAGCTGCGGCGCTAGGACATCAGAATACATTTTGTTGGATGAAAGCAGCTCCTGCTGGCCGACATGCTTTCTCCGGCGACAGCAACCTGCCGCACAGGCAATCACGATGAGAACGATGTCGAAGTACACGCAGTAAGTGTCGTGTCCTCTCTAATCAGTGCTAACCCAATGGAATTGGCTGGTTGCAGAAACAAGCCAGGACTAATGCATGAAAGAAGTGCTAAAGGCCTTGGAAACAGGCAGACCAATCGAAGGCCTATGGAAAGCGTTTAAAGGTGAATTGTCGCAACTTAAAGGAGTGCTCTTGAAAGGCTGCTAAGTCTTAATTCGAGCTAGCATGAAACGTGAAACGTTATACAGAGTGTTTCACTTAGCATAGGCCAAACTTTATAAATATGCAAATGCTACGTAGCTGGACAGATCCAAGGTAATGTTGTTTGCCGTCGCTTGGAGATACTCAGATTTTTTTTGTATTCCGCGTAATAAGATAATTAGTCTTAATTGAATATTGAACTTCTCAAATATATTTGAGTTGAATCAAATTTACTTGCAGAAAATTCAAACAAAGACAATGCTGCAGGTCACCAGGAAAAAAGATGTTTACGAAAGCTTGAGAAGACCTGGCCACCACAACACTGAGCAGCACACTGGTGAAGAGTGCAATGCAATACAACAGGAAATGCAATGCAACAACAACCTTTAATCTTTCAGGTTCCAGCAATTAGATATGAACTTAAAGATAGAGCGAAGAGAACAAAGAAAAACAAGTTTAAATCTGACAAATCGTAACGGGGCCATGAAGCAGTACAATATTATTGAATACCAAAACAGGTTGGATGAAATTAGATGAAAACTGTCAATGAGACAATTGTAGAGCAACATAAAAAACTGACGATACAGCGTTTTGTTGCTCAATACGTGCTACATAAATGCGTTTTTGTGAGCGTGGAAGATGCCCACGAATACACGCAAAGTGCCTCGAGCGGCCAGAAGCGCAGGAATTTTTCGTGTATTCGCGGGCTTCTTTCACGCTCGGAAAAGCACACTTACATAGCACGTACTGAGCAACAGAAAGCTGTATCGGGAGTTTTTCATGTTGCTCTACAATTGTCTCATTGACAATTTTCCTCTAATTATAATATTTGAGAAGTTGATTATTAAATACGACTAAGTATGCGGAATGAAAAAAAAATAATCTGAGTATCTACAAGCGACCGCAAACAACATTAGTTTGGTTCTGTCCAGCTAAGTAGCCATTTGAAAATTTTTAAAGTTTGGCCCATGTTAAGTGAAATACCCTGTAGAGAATCCATCAAGGAACCGTGGGTATCAACAAGTGCAAAGCGAGAGCGAGAGGCCTTGTCTTCTGGCCCGGGATGGAAGTAGACATAACAGCTTTTGTGCAAAAGTGTGCAGTATGCAAATAAATACGCCTCATACAATCAACCTCAGGAGCCTCTAAAAATTGGAGGATGCTTAAGCTTCGCCTTTAAGAGTGGAACGCGATACCGTTATCGCGCCCCGTTCAAGCCCCGCTATCGGGCCCCGTTGTAAGCTGGCTTTCCCACTGCAACAGAGAACATTGGAAAGTCAGCTTACCAAGACCAAGCTTACACCGATCCCCTTAAAGTCGGCTTCACTTCTAAAGAGAAAAGCATTCCTGGGAAGACGTTTTACCAGGGAGAATATAAGTCATGTTTTAATAAAATGTGAAGGCCCTAGCACCTTTTTTATTATTTTAATAATTGTTTGCTATTGCCCCGACGTGCGCGCGTGTCCAAATCACATTGGGCAATCGAAGTCCCTGGAGGAAGAAGGAAATAAACTTCATTGAAGACAAGGGGATGGGGAGGGGGGAGCCGAGCTCGGGCAGAGGGGGCTAGTCCCTATTTGACCTGCCGAGTATGCGAGCGTCATCTGGATATCCGTTTCGCAAGTAAACTACCCGAGCGCGCAGCTGTAGGTCTGGTAGAAATGCTGGAAAAGGGGTTTGTGTTTGAGTTTCCTCGTAACAGAATTATGTTTTCTCGTACATTCAAATTACAATCCAACGCCACCATGTCTGTAGGTTGTGGTAAAGTCATACTTCACTGTTTTTCTGACGGATATCACAGTGATAAATTCAATTTTTGTTCACCAAAACCTTGCGCCTTGTGGAGGGCCTGCGCTTTTGGGGTGGTTCGGGAAGATTTCTCTGCCACGTACGCCGACATCACACGACAACGCCGAAAATTTTCTGCGACACGTGGCCTTTAACGCTATCGCGTTAAAATACGACCAGTGCCCGACCAGCCATGGTACCGCGTAGGATTTGCCATCTTTCAGCATCGTCGTAGGTCGTTCTTGCGCGTCTACGACGCATTGTCCAACTTCCCCGATGTGGAACAACTGGCTTATACGTCATCAAAACGCGGTAATCGGAGCGGCAAGTGCTATCTTTGCTATGTGTGGCATTCCGGTCCAGGGGTGCTATAGGCTCCGTACAGTCGAGTTTGCGGCTGCTCTGGCGCTATCTGCCGCAGCAACACGACAGTATTGGGATGGTGGCTCGGCCGGCTAGATGCGTATTCTTTCCCGCGCGCTACACTTCGTCTCGGCCACGGTTGAAGCCGTTTTGCTTTGTTCACCAGCCTCCCTTATTTTTTTTGTATACGTCTTGCGACGTTGCAATGGCATGCTCTTCGTCGGCAAGCTTCGAAATTGGCGGAGGTGAAAAAAAAGGCAAGTGAAACCGGAGATAGTGTTGCGTAAAAGGACTGTCCCAACCACGAAGGCCAGTCTGGGATAAAGTTGTACCAGTTGTTTGGCAAGTCTTGCAAAATCGAACGGCGAAAGAAATGGATCGCAGCTGTGAGGAGAGTAAAGTAAGTGAGCTTCTTTCATATTTCTGAGAAGGGTTTTTGTAAATCGTGCTACACATGCGCGTTTCACAGCCCGTTGTACGACGCCAGTGGCCATGCCCAGCTGCTGAACATTTAAAAGAAATTTGTCGCGACAGTGCTGATTTGACGACTGCTTGCCGTCGCCTTAGCATTCGGTATGATTAGCATTGCACTTGCATGTGCGATGAGCGATATTTTATGCCAAGGAAGCCTATTTTGTGCTGGCGAGCGCTAATTCATAGACAATCTTCGTTTCGGCCGACGGCTCTCGAGAGGCGCGGTTTCGCATGGTGCAATTTTTCTTCTGATTTACATTTGGGATATACCATTGCAAAAGACCTCTAAAAGCGCGTGTGGAAGCAAAGGAACCCATACTATAGGCTTCCCCCTGCAGTTTCTATGAAGGCCTATGTATCTGTATGGGTATGCATAAACCTGGTCATATGGATGTTCTCTCTGATGAATTTTTAAACGGTTCATTATCACTTATAAAGCTGCCAATCATTTAATTTACACTACTGTAACGATTAAATATCTTCGCCAATTACGCATTTCTTGAGCAGATACAAGGCATTACACTTTTCGCGTGACGGACAGATTGTGCTGGGCTACTCGCCAAAGAATACCGGATAAATAAGGACTCATTTGTCTCACTTGCCGCGCAAGGCGATTCGTAGTCGCGCGGATTACGTAGGCAAGTAAGTCCCAGTTCCGTGTTCAGCAGTGAGCCATATGACAGACCACTTACAACTGATTTATAACCGAAAAACTTTTCATTTTGCGGCGTGCCAGACGACGACGAAGTACACAACGTTAGAGCACCGCGGTGTCACCCAGTCAATGTCAATCAAGATCGCGCCCGATCTGGATCACATTTCTCAATTTCGATCAAGCATGGTCACTGCCACACGGTCCAACAATCCGAATCGAGTTAGTTTAGCTCACTCGACATGACTGCGCTGATGACAGCCTACGAGTGAGCGTGTAGCTGCACGCGGTCCAAATCGTGCTGTATGAAAATCTAAAGTAACAGTATGACAGGGGCATCAAATGTAAGGCCGCGGCGTACAACCCGCCAAAGCGAAATGAGGCATGCATTGCAAACAGTGAGGCGTCGATTAAAACTCGGTCAACAACAACGTTTTCTGGGTGCCAGTTTGGTGACTTCACTTTTTAGTGTAACAGTAAGCTTTACTCACGTGAAGGATAATTTCGTATAGTTGCTTTCCCTACTGCGAACGGCACTTCGTGTGAACGTCCACGCTGTCCACTTTGTTCACAGAGGTAACATGCGAAGCAGCTTAGAGCTTGTCTCCGCTGGTTAACGCTCCACCATGAAAGTACTTGTCTATTCCTTTAATAGACCTGAACCCCGCAAAAACTATTTGTGACGCCAAAGAGGACCACGCTTGCACTTCCCTTACAAAAATGGTTTTGACCTTTTAGTCACTAACGAGTCACCCACCAGTCACCCCTGTCACCTACCTGTAGACTCGACCTTCCTGTAGACCTAGTCTGCAGAAAGTCTGCAGACTCCAAGTAGACTTCTCTGTACAATATGCGTGCCCAGTGTTTTTGTGTAGATATACATAAATATATATATATGTACATATATATTCTGAACCATGACACATTCTACAATTAGTTAAATAGGTTTCACCTTTCAGTCACCAACCAGTCACCAACCAGTCACCTCCATGTAGACCTAGTCTGCAGATAGTCTGCAGATTTTCTGCAGTCTGTCTGCAGACTTGTCTAATGTACGTGTGTGTGTATATATATATATATATATATATATATATATACACATTCTGAACCATGACACATTTGATCATTACGGTTAGTTTTGCCATTTGGAAAACTTTTCCGCCGATTGCTACAAAGTCTGACAATGGCAGTAACTTAAAGCAATTAATACTAATTGAAATAATGTAGTGGCAACATCACCTGCATGCAATGCAGCAGTTTTATCATGGGTCCATTCACAGTCAGGACGTAAGTACATATATACATGGTTCCACACTTAGTCCCATGTCGGATGCTAGTTAAACACCATGCTTGCATCTACCAAAACTTGTTCGATCAGTAGAACTCCAAAGTTAATCTAGCGTTGAACCAGATTCTTGCAAAAACTGGAGGGCCCATTCCCTAGCATGTCCAATTTAGGGAAGATTTTAATAGCTCCTTGAACTAAGCTTACCCTTAGTGTTCCCATAAAATAAGGAATTATGATCTGCAGAAGCCATGCAGCTTTATACTCCAGCAAGCTTACGTAAAAGCTTACCAGAACAGTATACAGGCCACACAGGCCTGCGATAACAAAAAAGATACTCACGACATAGGCTATTAATAAGGTAGTGAAATATACATCAATCAACCTTTATTTGACATTCATTTATTTACAAAACAAAACCTTGCACAAGAACAAAAAGCTGCTAGTTTGCAGCTTGACTAGATTTTTATCCTTCACAGCAATGAAGACAGAAATAGAGGCAAACATCACATTTAGTTGGCGGCCACTTCAGGCAATGTGTTACCAGGAAAACATACCTGAAGTAGGTATATGCAATATGCACCTGTAGTTATTCTGTTCAGGTAATGATTTCAAACTGAGCACACTAATTTTCCAACAAGCATAGGATACAGCAGAAACACTGAAATCAAATTTATGTGCAGAGGCAAGTCAACTAAGTACATTATGAGTACAGACATGTCACACAATGTCAAATCTAACAATTGTTAGACAACCACAAGCGTATGCACACACATATTAATTGATGTATTGCTGCTATGGCAAAATACTAGAAAATAATTTTAGCGGCACAAACAGCAGTTTTTTATATATAATTCACAGTGATGGAATAATTTACTTGGTTTGAACTAGACAGACAACGCTCTGAAAGAAAACATTCAAGTCAATCGTATGAGAGCACTTGACCAGTGCTTTTGCGAGCATTTCAAGCCAATGAAATGAGCATTATATAAAGAAAACACATGAAAACAAAAATAATTTACTCATAAACATGTGTATAGGCACGATTGTATGACAGGAAAGCAAACACATGGACCTGTTATTGACCCTTTTCGCGGCGCTCCCGTGGGCGCTGCCATGTTTGATCACGTGGTGACGCGTCCATTGTTTGCCTCGGCCGCCTCCGCGTTTACAATGCAAGCGCGTGACGCCGGTGCGGCGCAGCAAACCGCTGTTTCGATGCGTATCGTAGACGGTGACTGCGTGCACGACACGAAGCTTTGGCCACAGCTTTAGAGGACATGCAAGTGCTTTCAGAGCTCATTACGCCTTGTCCAAACGGCGTGAGCAGCGTATACGGTGCTTGTACTAAAAGCGGGGCTAGAAATGTATTGCAAGCTGTCCAAACTTCCCGCTTATGAATTAAATCGGGATCAGTGTGCTCTGCGTTCTTTATTTGGTAAACATTTTGAACCAGCAACTTGTCATATTTCTGACTCAGTATAGTTCCTTGGTGCGGCCACGATCTGATTGTTTATTTTCAGCGCAATGACTCGCGGGTATGCTCTGCTGCGATAAATTTGTTCTTGCTGTGCACAAAGCTTGGAATTTAAATGTTCGGTACTTTGCGGTAGCTCGTAGCAAAGACATATTATCGCTAGTCCCTCGCTTGCTCTGTGGAGCGTCACGAAACATTCAGCTTCCAACATTCATGTCTTGTCGGTGTAGTCGCCGTCACTCATGCTTCGGCACATTGATTCAAGTGTGCGCCTATTCACTCACACGTTGGCAATAGGGTGGGCATAAGTTTTCGTGCGACTAAAGGGTGGATGTGTGTAGATAGCGTACGGTAAACTTACTATGCCAGTAAGTGGCACTACTTCATTTTGTAACGAGCGGTACTCACTCCCAAGTGCCGACGTTCTGGAGTTGAAGTCCTTTCTTTGGAGGTTAGCTATATAGCGCAGGTAGATGAACTATATTTTTTTATCCTTGAGGAAAGCCGTGCATCGCGAAGGGCGGCAACACAGGCAGTCCTTATGTAGCAGCGGCGACACAGGTTGATTCCATTCATTAATATATGAATCACTATTTTTGCAGCGAACTACCGCACACGTCTTCCCTTTATCGTTACACATTTTGCAGTATGAATTGGGCACAGTGCATTAGCGCACACCCAGTTGCATTTTCGACAGCTGATCGCACAGTAGCAGTGTAGAAGCAGTAATGGTTTCGTTTTCGTGTGCATTCGCTGAGGCAACGTATGGCGCGCGGCTGAAAGTGCCATCTCGTTCCTGTAGAGCAAACTGCTCCGCGAAAAGGGTCAATACTGAATTGCAGGCCTATAAATAAAAAGGCTATACAAATAGAGTACAGTCTATATATGAAACACAAAAGAAACAAGAGAACACCTACCACAGACAAAACAGAACAAGCAACTCTGAGGGGCATGTGCAAGGAGCAATAACAGAAAAGCATATATGAACAGCATGACCAATGGTACTTTTTGTGCTGCAACAGCATGAGAGGGGCACTAAAGTAATGCTAATCCTTTTAAGTTGCTTATCGTTCCAATCATTCTTAAAATTTGGTAAGCTTCAAAGTATTCTCCCTGAGAGGCGATGTATACTTGTACCATCGCTTTTTGATTATTCAAAACTGTTCTGAAATTCTATTTAAGATTACGGAAGGATGTTGCTTTGCCAAATGACGCTAGCAAGGGTGCAGTATGCGCTTCAAGTAAGGTATTGTATTTTCTCCCCTAGTGGACCTCAGTATAAAAATATTCATTACCTCTGGCTCTCTCTCCTCATGCAAGGACATCCTCATGTCGCTTCAAAAATGTACTTGCTGGCAACACAGCACACAAATGTCTTTGATGATGACTGCAATAACATACATTTTTGTGGATTTTCACAAACCAACTCCACTCCATCTGATGTTGTGCAAACTTCATGTATGATGGCTCCACTCAAGTTATCGGCAACAAATGCTCTTACTACCTGAAGTTTGCACAAATGAAAAACAACATGTCGAACACATGCACATGATTGATGTCCCTCTATACAAGTTGCCAAAATACTCTCAATCTGGCCAAATACACCATTGATGCACACAAACGAGTTAAGGCGGCGCGACTTATCAAGGCCCTTCGTGCAGTAGAGGAAACCATCAATTAACACTTTTTTGTACGAGATGCCACGGTTACAAGCCTCTCCCTTTCCAAAAAAAAACAACACCACAAGTGCTCTCGGAGTGCTTTCGTAGATTGTACCCCCTTAAAAAGTACTTCATTAGCAGGTGCTTTGACTGGGCATCCTCAAAATGGGAACATTTGCCCCATATGATGGGAAGGTTTGATAGAAAAAAAAATTTCTCAACCACTTGCCAGCCAGCATAGCGTGTGCCATTTACAAGTTGAACAAGCTGCCCATTCATGCCCTCAAATGCATATGCTGAATAGTTCCATAATGGGCCCCAGACTTCCACTGATGCGACAAGGTGTAATAAAAGGTGGGCATTATACGACATATGTGCTATTCCATAAAGATCTTGGTACTCTCTCACAAATTCGTACATTGTCCTGCCAGCTTCTTTCAGTTTTTCTGCAGCGACTGTGTCAGCAAGGAGAAAGTGCATCACCCTGACAAACTTCAACCAATTCTTGTAATATACTCTCGGCAGAATTTTATGCAATACTACTGGAGAATAAAACAGCAACCAGTTGCGCCACTCTGATGCTTTCCAGTACTTCCGGACTTTAAGCGAGCGCGGCAGCCTAGAAATCTCCCAGATAGGTTTCAAAAGACGCAGCCGCTGGTCAACTTCATCAATTTTGCCTCCAAGACTGTATGGAAACAACATGGAGGTGTCAAACCACATGCATGCTATGTTCCTAACAAAGCCAGCGCACACAGCATGCATGTAGTCGACAACAAAACCTGCCGGAAATGAAAAAAATTCCAAATGGTACAGCACACTTGAACCTTTGACACCACATTTGGGTTGCAGTGTTGCCTCTGCTTTAGCAGCATTTTGCAAAAATGTCTCATGTGTTCTGGGCGCTGGTCGAGGAGAGACAACAGGGTACACGCGGACATGACCGCTGCCTTTCCTAACAACTTGCCCCTCATGCATGCACCATGCACAGCCATAAGAACCATTAAATTGGCTCATGTTCATAACCATGGCTCTGGCCACTGTGTCGACGCAACAGGGCCCTGGAAAAATTCGCATCTTTATAACATTTCCTTTCAGGTCTGTGAACTGGAAACCACTGCTGGAAAGAATGTTCATTTGTTCAACAAATGGCTTGAGAAAGGAATTCATTTTAGGTTTTGTGGGACCGAACCACAATCCAGCTAGAAGCATGTGTTTCATTCTCACTTTCTGGGGCAATTCATTTATTTGAAGAAGCAGCGGCCAGATGCTGTACCCAGATGACTCGTAAAGAGGAACACCGTCTGTATTCCATGTTACTGACAAGTCATGAGTAGACGCTGGCAGGTTGTGATAACCCTGGCTTGTCGTCAGCTCGCCTACATCATATGACAACCGTCTCTGCAACAAGTTAAAATTTAGTTCAGTGAGCGAAAGCTTGTCTTTGACTTGTTTGGCAATATCAAATGTAAGAAAGTAGTTTTCATTTTTTTAGTGTATCGGCAACAAAATCGGCACCACAGGTGGAACACTGGAGTTCCTGTGCCTGGCTCTCTCCCAGATAAAGTGAGCAAGATGGGCAATAGAAGTGCAATGTGGCATTCTCCCTAGCATTTGTAAACTGCTTAAAAAAGATGTACTTGGACGTTGGTATGGCGGCTTCCTTAGGCACGTGGGCTTCAATGAGCTTTAAAAGGCTCTCAGTTGCCTCCTTTGTGGTGTTATGCCGCAGGCAATGTCCAAGAATAAGCATCATGCTCTCACCAATGGTCACACGTGATCCAGGGTAGAGTTGCTCATCCTGCGAAATAAGAAAAACAGTTTTGAATATTGAAAACAGTCATACATCACATCACCAGTATACAGGATTACAATACATAAAAATTGTTAAGTTGAACGGTTTATGTGCACAGTAAAAAGCTACAAATTCAGCCTTTTGAAGAGAGATCTGAAGCACACAGATGCAAGCTATGACAAAACAAGAATTCTAATTTATCTGTTCCTTCCCCTTCTCAAATGATTCGCTTGCACTCTTTTGCTCTGTGGTTATTGAGACACAGGTTGTGTTAATCGGTCAGCTTGCTAAGCGCAATGGCAGTAAATTCACACTCAGTAAGCACAGCACCCTTCACTGAGCAGGTCGCAACGTGCTGCATTTGTGTAGATTCAGAAAAGGCATGCAAATCATGTTTGTTTTTTCACAAGTCGCCATGATGAATTGCACCGTGTGAAGAAGTCCAAATATGTCGAAGCAATTCTACTCTACCTTAGTAGCAACAATGCGCAGTACAGTTTAGACACCTTTGGCGACATGACAGAGGGATCCATCTACAGGAGTGTCGCGTTGTGAGCAGGTATTGTAGCCCATTTAATTTTCTCTGAACGAGTGCGGGGGATGACAAGGGCTAAGACAAGAAAGGATGGGTGGTCACCTGCTTGAACAGTACAATTTTCAGCAATGACAATGTTTCATTTAATACCTGAGGATATGACAAGACATGCTCTCTTCTTTAGTTTAATACCTTGAAAAAGACAGCGGATGGACACGTCTGTCTATTTCCAAAAATACACTAATGCACCTAACTGCAACAATGCTAGCCAACCACGAGTGGGTGCTTGTTATTGTAGTTGAGAAATACCAAAACTACCACGTACTTTCTTTTATGGTGAATTGTAATGAACAAAATTAGCAAGGAATGAACCTTTCATTAACAGATTAGGTTCCACTTGGAATTTTTTGGGGAGAAAGCACCTGCCCCACTCCAGTGCCCATGAGTAAGACTACTGAAAAGACTGACCAGTTCTGATGTCTGGTTTTCTGAGGGTTCATGCTGGGGTGACAAGTCCTCCTCATCACTGGAGCACAAGGATACATTATCCAGTAGGTCATTTTCCAGAGCATCAGCAGGCTCTTCTGTAGCAGAATGTGCTTCTGAATCCTGTGGAAATAGACATGTTCTGTATTATTACTCAAGAAGAATGTACCAATACTGTAGGCTTACTGTGTCACTGCACATAACTGCAGAGAGTAACACAAATGCCACAGATCAGCTATAAAGAGTAACTCCATCATGCATAAGGCTTGACAAAGTTCAAATTGAACAGATGCAAGAAGGTTGTGCCATTTTCAGATCGCCCTCCACTTCACAGCGACTGATAAATACTTTCGTACAGTCGAATGATTTGTCAACAGGCGTGTTACTTCTATAAAGATTTTTTAATAAAATATCCTTTCAGCTGAATGAACATTTATTTTCGGATAAGCTTGCAACGCAAATCGAACTATCGTTATCGCACATTTAATTCCATTAAATATGGCCGTGTGGCACCGACACCAACATGTAGTGACGTTAAGGCACTGAAGGCCTCAACTCAAATGCCATTTAATGTGCCAATGTGGCACGGGTATAAGTTCGGCGACAGTTATAAATTGCGCACACGCCAGTAGGGTGGTATTCGGCTCGATGACCGACGTCCACGTAGGCTATCGCCGTGCCGTTTTTTCTTTTCGCCCCCCCCCCTCCTCCGTTTCTTTTGCGAGCACAAGTTTGTCCGATAAACTGTTTGGACTTCGCCTTGTTCTCCACCTGCCTGTGCAACAGCCGCACTACGTGCCAACACACGAAATACGAATTGAGATATGCGAACACTCACAAAGTCACAACAGCAGATTTGTGTGTTAAAATGTTCCTTCACAGGTCTTGCAAGAAAAGTAAACAGTAATTTAGTCGCACTTACGCTTTGCACGATAAACAGCTGCTCATTGCTTGCTTCAGGAATCCCATCACTTAAGGAGCCGAGGGACGGGTCTGCGGCTGGATCGTCGAGGAAGTCTTCACTCGTACATTCTTCGCCATTTAAAACGTCAGCCGGCAAGCTCACTGCAGACGCTGCATCCTCCACTCTGTGTTCCCCTGGCTGTCGAACGTTACACTCGAGATCTCCAAGCGGCAAAGGCCCACCACTATGAGCAGTTTTCTTCGCGTGTCTGACTTCTGTTGAGCGAGGCTTCGCAACATTGTCTCTGAACAGCCACTCTCGGTATCTTTTCGGCATATTTGCAGAACAAGTCCGCTAAACGGCGGCAGCTAGCAATTTCAAGCGGGAACTGTCACATCGACGTACTACATATATACAGTAGCTGCATCTCGCGCTTACTCGGAAAGAGGCCACACGTCCTGCGTTGTGAAAACATTCAATGCGCCTTTAACTGCGCAGTCGCGATAGCCATCGGTGCCGCGTGTCTACGAGAGGATTAGTTGACTGACGCGTTTCTAGTAGTTGATTCTAGAAAAAGAATACGCTTCGTTTTCAATGCATTTTTATTTTTGTTGGCTTATAATACGCCTCCTAGATGGCGCAAAAAAAAACAAGCAAGCGAAAGGCATACTCGTTGCTTTACACTCAATGTTCAAGTACAAATAAAATTGCTCATTAATAAAATTTTATAATTTTATTATCGGTATTTTTGTACACCTGCACGTATTAATTTGTCACTTCTTTAAAGTGTTTATTCGAATATGTAGCCGAAATGAAGTAAAATGTCTATTTTATAGCCACTTTAACCCCTTCGGCTATGCCCGGCTATGACTTCAGTACATTGTAGCCTAGTCAAGCCAATTGTGATCTTTTCTCTCTGCTGTTTTGTTGTGCTTCGATTTGTAGATTTATATATTTATTTCACGGCCCAAATGTCTCATATCTTGGTTAAATGGGCTGCAACGGAGCAATGGGATGTCTATTCTACTAGACAAATGGTTGATGTCGCTACTGCGACATCGATTATAAAGGATTGCAGTGTAGTGGAGGCGTTAACAGGAAAAACCTTCAAGGTTCTGTGGAATGCTGAGGACGAGCCATGCGACGCCTACTTGGTGGCTGCTGGTAAGTAATGGTGAAAATCACTTTAATTTATATTTTATTTATCTATTTATTTATCTTGCTACCAGTGCGAGTACTTGACCTATTAAGTCGGCGCTTCATTTCGCGTCTGCGATGCTGCCATGGAGATACGTTAAGTATGCATCCGCGGCCTAAATTATTTGTGATCTGGCTCGTTAACTTAAGAGGGAACCACACGTGCGCGATTGAGCGATTGAGGACGCGACGAGAACAGCCTAACTTGTCGCTCGTCGATGTCGCTTGACATTTTGCGCGTGTAATCGCGCTCGTGTGGTTCAGGCTTTACTAAATGTGGCTCCTTCCAGCTGGGCAAATATTGCGCACAGGACGATATCGCCTGCCTGCTTGTGCGTGCGCACCCCGTATACAGTACTGATCATTTGTCGAGAGACATACGCACCCTGCTAGTATAATCTTGAGCCATGCGGAACGTAACACGGCATCGGTGAGTACAGCCCCCCGTTGTTGACAAGAGCTCATTGACTCAGTAACGGCGTTTGCACGACCATGCTGTGCTGTACCTTCCGTAAAAAAAATTAGCCGCCCCACAATGCGCCCGATTGCATAGAATGAACCTGCATGTCGGCGAGGCAAAGCTGTGCTTCCATGGGTGCACTTCGTGGGTCTCAAAATTAAAAGTGAGGTGTGGAAGAGTGCCACTAGTACAAGTGGCCCAACACTTGCAGGTACTGGGCCTCAGAGGCGTGTGTATGTAATGTGCATTATATCCGCAGGTGATGCAGACAAAATGGAGCGAAAGAGGACCAAGTTGGCAGCACGCGCTGAACGCAACTCAAACGTAAGTGCAGAACATGTAATCGATAGTGGAGTGCAAACATCCTCAGCTTGCATAGTGGAAATGGCAGCTGTCCCAAGTGCCCCAGCCGTCTGTTTGAATCACACACTTGCTTTAATGCTCAATAGTCAGAATATTCGGTTCATAAATTTCTTTTCAGAATTTCACGAAATTCTTTGTGTCAAAGTTGTTACTGATATGAAGGAGGCGAATACTTGCACATTGCAACAGAACAATGATGGAGCAACTGTGCCAGTTATGCGATTATAGCATAAAAACAAGAACCTTTATGTTAGCCTTGTGCTGAAACCAAATCTCCAGCACACTAATGTCGTCAAACAGCAATTAATGAATCACTGTGCCCTTGAATATGGCCGATCCTATCATCCCTCCATGCACAATTCTCAGGCTTTTGCTGTATTCCGAGAATGGGTTGAAGTAGGAAAACCTGTGGGCGTTTTAATTCTTTAAGTACGGTTTAGTATCACTTTCCTGGTTTGTGGTCGTGTTGTCATGCTGCAGTTCTATGATCATCCTTTCTTGGACCACCTTGCTCAGGTTCCAACGCTTATCCCCTTCATCCGTTTAGTAGGCTTAAGCCCCACTCTCCCCAAATAAAACTAGTTCATTCACACTGCAGTAAATTCTCACAGGAAGCCAGGCTCTAAACAGTTATTGAACTATAATGTGGCTTACTTACACCCATTGACTTTCATTTTTAAAGTTCAAACGTACCCAGTGTGTGGTGTGCACTATCTCCTGTGTATTTAATATGGCTGAGCACAAGCAGTTCAGTCAGCTGACATTTGCAGGAGTATAGGCTAAGATGCATCACTGCGGTGCTTCGCTCTTTGTAATCGTAAGTGTGGTTACTCTGCAGCGGTTAGTAAAGTGAACAAACCACTGCTGGCTACTGTTTCTTGTTAGAGCCTCCACAGATTTTTCAGTGTAGATGCAGCAGTTGATCCGGTATAAACAAACTTCTCTGCATGATGCACATGTGTAATTCTCAAACCTGCAGGGAGAATTGACGTTGCTTTTCTACAACTCTGGGAAAACTTTTTGCAGAAAAAACCATGCTGTCATCACCTGACAGAAAATGAGGGTCTCAAGGTGGAGAACGCAGCCCTGAAGAAGCAGCTCGAGGAGCAAAAAGATTTAATTGGTATGTGCTTTTTGATTAGTCATACACATCACCAGTGGCAGCAATACCTTCTTGTGCTGTCAATTGCACATTCCCATTTTCCTATGGAAGTGTTTCACTCTGAAATTCATAAGCTATTTCTGCTTCACGCAAAGTGAATGTCAACATGCGAGTGTCTGCAGCCTAAACTGAAGCAGATGATTTACATTAATGGGCACTGATAAGGGGCAAGTAATATAAAGCGCAAGCTTTTGTAGCTGCCGTACAGACAACAGACGGGGCAGGGAGTAATATACGGTGTCATGACCTGTACAGAAGTTTCGAAGCTGTCCATCATGGCATCAATAAAAGCTCTTTCATCAGCAGTTGGTGTTCCTGTACATCTTACTCCATAGAAGAAATGCTCTCCTAAACTTCTTAAACCATCTTCCAGATACTTCGAAAATGCTTAGAAAGCTGCAGCGAGCTGTCGACAAGCTCACTTCAGCTGCCGAGGGAGCAAAGCCTGCCGAGCCTGAAGAGAACACGGTAAGTTTATTTAATGTAAAAACTTGCTCGATGTGCGGTGTGCAGCATTTGTTTTTCAACTTCTCGGCACCAGTTTAGTTAATGCCTAATTAAAGGTGCCCTGAAACTATTTTGACAAATGCACTAAATAGTTAAGGGAAGTTTCCTAACATTCAGGACACAGTCTAAATGGTCTGGGTTAATTGTGTAATATTTACACAATTAGATTCACACGCACAGAAATGGGCATTGCTAGCAATCTGTATGTGGCACTGCAGTACGCTGATTTTTTCCAACCCTTCTTCTTTGACGATATGAGTGACATCACAACAACGTGGTAACACAGGCTTCAACTTCCAAGTAATAATGAAATTTTATTTTGTCACAAAAGACTACAAATATTAAGGCAAAAACGACTGTCAGTTACTACAGTAGTGACATGCTTCCAGTTACCAGAAGAATCTGGTGGGCTAGGCAGTGTCGCACAGGCCTTTTTGTCGTTAGCGGTGTGTTGCTGTAAAAGTCAAATCCTATCTCTGTATTTAATCTGAGTTGGCACTTGCAGTTCAGGGTCCATTTCTGCTTGGTGAGAAACAAAGGAAATTGAGATGCTTGATGGCTCGACCACACCACTGAAATTCTTCTTGAACTTGCAAGCAGATGTAAACGAGCATCGTCACAGGATGGTGCATGCCTCACGAAGCTGGGGCTGAGCCGCCAGCTGCGAGGCGCAACGGCAGCCTTGTCGCAGCAGAGGAGAGGGACAATGTTTAATGACGTGTGGCGACCTTAATATTCAGCGTATTCAGAAAATTGTACTGCAAAAAGGGTTACTTTATCACAATACTCCTTGCCTCATCACTGTCCTGAAACCAAAATAAGCCATTTTAGGGCCTTCTTAAGACAGTTTGCTGTTAGATTTTATGGTGTTCTGTACTTCAACTATGCAATTATATTTTGTGAATATACTCGGATCTTGTGTTCTTTCTTATTGCAGCACCGAAACATTGGTGGAGGTGTGATGGTCTCTGAAGCCACAATGACAAGGCTGGAGGAGACATATAGAGATGCTCCATGCAAATTTGCGAGGGCGCTATTAAGGGTTCTCTTCAGTGATGAAGAATTAATTAATCTAACCCTTTTTGGGCGTCAAGCAAACAGTCATAAAGAGAACCCGGTGAAAGCTGCATTGGACCAAAAGAGGGTCTCCGCAGTCCTTGGTATGTCACTGTTTTCCATAACTAGAACATGAGGCTACATAATTTTTTGCAACAATCCCTTTCTATATTGTGCCATTCTCTGTAGTTAATAGGTGCGTTCATGGTTGGAATGCGAACATTTTTTCTAGCGTATCATGATATTTCAGGTTTAAAAAAAAAACAAGCAAAAGCATCTTTAGTTTACTGGCAAGAGTCGTAGCGGAAAGCTGATTGTTTACCTGTGTGTGAAGCTCTTAATAAGCTCTGTTATATCGGTCAAAGCACTTTGTTTTTTGCAAGCTTGTTTGCAGTTTGGCCCTAATATAAAAAATGCTTCTGAAGCAATGTGTGGTTCCAGAAACCAAAATTTTCATCTTGGTGATATTACAATACTGTGTCGTGTAATCTATCTCATTCATTTGCTGCCTTCGACTTATGTAAAATACACTGAATTCGACAGAATGTTTAAACCCAATCTGACCATCGTTTGTGTCAGCCTCAGTCATTTTTGGTCTGGGAGGAATCGAGGCTTCTCGATTTGCTCTATTGTTTTTCAGCACACCCTATCCCATGCTACATCATTTTTTATTTTTAATGTCCAGAATTTTCAGGAATTGCAGATACCATCATTGCACCCCTCAAATGGGGTCACTTAAATAGGAAGCATCACATGCTCAATGAATTATAGCTCAAGGCTAGCTTGTTGAGATAATTATCCTTTGTAATTTATGATTTTATGGCACGTGTTTCAATTAAGCAATAGTAGTTCTTAAATATCCAAACATATTCAGTTTTATCAATTCAATAATCACAAATTTTGAGGCTGTGTTGTTAGTGTTCTGCAAAATGCACTGGTGTCCCAGCTGCCCCTCATTTTCTGCAAGAGGACAGTGACTGGGACACCAATGCTTTCTGCCACACATTTTAAGTACCTATACCCTGAATGTAGTACTGGTTATACAGAATCGCCTCTAACTAAAGATGTCTTGGATATCATTGGCGATATTGACACTGTTGCAGTACGTGCCCTCAAGGCACTTCAAAGCAATTAGCACACATGATGTTGGCTTTTTTTGATTAACTGCAGGGTCAAAATGTTAATATCAGCAACAGCAGATTTTTAGAAATTTTTGTGAAAGAGATCTGGTATAAGTGCAATCTATGCCTACAGGTTTCCTAATTGCGTCCTTAAATGTCTAATTTTTTTTTCTTGCAGTCTATGCCTTGTCGAGCTATTACTCGCCCAGCTCAACTGTACCACTTTTTGCTTAGATTGAGATATCATTTAGCTAGTTACTTTTGTTCTGTGCTCCATACAACTCTTTCTCCTTAAATGTCTTCTGACCTACTCTAATAGTGCATTTTAAGTCAACACTATCCCTTCCTCTCTTTCTGCTGTTTATTCTTTGTCTACACTGTATGGACATTGATGTGTAGTATTGGCTCTCCATAATTTATTGTTGCCAATACAGTGCTGCATTTTCACCTTGAAACAGGTGGGTAGGCCTTATTATGGTCTATGCAGTGTTTTCCTAAGTGGTTGGATGTTTCCGTTAAATTTCTTCATTTCTACAAATGAAAGTGCTAACGAGTTAAGAAATAATTTTGCTGCTGTAAATATTGTACATGCCTTCTTCTAGTAAACATTACATTGCACCCTTGCCACAGGATACTAAAAATAACATAGCTGGATCCAACTAGATTATGCACAGGAAAGCTTCGGCGTGTGGCGCCAGCTGCAATGTCTTGCTGCCCCTTCACTTGCATTGTTGCTGCCACAGATGGCAGCTGAACCCGCAATTCTTAGCACAGAATCGCAGCACGTTGTTAAACCTTTGTTGATGTCAGCAGCGCTAGCAAGTCTTCCTGCACTGACTGGCATTCACTTGACTTTAATAGCATGCTGAATTTCACTTCACATCAATTCTATGTCACCTTGGTTGACACCAATTCAGGAAATAGTTCAAGTTGCATGACCCTTGTATTTTGCCAATATATGGCAAGACATTCTTCCTCATATTGTTTCAGGGTTGTACTCCTCAAGATATGTCCCTAAATGATGTCTCTAAAATTCATTTTCATTCTTTTACAGAATATACATGCAGCAAATTTAAGTGCTCCGACGTGAAAGTGAAAAGAAGCCTGGGTTCCATGCTCCAGAAAATGGGGCCCAAGAGTGACTCCTCTTCCAAGGAATCAAGTGGCGAGTAAGGATTCCTACTACTTCATTAATTTTGCTGTGATAGGCACTCTGACACACAAAGTTAGTAGAAACAAAAAAAAAGTGCACAAGTTAAGCGCACGCTTTCAACTAAGTTAGTTGAACAAGAAGCAATAGTTTATACCTGTATCCTCTATCATCATCTGCAGGTTACATCCATAAAAAAAGCTGTAAAAAGATCACCAGATTGGATCGGGACTAACAAGGCGACCCACTTGAATCATATGGAGGTGGTAATTGTTTGAAATTGAGTTTGATGATGAGATGGTGACACAGACGGCTCGCTCACGCGAGCTTCAGCACCGCAATCATGTAAAATGCCTCCCATATCTCTCTTGTCACTTTGTGCTTGCTTCTGAGCAGCATTTCTGCTCTGTCAAAAAACTGTGTGCAACCACATTTTGTGCAGTGTGCAGCTAAGTTGCCGAGTGCATTTACTAGGCTGAGTATATCTGTGATCCCTGAGCCTCTGATTCCAGCACTGGTGTGTTTGTACAATGTAAGCACAGTTGCATGTGAGCAGTGCCTTTTAAATGACTGCCTCTTCGCACACATGTGCACAAATTTGTCCTGTGCGAAGAGGAAGTCGTTTACATGATATCGCTCACGCGCAGCCATGTTTACGTTGGAAATACGGACTGGTACTTGAATCAGAAACTTGGGGAGCTCAGACGTGCTCGCAGCCTAGTAAATACATT
Organism: Dermacentor silvarum; assembly: GCF_013339745.2. Lineage (NCBI taxonomy): Eukaryota > Metazoa > Arthropoda > Arachnida > Ixodida > Ixodidae > Dermacentor > Dermacentor silvarum. The sequence continues at coordinate 443,272,483 of NC_051154.1, forward strand.
GGGCAATGTGGCTGCATACTGTAAAGGTGCAGTTGCACACTGTCTTTTGATGGTACAGAAATCTTGCTGAGAAGCTAGCGCAAAGTGTCGAGAGAGCTACGGGAAGCATTTTGCATGGTTGCTGCTGGTGCTGAAGCCTGCGTGAGCAAGCCATCTGTGTCACTGCCTCATCAAGTGGGTCACCTTTTCAGTTGTAATTACATTTTGACTTATCTTTTCTCCTGATTTTGTTTTCTTTTTGCGCGTCCAACTTCCAGCTGATGATAGCGGCTATGGGTATAAATCCTTCTCGTTCATTAAACTTGGTGGGCAGTTTGCGCTTCACTTGTCGCATTCCTTTTTTCCCCACTAACTTCGTGTGTCGCAGTGCCTGTCGCAGCACAATGAACGATGAAGCTACACTAACCAGGGCCTTTTTTAAGCTTTGTTCCTTACTCGCTACTTCATTCCTTGGAAGAGATTTTGAAGGTTCAAACGAGGCAGACAAATAAAAAAAAAACATTAAAAATACTATTGCGTCTGATTTTTTGCATGCCAGTTACCGATAGGTGGGCTGCACAGATTCTCTAAAATTTCTGCATATATGCTGCATCTTGTGACCACATTCGAGACAGACTTTCTGCAGACATGCTGCATCCTGCGGCTACACAGAGTGAGCAGACTTTCTGCAGAATGGGTGTACCAATTGCCCGCTGGGAGGTGACAGAGGGTGACAGAAAGTCTGTCACTTGTCTTCACATTTTCTGCATCCCGGGTGACTCAAGGTCTGTAAGATTTCTGCAGAAAGACTGCAACTTTTTTTGTAAGGGTTTCACGTACACAGACGCACAGACACAAAAAAAGACGGCGGATCGCGGATACATGTGTGGCTTTCGGAGACATGTACACGTAGTTTCGAAATCTCGCAGTCTTCACACCTTTCCAGTTTCGCGCCTCCCGCCACATGCGGTGCTGAGCATCGCGGCACCCCTGCTAAAACCCCCATATATAAAAAGTAGCGCCATTCTTAGATCTTGCCGCCACCGCGCTCACCCCGGCGCTTGCTCCTCGCCGCCTCTAAAGTCCCTATATAAGAAAAGTACCGCCATCCTTTGACAAATGCCGCTTCGCTCTCTCCTGTGTTATCCTGTATCTCCTAGTGGACGATGATAGCGCGCGCTTTTCACTTCTTTATATTTTCTTTTTTTCCACCTCAGAGCCATGTTGAAAGTCCTCTGCGCAGCCGTAGTCGCCGGCGGCGGCGGCGGCGCGCGCCCGGCCTGAAAGCTTCAACGTGGACTTTCTAGGTGCGCCACCGTCGACTTGGCTTTCGCAAGCAAAAAGTAAAGAAAAAGCAAGCGCTTTAGGAGAGGAGGCGGCGGAGGAAAGACTAGATGGCGGTACTTTTCTTATATAGGGAGTTTAGCCGCCTCCTGTCGCCCCAGCCTCCTGCGCTCCCCTATTGGCCAATCCGTGTCACGTGGAAGCACGCGTTGCGCTTCTGTACATTTTTTTTCTTTCCAGCGCGCTCCGACCGCCATTCTCGGCCTGTGCGACGAAAGTGCTGTACGCACAAAGGGATCAAACGTATTAGGGACAAGAACTTCGTTGTGATGACATGCTGCTGCGCCTTAAGTTGCCGCAACCAACAAGGCGAGGGCTAAATGCTTTTTTGTTTACCATCCGGCGAGCGCAAACGCTTGCTGCACACTTGGTATTTGCGCCGTCTCGCATCGTCGCGTTGCTACTTCCAAAACGGCATTATTAAGGCCAGTTACTGACTGACGAAGCAAAACGGCGCCTCAATAACTGCTCCGCAGGGCGCGATCCAAGTTTTCCGCAGATTTCCTCTGGTAGCGCGTTAGCTGTCGTCTGCCACGGCAGGCTCGACGTAGGTGGCGCCACTGTCGATATCGCGCATCGATCTCGCTGCCAGCTCCGAGCGCGACAGCGGAACGGAGGAGGAGGGAATTTGATGTCGCTACTTTTTATATATAGGGGCTTTAACTGCTGCTGCGCAGCAGCGCCGCCTGTTCACTGTACGGAGTATATGCAGGATGCGCCGAGTTTCTCGTTCGCACGAGTTTTACCAGAGTTTGCTCGATGGCAGTCAGTCAACGGAGATAGCAAGGAACGCGCAATAACAGCAGGTAAAAAGAAATGTCGAGATAAAGCCGCGTATGACAACATGAGCACGCCCTGCGTGGCACAGTGCATCCGCGTTTCAAGCACAGACGACTGCGCAAGAAAACGCCCAGTGCCACGTATTGTTATCTACGTATTATCGCAATTTAGCAGGACCATGACTTTCCCGATATCTATCTGTACAGTTGCCGTGAGCCGCTTGCCACGCCTTTCTAGGGCGCGTGGCAGTATGAAATCTTGTGCTTTCTGCCGCAAGTGGTGACAGTTAAAGCCCCTATATATAAAAAGTAGCGCCATCCACTTCCCTCCTCCTCCGTTCCCATATCGCGCTCGGCGCGACCAGCGCGATCGAGGCGCGATATCGACAGTGGCGCCGCCTGCGTCGGGCCTGCCGTGGCAGACGACAGCTAACGCGCTACCAGAGGAAATCCGAGGAAAACTTCGATCGCGCCCTGCGGAGACGTTTTTGAGGCGCGATTTTGCTTCGTCAGTCAGTAACTGGTCTTAATAATGCCGTTTTGGAAGTAGCAACGCGACGATGCGAGACGGCGCAAATATCAAGTGTGCAGCAAGCGTTTGCGCACGCCGGATGGTAAACAAAAAAAGCCTTTTGCCCTCGCCTTGTCGGTTGCGGCAACTTAAGGCGCAGCAGCATGCCATCACAACGAAGTTCTTGTCCCTAACACGTTTGATCAGTTTGTGCGTACAGCACTTTCGTCGCACAGGCCCGACAATGGCAGTCGGAGCGCGCTGGAAAGAAAAAAAATATACAAAAGCGCGACGCGAACTTCCACGTGACACGGATTGGCCAATGGGGGAGCGGAGGAGGCTGGGGCGACAGGAGGCGGCTAAGAGAGGGCGAGGAGGAAGCACCGGGGTGAGCGCGGTGGCGGCAAGATCTAAGAATGGCGCTACTTTTATAAATATACGGGGTTTAGTGACAGTGAGGCAAAAGCTTACAAGCGGATACATTCTAGAGGGTCGCACGCATGAGGGATTTCATACGGTGGGCAGCCGCCAGGGGCGCTGCAGTGCTATTCTCGATATAGTCCGTCATGACAATGATCTGTCCATTCCCTGTCCATTCCCTGACAACGCAGCGCAGCGGCATGGCTGTTCCCCGCAGGTGCTTCACTGAGGCTATTAAGGCCGCCGCTTTACCAACTAAAAACGACGCTCTAACCATAGAGGCGGGAGCAACGGCTGTCGCGGCAAAATGGCTGTACGGCATTCTGGGGTCCGTAGTGACGCACCAGAGTGAAAATGTACCAGTTTATTTGCATGCGCGAAGCATCCGCGATGCATTGCGAAGAAGAGCTTGCCAAGGTATATGTAAACTGGTAGCGTAGCTTCCATAGAAGCCCACATGTTAAGAAAATGGCAGCTCGTTGCAACCGTCGCCATCTACGTATCGGGGGGACAACTAACAACAAGCAAAAAATAAACAATAAAAAGTGACGTCACAACCGCAAATAAAAGTAACGTCAAAATCTTAGGTAAATTGGCGCGAATGTTTGAATTTCTTCAGCGTCCGGCATTTCTACCGCTACGCGAGCAGTTTTCTTCTGAGGCTGAGGCGAGATTGCGACTCGCCTCAGCTGAAGCGCCAGCGTGTCATTAAACTATAGGAGTGGCGTATGCCTTAATGTCATCATAATTAAGCTGTTATTGACGGCAATTGCTCCAGTAGGAGCCTAGGAAGGTGAGCGAATAGGATGGGAACAAATGACAATTCCACAGAGGTTACAAAAAAAAAAACTTCACTTTTATTCGTCTAGAATAATACAACCAATATAATTGACCAAACAAAACATGTTTCAATGGATGAAAAGTACTATGGCCAGCACACAGTCACAATGTATACCAACGTACGCGAAACCTTTTCACAGAATCATTCGCGATTCTGTGGGACACCATGTATTCATATCCCACAGTTATCAGACAAGATAACATTGCCCCACATTATCATTTAGACAACATTAAACTTACTAATTTTGCTACCTGTCGGACACTCAGAGCCTGGGTTACGGAGAGTGAACGAACATTGCGTGACGTTTCTTCGCGGAGCACTCCGCATTTATCGTCACGACGAGACACAGCGTGTCGGGTGCTGCAGCTGTGAACTTGCACGATAACAAGAAACCTGCACTCACACTTTTCGTCAATGAATGCCGAGCGCTAGGCAACGCAAATTTTGAAGTGAGGCGCACGCCACACTTTGAACAAACACGCAAGGAAAAAAAAAAAAACTCGGATGAAGCTGCAGCGGTCTATAGTGAGCAACGCCAATCCGCACGACATAATAGCTGAGCCCCTATTCTGGACATTCTGCCATTTTCCCTGAGGCGTGACGTAGGCGCGACGCTTACAAAATGGCGCTGTTGGCCCCGTTTTGCTTTCGTAACGTGACGCAAATTTGACGTTTCCCCTAAGAAACTGTAATGTAGGCATTGAACCTAGCGTTCTTGATAAAGGAAAACAGTTTTCTTCCCTAGTAAAAATAAAGCACCTAGCTCAAGGCGTACGATTATTCCATAAAAATCGGTTCTCGCTTCCGTCGTCTGCATGCGCACCAGGTGCCGTCTGCTTCATTAGGTAGGATGCGTGTCCTTGGGGAATGGAATGAGTCATCGTATATTGGCGCCCACGCGCTTGCTTTCTACGTTGACAACATACGTGACCTGATAGTGATGATCAGCGCACCCTCTAGGCCGCGTTATCGCTATCTCGTGAAACGCTAGTGACTCAGCCCGACTCCTCTGGCTGAGAAGCGTCCGAACATCATCGAAAGCGTTGTGCGGGCCGCAGATATCGGCTTGCGCGACGCAAGCGCCGGCACTGCCATCTCTTGTGCACTTCACTGCTTACTCGCACCGCGAAAGGAAACTTCAAGGCGGCGTCTTGCGTACATTACTTTTTATAAATTGGAAAGTCACCGTTGTCATAGCCTTTGATGACGTGAACAGTCATCAATATTGATTACGATACAAACACAGTAGTGAAAAGTGCAAAACGTCGCAGACAGTTTGCTGCTTTTAACCAATATTATTTCAAATAAACGTGTTTTTATTAAAAATGATGGTTCAGAACACAAATGCCAACACCACCCGTGAGCGATGCAAATGCGATGAGTACGCATTGTGAACAAAAGATTTTCATGGCCCCAAATGACAGGGAAAATGCGGCGATACGCATGCCTCTCGACTGCCATGGCATATGGCCGCTCATTACCATAATTCGCGCCGCTCGTCACACCACAAATTATGGCGGAAAATCTCTGCAATGGCGGCCCAGCGCAACGTCACGCAACGTCAAATTGACGTTTAAGAAACAGCCCTTCCTGTGGCGCTGTTCACGGGATATTCCTTCAGCCAATCAGCAAGCCGACATGCTGGCTCTCTTGGAACGCCACCACATATTCGCGAAATTGCAGATGCATTGCACGGGTTTCTGCACGCTACCGTCCACTTTCTTTTCAATGCGCTAAAGTCGCAATATAGGTGCCAAGGTCCACAAAAAGTATTAGTCGATAAAATTTGCAGCTCCACGTCACGTTTCGTCAATCTAATGAAAACGCAAAATTGCATTTTGCAAAACCTCCGTTTCCCTGTACAAATTTCAAAACACGTGACCTCTGCACAGCCAATGAGACAGCCAAGATGGCGGATAATGGCGGCCGCGCAGCCGCCATGCGTGTCGAGAATAGAGCCTCTAGTTTCAGTGTTTGTCTCCCCCCCCCCCCGCCCCCTAGTCGCACTTCAATAGTGCACCACTGATATCCCTGGCGATAGGTTTTGGCACGGTTTTCGTTGCAAGCTTCACGACCTATTAGATGGACCTTGAGCGTGCTACCTAGTGACACAATTGATCGCTTGTCATCGCTTGCCCAGTGAAGGTGCCTCCGTGCACATGTACACAGTACTTGAGAGTGTTGTGCACTCCAAGGTGCTTGCCGATTGCCTCTGCTGCTGAGCTAACAGTGATCGCAGATGAATATTTTAACGATAAGCAGCAATTACATTTTGGCCGGTGAGGGCTCTTGTATGCAGTTAGGAAATTAGACTCCGAACGCAGGAACGTGTTGCAACTGTTTATTGCGCAGTGCTTGTGGCGAAGAAATGCCAACGCACATGGTCTAGAAAAGTGAGGGATTCTCGACGGTGACCGTGTTTACGACACAGCGGCTCCGATACATCACCGATAACAGAGCAGCCATTGCAAACGACAGATGCGATACGATGTCGTTGCAAAACACTACGCACTGCTCCGCATCGTCGTCCACCACGGCGCATCGACGCCTTGCAAGCAGCTTCAGTGACGTGCAGATAATCGTTGTGCGCTACGTCGTCACAATACAGGCAATGGACTGTGTTGGGGGGGGTCGCGCAGCCCAAGAAGATAAATGCATAAGCAAACGAAAATAGACGCTTTTAAAGCGAAGCTTTGTACCTCTACCAGCCAAGGGTTCTGTCGTGTCCGTCGTTGTAAGCAAAAAACGATCCCGACGAACCGCTAAGAATTGCAGGTATAGCAGTATAGCTTACTTGAATTCAGGCATTCAGCGTACAACTAAGCACTCGTTTTCGCTACAAAAACCACAAACACAAACTTCAGAGTGATGAGCCAACATGATGGATGATAAGGGCTGCGGGCAAACAACGGAAACAGGCTCGGCGCGGTCCGTAAGATTAGATTGCAGCTGTTGCAAAGCTTATGCAGCTGCTTTAAGGAGGGTTGACGTCATTCGAAACCCTTCCAGCCTAGTAACTGCTTCGGTTCATTTTCTAGACTACCCCACTATGGGGTAGTCTAGTAGTGTATATCACACCGATCATAAAGCAGTAGTGAACATTGTTGTGAAGTAAATAATAATAAAGGCTGTGGTTAAAGTTACGTTGTAGTGTGTGAAATATCAAGTGCGCCGCAGTCACCGTGAGGGTGGCTTAAAAAGCTTCGCTTTCCAACCACCTTCACAGGGTGGATTGGCGGGCAATTTTTTTTTTTTGATAGCGGTGCTCAGTACATCACCGACGACAGTGCGTTGTGCGTGTTTTATTTCGCCGGTCAAGATTGTTAACGCCTCTCAGTTCCGCACGACGTCGCCGTTGCCGAAAAATAAGTTGGGCGTGGCACAACCATGGTGGGCGCGCACAAGAGTTACATGCCTCGCACGGGGCGTGACCTATGGTTTTGATTGACAGGTGAACTCGTGCCAAACTCGTACATCGCGAAACCCCCCTCGAGCTGAACTCGTGAACATGGCGGCGGCAGCAGCAGCCTGTGTCATCGCATCCAGCGGCGGCAAGTGTCAATATGACCATCTGGACCCGTTCAGCTACATGACCGACGTAGAGTTTCGCGTCATTTTTGCCTTTCCAAAACGTCAGTGCGCTGGCTGTGTGACGTGTTAGGCGAAGGCCGTCGTCTGCGGAGACAGCATGGCGGGCAAATTGTGCTTTCCGAGCGCAAAGTGGTGCGACTAGGCCGCGGAGGAAAAGTTCGTCCGATCGCTTCAGCTCTCTCCTGTTTCAAGCACTGCTCGTCCAACGCGCCCCAGCCCCAGGCCAAGTCCGGCGTCATCATCGGAGTACTGGGGCACCTGCGAGCCCCTGGGATTCAACCCGGACCAACCAACCTGCGCAGGCGAAGCGGTCACATTATATTGGAAGACTCAGAATGGACACCGGGCTGCCTTCCGGTGCAGCAGGCGCCGAAAGCAGTTTTCGCAGTTACACTGTACCACTGCACTGCACGGGCAGAGAGCCGAAGGAAGTTACTTCGCCAACACGGGCCGCCTCGGCTGTCCGAACGTCCACCTCCCCAGGCGACAAGAGATTTGGCTCACGTACTGCCTGAGCAAAAGCGTAGACGTGTGGCTATTGAAGGAGATGACCGACGACTTGTTTCCTCTATCGGAACACGCCATCGCCGACTGGAGGCTGCTGGCGTGACCTCCACTCGATGACCCCGGGAAGATAGTGCAAATTGACGATTGCCTTCTTCGCGGCAAGCGAAATTACACTCAAGGCTGCCTTATGACGGGCAACAACGTTCCACCGAGCCGTCAAAATTAAGGCGGTGTTAAAAGATCGTGGACCATGGTTCTTCGGAATGGTTTGCGCGACCACAGGGGTGCTGAGACTTTTCAAGATCGACCGGCGAGACGCGGCGACGATAGGCCACATTATTGCAGCCAATGTTCAATCAGGGACCATTATTCACAGTGACGAATGTGCCGCATACGACTGTTTCCCAAATTTAGTGGATGCTAACGGGGCAAGCAGCAATCTGCATCATCAGACAGTCAACCACAGCGTGAACTTTGCGGACCCCATCACGGGCGTTCGCACGCAAAAAATATAAAATTGTCAAAAATGAAGCGCCACCTCGTCAGCGGTGGGTACAGGATAACTGCACCGCTGCTGGAGTCCCACCTGACATTGATGTGGTGGCAGTCAAATAACGGCCACGTGAGCTGCAAAGACTCTTTCTAGCGTTTGTTAGAAACCACAGATCGCTCGGGGCTAGCCAGTATGAAGACTCTTTCCGCTGGTTAGAAGCCATCGCTCAGCGCTAGCTAGTAAGAAGGTGCATCACAAAGTAAAAGAAAATAAAGCATAGTTTTCTGACCCTTCATTGTATTAGTTCTTTCCGGCATTCCTGAGTGCTTACACGGAAAGCGCGCGACAAACCACTTCTGCACTAGCCGACACTCACTTCGTCTCGCAGTCTTACTTCAGCATGAGCAACGAGCGATCTGTTGAAAGGCCAGTGTGAAAACCTGGCGCACACCAATCTGTGCTCGTAAATGGGAGCGCAAACACGTAGCGAGCCCCACCAATTCAATTCAGAGGAAAGAGAAGGAGCAACGAGCGATCTGTTGAAAGCCCCGTGCAAAAACCAAGCGCACACCAATATGTGCTCGGAAATGCGAGCGCAAACACGTAGCGAGCTGCACCTATCCAATCCAGAGGAAAGAGAAGGAGCAACGAGCGATCTGTTGAAAGCCCAGTGCGAAGACCAAGCGCACACCAATCTGTGCTCGGAAATGCGAGCACAAACACGTAGCGAGCCGCACCTATCCAATCCAGAGGAAAGAGAAGGAGCAACGAGCGATCTGTTGAAAGCCCAGTGCGAAGACCAAGCGCACACCAATCTGGGCCGGTATTTTGTAGCGATGCCTTTCTGATGCTAAGGCCTTTTACCGCTTTTCGCGCTTGGTCATTGGTCAGAGCGACGGTCCACTCACGTTATCAACGGGATCAGCCGGCTGCGAGCGGTGGATGATAAGACTAATAAAGAATGAGGCATAAGGCATCGCTACAGAATACCTACTTAATGACTCCAACAATGTACCCATGGCCCTCAGTCTCTAGGCGCTGTGTAGCACCTGACCAAGGCGACGGTCAGACCTGCTATGCGGCAGAGCGTGCTAAGAATCTCTGGGTCCGGATAGGCCGCCAATGGAAACGGAACCTGGAAACGTTGAACACGCGCACCCTATCGAGTGAGGCTGGCTTAGCAGGGCTACTTGAAGAATTATCAGGTATTTCCTGGTATAATATTGGCCTTAGAGAGGTAAAAAGAACTGGTGAGGCTTATACAGTTCTGACTAACGGCCACGTCCTCTGCCACAGAGGTCTTCCAGATAAGAGAGAATTCGGGGTAGGATTTCTAGTCAATAAGGAAATAGCGGGTAACATTGATGAATTCTACAAACTAGCGATGAAGTTAGAAGAGCCTTGAAAGACATGACCAGGGGAAAAGCTGCTGGAGAAGATGGAATAACTATGAAGGATGGAGGAGATATACTTGAAAAGCTTGCGGCCCTTTATACGCAATGCCTCACGACTTCAAGTCTACCAGAAAGCTGGAAGAACGCCAACATTATACTCATCCATAAGAATGGAGACGTTAAAGAATTGAAGAATTAGAGACACATTAGGTTGCTCTCACTATTGTATAAAATATTCACCAAGGTAATTTCAAGTAGAATCAGGGCAACACTTGGCTTCAGCCAACCAAGAGAACAGGCTGGCTTCAGGAAGGGATATTCTACGATGGATCATATCCATGTCATGAACCAGGTAATAGAGAAATCTGCGGAGTAGAATCAACCTCTCTATATGGCTTTCATATATTATGAGAAAACATTTCATTTAGTAGAGATACCAGCAGTCATAGAGGCATTACGTAACCAAGGAGTACAAGATGCATGCGTGAATATATTGGCAAATATCTACAAGGATTGCACAGCAACCTTGGTTCTCCACAAGAAAAGTAGAACGTTACCTATCAAGAAAGGGGTCAGGCAAGGAGACGCAATCTCTCCAATGATATTCACTGCACGCTTGGAAAAAAGTATTCAAGCTCTTATAGTGGGAAGGCTTAGGAGTGAGGATCAACGGCGAATATCTCAGCAACCTTCAGCTTGCAGATGACATTGTCCTATTCAGCAAAATTGGGGACGAATTAGAGCAAATGATTGAGGACCTTAACCGAGAAAGGGTAAGAGTGGGGTTGAAGATTAATATGCAGAAGACAGAGATAATGTTCAGTAGCCTGGCAAGGAAACAAGAATTCAGGATAGCCAGTCAGCCTCTAGAGTCTGTAAGGAGTACGTTTATCTAGGTCGATTACTCACAGGGGACCCTGATCACGAGAAAAAAAATTTATAGAAGAATAAAATTGGGCTGGAGTGCATACGGCAGGCATTACCAAATCCTGACTGGGAGATTACCACTGTCGCTGAAAAGGAAAGTGTACAATCATTGCATTTTACCGGTGGTGACATATGGGGCAGAAACTTGGAGGTTAACAAAGAAGCTCGAGAACAAGTTAAGGACCGCACAAAGAGCGATGGAACGAAAAATGTTAGGCCTAACGCTAAGAGACAAGAAGAGAGTGGTGTGGATCAAAGAACAAAAAGGGGTAGCCGATATTATAGTTGACATTAAGCAGAAAAATTGGAGGCCATGGAGGCCATGTAATGCGTAGGATGGATAAGCGGTGGACCATTAGAGTTACAGAATGGATACCAAGAGAAGGGAAGCGCAGTCGAGGACAGCAGAACACTAGGTGGAGTGATGTAGTTAGGAAATTTGCAGGCGCAAGTTGGTATCAGCTAGCCCGAGACAGGGGTACTTGGAGATTGCAGGGAGAGGCCTTCGTCCTGCAGTGGACATGAATATAGGCTGATGATGATGAGAAAAGACCGGCCCTGTGCTCGGAAATTATAAAGTCCCTAGATAATTTTTGCTTTTTTTATGTAGCGACAGTCTTTGAAGCACCGCCGACGAATATCATTGGCTGGCGCTCATTCCGGCATGCCATGCTCTTCCTAACGCTGTTCCCTCACAATCACTTGCACGCTGCTGCGGCAGCGTAACAGTGGCCATTGACGGTCGCATGCTATCTAGGAAGATAATGGCGGCCGATCGAGTAGATGTCGCTACTTAAAAATTGCAGGAAATCTAGGGACTCTAGGAAATTCGAGCGAAAGCACATAGCTAGCCGCGCCAAACCAATCTCGTGAACGGTAAAATGCTTATAAACGACGCTAAAGTCACTAATAATATTGTAATAAATGCATTTATTTTATAACTTGCTCGTGCCGGTAATGCACTCGGTGGAACGACAAAAAGGTGAAAGAAGGCACGACCATGCGCCGACGGTATGATCACGTGAGCGCCAAATGATCCCGTGTGCCCCAGTTTGTCTGCCGCCCATATGGCAACGCCAGAGGGATGATAGCCACGCAGAGTGAATCTAGATAAACCAATGAATCTGGGGGCGTGCCGACAAACTTTTTCAAACAAACAAACAAACAAACAAAATCTTTATTTTTTTCTGTAGCTTTACAGAAACGGTGACAGGAGCAAAAGGCATCAAGGCCTGACAGAGGCTCCTGCTCCGTTCAAAAAGTTTGACAACAGCGACAGCTTTCATGTAGCACAAAAGTAAATACAACAACGTCGTTTTAAGATATTGTAACAAAGAAGACAGCAATGTCAACTAACAGATTACGTGATAAATAAACACTAGAATGGAAATTAATCACTACTTCGTGACATGTGAGACATTGGTATTATGTAACATACACTCGATATAAACATAAAGATATATCACAAATTGTCAACATGATAACCAGGGTGGAATCAATACTAAGTAAGATTGTACGGTGTTAGATCTTTAAACAGCATGAAGAACATAGATAAAATATCACAGGTAGCAAGCAACAAAAATTAACATGTAATTACAGCACGCATTAGATATATAATAAGAAGTGAAAATAATCAGTTATATTCGATTTCATTTTCAATTAACAAGACCTTGAAAGATTTCTTAGTAAGCATATTGTACTCTGTAGATCCCAGACGATTCAGCAAGGCTGAGATTTGATAGGTTACATGTTGTCTGCCATAATTGGTTCTCGTCCGCGTAACTCGAAAAGCTTTCCTACGTAGTGGATACTGATTTTTCGATGGTGACCCGTGAACATCAGAAAGTTTATTATCTTTTATATATTGTAATAACTTATAATAGTAAATTTGGGAGGTCTTTAGTAGGTCATGTTTTATAAACAAAGGCTCTTTTCTCAAGTGTTGTGGCCTTCCGTGATAATTTTCGAAAAATCTCAGCACTCTCTTTTGTAATATAATAAGTTTATTGTAATTCTGCGTATATGTAGTGCCCCATACTAATATACAATACGAAAGCCTAGAATAAAATAATGAATAATATAGCACTCTATTTAACCAAACAGGTATAATTTCACTTATTTTAAAGAAACAACCTGTAATTTTGCTAAGCTTTGCTGTAAGGTTAATAACATGGGTATTATAGGATAGGGCCTCTCTAAACCACGCCCCAAGAAACTTGTGAGCTTGTACCTGTTCCAGTTTAGCCCCACGGAACATAACTGTAATTTCATATTGACGCGGTTTGTTAATTGGTGCAAATAATATGTACTTAGTTTTGTTAACATTTAAATATAGCTTATTGATGTGTAACCAATTTGATAGCCGATATAAATACGTATTAACTGAGCTTTGCAATTCTGCTATCGATCTGTCTGCAAAAAACACATTAGTATAATCGGGGTACATTATTAATTTTTTGGAAAATGGTATTACAGCAAGATCATTAATATATAGGTTAAACAGTAGTGGACCTAATATGGACCCCTGGGGGACACCATTTTGAATTTTTAGTTTCGGTGACATTACTTTATTGACTGAAACATATTGGTATCTATTTGTAAGGTAGCTTTGTAATAATTTAATGCAATACCGCGTATTCCATAATCATGTAGCTTATCTAAAAGCACGTTATGATTCACCGAGTCAAACGCTTTCCTTAAATGTATGAATAGCCCGATAGTGTATAGCTTCTGTTCAAAGTGTTTTATGATTTGATGTTTAGCATTCAGTAGTGCCTGCTCACAAGATCTTCCTCTCCGAAAACCGTACTGCGCGTCACACATAATATTGTATTTTTTGATGAAACCTTTAATGCGGATATTTATGACTGTTTCAAAAACCTTCGATAATACAGGAAGTACTGAGATAGGTCGATAATTATTGGGACTGTGATCTGTACCTCCTTTATGTATTGGGCATACTCTAGCTACTTTAAGTGCATCAGGAAATATACCGGATTCAAACATTGAGTTAGCAATGTAAGCTATGGGGATAGAAATTATGTCTGCTACATGTTTAACCGGAACTGAAAGGATATCATCAATACCAGAAGCGGTATCATTTTTTAGATTTCCGATTATGCTGACAACTTCATTCATTGTTGTAGGCGAGAAAACAAGTGAATTCAGAAGTCCCTTTCTTTCCGTGTTCGCAGTGTTTGATAGATTAGTAGGCAGTATATATTCTCCACTACGTATAAATTGAGCATTTAGGGCTGCAGCAGCTTCTTCATCACTTAGAGTACCCTGAGCTGTCGTTACATTTATGGTGTTACTAGTTTTTTTTCCTATTCGTTATATCAATAACAGCCTGCCAGACCTTCCTTGAATTATCTGAAATCTGAGTAAATAAATTTTCATAATACTGTAGTTTTGCACGTTTTAAATCAGTATTTATCTTGGCACCTTTAGTTCTTTCATGTTGGGGCGTCGCCAGAGCTCGTGAAGATTCCGAGTTTCGTCAAACTTGGCGCATACTGCATAGCAGCCCAGGTCTGCTCTGACAACGGGCCACAATTAGAAAGCCACGAATTCACTGCGTTATCCTCGGCATACCACTATAAGCACCTAACCTCAACCCCATGGTACCCACGATCCAACGGCGTCACAGAAAAGAGTGTCCAATAGTTAAGAGAATTTAGAAAAAAAATACAGAAGCAAATGAAGATTTTTGGTTGGGGCTTCTTGCTTACAGGACGAGCCCACTGGAATGCGATCCAGCACCTGCCGAGTTACTGTAGGGAAGAAGGCTACTGACAACACTACGAGACGTCCAAAGCGACCTCGGCCGCAAAGTTCTCAAGCACCGTCAAACTTTATGCAATCTCCTTCAATTATTATCTCTGGACTCTGGACTTTACACTGTCTACAAGTACTTTTCACAAATTTCTTGCGGAATACATCCTATCAAATTCGATGAACTTGTTCCACTGCATTTCTCGGGTTTGAAGAAAAGGTGTTGCACGGGCTCTTTAAAAGATGGACGCCAATAGGCTACATAGTCATTACCCTCTAAAAGCAATAAATTTCGTTGGAGTTGTTACTACTACCTTGTAATGCTTGGTGCTGGGAACAACACAATGTACCGAACAACTTTCGTGAAGAGGCTCGTGAAACAGTCAGCTCTGCATCGCCTTCCTTAGTCCAGTATTCAAACGTTCAACAAGATGCTTCCGCAAACGTTTGTGGTGAGCAACAGGCTTCGGAAGCATTGAAGCGAACGCCGCTTTCACCGAGGCCGTTGGCATTGCTTGCTCACAGCCGTAATTGAACAGCCGCTCAGCGATGGACGTGCCTCGAGGGACATCCATTTTTTCTGAACTAAACGAACATTTCATTCGGTATAAATGGATACCTGGACACTGTGGACTGCATGGAAACGAACCTGCGTATTAAGCTGCGATAAACGCTTTAAGGCGATGAAAACTACAACGGCTGTTGCAGCGGAGAGAACCAATGTCCCTCTAGGAGGACAAGGTCTGTGGCGCCATCTACCTTGAGCTCGGCGAAATTTCTCTTTCCCGCTCGAAAAAAACATGGCGGCAATCAGCACCAGCACGTTTTATGCGAGACGGCCAGGTAAGTCGCTTTACCGTTGGTCTTAACGCTTTTCATTTTAAAAAATTGCAACGGAGTGCAAAGGTTTAATGCCTGGAGAACACATTGACACCGTTTAGAGAAAACCATTGACTTTATTGGGACCTTCGCAGCTTACTAAGTTTAGTGTCCTCGCACAGGGACATTGGGTTCATGTGCGTGTTTATATTGAAGTCAGATGGCCGACTAGCACATTCTTTTTTATGAAAGTTTACCAGTGGGAATTTAAGTCTAACTTCCCGTTGCTTTGTAATTTCAGGCTCATCCACCAAGAAGGCAGACGAAGTACTGCAATCAATTTGCGACCGGAAAACTTCCGATATTTCGGACTCCGAGAATGAAGACGACGTTGACGACGTGAATGCCGCGTATGATTCCGACACTGAGGAGTATGTTGGTTCATCTTCTGATAGTGACGACGACGGCTCCAGCGGCGTAGGAATTTCGCAAAGGCGTCCTCTGTGGAAGGCAGCCAATTCTTCACCAGCAAACAATGTACCTGTTCTCGAGACAGGGTGTGTTTTTTCGGAAGCTAGATTGGAGTTCTCGCCTGCCGACTACTACAAGCAGTACGTAGATGACAACATGCTCGAAAAAATGGCCGAGAAAACAAACCAGAGAATTCTGAGAGAGCGTGGAATCATATCTAAAATCACTGGTCAGGAAGTTAAACAGTTCCTGGGTTGTTCCATGCTGATGGGAGTGATTGGCTATCCAAGAATACGATTTTTTTGGAAGAAGGGCCTGGCTGTTAGCTCAGTAGCCGACACCATGCCACGGGATCGTTTCTTCTTACTGCGATCTAACCTGTGCTGCCAACTTGACGATGACATCAGTGATGACGACAAGAAGAGCGAGAGACTTTGGAAGGTTGCGCCTTTCGTTGAGATGGTGCGAAAGGGCTGCTTGGGCTTGGAAAGACCCAACTGCTTGTGTGTGGATGAACAAGTCATCCCATTTTCAGGGCGCTGTCCTATGAAGCAGTATATCCCTAACAAACCAAATCCTGTGGGCCTGAAAAACTTTGTTCTCACAGGAAAGGACGGGTTGATTTATGATTTTGCAATTTACAAAGGCAAAGAGACGTTTCCAGACTTTGGCCTTGGCATATCGGGCAACTCAGTCTTGAAGCTGGTTGAGACAGTGCCTGCATGCTCCACGCTTTACTGTGACCGTTGGTTTTCCTCGGTCGGTTTGATGGATGAGCTCACGAAAAAGGGCATTTTTGGCACCGGCACTCTGATGAAGAACAGAATGCCAAAAGAGGCCCATTTCACAAATGACAAGAATTTGTTGAAGAAATCTCGGGGCACTTCGGAGCAGCGACTGCGACAAGACAGCACGCTTGCTTGCACAAAATGGGTCGACAAAAAGCCCATTGTGATGCTGTCGGCTGCCTTTGGAGTGGAGCCTGAAGATAAGTGCAAAAGATGGTGCAAGAAAGACAAGAAGCTTCTGGATGTCCCGCGCCCATCCGTCATCAGAAACTACAATGCAAATATGGGTGGTGTTGACTTAGCTGACAGAATGCTCTCCCTGTATGCTCAAAGAAGCCGCACAAACAGGTGGACACTGCGTACAATTCTTCACATGTCTGATCTTGCTTGTGTAAACAGCTGGCTTCAGTACAGAGCAGACAAGAAGGCCGAGGGCGTCCAAAGAAAAAACATTCTGGAGTACCTTGATTTCAAGCTTTGCGTGGCCGAAGCATTGATATGGCAGAAGGTGATCGCAACTCGTCAAGAAGACGAAGATGACCTAGACATCCCACCAAGGAAGAGGCCAAAAGCTCTGCCATCAGAACATTTCCGCAAAACAGACGCACTGCATTTGCCAATGAAGGACGACCTACCAAATGGAGCGAGGTGCCGGAACGCTGGCTGCAGCATGAAGACACGCCACAGATGTGCTCGGTGCGACGTGTACCTTTGCATAGAAGTTGGAAGAGACTGCTTCTATGAATTCCATTCGTGAGTTCTGTCGCAAAGGAATTGCACTGATAGCTTGACTCACTGGTGTGTGGGGTTAAGAACGTCCCAAAAGTGATTTTGTTGTGCTCTAAATGTGTCACCAGAACTAATAAAAATCAATTTAATCTTTCTTTCTCTAAAGTTCATCCTCGAAACAGTTATTTGCGGCCCTTTCCAAATACACAAAAATGCATACGTATTTCTAGCAATGCCTAAGGATAGACCCAGTGTCTATGCAGGGGGACAAACAATTACTTGTTGTTAGGCTCTGCGCACATTCAAAATAATTTTTTGTGGGTTCTATGCAACACAAAAGTAAGTATAAGAACTTGGTCAATGTTATTCCTCCGTGCCATTACTCTCAGGTCTGAGGAGGTTAAAGTCATGCAACCAGGCATCTGCAAGTAAGAGAGCGTTAATTCAAGCTACAGCACGGCGCACTTTATAAATATTGTCAAAGATATTTTTTCTCTGCTGTGGTGGCGTACTGAGCCTTCAGCGGCACTGTGCTAGCAAAATCATCTCCCGCAGTATATTTTTGTGCCATCTTTTCTTGCTCTAATGTTTTTTAAAGATGTCTTTGAACCGAGTGGTTTCAAAAACGATACGTCGGCTGGTCATTCCGTCAACACAAAATATATTCCTTCTCTTTTTCCATCCTTTATTGTAAAAAGTGTGTTTAGAGATAGTGAAACTATTAATGGTATCTTCGACTGGTAGCATCCATCCCCCGAAGCAGAGTCGTGCAGATCCGGCGTTCCCCGAACTCAGAGGTAGAGGACAAGCGGGCAAGCCAAATGTGTGACTCTCTATCGGAGGAGGGAATGGCAGATGCGAAACCACGTTACTACTACTAACATCCGATGTTTCGCCTATCCAAAGCTAAACCAGTGCACGCGCCGGTGGGACGACCGTTCGTTGAGACGCCAGCATGCTGTGGCCTAGGTTGCCTAGGCTACTGTGGACCGTCGCCAAGAACGGTGACGCTGTGCTGTGATGACGTTGCTGGAAACGCTCTCATCTCGACGACTGCTCCGACGACAGGGCGCGGAACGCCTCAGAGCGCTCGAAGATGGAGGAGAGCGATCAAAATAAACCAGCCGAACGCAAGACGCGCACCCTCTTTCAACCAGCCGAAGACAAAGCCACTAGCGAGAGCGGTCTAGAGCGCTCCGAGACTGCCAGCTGAAGATGCCATAAGAGTGTGCTTGGTACAGCGGGGAGGGGAGGAGGCCCAATTCAAAAAGTTGAATGAACCTATACAGTCGACGACAAGTCTATTCTTGTGGGGGACTGTCCATATGTTGCTATCTCTGCGACGCGATAAGGCGTTTTTGCATGTTTCCCTCTCCCTCACCGTTATCTTTAGAGTGGCATATTCTTCCCCGGGTGATAGCATTCGTCGGTATATAAAAGGTGCATGCGCCGTTATTGCCGCCTACTTGAAAATACTAACCTGCTAACTCCTCGAGACTCGTGCGACGCTGCCTTTACCCCTCGGACGCACTTCAGCGCATGAAGACCACGACCATCATCTGAGCACCTGTGAGCCATGGATGCTAACCATCAGTCTCCGCATGCACTCAAATGGGACTTAAGAAAGTTTTACCAGCGCTCCTGCGTTCCTGAAATCTTGGAACCAATTAGTGGTGTCGTGAATGGAGAGCTACCATACTGGCTCCGAGGAAAGCTGCTACGAAACGGCCCGGGCCTTTCGGCCGTTGGTCCGGACCAATACAACCATGTATTTGACGGTCTCGCATTAGTGAGGCAGTTCAGCATTGAGAACGGTCAAGCGTTCTACAAAAACCGTTTTCTGAGGAGTCAATCGTACATCCGCAACCACCGGGCCAACCGGATCGTTGTCTCCGAATTCGGAACTTTGGCGCATCCCGATCCTTGTGCCACCCTGTACGAGCGCCTGGCCTCGTATTTCACCATGGATATAACGGACAATGCGGTCGTGAATGTGATGCCCATAGGCGATGAAGTGTATGCCATGACGGAGTCACCACACATGTTCC
This sequence comes from Dermacentor silvarum, assembly GCF_013339745.2. NCBI lineage: Eukaryota > Metazoa > Arthropoda > Arachnida > Ixodida > Ixodidae > Dermacentor > Dermacentor silvarum. The sequence continues at coordinate 443,291,898 of NC_051154.1, forward strand.
GAGTGGACCCTGTTACTCTGGAGACTCTTGACAAAAAGAACCTGACGAACTTCGTAGCCGTACATACCGCCACGGCACACCCCCACCAAGACCCGGACGACGGCACCACGTACAACATCGCAACAAAGATGGGACTTAATCCTGGGTTCATCTTAATTCAGTACCCTCTCGGCGGCGAATGCGTTTCGAGCTCGGTGAGCAGCGTGAGAGCCGTGGGTAAGATACCGTTCAGCTCCCGCACGTCGGTGCCCTACGTCCACAGCTTCGCTCTCACGGAGAAATGGGTGGTCGTAGTGGAACAGCCTCTCACCCTACACTTGCCGACTATGCTTCGGTGCAAATTCCTTGGTGACAAGGCTTACGTGGATGCCCTGAAGTTTGACCCCGAGAAAGGCGTCCGCTTTCATGTCATGAACAAAAATACTGGAGAACTGCATTCCACCGTGTTTGAGGCTGCTCCTTTTTTCATATTTCACCACATAAACGCCTTCGAGCAAGATGACGACGTCGTTGTTGATGCCTGTTGCTTCGACGACGATGGCATCGTGAGGAGCTTAGTATACGCGGAGAAAAATCCTGGAAAATTTGAGATGGCCCACCTTCGCCGCTTTACTCTGCCGCTGAATCGAGGCCTGGGCGAGAGAATCACTGTAGAGCCGCAGAATTTGGCAAAGGGCAACCTGCTAGGCGACCTTCCACGCATCAACCAGAACCATAACGGGAAACCATATCGGTTCGTCTACTGCGTTAGCAATGTTCCGGGCCAGGAGCACAGGATGTTTCTGTCCAAGCTTGATGTCATCACTGGCGAGTGGCGACGCTGGGAAAGAGAAGGCTGGTACCCGTCCGAACCTGTCTTCGTCTCTCGACCAGGTGCCGTGGAAGAGGACGACGGAGTCGTCCTTAGTTCGCTGCTTCAAGAGGACAACGAAAAGAAGCTGGCCCTCCTTGTTCTTGACGCACAGAGCTTCCAGCAGTTGGCTATGGTGGAATTTGATTGTCCGTCCTCGGTCCCCGGAGATTTTCATGGCTGGTTTCTCCAGGACCAAGGCCAGGAAGCGTAGAAAGTTACTGAGAAGCATGAGATACTGTTTGACGTGAAATAATTGCTCTTAATCAGGGAAACACCATTGGCGACATCGGGGAGTATATATAGAGTGTTCCAGCTAACTTAAGGGAAGCTGTTCAACGTAAAAAATATTTAAAGAACAACACCGCCCATGCACCTCGTACAGATGGTAAACCAGCGAAACTGAAATGTGCGGCCCCGGTGTTTATCAATGGGTTAATCCAGAGGATTCATTAAAGTCTTTCTCAATTATTGGTTACGTCTTTCTCTAGCTCGGCAGCACGAGCCACCGGATCGGCCCGACATTGCCGCTTGCGCCCCGCATTGCAGGCCCGATCTTCTGCCGAGCTGTAGGCGCGACGCTGACGAGATCTCTCCCGCCCCGTCTCTCGGCGGCTCATACCCACATACCAATGCGGGTATGAGCCGCACGTAATTTCCTTCTTTCCTTCTTCGTTTCTTTGTCTATTTTTATGTCTCTCTCTCTCTTTCGTGCTTTCTTTCCTTCCTTCCTTCCTCCCTTCTTTCCGTCCTTCCCTCTTTCTTTCCTTCTTGTCCCTGTCTCATACCCGCATATCAAATGCGGGTATGCGTCACACATGATTTTATTATCGTTAATCGTGATGTAACTGACGAGCATGTGATGTTATTGATGTCATGACCTATCAATGATGTTAGTCATACATTCGTAGCCTTCCATGCCAATTTCGGTGTATACCAAGTGAACTAGATGCGGGTTTTCGATATGTTTTCGATAGGTTTTGGATAGGTTCATTTCCACCGAAAGGTTTCTGTGGTCGGACCACGAGTGCTTTCGCGTAGGTATGGTGAAAGATGCGTGGTGAAAGACATAGCGAAAGTTACGATCTTAAGACCTACGATGTTCGGTCGTCCGAGCTCTTACCACCGAACACCTTAGCATTACTAGGAATTTGGGACATTGCCGAACAGCGCCTCTAGCAGCCGCCTGTGAAAACATGCCCGTTTTCTATGGGAGAGCGTCGCTTTTCCCAAATAACTAATAATAGAAGCCGTCTTTCAAAATAGCCATCGCCATACTATGCTGAATACGCCGGTTCTCGTCCGATCTTTCAAAATATTCCCGTGGAAATAGGCTTTAGCCGCTTAGCCCGACATCTCATGCAAGCGCTACCATTACTTACGGCAGAAAACCCGCTCCAAATTGCGGGCGAAGTTTGAAGTATGGGAGTCTATGGAAAAGCCCAAATTTTTTAGGCTTTTTTGGTTAGTTAAAAGCAATTTGCGATTAACCTATTGCATCGATTGACGTATTTCCGGGGATTTATCAACTTCAATGGCTCAGCTTTCACCTAGTTGCAGCAGCAGCCCTTGAAATGGCAAAAAGACGTTCCAAAATCGCAGTTTTATTAACAAGGTAGCAGAATTTATTGTGGTACCTATATAAACCTAGCTTTAGCCTGCAGCAGCACGTCGAAGCGATAGCCGAACTTTTGAGCGACCACCAACAGCCCCCGGAAACTAAAGCTAGCTTCGGTTTAAAAGAACATGCGCGCTCCTAGCTGTTGCCGGAAATCCTAAGTTATTTTTCTTATAACTCTTTTTGTGAATTTTGAATCGGGCGAAGCGCAGGAAGGTGGTCGCCATTGTGCGTACGTCAAGCTTGCCTCCGCTCACCCTTGCCACTCGCTCAGCGATATGACAAGTCAGATCGTGCTTGGTCGTCTGCTTCGGTTGTCGTCCCAAGTGTGAAGACGGCAATGATAAGACAGAGAAGCTTGATCAGGCGTGCAACGAACCAGGAGCCGTATTCTGTAAAGCTTCGGTTTTCGAAGGATTCGGTTTGCGTGCAGCGATTGGTCGCCGCCTGGATGAAGCCATCGCCTCAGGGCGCGAATGCATTTTTTGATGACGTCACGCACATGTCAATCACGCGGAAACCGAATTTGTCGTCTGCTACGAAGCGAAGCCGCGCGCGCTGCTTCGGTCTGATCCGAAGCGCGGTGTGCCGTGTGCAGAGCCTGCGCGTGCTGTGTGCACGGGCGAGATCGCGGCACTCGGAGCAAAATGACGGCGTGTGCGGTGCCTGTGGCGCCTGTTATCGTGCTTTTAGCGAGCCTCCGTGATAGACAGCTACAACCTCGACGTCGACAAGACGCCTTTCAGATGACAGACGAGGGATTCAGGCGACAATTCAGATTCTCAAAAGTGACAGCGCTTCGACTGTGCGAGGAACTTGAGTGTGTATTTTGGCCGCAACGCGAAGTTAGCGTACGACGTCCCACCTAGCGGCATAAATGGGTCAACCGAAGTAAACAAAATTCGTTAAGTCACTCACCGCCAGTACAACTCACACGCGTTTCATGATGAAAAACGTAAACCTCATCAATACCATCAACAAATTATTCTTATTTACCAAGAAGCGCTCGTAAATTGCTATATTTTTACTCGGTTTCTGACGTTCACTTCCACAAAAAGAAACCTTCGCGCCGATTGGTCTCTGTCCTTTCACTTGTTTTCATTACGTCAACGGACCGCCCCAATGTGACGCCACCGCCAAACCGAATTCTTCGAAAACCGAAGCGTTACAGAATACGGCCCCAGGTCAACCAAGCATTAGACGAAGATGGCTAAATTGGGGCATCACATGTGTTGCGTGGCTCTGTGGTGTTCGAACACCGGGAATTCCAGTTCTGCGAAGTTTTTCAGGTTTCCTATTGACCACGGGTAAGCACAAGTATTTTCCTAGCAGGTATTCATTTTGCATGAGTAAACCAGTTCTGCGCAAGCCTGAGTGGACTGACATAAGAGCAGTGTCGCTCGACTCATTCGTCATGACGGCAGCCCATCTGTTGCCGGTGAAATACTTGTAATGAAAGGCTTGAGCGTGTGTTTTTGGGCTGTACATTTTGTTCACTCTTTGTCGACATGCACAGCCAAGTAAAAAAAAAATAAAGACGCAGCCATGGTGGTTAATAATTTTCGCATTGGTTTGGATCTTCTGGAATCTATTTTCGCTCATTATGTACAAATTTCCGTTGTGAATGAAAATTACTTCTGTAGATTGTCACTTTCGCAATGCGTGGAGGTCAGTCTTTTTCCAGTACCGAATGTGTAAATAAAAAGAAAAGCGTTCAACTTTTACTTGTGTTGAGTTTTGGCTGGCCGAGAAATCGGCTAGTTTTAGCTAGTTCAGTTGACAACACACGAACAAAATTAACGATTGATGGTGCCAGGAAGTTATCTTCTTTATGCCACCCCCCCCCCCCCCACTATATCTGTGGACTGGTTGAAGTGTAGCCTTAAACATAACCGCTAGTTAGGACTTTCAAAGCGACTGCTTTCACGAAATGACGAAATGTAATTTATTAACCGCTAATATTGGTAATTAACAACAGTTCGCTATATATATATTCATTATTATTGCTTGGCACTGGTGCGTACGAGCAATATCCCAGTTGTTTAGAAAATGAATAGCAGCTTGCAAGGTAAACCTGGTAGGAAAAAAGCGCTTCCTAATACACGACACACTTCAGCGGGTTTTGCTCCGCGATTTGGCCAATGTCTCCGCACGGCCAGCGGGCCTGCAAGAGAGCACGAACACAGTCCGCTTGCATGCGAAGTGGGGAAGGAGGGCTTCAGCGGCAACCCTCCTCATCCCGGCGCCGCGCCCTCTCCCTTTTGGCCTCATCAATGACGTCATGGAGGCATTGTTTTGTTTGTGAATTATTTTCTGTAGGATATCCGGCAGCTGCCAGGAGGGAAACCGGTGCTGCCGCCGCGTATCGGCTAAAGTCCATATATAAGAAAAGTACCGCCATCCTTTGATAAACGCCGCTTCTCTCTCTCCTGCATCTCCGATTGGACGATGATAGCGCGCGCTTTTCACTTCTTTATATTTTCTTTTTTTCCGCCTCAGCCACGTTGAAAGTCCTCTGCACAGCCGCAGTAGCCGGCGGCGGCGCGCGCCCGGCCTGAAAGCTTCAACGTGGACTTTCTAGGTGCGCCACCGTCGACTTGGCTTTCGCAAGCAGAAAGTAAAGAAAAAAAGCAAGCGCTTTAGGAGAGGAGGCGGCGGAGGAAAGAGTAGATGGCGGTACTTTTCTTATATAGGGAGTTTAGTATCGGCTAAAGTCCCTATATAGTATAGGTATGGTACCGAGCGTCCCATGGGAGGTATAGGGAGTTCCTGCCACAGATCAAGATCACGGATGCCACGATCGTGAGTTCGCGGGTTCGAAGCCAGCGGCGCCGCTATTTTTTTATCACTTTGTCGCTGCTTAGTTTGGCGGTTTTTCGCCAGATGGCATATTCCATAATTTTCCATAATTCCATTTAGTTACGGTTCTTGTTTCGTTTCTTTCTACTGTACCAACGTCTTCCTAAAAAATTAGCTGGCTGGTTTCGTGAACATGCGAGCATGCTTCCAAACTTCCTGTGCTCTTTAGGTATAATTTATTTTTGACAATAAACCCAGGTAACGTGTTTTGAAAGTTAATTTCTTTCTTAAGGCGAATATTTATGAAGACATTACTAATAAATGTTTTTGCATCTTCAGCTATGTCATGGGAAAGGCGCGTTTGTGCGACTCTTGTGCAGCTTAAAACGTACCACAAAAATAAATAGCGTCAAGTGTGTGAAATTCAAAGACACAGAAGTAGAAAAGTTGACTGCAGCCCCAGACGTAGTATTCGTACAAGGGAATACAGTTGAAGCTATTTGACTTCGTATATTTGCATTATATCAAAGCAGAATTTTTGCATACCTGATCTTCAGTGCAAATGAAGGCTGTCTGAATTATTGCACAAGCATGTTTGCTTAGTACAAACCGGTACATTGAAACATAAACATTCCATCCTCAATTTGCAGCGCACGTGTCTTATCATTTTAACCGTTCCCATAGACCTTCACGAAATTCCAGAAATACTAAAGGTTTTCATATCCTTTTACCAGGACTTACGCAGAGGAGTATTTGACATTATGCGAAAAGACACCGGGACGTGTTAATGTAGCCTGTGGTGTAAAAATAGAGAACGATTCCAATCACAGACCAGACCCTTTTTGAGTTATGCCCACAAGTTGTGCAAGAAGACATTGCTTTCGGCTGCAATCACCAAAGTTGCTATAGCGTTCTGCTCTTCTGTTCTTGACTAACTGCATTGCTGAATCAGGTCGCAGCACCATGATATAATTACTGGTGCAATTACTTGCAGCCCTCCATGCAGCTGTGACCTACGTCACCGAAGAGCCGGCACAGAAATGGGTCATATTCTTTGACTCTAACCCCCGTATTCTTAAACACGCCTTCACTCAGCGCTTCTCCTAGACACAGCCAAGTCGAGGCGACGAGCGTTCCTTCACTCAAGGCGCCGTTGCGTTTCATGAACACTGCTTCACTTTTCCTCCGCCAAGGAACGCCTTGAAAATGCGCCCTTGACTCGAGTGAAGTGCACCGACCGAGAAAAGCGTCTGATAACGAGGCTATCCTTAAATGCGCTTAGCAAAAGACCAATTATTTAAGACAGATATGTGTTTCCGTTAATTTGGCTTCGTTATCAAATGACCACACGACGCAATGCACAAATTTAGCTCGGCAGCGCTGCCACTGTTAGCGTTCGACTGATAGATCAAGCGGGAGCTTGTTTGAGGTCTGGCAACGATCGCACCCCAGCAGATGAGCATGGCGCATGGCCGAGAAATAATAAAATTTGCGCCCGCATTTCTCTGCTGCTCATTGTTTCCTTGTGTTTAATTTGTGGTTCACGTTGCAGTTGTTAATCGTGGTTATTATGGATGATATTGTCCGTGTGTGTACTGTGATCGAGCCGGATTGACTTCGAAGGAGGCAACGCATGGAACGGCCGATGGGCAGCTTTGTTTATCTTCAAGACCATGTGCTGCTGAAAGCTTTCTGAAAGCAACAGGACAAAAAATAAGGGTGAGTGAGCAGTTTATGCATGGAAGCACATTACGCTGTTGCGGTTCTCGTGAAGTTGCTGCTGCGCTATCAATAAAACGCGTCCGATGTATCCAAGCATGACTGGCTCCAGTTGCTCATGCTGCGGGAATTAGCACCCGAAGCGTACTATTCGAGGCAGCATAAGATTGCGCAAGACGTTCCTTTTTTTCTTTTTTGTTTTGCATTGGAGCTTGTGGGAGATTCGGCGCGACAATCTGTTATTGGTTCAGTTGTTTAAACATAAATGCACAAGGCACCGCTCCGCGACTGTGTCCGATGATCATTCCAATATCGCGTAAGAAATCTTTCAGTCGAGAAGAAGCAGTTGTAGTAAGCATGTGGCAGAATGCATATGATTGAGTGCGTAGCTCCTGCAGTTTTAAGGAAACAAACGTTTTTCAGTCCTGTACTTTATTTTAGAAGCCGTGGTGGTTAGTCGGTTTGTTGAAAATTGTAGCACATATCGTTAGTGAACCACAGCTCTGGTGCCTGTATTTCCACTGCTGCTTTACTTCACATATACACTACGCAATCTTTTATTCTTCCCAAAATTCACTTCTCAGTAGTTCATTATCAGCATTAGTGTTTTGTCGTCTTACCTTTTTCAATGTGCTATGTCGTAGCATCTCCTGCACATTCCATAAACTGTGCTTTTAAGTTCACGCAACGCCCACATTTGTTTTTAGTTGTGCTATGTCTTTTCATTTCAGTTGCTTAGCTGCACTGAACTTGGCGTGCGAACGCCCTATATACATATCATTTTTGGTATTCTGCTGCAGGATGTGGGCCTTGGAAAGACCAGCTGATGGAAACAAAATCAACGCCTGTGTTGCACGGTAAGACATGTGACTGACGGGAAAGCATCGATAGATATAGTGTCTGCCTGTTGGAAATGCGCCATCTCGTTTCCCTGAAAGAACTTAGGTGCTGCGGAAGTACTTGACAGATCAGCCCGGTAGTTACTCTGTGCTTATTTTTCATACTTATCATTAATAATATTGATGTTATGTCTGGCCACATTGACAAAATGGTGAAATGCACGCCGTGTTATGTAAAACCGCAAACATGAAACAGCTATGCCGTAATGAAATCAAACTCATATTTCATTCCTCTTTAACAGTCATCTTTATTGTTTTGAAGAGCAAAGTCATGATTATGATGTGCGAAGTCATGAGTTGCCCATAATGTGTTACGGTTGAGACGTGAGCTTTTTACTGGCCACAATTTGTAATGCAGCACTTTAGTATTTAGTGGAATGGTGAAGCTACTTTTGCATGAGCAAGTGTACATCAAGAAATATACCATAATTTTAATGGTTTATTTCAGCTTTCCTGAACTCATGGTAGTAATGCGCTCTATACTGTATTTTTCAGCAACGCCATTGTGACAGTCTGCACCACCATTTGGCCTGTTGTGGGATCCCACAAGACACGCTCTGTTCCTCGGTCAATTACTGAACTTCTGCAAGCCCCATGGAAGCCAACTGTGATCCGCATCGAATGGAACAAATTCATTGTTCCGGCTTTCATAATTAATGTTTAAGCTGAGGTTAGAAACGGAGCTGAAACAGCGTATATTCTGTAAGAATTTACCACTGCATACCGTCAGGTGACCACACCCGACGGTATGCTACTGTCTATAACACTGCTAGTCTACTGTCTAGAACACGGATGGCGTTTTATTCTAGAATAGCTTTGTCAGTAGTACTACTGCTTGTGTTTGTAGGATCAGAGTCCACGCTCCTTTTTGCAATCCTATCAGAACACAAAAAGACGAGGATAACTTTAATTTATTGTTTCAGACATTGACACTTGGATTGACAAGAAATAATTCAGTGATGCAGACTGCTTTATTAAATATGGCTTAAGAAAAGAAACCTGGATGAAAAATACAGACTTAAGCTGCAAGGTGCCTATGAAGGCAGATGTACGCAAAATGCCTTTAGTGGTGATGTTTGAGCTGTTAGGATGTCAGAAAGAAGATAAAGGTTTTAGCCAAAATAGTGCGACGACTACAGTGCAGCAGGACACATTAACTGGAGCTCCACTCTTCTCCGCCTACACACTAACGCAAGCGCAGCCCCCTTGAAAAGGCAGTTGCTCTGCGTGGTTGCGTTGGCAGCCTGGTTCCTGCATAAGAGAAGGGGTTGGTTATAAACATACAATGATGTTAACGCACATAAAAACTAGCTTAGGTACAGTATTATTTTCATCAGTTTACTTTTCGAAGTAAACACATTCGTTAAAGATTTTCATGTGTTCAGGAAGCCGATTTTTTTTACATTGATAAGCGCGGACTGTTTTCATTCATATTTGCAAAGATACAGTTTTAAGCTGGTCTGGCGTTTGCACATCCAGACCGACATACAGCAATCTAACACTTACTTAATGCACTCACTAATAGCTGGAATGTGCGCAACAAATATATGTGACATATGTCTGCTACCACTTGCTACCGTTTTCTGTATTAGGAGCTGGGTCAACTGCTACAGTTTTTTTATCACAATAAAGATAATGTGATGTACAAAAACTATCCTCTCTTGTATTGTTATTCAATATTTTGTATTGGAATTAAACATTACATTCCCTCTGTATACATGCAGGTATAATTATGAAAACCATTTCATGGTTGCTCACTTCCTCGTTGGGCTTGGATATTCGTAAGCATAAGCTAATTAAACTGAATATTTTGACGCAAGGCTCACGTAATTATTGCTAACGACTGTAAATAGAAGCTACTGCCACACGTCCCACGCAAAATTACAGTATACTTTGTTTTCGCTGGAGCAATTAACTGCATGAAATTATAGAGAAACAGAAAAGTGAACGCACCTGGTCGTTTTTAGAGAAGCTCGCCTTGCGGTGGTGCGCTTCGCTGTCCTTGGAATAGCGTAGTAAGTGATACACCCGAGTACAAACCGCTCAGGCGGAGCGAATTCCGGCGCTCGTGCAGCCAGACACGCATCCAGCAATCGCGCACACTGCTAATACACCCACTAACGGCAGGAATCTTCGCAGTTGTTTTCTTTTCATAGGTTCGAAGTCCACCGCAGTTATGCATCGTGCCGCGTTTCAAATGATGCTGATTTGTATGATAACCCGCGAGAAACACGGCCCTGGCGCTGATAGTAGTTTCGGAGCACTCGCACGAAGAATACACGTATGCAGGTCATCAACTGGCTCATGCACGGAATAAGACGACAGGTCACTGCACTAGCTGGCAGTCTTCTTGTCAGGACGGGCGATCTGTCTCGGTGCCACAGTAGAATTACTCCGTTGCCGAAGCGCTCCAGAGGATCGCACCGGTCCGTAAAACGATGCTCTTGAAGATGCGCACGTAAGAAAAGCTGCGGAGGCAACTGTCGCCCATCTGAAAAAGCCGACGAGGTGAGTGACAGATCACAACGCAGCCATGTTTGCGCACTAACTTCACTCAAGGAGCGATTCAAGGTAGTTGCGGGGCTACCTTGAGATTCTCGAGTGAAACGCTCGAGCTTTCCTTCACTCAAGGCGCGTTTCGAGTGGAGGGCGATTTGTGAAATGAAAAACGGCCCTCAAGGAGCATTTCGAGTGGAGGGTCGAGTCGAGGTGCGTTTGTGAATACGGCGGTAAGGCAGCCCTTCACAGTATCAAGTCAGCCTTACATCACAGAACTTACGAGCAGATGATATCCGACATCGGCGAAGTACATCACCATGCTCTGGAAACGGGGCACAGCATAGTCTTCCAGTGGATTCCTGCTCACTGTGGCATCATCGGCAACGACATTGCTGACAGGCCTGCCAGATCTGCCCACGAAGGCACCGAGACGCGTACAATACCTTTGGCGAGGACGGACACTGCCAGGGAACTTCGTCTGCTTGCACGCAAAACGTCACAAGCTTTATGGAGTTCAAGTGCCGTCAGTTGCTGATTATATAAGTTGGACCCCTTGCTACGGATACAACTGCCATCTAGCTTTTCCCGCGGCGAAGCAACCTTAATTGTGGTGCCGCTTGTGGCTGGGAGTGGCGTTCACGAACACTTACTCACATCGTATGGGAATGGCCGAGAGCCCGATGTGCGACTCCTGTATGTGCGAGGAAACCATCGAGCACCTATTGTGTACCTGTCCTCGCTACGACGTACAACGCCTCTCTCTCAGGACAACTTTAAACCGGCTGGACTCGAGACCGTTCTCTGAGTCAAAGATACTCGGATCGTGGCTACACCCGTCAATGGCACGAAAAGCGTTGCGTGCATTAGTACAGTATTTGAAGTGCACAGATGTAAGAGACCGCCTATACTGTCCCTGTACATCGTCCCACGTCTACTCAGTGCTCATTCTCTCCCTATTTTTGTCTTTCTATTCCCCCTTTCCCTTAGCCCTAGTGCAGGGTAGCAAACCGGATGCTCTTCTGGTTGACCTCCCTGCCTTTCCTCTCCTTGCTCTCTGTCTACTGGTGTCATTCTTCCGTAATTCTATGAGAATATTCTCCTCCCCTAATACAACGCGTTTGAACAATTAAATAAGCATGAGAATGACCGTGAAGGTTTGCAGAAATGTTCCCTTATAAGAATCGTTTATGACCCATATCGGGACGGTGGTTTGGTCATGATCACGCCAGCGTCCACTGACACCATTTATCCCTTTGTCTACTGCCTGTAAATAAAATACGAAAGTGTCGGTCCTTGTGCGTGACTAGCACAATGGCAGCTGAAACTTTCATATGGTCCCACTAACCCACACCTTCACTTTTCTGCCATGGTGCCACAGGACATGTCAATTTCACCCTTGAATTTCACTCTTTCAGTTTCCTAGAAAGCATAGGGAGCTAGACAAGATGAACCGGAGAAGTTTAATATAGTCCTGAGATTTGAGTAAAATTTCATAGGCAATGTTATTATCCTTTATTTGTTTACATATTTATTACACATCATTGGTGGTGATAATGACGTACTACATAATAGTTAAGTTCTTATAATAATGCATATTGCCTGATAATGGCTGCCTGAAAATTAACCAGGTGTAAGCACTGCATGACGTTGGCTGGAAGGCTATTCATTAAAAAAATTGTGTGCAGAATAAAGAAAATACAGGTGTTCAATGGCACGGTTATCGTCAAAAGTTTACGATTCTGCGAACAAGTTCATTTTCAACGCAGCTACGCCCGCGGCCAGTAAAACTATGCAAAACTTTTGTTTACTCTAGATAAGTGTACGCTGTCAATCCGAATACCACGATGCGTGCCTAAAGCGTAGAAGTATAAATATTTATTTCATCTTCCGTCGTCCGAAAGCTTTTGCCGCTGACTATACGTTCTGAAGACGAGGCAGCTTTTTAGCTTATAGGTGATGAGAAGCGCCGAGCTCTTGATGATAGAATATTGGAGCGTAGAATTGTAGGACTTGTGCAAGGTCAGGTGACTTGACGACTCAAACCTAGCGATAGAAGCTCAGCACCCTTTTCGTTTCTTAGCACTGATGATAAATGAATAGTCAGAGTAAATGAATGTTACTTTCCGATTCTAGAGAGACACGAGTGTAATGCATATGTCCTATATCACTGAACGTTCCATACTAATTCCATACTGCGCATTCCTATTCGAATTTTGGCCTGTCGTACGGCTACCAAGTCGTTAACAATGAGAAGAGGTAGGCAATTGCTTCTTGGGATGTAGCCGAGGCCATGGTAGATGTAATTGGTAATGCGGTGTATGTGAGTAGGCTGACTGGGATTATTAGATGAAGTACGCCAACGCACCTACGTTACGTCACGATGAAAATTACAGAGCTCTTTATTATATATATATATATATATATATATATATATATATATATACAGGGTGTTGCAGCGAACACTTTCAGAATTTATTGAAGGTTGCCTGTGGCAGATATCGCAATTCACATTAAGGAGCAGGTCTACTCGAAGAGGCGAACAATTGAAATGCATAATCGACTAATTAACAAAAATTTACTAATTTAGTTTTTCACTAATTACCTGATGGCCCATATTGCAATTTACAAATTGTAGTCGTGGAGTTCGCAAGGCGATCCCACTTGGAACGAATTCTCGGGATGACACCAGTTTTGAGATACTAATTCTCGAACTTTGCGGAGAAATGCATTGGCGCCGCCACCACAGCGCATGCCTAGCTGTGACGCCTTATCTCCTAGGCGCGCGACATAACACTTTTTTCCCCGAGTTGCGTGCAGTAACTTAGCTGCTCTCAGACGCACCAATTGGTAAGCCACTATTTGCCTACAGGCCTACTATTTTATATATCGAATTACCAATATATCGATTTTTTCGTGATTCCGATCAGATTCAATACATCCGGGGTCGACTATCCGTTTAGGGGTTCATAATTCAAGGTTAGTTTTATTTGAGGTCAGAGTAGCTATTCCATCATAAGTTGAATAAAGAAGACGAGCGGAGTAATTTTGAGTTCTAATGAGGTAATAAATATAATGGAAGTTCACACAATGGATGCATACTCAAATTTTGTTCCTATTAGTGTTTTCTATAGTAATAACTTGAGAGAGGATGGTGGCATTGTAAGTGTACCGGAGCAAATAACCCAATGTTCGATCCGCATTGCTACTAATTTCGATATACCTGGTGAGATTAGCGGTAGTAGGTTGGCCAAGATTAGCGGTACTATGAACACGTAAATAATTTTATGAATATACAGGATCCAACTCCGTGTTGTTAGGCAAGTACGTCGAAGAGCTGTTTTGAATGGGAGTTGCTGAGATGATGTTGCTGCTGCGTCTGGTGTGCCGCAAGACTCCGTGTTGGGGCTGATCCTTTTACTTTTTCTTTACGCGGAAACATTATATGCCCCATTACTCGAAAATCCAACGTTGTAGTCAGCGGCGTGACCGAATGACGCTACGAAGAGTAAAAACATGTAAAAAATGCTCGAATTGAGAACAAATTTAGCAGAGAGGTTCATGAAACAAAGTAAACTAATCCCTTTGAAAAGAAAAATAGGCAAATTTTGATCTGGGCGGGAATCAAAACCGGGCCTCCGCGGCGCGAGACGAGCACGCTCCCCAACGCCACAGCTGCTTTATGGTTGTGATTCACTAAAGGCGTAGTTCGTCCGCAATGCGCACGTCATGTCGAAGCCATCTGGCTGAATAAACGTCTTGCCTAGTGCGTGCGTCGTTAGGCATATGATGGCGCAGCAAATGGATAGGGGGTGGCGCCACGTCATGAGCGTATAAAATGACTAAATGAAATAAAATGTCATCATCATCATCATAATCAGCATATAATATATGTCCACTGCAAGACGAAGGCCTCTCCCTGCGATCTCCGATTACCCCTCGTCTTGTGCTAGCGTATTCCAACTTGCGCCTGCAAATTTCTTAACTTCATCATCCCATCTGGTATTCTGCCGACCTCGACTGCGCTTCCATTCTCTTGGTATCCGTTCTGTAACCCTAACGGTCCACCGGTTATCCAACCTACGCATTACATGGTCTGCCCAGCTCCATTTCTTCCGCTTAATGTCAACAAGAATATCAGTCATCCCCGTTTGTTCTCTTATCCACACTTCCTTCTCTTCCTGTCTCTTAACGTTAGGCCTAAGATTTTTCATTCCATCACTCTTTGTGCGGTACCTAACTTGTTCTCGAGCTTCTTTGTTAACCTCCACGTTTCTGCTCCATATGTCAGCACCGGTAGACAGCAATGATTGTAGACTTTTCTTTTCAACGACAGTGTTAAGCTCCCAGTCAGGATTTGCCAATGCCTGCTGTATGCACTACAACCCAATTTTATTCTTCTGTAAATTTATTTCTGGTGATCAGGGTCCCCTATGAATAATTGACCTAGATAAACGTACTCTTTTACAGACTCTAGAGGCTCACTGGCGATCCTGAATTCTTGTTCCCTTGCCAGGCTATTGAACATTACCTTTTTCTTCTGCATAAAAATCTTCAACCCAATTCCTACACTTTCTCGATTAAGGTCCGCGATTATTTGCTGTAAATCGTCTCCATTGTTGCTGAATAGGAAAATGTCATCTGCAAACCAAAGGTTGCTGAGATATTCGCCGTTAATCCTCACTCCTAAGCCTTCTCAGTCTAAGTGCTTGAATACTTCTTCTAAGCATGCAGTGAATAGCATTGGAGAGATTGTGTCTCCTTGCCTGAGCCCTTTCGTGATAAGTATCTTTCTACTTTTCTTGTGGAGAACCAAGGTTGCTGTGCAATCCTTGTAGATATTTGCCAATGTATTCCCGTATGCATCCTGTACTCCTTGGATATGTAATGCCTCTATGACTGCTGGTATCTCTACTGAATCAAATGCTTTTTCATAATATATGGAAGCCATATAGAGAGATTGATTGTACTGCACAGATTTCTCTATTACCTGACTGATGACATGGATATGATCCATCGTAGAATATCCCTTCCTGAAGCCAGCCTGTTCTCTTGGTTGGCTGAAGTCGTGTTGCCCTGATTCTATTGGAAATTATCTTGGTGAATATTTTACACAATACTGAAAGCAAGCTAATGGGTCTATAATTCTTAAATTCTTTAACGTCTCTCTTCTTATGGATTAGTATAATGTTAGCGTTCTTCGAGCTCTCTGGTACAATTGAAGCTGTGAGGCATTGCAAATAAAGGGCCGCAAGCTTCTCAAGCATGATATCTCCTCAATCTTTGATTAAATCTACTGTTATTCCACCTTCTGCAGCAGCTTTTCCCCTGGTCATGTCTTTCAAGGCCCTTTTAACTTCATCGCTAGTTATAGAAGGAGCCTCTGTATCCGGTTCATCACTATTTCGAATGAAAGTAGCTTGGCTGTTTTGGGCACTGTACAGGTCAGTATAGAATTTTTCCGCTGCTTTTACTATGTCATCGAAATTGCTGATGATATTACCATGCTTATCTTTCAGTGCATACATCTTGCCTTGTCCTATGCCAAGCTTTCTTCTTACTGATTTAACGCTGCGTCCATATTTTATGACTTTCTCAATTCTTCCCACGTTATAATTTCGAATACCCTTACTTTCTTCTTGTTGATCAGCTTTGACAGTTCAGCGAATTCTATCTGATTTCTTGAGTTGGACATTTTCATGTTTTGTCGTTTCTTTATTAGGTCCTTTGTTTCTTGGGAGAGCTTACCTACTGGTTGCTTTGGTGCCTTACTTCCCACTTCAATTGCTGCTTCTGAGATCAACCTAGTTACAGTTTCATTCATTACCTCTATGTTGTCTTTATGTTCCTTTTCGAAAGGTGCATATTTGTTTGCGAGCACCAGCCTGAATTGGTCTTCTTTTACCCTTACTGCCTCTAGGTTGGCCTGTTTCCTCTTGACTAATTTCACTTTCTCTCTTCAAATTGAGAGAAAGCCTACACCTCACTAACCTATGGTCACTGCACTTTACCTTACCTAACACTTCTACATCCTGCACTATGCTTGGATCGGCAATGAGTATGAAATCTATTTCATTCCTTGTTTCTACATTAGGCCTTTTCCAGGTCCACTTCCTGTTGCTGCGCTTCCTGAAGCAGGACTATTCGAAGAATTATCAGACATTGCCTGGGATATTATTGGCCTTAGTGAGGTTAGAAGAACTGGTGAGGCTTATTATAGAGTGCTGACTAACGGCCACGTCCTCTGCTACAGAGGTCTTCCAGATAAGAGAGAATTCGGAGTAGAACTTCTAGTCCATAACGACATAGCGGGCAACATTGATGAATTCTACAGCATTAATGAGAGGGTAGCAGTCGTCGTAATAAAGCTGAATAGGAGGTACAAAGTGAAGGTAGTACAAGCCTACGCCCCAACCTCTAGTCACGATGATGAAGAAATATAACAGTTTTATGAAGATGTTGAATTAGCAATGAGAAAGGTGCAAACTCAGTATACTCTAGTCATGGGCGACTTCAATGCAAAAGTGGGGAAAAAGTAGGTTGGTGAGCAAGCAATGGGCAACTACGGCATCGATTCTAGGAATGCAAGAGGAGAGATGTTCGTAGAATTCGCGGAAAGGAATAGGCTCCGAATAATGAATTAAAACAATTGTCGCAGTTTCACCTGAAAGGCGAAGCATCAATTGCGATATCAAATTTGTAGAGAGCTATACGGAGTAATGATATTAGCTTTATCAGCTGTATAAACTTGGACATGCAGCAGCACCGGCAACACGCAGAACTGTTGTCGACGCCGTCGGCGTTTTGCCCGCGTTCGCTCAAAATGCGTGCGGCGTTGGTGACTGTTGCCGGAGCCTCTGATATAAATAGGCACTTGGTGCGCAGCTAAACGTCGCCTCCCTTCCCTCCCCCTCCCCCACGGCCTCTCGCGCGTCGGAAGAAGGCGCGTTTGCTCTACATATATGGTGATTGTAAAGGAGGACAGAGACGCCTACTTCTGCAGCACGGCACAGAACGCGCATTTGTTTTCCGCCGTGCGTTCACTCCCCGTGAAAACGCGCGCCTCTCGCGCCCTTTCACTCGCACATACAACGTTCGGCGCGCGACGACGATTTCATCTCTATTGACGTCATACGGAACCTCACGGCGACGGCGACGGCGACGCCGACGGCAGAAATCTGCTTTTGAGTGTCCATATGATTGCTCTCGGAATAAAACGTATTAATGTCCAATTGAACGCCGCGGAGCGCTCTCGTCCTTCGAATTATGAACTCGTGGGCTAGCGAGTGCGCTCAGACGCTTGGCGCGTTTTGATTTGGCCGTACCGAGGTGCCGTTAGAACGCAGGGAAGAACTTGCACGGACACGGAACGTGCGGGAAAAACATTTCACCAGAGGGACTATATCGCTTTCGCATACCCACGCGTAAGCAGTTTTAAATGTCTCTGCCGAATTTCTTGTTTTGTTTTTATTAACAATATGTGTGATGTTATGGAAACTGAGATTTATTTTTTGTGTGCAAGGGCACCTAATCAGGCATTGGTTTTATTGGCGGCCGACTTGAAGCGCGTATAGAAACGGTGTGTCACTAATGGGATGTCTCTAAACAGAAATAATTATGTACACATTAGCTTCACTAGAAAAATATAACAACCTCAGATATAAGTATTTCTTAAGTGGCCAAGAATTAAAAAATATTTCATCAGTGAAATATTTGGGTCTCATGATGTCAGAGGATGGCTCTTGGTCATAACATGGTAATTCCGTAGTTTGAAATGCAGGTCGTACCCTTCACTTCTTGCATCAAAGTTTAAAACACGTAAGTATTAACGTAAAAGAAGCAGCGTATGAAACAAGTTTTACCAATTCTGGAGTAGACATGCCCTGTGTGGGATCCGGCTTTGATGTGATTATCGATGCAGCATTCGGTGAACGTTAAAGAACCCCAGGTTGTGTAAATTAGTTTGGAGTCGCCCGCTACGGCGTGCCTCATTATCAGATCGTGGTTTGGGCACGTAAAGCCGAAGAATTTCATTTTCTTGCTTATTAATGCACTAAAAAAAGTCGAAACCGTCGCGACACTATTTGTCCTGGGGAGATACAACCGCTTTCTAAGTGTTAGAGGGAAAAAGAACTTGACTGGATCCTTTTGCTTAAACAGGGAAGCAGGTTACGCCTTAAGCTGTTTTACTCAATCTTGCATAATTATATGGGAATCTGCTCATCAGACTATTCGAAGTAGAGCACTGCAGGGGCCGGTTTTTCATGTCTGGGCCTGGCCCGAGCCCGAAAGTACCATAAGTTGGCCGGCCCGGTTCTGTTCGACCCATTAGCCCTTTTGCCTATACGAAGCTAGCTCGAATTCTCGATTATTGTGAAGATACTATCATGTGATAAACGGCCACCGGGCGGTCTTCAAGCTGCATCAAAGCATGTTTTTGCCCTGCATCCCTTCTTGCTGGTTACTTGATAATTTAACTGTGAGAGAAATAAACATTTCATTACTAGCCCAACACCCATAGATTATTCATGTGAATATTTGCTATGAAAACAAACTATACAATGACCAGTTGGGAAAATAGGGAGGGATCAGGCTGGCAACAACCACCGGGAGTGGCAGAACTCCTGCTTACATTTACGCATGAAGTTTTAGAAAAGCACATCGGTTGATCACCATGCTCGTGCTTTAAAGTGTGCGGCAACATACTATAGCGAAGGCATACGTTCGCAGACTACGCACCTAGTGCTACAAAAAACATATACAAGGCTGCGAACACGAGGGTTGAGGCACTTAACGAATGGAAATAGCATTCAAAATAAAAATTTACTGAGGCAATAAAATGCTCTGCATTTGTGTTTTGTTTTTCACATCCCGCCTCACCAATGTTGAGAAATTTTGCAGCATCCGCGTAGACTTAAAGCATTTGTTTAAGAACAATGGACACTTGAAAGCCTCAATTTAATTCGTTGGGCTAATTGTGCAATAAACTATGGCAGAATATTCAACTCTCTTGAAAATATAACGAAGAAAAATAATGGAAACCTGTAGTGAATTTTCCTATGCCTTAAGACACAACAAAGTTGTAAATGAACTTTTCTGAATTTATTTGCTACAATTTTATCTAAGTATACTCTACGAACTTCTTAAAACTTATTTATTTTTTGTTTTTCCATCAAAACGATCAAGCCGAAAATCTACATATTTTTGTGCAGCAACAAAACATTTCAGCCGACTCTGCCTCTAGGCACGTCTTCCGCTCTCGAAAAATGTAACTAGCTCTACCGAAACTTATCTCATTGATTCCCGTTAAGGATAGCTTGGACACATGAGACAGTCTAGTGAATGTTTTTGCAGCGAGTCTCGCATCAATCCAATGCCTTCCAATTTCTTTCGCGCGACTACAATGCATATATATTTCTAACTAATTGTCAGTTTGATTCGAATCTGTGATGTCTAGCAACTCTTGAAGTTTGCCTTTCGCCGCTATTCCCACCCATCCAAATGTGCTTCCCCTTGTTGATAGGCGGCGCCGCTGTCTAAATCATACCGCTACCTCTATCAAACTTCATCGTCCGTCAAACGCCTGAGCACGATCACCTCTAGGAATTCGAGGAGTTAATAAGCTCGTAACAATGTGGACCAGAGATCGTTCGTGTCGCGACGATGAAAGAATTCCGGCAGAAGTAACCCATGTTAAGATGATTATCGAAGTTAATGCGATTTACATTCACACAATGTAGGGAACAAGAAGCGACATACCATGTTAGCTAAGACACCTTTATTTAGAATCCGTACTGTTTCTCCGTATGTTTCAAGTGATACGGCTATATGCGGCCTTACACTGTCTCCCTGATTGACGCGCTTTGTTATGACCATCGCTCGCCAATGTTATCTCACGACGGTAGAACAACGACCGCAGGCCCACGGTACATGCAGTGACGACGATGGAATTACGAAGAAGGAATGATGTTGATAAAAAGACGAAGGCATATGAGGACGACGGCATGATGACGATTGGATGATTCTGACACGGTGGCGATAAATAATTGCGATGGCATGACGACGGTGGCCTAATCTGATAGCATAATAATAGCGGAATGAAATAGAAATTATGCTGATGAAACGTAGGGTGATATGACGATCACAGCATTTAGTAATTTTTAGCCAACTAGACACGCTTCTGAATAACATCCCTGCCTTCTCTCTTTCTTTTCTGCTCTTCCTTCCCAAGCCACTTTAAAAACATATACTCTGCCGTGGAGCTCAGTATGCCGGTGCTGTAGCTCATTAGGCCACGATCGCACGCTTACAAACATATCTTGCCAACAAGTATATTATTCAAGCTCGAATTTAAGGGGAACATTGAGCGTGGGGGCTCCTATCGAAATACATGGGAAATCGGTAATAGTTTCTCAGAGCAACCACTGCACCAAATCTGATGAGTTATGTTGAATTTATAAAAAAGTTAAAGTGTAGTTATTCCAGAGGAAGAAGAACAAGCCGACCAGTGCGGACGGCTGAATATCGGCTCCCGCTTTGTTAAATGTTTTCGGCAGGTTCTTTTGGCTGCCACGTTAGACATCTCCATCATTCGACCCGGTTTGTCGCAAGGAATCGGAGGACACCGAACTTTCACCGGTGGGTGCTTTTGTGACATTTCTCCGAGCTGTTTTCTGGTGGACCACGCTGGCGCGCCGCTAAACCTAACGCGCTCAGCCTAACGGCGGAGCGGTGGCCGCTCGGCGAGACGCTCGCTTGAGACGCTCGGCGAGTCGCGGCGAGAAGCGGTGCTATGGCCTCCAATCCAAGCGTGGTGATTGTTGAAGGCATGGATATTACCCCGGAGGACGCGGAGTGCTCAGGCTGGGTAACAGCGCTGGGCAAAAGGAAGAAGAAGAAGAGCGGGCCGGCCGAGCCAAGGATGCCGGGGCCCGAAGCGAAGCAAAAAGGCGAGAAACGGGGCCGCCGCACGGCCGCACCACGGAGCGCGTTGAAGCGTATCGTGGACGCCTCGAGGCTCCCCAGACTACCGAGGGATCAATTCAAGATCATCGTCCGACCTCGAGGGGGCTGGACTTGAAAAAGTCGGATTTGATACAACTCGCACGGGCGCTGGCCATGGCGGCGGCCCTGGCGCCGGAA
The DNA here is from genome assembly GCF_013339745.2 of Dermacentor silvarum. Classification (NCBI taxonomy): domain Eukaryota; kingdom Metazoa; phylum Arthropoda; class Arachnida; order Ixodida; family Ixodidae; genus Dermacentor; species Dermacentor silvarum. The sequence goes on from NC_051154.1 coordinate 443,313,421, forward strand.
CAAGTGCGGGATGACACGGTGTGCCCCAATGGCATCCAGAACATTCTAGTTCTTTCCACGCCGCATGAGGCGAATGCGCGCGCCTACGCCAGGATCCAGAGGATCCACACGAAGGAGGGCCCCTTCGACGTGGCAGCATACATTGCGGCATCGGATGACACCTGCAAGGGAGTGGTGCGGGGGGTGGACCCCGGGATAAGCGACGCCGATCTAAAGGCGCTCATCGTCAACCACCGAAACCCCGAGGCATTGGAAGTACGCAGAATCAAGAAGACCCGCACGATCGTTGTGCTCTTTGAAGGACAAAGGGTGCCGAATCACGTGGTCTGCGGGACAGTCATGTTGCCTTGCGCCCTGTATCGCAGGCAAGTAGACGTTTGCTACACGTGTGGAGAGCTCGGCCATAGAGCAGACGTCTGCCCTAACGGCGAGGACAAAAGGAAATGCCGCGGTTGCGACACGGTTTCCCCACCAGAAGATCATCAGCGTGACCCAAAGTGCGCCATCTGCGGAGGCGCACACCCGACGGCGGACCGCAGATGTAGCCAGCGCTTCCAGGTGCCGTACATCGTGCGTCGGAGGCGGCGGCGCCGGCGGCGCGCCCGGGAGGCGCAAGTAGCTGCAGCATCACGTGATGCCAGCGTGGCAAGCGTGTCCCATTCCCGGGGCCGGTCGGCAACGAGAGGGCGCTCCCGATCCAGGGAGCGCTCCTGCAGCAGAGTGCGCTCCCGATCCAGGGGGCACCCCGTCAGCAGAGAGCGCTCCAGTTCCAGGGGGCGCTCGCGCTCCAGTGTTCGCATCCAGAAGGGGCCTACCTGACGACTACTGGAAAGAAGGTAACGCATGGTACACTGCCAGAGCAGACGGAGGATTCGCGTCTTGAGGCTTTAAAGCAGGAAAACGCGCAGCTCAAGGCGGAAATGCGTAAGTTGAGGGAAGACCTCGAATTGATTCGGAGAGCACAGAACGGTCATGGCAGCACGTCGCCCGCACCCGCACTAAAACCAGTGCTAGGTCAGGCAAAGCGTAAAGCGCCCCCTCCCGAGTCGACTGAAGCTGCGGCGGAGCTGATGGAGGAGGCGCCAGCGTCCGCTTCCACCCCCGCCGCGACCACCGCGAAAGAATCGCTTGCGGAAGTCCTCGATCGATTAGCGGAGGCGATTAGGACACAGTCCGGAGCTATCGAGCAACAATCCGAGACCATCAAGAAACACTCTGAGGCCATTGCTACCCTCAACCACAGAATGGGGATAATGGAGGCTAAAGTAGCTGACGTAACCAGACTGAAGGTGGTCGGTAAGGTTAAGAAAACACAGCAGAATTCCGAAGCGTTGGGCAAGTGCACCGCGCTCAAGGGGATTCTAAATTAATAAAGTCAAAATGGCGGACAACACAGACAGATTATTTGTGTGGCAATGGAATTGCGCCAGCTTCCAGATGCGAAAGGCCGCGCTACAGCAGTTTGTGAAAACACAAGCGGACAAACCGCACGTCCTGCTCCTACAGGAGACCCTTTGTGAGGAGGCGACCTTCTCGGGTTACCGCGTTGTCTCGACGAGAGGAGACCGTACGAGAGGGGTAATTACGATGCTTAAGAAGGCAATTTCCTTCCAGGAGCACGAGATCACAATAGGCAGAGTTGATGCCAGCACTAGATTGGAAGCGCAGCTGGTTGAGATAATCCCTAGTGGCAGGATCAAACAGAGCATATTCGTCCTCAATGTGTACAGCCCTCCGACAGATAAGAGGCAAAGTTTTCGCGGACTCCTAGGCAGAGCAGTCGCCATAGCGGGTGACAGCCCTCTGATAGTGGCAGGAGACTTCAATGCCCCCCACATGGCCTGGGGGTATGATAGACAAACGGCGAAGGGAGTGAACTTAGTCAGCACAGCAGAAGACTGCGCGTTGACCCTAGTGGCGGACCCCGCTTTCCGACGAGGATAGGCACCTCGGTCTCGAGAGACACGATGCCAGATTTGGTCTTTGTTAGAAACATTGACGGAGCCTGGACTAACTTGCAGGAAAATCTAGGGAGCGACCATCACATTGTAGCGTTATCAATCAGGATCAGAGCGGCCCCACTTAGGATATCAAAGTACGTTGATTGGAATCTCTTCAGAAAGATACGGGACGAGGATGAGTCGGAGTACAGTGCACTGGAAGATCTACTCGCGCAGGTCAAGAGAGACGTTGAAAGGGCCACCAAAGAAATATCCACGGACCTCGAGACCCCCAGGATGGATGCGCGCTTGGCGCATCTCCTGGAGGCCAAGATGTCTGTGCTGGAGAGGTGGAAAACGCAAAGGCTAAACCGCAGGCTGAGAAAGAAGATCGCGGAGCTTAATCGCAGCATAGAGGCACACTGTCTGGAGCTCAACAGACAACAATGGAACGAAGCCTGCTCCGCAGCAGACGGGCGAATGCGCACGGGGGGGAAATGGAACCTACTTAAGCACCTGCTCGATGATAAACAGACCAAGGGTAACGAGAGGCTCGCCGTAGATAGGCTAGTGCATAAGCAAAAAGAGGGGGGTCATTCTGATGCGTCCCTTCTCCGAGACCTGGCACGGAAGTATCTTCCGATAGGGAAGGAGGAATTACAGGAATGCCCTCAATACGTGGGGAAGGACGCACCAAAGCTCGATGATTCGTTTTCGGAGGCAGATATCAGGGAGGTCCTCCACAATCTCAATGGCAGGTCGGCCCCTGGGCCGGATGGCATAACCAACCGGGTCTTGAGGAACCTAGACGACCGGTCCATTAGCACCATTACGAAGGAAATCAACAAGGTATGGGAGGAAGGTAATGTTCCGGACTCGTGGAAGCAGGTGACGGTGGTACTGATTCCTAAGCCTGGAAAGCCCCCAAGCCTGGACAACCTCCGGCCCATTTCACTCACGTCATGTTTAGGTAAAGTTGCCGAGCACGTTATACACAATAGGATCTCAAGACACATAGAGCGCGAGGGTTTGTTCCCGTACAATATAGTAGGGTTTAGACCATCACTTTCTATGCAAGACGTCTTGCTACTGCTTAAAAGACAGGTTATTGACAACAGGACTAGAGACGTCAGGGGAATTCTCGCACTAGATTTGACTAAAGCCTTCGACACCGTGTCGCACGACTTCATCTTAAATGAGATTTCGGCATTGAACTTGCGCGGTAGATTTTTCGCGTTTGTGGAGTCCTTCCTGAGGGGCAGGACGGCGGTCGTCAAAGTGGGGCAGACCAAATCAGAACCATTCGCGCTAGGAAACAGAGGCACACCACAAGGGGCGGTGATCTCGCCCCTCCTGTTTAACATTGCAATGCACGGGCTCTCGAAGCGGCTGGCCGCCGTGCCAAATGTGGGACACGCGCTGTACGCCGATGACATTACGATCTGGTGCCCGGGAGGCTCGGAGGCGGCTGTGGAACAGGCGCTCCAGGAGGCCTTGGATGTGACCGAGTCCTTTCTGGAGGGCACGGGTCTCCGACTCTCCCCGACCAAGTCAGAGCTCATGTTATACAGACCGGCAAGGCAGGGGGTTCGGGGGCTCGTGCCGCTCGAGCAGATCCCCATAGATGTGTACACGCGGGACGGCCAGAAGATCCCCAGGGTGAATTCGATCAGAATTCTAGGATTGTTGCTCGATGCCAGGGGCTGTAATGCCAAAACCATTGCGCATCTGACCGCCAAAACCGAGAATATCCTCAGATTAATCATGAGAGTCTCCAATGAGAAGGGGGGCCTAGGCGAGGACAACCTACTTAGGGCGCATCACGCTTTTCTTATGAGCCACATCAACTATGTGGTTTCGGCCCTGCAGTGGACTAAGACTGAAAGGGACAAGCTTGATACGTTGATGCGGAAAAGCGTCAAGAAGGTACTGGGTATTCCGGTCACGGCGAGCACGGACAGGCTAATGCAGCTCGGCGTTCATAACACCACCCTCGAACTAATAGAGGCGCAACAAGCGGCGCAGATCACGAGGCTTTCGGGCTCCAGCGCGGGTAGGCGCCTCTTGGATGCGGCGGGCTTGCAGTGAGGCGGTTCAGCTGGACGAGAGCTCCAGAGGGACCTACGTCGTCGGTCCCTTCCCTAGAAACGTTCATCCACAGCATAATGCGGGCAGGCGAGCAGCTCGTGCCAGGACGATTTTAAAGACAACGGTCGGCCTGGAAACCTTCGTGGACGCAGCTCAATATGGGCGCTCCGGTAAATTCGCGGTCACGGCGGTCAGCGAGAAGGGCGAGCTCCTATCTGCGGCCTCGGTAGGCGCTGTCACGGCCGACGTGGCAGAGCAGGTGGCGGTAGCGCTGGCGATGCAGGATTTTAAAAGGCCGTATATCTACACTGACTCACGTGGGGCTGTCAGGGCTTTCGCTTCGGGAATGGTTGCGAGACAGGCGGAGGCGCTTCTGAAGAGCAAGTCAAGAACTTATTCTGACCCCGTGCATTACATTACGTGGTTCCCCGCTCACATGGGTGACAACGTGCTGCCGGGCCGTCCGAATCCCAATGAGATTGCTCACCGCCGTGCGCGAGAATTCACGCGCCGCGACGGCGGTGAGGCTTCATTGGATCCGGAGGAGCTCGGCCACAGCGACCCGTTATTAACATTTCATGAAATCGTCTCCCACTATAAAGAGGAACGCAGGCGCTTCCCGCCTCCACACCCAAATCTATGTAGATCTCAATCGATCACGCTTAGGATGCTTCAGACGAGGTCATATCCCTCGCGAGGTTTAATACAGAAATTGCAGGATTAATACAGAAATTGACCCACAGTGCCCGGATTGTGGGGAGGTGTTTAGCACTCTAGCACATATGCTCTGCCAGTGTCCTGCGTTACGGGATACGTCACTCACCAGCGAACAGGACTGGGACGAGGCCATCTCAAGTACGGAACTCAAGCTCCAGTCCATGGCCGTCCAGAGGGCCCGTGAAAGAGCGGAGAGGCTTGGCCTCCCGATTCCGACATGGGAGCAGCCAGCGGCGAGTCTCCGCCGGCTAGTCCCTCAGGACCTCAATAAAAGTTCATTGTCTGTCTGTCTGTAGTTATTCCATAAAGGGATATTTTATTTAGGCTGTGTACTTTTTTTACGTAAAATTTTAAAGAATTGCAAAATTTTGCAAATGAAAACTTGACGTTAGGACTATGTTCCTCGGCAACTAAAAACGATGTCGGAATTCTGTAAACTGCGCCTAATAATACATCCAAATGTGGGCAGCAATCATATCATACACCATCCTGAAATATACCACTGAGTTGTGAATGTTGTATTTGCGAAACCCTTCCAAACATTATAACAAATTCACGTAAGTTTTAAGGTACAGCAAAAAAAGACTGTTCGCGTTTGAAACTCCAACGGGTGCAATTTATAGAAATGCCTTATTTGTTTTTAATGGCTGACTTGCGGATTTGTAAACCTCATGCTTCTATTTTTTTCCAAATTCACGAACATCCTGCAATTTTTCTAAAACATTATACTATCTACACAAACATTATATTTAATGCAGTGTCTGCAATTTAACTTTCTCTCTTAAATGAAACAAATTTCATTCAAATCGGTTCAGCAGTTTTCTCATAAAAGCATTCCTACGTTTTACATGCATTTGACTATCCAGCATCGGAGACAGGCCCGAGCTAAAGCTTCCTCTTACAGAAAGTATCATCCTAGAGTAACATACAGGGTGTTTCAATGAACACTTTCAAAAATCCTTAAAGGTTGCCTGTGGCAGATAGCGCAATTCTAGTTCATGATCTGGTCTACTCGAAGAGGCGGACATTACTTGCACAAGAAATTGAAATCTATTATCTTATAATCACCAAAAATGCACTAATTAAATTTTAAACTAATTACCTGGTGGTCCATATTGCAATTTCCAAATTGTAGCCATGGAGTTCACAAGGCAGATCCACTTGGAACGAATTCTCGGGATGACAGCAGTTTCGAGACATTAATTCTCGAACTTTGCGGAGAAATGCATTGGCGTTCCAGTTAGCTTCTTAACAAAACGTCGCTTTATGCGTTGAAGCACAAAATTAACTGGAACGCCAATGCATTTCTCCGCAAAGTTTGGGAATTAATATCTAGAAACTGGTGCCATCCTGAGAAATAATTCCAAGTGGATCCGCTTTGCGAACTCCACGGCTACGATTTGTTAATTGCAATATGGGCCATCAGGTAATTAGTTAAAAACTTAATTAGTGAATTTTTGTTGATTAGTCAATTATTCATTTCAATTTTTTGTGCAAGTAATGTCCGCCTCTTTGGGTAGACCAGCTCATTAACTAGAATTGGGCTATCTGCCACAGGCAACCTTAAATAAATTTTGAAAGTGTTCGCTGAAACACCCTGTATACAAGGATAAGAGAAGACACTTCCATAGGCAGCTGCGGCCGATTTTGGTTCGCAGCGCACCTAGCGGGTGTGTGGAATCTACACGGACTCAGAGATTGGGACCGCAGAAAAACTGATTTCGAAGGCTATCTTTTGGTGAGAAGAAAAATTACACGGCCTCCAAGATTGCTTCCGTGCGAGTGCTCGGCCCGGAGGCTATATTTTGATTTTTTTAACGCGTTTCTTGTATGCATCGAGTAGCTTCATGTAAGCTGTACCGCCAGAGCAGCAAGCACACGATGCCACTGTGTGTTTATGCAGAAATTTAAATAAACTTGACAAGTGTTGGAAGAGACAAAACATTTTATTTTCAAGTCATATTCTCAGTAAGCACATGCACACTTTTTTTTTCGCAACGTTCGATGAACGCAATCACAGAAATATGGTTGCACTGCAAAGTGCAAGACATGCCAATACAGGTGCCATATCTTAAAATAAATTTCACAAAAGGAATAAACAGGCCATCTTATGAGAAACCTCACAGAACAGTAAAACTGCAGAAGACAGGATTAACATTAAAGAGGAAAACAACGCTCGTCCTTTGAAGCGTAACCTTTCTTATTAAGTTGTAGTTTCGAGCTGCACAGCAAACAAGGAATGAAGGCTGCTCACTGCAGTTGTCAGCCAACCACGCTCTCTCCCTGTCCTGCCGTTGTTACTGCACCACGCAACACAGTAGTAATTCCCGTAGTACTTGACTACGGATGGCATGACCTGAAAAAAAAGTATTGGTTATGTACGTCTTCTATCCCGCCTTCGCATAAAAGCGTCACGTGCAATTGTCGCAGCTAAAAAAAAGCAACCTTCGGTGCTATGCATGCACTACTGAGGCAGGAGTGTCTATTCAGGCGTGTTTATAAGACGTATTATTATACGTCGTAGCCACAGCATACAAGCATTCTTCTCAATTCGCAAGTTCTCTCTAATTGCGCTCGTAACAAAAGCTTCAAGCAGTAGGGGTAACGAATAACGATCCTAAGCATAACTGCATTCTTTAACACAATTGCACACACATGCATTGAATTCAGACTACGTATACCGGTGTGTGCCGACTCACTTTCTCGCGCCAAGAAACAATTTGCTCGCAAACGCGCTGCGCAGCATTCCAAATTGCTGTTTCTTATATAATGTGAAGCAATCCACGAACATCATGCGAAGTGAAGAACACAACAAAGCTCTCTGTGCCGAACAGCACAATGCGACAACTGTCAAGTTACGGCTGAAGTGACAAATACACAAGCAATTTGCAAAGTAATGAAGGGAAAAAAGAACGTAATGAAGGCTTTCTTACCAAGCAGCAGCCAAGCAGACAGACGTTCTGGCAGACGAACCCAGCAAAGACCACGCAGATGTTATCGCACATCTTTTGTAGCGTCGCCTTGCCTGATCACACCATGGCCAATATTTTGTAGCGATGCGTTATGCTTTATTCTATATACTAGCCTTATCATCCACCGCTCACGGCCGGCTGATCCCGTTGATAACGTCTACGTCTACAGCCCCATAGACAAATAGACGTATAGTGCACTATAGAAAAGTTACTACAGTAGATAACTAGTACGCGCGTTCCCTTGGAGACAGGGACTGTTGTATTGCCCTCTAGCGGGCGACATGAAGCTGCGTAGCTCGGCCGCTTTTAGGCTGGAGTGGCCACTCTTGTAATCTGTATGTTAATCTATGGTACCATGCCAGTTCTATAGGAAACCCTTGAAACAGAACCCTGACGTTTACCCAAGACTGTGGCCACAGTGGTCCACAAATAAAAAGCCCACTTAAGAAAAAATATATACAACGGAAGCTTCGCGGGAGCCGTTATCTGGGCCAGACATCTATCCGGAATGCCGTCCAGCTGTCTGGCCAGGTGTCTAGCAAAACCGTCGATTCATTGTCAGTACTGCAAGTAGCTGGCCGTCTTCGAGATAATGCTGATATATAAGCGCACTCGTTTCCAAGTGCCGAGGCGAAGCGACAGTCGGGTGTGCTTCTTTTTACTGTGTTTTCTTTAGTTGTGCGTCATGGCATACGCCACAGCGGGAATTTCGAATTATCTTAAAACCCCTCTATATAAAAAGTAGCGACACTCTCCTCCTCCCCGCCTTCCCTCCTCCTCGTTTCTCCTCTCTTTCGCGCTGCGTCTTCGACCGGGGCGCCGCCTACAACGCTTGAGCGGAGCAGACGACCTTTCGCAGAGTGAATGCACGCTTAGCGAGGCGGTGCGCTTTGAGCGTTTGCGTTTGCTTTCTAGCTTCGAGTAACTTCGTATACAGCATATAATTTCTGTAAGGATGGTTATGCAAATTCAGTGACGGCAAGTTTTTTTTCTTCCTGTTTTGCAAACTATTTTTTTAAGTACGTAAACGGGCACCAACACCGTACCATGCCGACTCCGAATGTATCGCGTGCGCTACAATTCGGTACTTACGTAACATTTGTCAAGCGCATGTCGCATGATCTTGTTGGGAATTGGTGTAAATAACACGTTAATGATCGAATGTCAACATCTTGGCCTCCAGCAAGCCCTCGGTAACCTAAATAATCCGCGCCATCCATACCATGTGAATTCGCGGCGCGTATCAGCTATGATGTAAAAGGATGGCAGAGGGCACAAACAATCGCTGATCTGAAGGTTCGATAGGTCACTACAAGCTACAAAGCCGCCAACATGCGTGCTTGCCAATCTTCTAAGCACGCGAGAAGGCTCGCGTGCCCGCGATTGCAAGCCTGTAGGCGTACAAAACGATTAAGCGCGCCGAATACACGTCTAAATGCACCAAAGTACACGTACAATCACGATGGAAAGGAACGCGAACAGCGGAGCGCGTAGCCCAAGCATAACTGAAGGTATAGTGCGCGCCGTCCAGTCATCACCATTCACAGGCGGGCACATCCGGTTTGATCGCGCTGTGCGATGGTGCGCCCCCTATCCTGCGATATTATTGCGATAGCAATTATATGGACACTTCAACCGGATTTCTGCCGTCGGCGTCGCCGTGAGGTTCCGTATAGATAAAATCTTCGCCGCGCGCCGTATGCCCCAGCGGAAGCGTGCGGGGACGCGCGCTATCACGGAGAGCGAACGCACTCAATCTCCCACGGGCAAGCAAGGAAGCGGGAAGCCAGCGCCGGAGGGAGCGGGGGGGGGGCGCACTTCTACGCTGCCAACAACCGCGCTCGTCGTTCGTTCGACCGCACCGTCTCTTATCTCCACACGGCTCTGACCTTTCTGCGCCGTGCATTCGCCGCTGAGTTTCCGTTGAAGCGATAGACCGCACGTACCTTCGCCCGCTGCGCGGCGTATGCGCTCGCTGCCAGCGTTTTGACAGTCGTTGGCTGGCAGTCATTCAGTGTGATCTATTCATGTTTGTTTGTGCGCGCTCACACCATGCTTGTTCATTCAGTTAGTCATAGTCGGGCCACATTTTCTGTGGGAATGCGCGACTCTCACGCGTCCCCTGATGTTGTTTTCCCCGCATGTCTCCTGTAGTCCGGCTTCTCTGCGTGGCTACCGGCGGTGGTTGCGGCGCGTTGCGAGAGATGGCGCTAGTGTCGCGATGCTAACGCCACCGAAACGCCGGGGTCAATTGGGAGAAAAAGGTCGAGGGCTCTCTCTTTGGCTGGGGATCGGCGACCAACACGCACGAACGCTTCGCGCGTGCGCCGGCCCGCTTCGCGCGACCGTCGCGCGAGGCTTAGAGCAGGACACCGGTATGGACGAACACGGATCGTTCGAGCGCGCCATCGTTAGCGTGACTGTACACGTGAACGACTAGGCGATGGTGTCATAGCATGGGGCGAACATATTCGCTCGCTATCGGGTCGCGGTGAGTCGGACTTCCTTGATTTGTCGCGCGCCCGTGTGAATGTTCTATTGGTAGCAATTCGGCTGGTATGTATTAGTGTATGAAAGGTGCAATAAATGCCCTTTTGATTGTCTGCACAACTGCGTTGTTGTTCCTTTGTCCCAAGAGCACATGTGAGACCCCACATCTGGCTGCCCAACGTGGACCTCTTGGGGCATCGGACGATAATTTTAACAGTTTTGCTCGGTTCGAGATGTTTCAACCGAAGCGTAGTCCTAGCGTGGATTTTGATCGCTAGTGTCGGCGGTGTGCTTTCTTGAGTGAGGCGACGGTTGCTGTAGCGTGTTTGAACTTTTCAACATGCTAAGCCTTTTCGCGAGTGTTTTGAAGTACACTCGTCGGTACGAGAGCCACGTGGTCTGCATCCTGGGAGAGCGAGGCCTAGCGCCCGCGGAGCATTGGCAAGCCTGAAGCGAGTGAGTACGGAAGCCTCGTGGGTGGTCCGAATTTCTTATGTAAATAGCTTCTTCTATATCTTTGACTTCGGAAGTCGAGGCTCAGGGAGCCGGGTGGCCGCGGGCCACGGGTGCCGCTACGGGCTGACTGGTATTGCGGCCTGGCACCGGGCGCTCCGACACCGTCTGGGACGGTGGGCGCCGTCAACTCGGATGCTGTGTGCACCGAGCGGAGTAGGACCACCTCACAGAGCTAACGTCTCTTCGCGGCTGCCTGTTCTTGTGCCCATTTTGGGTGTTTTTTTTTTTGGATGCCGGTTGTTGTCAAAGTAGCGACGCATTAGGCCTAAGGCTTAACAAAGCCGCCTGTCGCACGTTGAGGGACACAACCTGGTGGACCGTGGTGTTGAGGTGTCGCACATTGCTTCCCTCATTAGTTCGCCTAGCACGAATTGAAATTCTCGTTCGACTCAAGAAAGTAAGCTTTGTTCACGTGAACTTAGCATCTGCTATGCCGCCCGAAATTTTGCTAGCCGAATTGAACATCGTACCACGTGGGCGATGCGTATGCCGAATTCCTCTCCCTTGCACTACTTTAGTGTTTGTCGAGTGCGTTGAGTGTACGCAGCGTGAGCGGAGTCACTCCTGGTTTGCTGTCACCTGCACATCGTCAGCGCTGCTGCCCCGGACTACAATCGAGCTACCCCAGGCTTTGGAGATGCCTGTGGTCAATGTCGGCGCAGCGACTTCGGCGGCCGCCAATGTCCGGCTCGCAACCCTCGGCGGCTGGGAAAAGAGCCGGCAGTCACCAACGGCTACTGCGGCTCTAGTCAGCAGGGCGCGAGCGACGCTTGCTCGTGCCGACTTCTGCGTCGCCGTTTCCGGAGTCCTGGGCTGGAGTCGTGCCATCGAATCTGCAGACGTGGTGCTGTGACCAACGGATGCCAGCGGTGAACCCCAGAGTCAATGTCGGCTCGCACGTTGTGGATAATGCGTGGACATTTACTCGGCGGCGCCACTGTCGCATGTACTAACTTTTGTTCGCGACGCGCGCGTTGATAGGCCTTGTGACATGTTTCGCCGGCGTATGTGTAGTGATTTAAGGTTGGGGGGATGTGGGAATGCGCGACTCTCACGCGTCCCCTGATGTTGTTTTCCCCGCATGTCTCCTGTAGTCCGGCTTCTCTGCGTGGCTACCGGCGGTGGTTGCGGCGCGTTGCGAGAGATGGCGCTAGTGTCGCGATGCTAACGCCACCGAAACGCCGGGGTCAATTGGGAGAAAAAGGTCGAGGGCTCTCTCTTTGGCTGGGGATCGGCGACCAACACGCACGAACGCTTCGCGCGTGCGCCGGCCCGCTTCGCGCGACCGTCGCGCGAGGCTTAGAGCAGGACACCGGTATGGACGAACACGGATCGTTCGAGCGCGCCATCGTTAGCGTGACTGTACACGTGAACGACTAGGCGATGGTGTCATAGCATGGGGCGAACATATTCGCTCGCTATCGGGTCGCGGTGAGTCGGACTTCCTTGATTTGTCGCGCGCCCGTGTGAATGTTCTATTGGTAGCAATTCGGCTGGTATGTATTAGTGTATGAAAGGTGCAATAAATGCCCTTTTGATTGTCTGCACAACTGCGTTGTTGTTCCTTTGTCCCAAGAGCACATGTGAGACCCCACATTTCCAACGCACGCTACACATGCAATGCTGCCCAGATCGGCAGTGCAGCACTACAGGTGTGTCCCTTCGCACGCGCTGCCCACGGTAAGCGCTTCTCATCAACACCACCGTTTCACACGCGCCTTCTCGTGGTCATCGAGTCTCTCTTCATGTCGGTCTACTTACGCGGCAGCACACCTGCTTACTTAATCAGCTCATGTTTACTACAATTCATATTGCTACCAAGGCCGCTCACCTTACTTCGTATGACATTGCTGTCTTGCTATCGCATTCATTGCTTCGCCCTTAGGGCGAAACTGTGACATTTTTTGTAAATCTCCATGGGTTTTCTTTTGTTTGTTTGTTTGTTTGTTTGTTTGTTTGCTTGCCCTTCACATCCCAACTCACTGTCTCTGTTTTTCTCGCTGTCTTTTTATGACTCCTGGTTCTCTATTTACATCTTGAATTACCATGTACTTAGTTGCCAACTTTTTTTACATCTGCCTTCATTTTGTGTCCGCGCCTTTGAGGTACAGATATCGCTCCATTCCGAGGGACCACCTATTTTGGTTTCCGTTCTGCTTCTTTTTTATTTGAAAACGAGGAAAGGTGACGGTACAGTAATGATGACAGCGCAAACTGTACTATCGCGGTGAAAAGAAACGCGAACTGTGGAAAGCGTGGCTTTTGGCTCAGTCAGCGCTAGTGCGAGGATACGTGTCAAACTGCCATAAGCATTCGCTGTTGTTAGGCGAATCTCTGCTTTCAGTCGGCGCCCCCGTAGCGCTAAAATCTTGTTCAGGCTGGCGCTATCGCACCGCGTGTGCGTTCCGAGTGTCAGACATGACTGGCAGATGATAAGCTTTTCTTGCCAATATGCCCGGCAAGTACAATGAGGCACTCTTTCATGCTGTCGCGATTCTTGTGTGCTTAACAGAACTGAAGCGTTAAGCGAGCTTGATCGTTGCTGCCTCACGGCAGCGGTGATCATGAAAATAAAAAAGAACAAGCTTCAAAAATGAAAAATATGATTGGAAGTGGAGCTGCACATGCGCGATGTCTTCTCCTACGGCGTAGGAGCAAAGCTATCGGCTTGAGTCAGGGGCCGGACACTTCGACTAGTTTCGGTATCTGAAATAAAGCGTCCGCCATTGTTTTGGTAGGAAGCGAAAATTCAGCAACTTTTGCATGTGTGGCCCTACCTTTCCAACCTACGCATGAATAAAGTGAAGTTATGCAATTATGTGTTGAAAAAAATATGTCCTTGGCCATTTTCGTTTTTTTAACACCCTATATATTTATCCAGACTCGGCCTTCGTTGCGCCGAAGGGCGGCGCTCTCGCTCTTATCTCGTCTGCTGCCATTCCGTTCGTCTGCTCCAGCCCTTTTCGCTGTCCACGTGTGAAACTTTTTAGAATTGCAGGAAAGCGACAATTTTGGTGTTTGTGAGTGCGAACATCTGAAAATGTCGGCGAAACTAGGCACAGGACACAAGGCGTGTTGTGCTGCTCTTTGGTGCCGCAACTCGGGAAGGAACAGCGCAGCCAAATTTTTCCGCTTCCCAGCGGACGAAAGGTAAGCACACTTTTTTTCGGTACGAAGAATCATGTGCTGTGCTTATCAAAACGGCCACAGAGCGAACCGAAACATTTCTGCCCTTGCTTTACAGTCATTCTTTTTCCTGGCACTGCGCATTTTTCAGTAACGTTGTAAGCATGTAAAGCTACTTGTGGACAGTTTCTGGTGAGCCGGTTGATGCCAGCTGACGCTCAAACGGAAATTTCGCTTCGGTATTGGTTTTTTTAGCGGTGGACCTGCATTTTTTTTCTTCGAGAAGAAATCTTGCAAAGTATATATATGTTCGCCGAACGCGCTTATTCGACGGACTGGCTCGGCTTCAGAGCATTCCGACGAGCAGTTCCTTGGGGTGACATTACCACATTTGAATGTTTAAGAAAGAAGCCCCCAAAATAATTACGTACGAGCGACTGCTTACATTCCGTGTCACGAGAAGTTCATGTTACCTGCGCTAAGGGCGAGCTTCGCTTCACTTTTGAACTCGTGACATATTTTCTCGCTTTTTAGCACTCTATATATTAGTGTCGCTTTTATGTGTTGTTTATTGATATTCATGGTGGTACCTGTTTCATTTTCTAGGTGTGACGTATGGCGGAATTGCGCCCAAAGAGCATATCTTGAGGGACTCGCACGGGAGCAAATGTACAACGGCTACCGCCTCTGCTCGGACCACTTCGCTGAAAATGCCTACGCCGACCCTGCCAAAACACGACTCCTGTGGACGGCTGTTCCCACTGCTGCAGTGGAAGTGGGGTCCCCGATCGACGAGGGTAAGAAAAACAATTTATTAGCGGTTGCGAATGTGTGCGCATTTGTAGTTCATTTTCACGCGCCTTATCGCTTGATACATAATTCACGTTCCATATTTAAGCATGAGTTCAAGGTGTGTCCTTTACATTGGATTTCATGCAACCAGCTTAATGTACAACTGCCTTCCTTCGCTACCTCCTTAACCGAGACCGATTTCTACCCTATCTTCCAGGACCCTCCCGGGCAGAAGCCACAGAAGCCACGGCTGGTTCGGCTCAAGACCACCCTGCCGGCCAAAAGAGCGTCGTCCAGGTTGTAGGTATGCAAAGGCCGACTTGTTGATTTTGGGCATTAAGGCAGGCGGCGTGCATTCTTGCTTTGTGTAGAACTAGTATGCAAGATACGGTGCAAAAGTGAACAGCACGGAGCGCTTCTTTCTTTCTTTTTTCATGTCGTCTGCTACGGCTTCGTGTGACGTTACGCCGCGAAATTTGTTGCGCGTGCTCCAGGGAATTGCATTCTTTTCGTTTTTACTTAATATTCGATGATCATGCGTGGTAAAGGGTGTTCCAAACTGCTGGTGTAGCTAACGCTGCGAATATTTTCCAGCTTCCTGACGCAGCGAAAGATGCGAATATCTTCTTTTCACAACGACAGAATTCCCGCTCGTAAGAAGACGCAGCCCACTTGGCCTTGCTGTAAGCGGCATATCTGTCGCCCGCCGTTGTCGCTTATCGGACATGGCGTTACACTTTGAAACACGAGGTCGCAGAAATAAATTGAGTTTCGATAGGGCCGAAGTTAACGCACGCCGCCGATGGTCGAAATATTTCGCAGTCGGCTATTACGGCGTGTCTCACGCACGCATCGTGGTACGTAAAATCGCACAATTCAATACGACGAAGCTAAGTCTTGGGTACACGCTGCAACGATCTTCATAATTTTCGTTGTATAGTAGAAATTTTACAGGAGCAGGTGTGCGCGTGCCGGCGCAGAGCAGCTTTTATATTATTTTGACTTAATTACCTCTTGTGGGCTGTGTAGGCAATGGTAAAGCGAAAGTAAATTTAAAAAAAAGAAACTGCAATACTACAATGTTCCTAGCCAGCTAATGAGACAACACCAATGCTAAACATGTTACGTAATTGTACAATAGCAATGCAACTTTGAGCAAAGCTTAATGTATCTTAGAGGAATATTTTTAGTTGAAGTCATGCAAAGATACACAATCGAAGCTGACCCGCATAAGTTGGAAGCGCCATTTTGCAAAAAAAGTGCTGAGACTTGTTTAAAACATGTGACCTAAAATGCTGCTCATTTCCCCCTTATTTCCAGAAGATGGAAAAAGAAAAAGGAGCTGGCAATGTTGGGCTCAACGTCCTCGTCACCTGCTCTGCATGATCAGTTCATTATTCACGAATGTGTTACTATGAACCTTCGTTTGTGGTGAATTGTACTGTGTACAGCCAATGAACGTGGTGACCCCTGCAGCGATAATCTATATACGATGAATTGTGTGAAGACTTCTCTTATGTTTGTGTAACCAATACAGATGCCAACATTTGTATTTACTGTACGAATTACACAGCTCTGTGCTATTGTGGTATGTATTGAGTTGTATCGTTTGCAATACGTTGCTAATAAAATCAGTGAATACACCACATTTTCCGACTACTCAATTTTCTTGCTCAAACAAAATTGTCACGCTTCGAGCTTGCTAGCTCGCGTGCATTTTAACCCCCCGCAGGGGCGTCTGCGTCAGCAGGCGTTTGGTGTGTTGCGACACCACGGACCCGAGCACATGAGGGTCGGACCCTCCCGCGTTTAACCGTGCGTGGCTTAGCCGTGTCCGGGGAAAAGGGGATCCTGGGGGTTGAGCCGAAGCCGGGTGTTTGGACCTTTAAGGCCCCTCAGCAGAGGCAACACACCCCTTTGGCCTCGGCTTCACGTAGACGGCACCCCCGGACTGACCCACCCGGGGGAAATCGGTAGTTGCCTTTTCCTGTCCTCCTCTTCAATCCTTCGTCTTATTCTCTCACTTTGAATCTTTCCTGTCTCCTTCTCACTTCTGAACTTCTGATTTTCCAGGCAGCTAGGGTTAACCTTGTGTGAGATAGCCAACCTTGGTTATATCATATTTGGTTATAGTGGTTGTGTACAGCTGGCGTTGGCAGGTCTTGTTCATAACAACCCTGTCGCGTCCCCTTGTTGGGCTCCACGGTGGGCGGCTGGCACCGCTGCCGAAATCATTTTAATCTGTATGGCATCCTCATACCCCAAACTCCCTGATCGCCCTCTTTTTAAAAGAGGGCGCACCGATGAATCCCTGAACTTCTTCGCAAAGACCACTGAAACTTTCCCACGTTTCCACGTGATTCATTGTGAAAACACTGACAAAAAAGCGATAAACATCTCACCCTTCTTAGTGTCAAAATGTCTCACTGAGGTCATTGGAAGTGGCTACAAAGCCACCAAGATGGCTAGTGGTGACCTTCTGATTGAAGTAAAAAGCAAAATGCAGTACGAGAAACTCACAAACCTGGTGGCATTTGGTGATAAAACCATATCTGTCAGCGCACACCGAACAATCAACACCGTCAAGGGTGTGGTTTCAGACAACGACCTCATGGATTTGACTGACGAAGAACTCCTGAATGGATGGAAAGAAGAAAACGTTATAAATGTACAACGCATAAAAATCAGGCGCGACAACAAAGAATTACCAACCAAACACATAGTACTTACATTTGGCTCTAGCACACTCCCGGATGCAATAGAAACAGGCTACCTCAAACTGCGTGTAAGACCTTACATTCCAAATTCACGACGCTGCCACAAATGTCAGAGGTTTGGCCATGCCTCTCAAAGCTGCCGAGGACAACTAACTTGTGCGAAATGCGCTACAAAAGATCACTCTGCTGATGAATGTACTGCTGAGGCCCATTGCGCGAACTGCGATGGCAACCACCCCGCATATTCCAGATCTTGCGCAGCCTGGAAGAAAGAAAAAGAGATAATCACTATCAAAGTCAAAGAGAACATCAGTTTCAGGGAAGCACGACAGCGTCTTTCACCTTCATTTTCAATGAAAACTTCTTTTGCCGAAGTGGTGCAACAGGGGGCAGCATCACGACGGACCCCGGCGGTCGCCCAAGGCACGCGCAGCGTACTGAGGGGACTGCCACCCGCCCCCATGGTGGGAGCAGCTAAGGCTGCCCTGCCCCTCTCGAAATCGGTCACACCCGAGGCCTCCACTAGCGCTGGCAG
The DNA here is from genome assembly GCF_013339745.2 of Dermacentor silvarum. Classification (NCBI taxonomy): domain Eukaryota; kingdom Metazoa; phylum Arthropoda; class Arachnida; order Ixodida; family Ixodidae; genus Dermacentor; species Dermacentor silvarum. The sequence continues at coordinate 443,331,314 of NC_051154.1, forward strand.
CAGCCATCGCAGCTCAGAGGCTAAGGAGGACCCATCGGCCTCCGGGCTGGTGAGGCCACAGCCTTCGTCCCTCGAGGCGAAGGCTACACGACGTACACATCGCTCGTTAGAGCGAGTGTCCAGCGCTTCGCAAGAGGCTATGGACACTACTCCAAGCAAAGTGGTGCAGCCAGCACCTAAAGAGCGGCCAAATTCTTTGGACCGCTCTAGAAAAGACAAAACCAAAATTACAGGGCCGCAAACGGCTCTGTAGGCTAAAACACGTTTCGTTTCGTACACACAGCACCAATTTAACTTCATTATGGACACGAAAATTATGCAGTGGAACGTAAGAGGCCTTCTTAGGAACCTCGACGATATCCAAGAACTTCTTTACCAACACAATCCGAAAGTGCTGTGTGTACAGGAAACGCACTTAAAATCAAAACATACGAACTTTCTCCGACAGTATGTTACGTTTCGTAAAGATCGCGATGATGCTCTCGCATCATCAGGAGGCGTTGCCATTGTGATTCACAAAAACATAGCATGTCAACGTTTGCAGCTACAAACGCCCCTTGAAGCAGTGGCAGTTCGACTTGTTCTTCTAAACAAACTCATAACCATTTGCTCGCTTTACATACCCCCACATTACCACTTACACAAACATGAATTTCAGTCCTTTATAGACGAATTGCCAGAACCTTATCTTGTTCTTGGTGATCTCAATGCGCACAGTAGTCTGTGGGGCGACTCTCGTATCGATGCGCGAGGTCGTCTTGTTGAGCAATTTCTTTTCTCCTCTGGCGCGTGTCTCCTGAATAAGAAGGAACCTACGTTTTACTGTATCGCAAACAGAACCTTTTCTTCTATTGACCTTAGCATAGCTTCCCCGTCTCTATTTTCTGAACTTAAATGGGAAGTTATCAAAAATCCTTACGGGAGCGATCATTTCCCAATACTACTTACAACAACCAAAGTAAATGAGTCTTCACCACAAGCCCCTCGATGGAAGGTTGGTACAGCCGATTGGGAGAAATTTCGCACTCTTACTAGTAGCATCTCCTGGGCTGACATCTCTTCGTTAGGAATCGATGCTGCTGTTGAGTATTTCACTACCTTCATAATTGATGCCGCCTCTAAATCCATATCCGAAATAAGTGGTGTGGCATGCAAACGCCGTGTCCCATGGTGGAACGACGAATGTAGGAACGCTCGTAAGAAACAGAACAAAGCGTGGGGGTGGTTACGTGATTCTCCTACTGCGGAGAATCTTATGAATTTTAAGAAGGTAAAGTCCGAAGGCAGGAGAACGCGCCGACAGGCCAGAAGAGAGAGCTGGCAGAAGTTTTTATCAGGTATAAACTCGTATACAGATGAATCCAAAGTCTGGAACAGGGTAAATAAGGTAAGAGGACGACAAACATATTCACTCCCTTTGGTAAGCACACAGGGCGACAGCTTGGAAGACCAAGCGAACCTCCTGGGCGCACATTTTCAACTAGTGTCCAGCTCATCGCACTATTCCGAAACGTTTAAACGGTACAAAGCCAGAATAGAAGGACAGAAGCTGGAACGAAAATGCAAAAAACATGAGCCATATAACGAGCCATTAAGATTAGCTGAGCTACAGGCATCACTAAACTGCTGCAATAATTCTGCTCCAGGAGCTGACCGTGTAATATATGAAATGCTGAAGCACCTTCCCCATGAAACACAGAAAACCCTCCTTTCCCTCTACAACACTGTATGGTCTTCCGGTGAGATCCCGTCTGCCTGGAAAGAGGCCATAGTGATCCCTATCCTGAAACAGGGCAAGGATCCATCGTCTGTTTCGAGTTACCGGCCTATAGCACTAACTAGCTGTCTTTGCAAAGTCTTCGAAAAAATGATAAACCGTCGCCTACTACATTTCCTAGAATCAAACAAACTACTTGACCCATACCAGTGCGGTTTTCGCGAGGGTCGATCCACCACTGACCATTTGATACGTATTGAGGCGCAGATACGCGAAGCTTTTGTTCACAAACAGTTCTTTCTGTCTGTATTCCTAGACATGGAAAAGGCCTACGACACCACATGGCGGTTTGGGATACTGAGAGACCTCTCCCACTTTGGTATACGTGGTAATATGCTAAATGTGATTGAAAGTTATCTGCTGAATCGCACATTCCGTGTTCGAGTTGGCAATGCTTTATCACGACCTTTTGTGCAGGAAACCGGAGTGCCGCAGGGTGGGGTGCTCAGTTGCACTCTCTTCATTATAAAAATGAATTACTTGCGTCTATGCATCCCACGCAACATGTTCTATTCAACGTACGTCGATGATGTACAGATTGGATTTAAATCGTGCAACCTTGCCATCTGTGAGCGGCAGGTTCAGCTTGGTCTGAACAAGGTGGCTAAATGGGCAGACGAGAATGGGTTCTGCCTAAATCCACAAAAGAGCACCTGCGTCCTTTTTTCTCGAAAGAGAGGACTGTACCCCGACCCCGACATTCACCTGCAAGGACAGAGTCTACCTGTAAAAACGGAACATAAATTCTTAGGCATAATTCTTGACACAAAGCTGACATTCATACCACACCTAAAATATCTAAAAAACAAGTGCATGAAAACAATGAATATTTTAAAAGTGTTGTCACACACTACATGGGGTAGCGACAAAAAATGTCTCTTAAACGTGTATAAAAGCCTCATACGAACACGCCTAGACTACGGGGCCATAATTTATCAGTCAGCCACCCCAACCGCGTGGAAGATGCTGGACCCCATCCACCATCTAGGTATTCGCTTGTCTACAGGTGCCTTTAGGACAAGCCCTGTAGAAAGCCTTTACGTGGAATCCAATGAGTGGTCCCTCCACTTGCAGAGGACCTACACAGCTTTCATATATTTCCTTAGAGTGAACGCAAACAGTGAACATCCTTCATATTCCACCGTAAATGATTTGTCCAGCTCCCACCTCTTTCATAACCGCCCTGCAGTAAGAGAGCCCTTCTCGTTGCGTGTGAGAAGTCTGGCTGAGGAAATGGATGTCCCACTTTTTGAACATCGTCTAATGACACCCACTATACAGGTCGCACCGTGGCAGTGGCAGATTGTAGAGTGTGATTTGTCCTTTTTACATGTTACGAAGCACGCCCCCATTGCACACATTCGAATGCACTTCCTTGAACTGCAGCATAAATACTCCTGTCCGGAATTTTACACCGATGCATCAAAGTCTCATGCTGGCGTCTCTTATGCAGCGGTTGGCCCATCATTTTCAGATGCCGACGCCCTGCACCCACAAACGAGCATTTTTACAGCAGAGGCTTATGCAATACTGTCGGCTCTTAAACATATCAAGGACTCGAAAATACCCAAAGCAATCATCTACACAGACTCGCTGAGCGTAGTAAAAGCTTTAAAATCTCTTAAAAGGCACAAAAATCCCATAATAGTATCGCTTTATTCATTCATATGTAGTATTTATGCATCTGGGCAGCATGTTGTGGTGTGCTGGGTGCCAGGACACCGAGACATCGAGGGAAATGTACTGGCAGACCAGCTTGCCACATCCGTCGAGGCAAAAGCTGGCAACACATCTATGCCCGTCCCTGTTCATGATATGAAGCCATATCTACGCAAGAGACTTCGAGTCCATTGGCAGCGTTTGTGGGGCGGCCAGACTCATAACAAGCTCCATTTAATTAAGCCCCATTTAGGAAACTGGCCATCGGCCACGAACTCTAGAAGAAATGATGTCCTATTCTGTAGGCTCAGAATAGGACACACTTACAGCACGCATAATTACCTGCTGTCTGGAGGCGAACCCCCAACCTGTACTAGATGCGGGGAAGCACTTACTGTACTTCACATCCTAGTACAGTGTCCATTAGTAGAACCTGAAAGAAAGAAACACTTTGTTCAAGCCTATAGAGAGAACATACCCCTTCACCCAGCGATGTTTTTAGCTAATGACCCGGTATTTCAGCACGACTCAGTTTTAGCCTTTTTAAACGACATCGACATTTTGCAAGTTCTTCGCCCGAGAGATTCGTAGCAGGGCCCTCTTTCAGAGGACGCTGCTGCGACAGCATTCTGAAATGCACTGTCCTCCAGGCTCTTGCTTCTAAGGGTCTCTGTGAGGCAGTAGTGCCTTGTATCGCTCACAGATTTTTTATACCATATTCATTGCGCCCTATCACATCATTGTCACGATCTTATTAATTTTGTATTTTACGCACCTTTAGTGCGCAGAATTTTAGGCCCCTTTACAGCCACCCTACACCTACCCACTGTCATTGATCATACCATTGCTCACTCAGTACACCACGTCTTGGCGCTCTTTGGCCATAGCTGGCCCTTGCGCCAGAAAACAACATATATCATCATCAGCATTTTAACTGAGAAATATTTCCTAACAAATGTTTCGTGGACGTGCTCAACGTCCGAGAAAATTAGCGACCGAAAGCTGTAGAAAACAGTATATGCAGCAGCAGCACAATCTAAAAAAGATGCAAGCGGTGCTCTTTTCCGCTTGCGGTTCACAAAGCGGTCGCGCGCTCGTCGAGCGCATAGCAGACGACAAGCAGCTCGGCGTTTCCTCCTCTCTCATCAACAAAAGCGTTGCCATAGCAGCATCAGCAATTTTTTTATTGTTTATTGGTTTCACAGTTTGGCCTACCAAACACCAGGGGACAAATTGGCGCTAGTGACGCAAACATCGTTTACCCGGGGGGTATACCAGCTGACCTAGCCCTGCTTGAGTCCCTTCAGTTTGAAAAGAAAAAGATGCCGCGAGCGTCGGACGCCAACAGGATCGGAATGATCGCTTTGTACCGCCAAGGTATTTCCCAGAGAAGAATTGCGAAGATAACCGGAAGAGCGCTTTCGACACTCAACAGAGTTTTGAAAGCTTACAAAACTGAAGGTAGACTCTCGCACCTTCCTCACGGTTCGCGGCCACGTTCCACGACCGCGGAACAACACCTACTAATTATTGCAGCCGCCGTAGACAATCCTTTTTTAACAGCCCAGCAGATCAAAATGGAGCTCGGGCTAAACATTGACGTTCAAGCGGTTCGACAGCGCCTCCACGAAGCGGGCCTTCACAGCAGCACAGCCGCAAGAAAGCCTTTGCTTTCGGATCGCCACAAAGCCACCCGTCTACAATTCGCACAATCGCACCGTGGAGGATTGGGGCCAGATGATGTTCACAGATGAGAGCACATTTACCACGAAGGGTCACGAGAGACTGAAAGTGTGGCGTCAAGAAAATCATCGGTAAGCCTTTGCACCCTTGTGTTCTTGAATTGCGGCGCTCTTTGTAAATATCTGGTCCTGAATTCGTTCACTTAGTGCTAGTGTGGTCAGAGTAGCATCAAAATTTACCGAAGATAGCTGTACGACGAATGTCGCATGAGGGTGCGACTAGCGATCGTTTAAAGAACATTATATTTCAGTGTTTTAAAGTCAGACACATGTTGTGCAATTAAATTAGCTACTTTTTGGTTGCTTCATTTCAGGAATTAACGGCTTGAGGTGCATTCTGAGGCAATGAATAAAAGCTACGTTACAGTCACAGCGCAGTCCCTATTCTAATGCTAGGTGCCTACTTCGCTATAACATACAAATGTTTGGATACAGCAGCGATTGGGCTAAATGTATTATACCATTTTGACGCGCATAAAGACAAACTTAACTTTCTGTTTTTTACTTTATGCAGCTTTCATCCCACCTACTTCAAGCGAACAAGCCTCAGCGGGCGCTGCTCCGTGAATGTGTGGAGTGCCATCACAGCCGAAGGCTTGGGTCCCCTTATACGGCTAGATGAACGCTTCACTGGAGCAGAATACTGTAATGTATTCTGCTGTCCTGCCCTTTGCATTGGATGGGCCATTCAAGGGTGGGCTGTTTTATTATCAGCATGACCTTTCTCCAATCCATATTTCACGTTCCATGGAGGCTATGCTAGAGAACCTTGCCATCCGTAAACATTCGTGGCCAGCAAAAGGAGCAGCCATAAATCCAATTGAGAATGTCTGGGGAATTATCAAATCACGCTTGTCATGTCCGCAGCTCCATAAAATGAGCAAGGACTCCCTTTGGGCTGCTGTTCACGCCGAGTGGGAAAGGCTTCGCGGCACTGAGCTAGCCACAGACCTGTTTGCCTCTATGCCAAGGCGCATGGAATCCGTCATCCTGGCCGAAGGAGACTTCACCAAATATTAATTAATGCAAAATAAGTTTTTGTCGAGCAGTTCTGCTTCGTTATTTCCTTAAAACTTTGTGCCAGCTTGAGCTTTTGTTTCAGTTCTATACCCCCGTATTCACAAACGCACCTCGACTCGACCCTCCACTCGAAATGCTCCTTGAGGGCAACTTTTCGTTTCACAAATCGCCCTCCACTCGAAACGCGCCTTGAGTGAAGGAAAGCTCGAGCGTTTTACTCGAGAATCTCAAGGTAGCCTCGCAGCTACCTTGAATCGCTCCTTGAGTGCAGTTAGTGCGCAAACATGGCTGCGTTGTGATCTGTCGCTCGCCTCGTCGGCTTTTTGAAATGGACGCCAGTTGCCTCCGCAGCTTTTCTTTCGTTAACGATGCTGCGCATCTTCAAGGGCATCGTTTTACGGACCGGTGCATTCCTCTGGAGCGCTTTGTCAACGGAGTAATTCTACTGTGCCACCGAGACAGATCGGCCGTCCTGTCATGAAGACGGCCAGCTAGTGCAGTGACGTGTCGTCTTAATCCGTGCACGAGCCAGTTGATGACCTGCGTACGTGTATTCTTCGTGCGAGTGCTCCGAAACTACTATCAGCGCCAGTGCCGTGTTTCTCGCGGGGGATCATACAAAGCAGCACCATTTGAAACGCTGCACGATACATAACTGCGGCGCACTTCGAACCTATGAAAAGAAAACAACTGCGAAGATTCCTGCGGTTAGTGGGTGCCTGTGCGCTCGATTGCTGGTCTGGCTGCGTGAGCGCTGGAATTCGCTCCGCCTGAGCGGTTTGTACTCGTGTGCATCACTTACTACGCTATTCCAAGGACGGCCTAGCGTACCACAACAAGGCGAGCTTCTCTAAAAACGACCAGGTGCGTTCACTTTTCTGTTTCTCTATAATTTCATGCAGTTAGTTGCTATAGGGAAACCAAAAAAAGTATACTGTTTTTTGCGTGGGACGTGTGACAGTAGCTGTTATTTACAGTCGTTAGCAATAATTACGTGATCCTTGCTTCAAAATATTTAGTTAATTAGCTTATGCTTATGAACATCCAAGCCCAACGAGAAAGTGAGCAACCATGTTATGGTTTTCATAATTATACCCGCACGTATACAAAGGGAATGTAATATTTTATTCCAATACAAAACATTGAATAACAATACAACAGAGGATAGTTTTTCTACATCACATTATCTTTATTGTAATAAAAAAAAGCTGTAGCAGTTGACTCAGCTCCTAATACAGAAAACGCTAGCAAGTGGTAGCAGATATATGTCACATATATTTGTTGTGCACATTCCAGCTATGGGGCTCTTGCGTTGCCCAGGGGGCGCTGCAAAAATGGTGCTAAAAAGCGCCCTCAATCCGAAACTGGGTAGTACCAAGCTCGGTCGTCTGCTTCGGGAAGCACGTTTACAATACGGACCCGCCACTTTCGGTTGTGTTGTACCACGGCTTGCAACGAATATCGGGCGCCGAAGATTTTTCCATGGGTTGCATGCTGCGTAAAGGCAAGAAATTATGCAACGCCGAATACGTGTACGCCGTTCAAGAAATAAGCAGCGAAGTTTTCGCGCGGTGTCGATCGCAAGTGAAGCGAGTCACGCACGTGCGAAATTGAACTTCAGGTAAGGTTTGAACGCTGCTAGATTCAGGCGCACAAACGCGAGGAAATTCTTTCTGTAAATGAATTCACAGCAGCGATAAGCAGACATGTGTACGAAACTGCTCGAGCGCACGACGGTACGCGCCGCGACGGCAGCAGTCTTTCAGCATGCCGCGGTGTACGAACTGCTCGAGCGCACGATCGTACGCGCCGCGACGGCAGCGGTCTTTCGACATGCCGCGAAACGGCGGGTCTCCTGCAATCTTTGTTGACTGCATGCCGCTAGACAAGTAGTTATACCTGCGCTGTAGTAGCGGCCATCTGTCTAGCAATTGATAAATAACTGATGCAATGAATATAAGCTCGCAGTAACGTACGTACGTGGGAATCGCGCTGCAGCGCGCGCTCGTGCACTGCTCGCTTGATGTAGCTTTTAATGACAGCGCTCGAACATCAATGTGATGTAATCAATACTACCTTGCTGTGCTGCCTCAACGTGCTGGCTTGAGGTCAAGGATGAGCACATTCCACTCTCTAACCTGTGCTGCTCGTAGTGGGGTAGTGAATTGTCACCGAATGAGCCCGACCATTTCTGGTCATTTGCACACACCTGGTCACTTCACCACTTCGCACCGGTCGAATTGTTAATTGTCGCTGTGGCCGGGTCTCGAATCGTGAATCACCAGCCATGCCTGCTGCTATGTCGGTCTTCCATTTCGCTTACCCAGCGCGACGAACTGCAGTTATCCAGCGCGCCCGACGCTCCGCAGCGTGAGGCCTTGAAGGAAAACGGTAGAATCTGATGTTGGGATTCAGGCCTTATTGTTCATGGCAGCCCACGACGCAGCTGGAACGACGGTGACGCTTTTTCGAGGCTGAGCGAGGTCTCTCCGGATCGGCGTCGCCGATGTCTTCTGCTTCCAGCATTACGTCCCACGGCACACGGAGAGTCCGTTTTCGTAAAACTATAGGCTGCGGCCAGCTCGCAGCCTGGTCGCCATAGTCTGTGAGAAGTGATGAGCCTTTTCGCACTCGAAACAGGGCAGAAAAAAGTGCGAATCGACGCAAAACGCGGGCTAGAAACGTGCTTCGCCACAGCCAGGGCTCAATACTATCCAAGCTGGTACTACCCAGATGACGTTTTTCGCCGCCGCCAGGCACCGCTACTATACCTCAAACTCCAGCGCAAGACGCCCATAGTGAGTGCATTATGTAATTGTTAGATTGGTGAATGTCGGTCTGGCTGTGCAAACGCCAAACCAGCCTAAAACTGTATCTTTGCAAATATGAATGAAAACAGTCCGAGCTTATCAATGTAAAAAAAATCGGCTTCCTGAACACAATGAAAATATGTAATGAATGTATTTACTTCGAAAAGTAAACTGATGAAAACGAATACTGTACCTAAGCTAGTTTGTATGTGCGTTAACATCATTGTATGTTTATAACCAACCCCTTCTCTTATGCAGGAACCAGGCTGCCAACGCAACCACGCAGAGCAACTGCCATTTCAAGGGTGCTGCGCTTGCGTTGGTGTGCAAGGGGAGAAGAGTGGAGCTCCAGTTAATGTGTCCTGCTGCACTGTAGTCGTTGTCGCACTATTTTGGCTAAAACAACTATCTCCTTTCTGACATCCTAACAGCTCAAACATCACCACTAAAGGCATTTTTCATAAATCTGCCTTCATAGGCACCTTGCAGCTTAAGTCTGTATTTTTCATCCAAGTTTCTTTTCTTAAGCCATATTTAATAAAGCAGTCTGTATCACTGAATAATTTCTTGTCAGTCCAAGTGTCAATCTCTGAAACAATAAATTTAAATTATCCTCGTCTTTTTGTGTTCTGATAGGATTGCAAAAAGAACGTGGACTCTGATCCTACAAACACAAGCAGTAGCACTACTGACAAAGCTATTCTAGAATAAAACGCCATCCGTGTTCTAGACAGTAGACTAGCAGTGTTCTAGACAGTAGCATACCGTCGGGTGTGGTCACCTGACGGTATGCAGTGGTAAATTCTTACAGAATATACGCTGTTTCAGCTCCGTTTCTAACTTCAGCTTAAACATTAATTATGAAGGCCGGAACAATGAATTTGTTCCATTCGATGCGGATCACAGTTGGCTTCCATGGGGCTTGCAGAAGTTCAGTAATTGACCGAGGAACAGAGCGTGTCTTGTGGGATCCCACAACAGGCCAAATGGTGATGCAGACTGTCACAATGGCGTTGCTGAAAAATACAGTATAGAGCGCATTACTACCATGAGTTCCGCAAAGCTGAGAACAACCATTAAAATTATGGTATATTTCTGGATGTACACTTGCTCATGCAAAAGTAGCTTCAACATTCCACTAAATACTAAAGTGCTGCATTACAAATTGTGGGCAGTAAGATAACTCACGTCTCAGCCGTAACACTTTATGGGCAACTCATGACTTCGCACATCATAATCATGACTATGCTCTTCAAAACAATAATATATGACTGTTGAAGAGGAATGAAATATGTTTGATTTCATTACTGCATAGCTGTTTCTTGTTTGCTGTTTTAAATAACACGGTGTGCATTTCACCATTTTGTCAATGTGGCCAGACATAACATCAATATTATTAATGATAAGTATGAAAAATATGCACAGACTAACTACCGGGCTGATCAGTCAAGTACTTCCGCAGCACCTAAGTTCTTTCAGGGAAGCGAGATGGTGCATTTCCATAGGCAGACACCGTATCTATCGATGCTTTCACGTCAGTTGCATGTGTTACCGTGCAACACAGACGTTGATTTTTTTTCCATCAGCTGGTCTTTCCAAGGCCCACATCCTGCAGCAGAATACCAAAAATGATATGTATATAGGGCGTTCGCACGCCAAGTTCAGTGCAGCTAAGCAACTGAAAAGAAAAGACATAGCACAACTAAAAAAAAAATGTGGGCGTTGCGTGAACTTGAAAGCACAGTTTATGGAACATGCAGGAGATGCTACGACATAGAACATTGAAAAAGGTAAGAGGAACAAACACTAATGCGGGTAAAGAACTACTGAGAAGTGAATTTTCGGAAGAATAATAGATTGCGGAGCGTATATGTGAAGTAAAGCAGCACTGGAAATGCAGGCACCAGAGCTGTGGTTCACTGACGATATGTGCTACAGTTTGAACAAACCGACTAACCACCACGCCTTCTAAAATGAGGTACAGGACTGAAAAACGCTTGTGTCCTTAAATCTGCCGGAGCTACGCACACAACGACATGCATTCTGCCACATGTATACTACAACTGCTTCTTCTCTACTGAAATATTTCCTACGCGATAGCGGAATGATCATCGGACACAGTCGTGGAGCGGTGCCTTGTGCATTTATGTTTAAACAACTGAACCGATAACAGATTGGCGCGCCGAATCTCCCACAAGCTCCAATGCAAAAAAAAGGAACTGCTCGCGCAATCTTATGCTGCCTCGAACAGTCTGCTTCGGGTGCTAATTCCCGCAGCATGAGCAACTGGAGCCAGTCATGCTTGGATACATCGGGCACGTTTTATTGATAGCGCGGCGGCAACTTCACTAGAACCGCAACAGCGTAATGCGCTTCCATGCAGAAACTGCTCACTCACCGTTATTTTTTGTCCTGTTGCTTCCAGAAAGCTTTCAGCAGCACATGGTCTTGAAGTTAAACAAAGCTGCCCATCGGCCGTTCCATGCGTTGCCTCCTTCGAAGTCAATCCGGCTCGATCACAGTGCACACATGGACAAAATCATCCATAATAACCACGATTAACAACTGCAACGTGAACCGCAAATTAAGCACAAGGAAACAATGAGCAGCAGACAAATGCGGGCGCAAATTTTCTTATTTCTCAGCCATGCGCCATGCTCAGCTGCTGGGGTGCGATCGTTGCCAGACCTCAAACACAGCTCCCGCTTGATCTATCAGTCGAACGCTAACAGTGGCAGCGCTGCCGAGCTAAATTTGTGCATTGCGCCGTGTTGTCATTTTATAACGAAGCAAAATTAACGGAAACACATATCTGTCTTAAATAATTGGCCTTTTTCTAAGCGCATTTAAGAATAGCCTCGATATCAGACGCTTTTCTCGGTCGGTGCACTCCACTCGAGTCAAGGGCGCATTTTCAAGGCATTCCTTGGCGGAGGAAAAGTGAAGTGGTGTTCATGAAACGCAACGGCGCCTCGAGTGAAGGAACGCTTGTCGCCTCGACTTGGCTGAGTCGAGGAGAAGCGTTGAGTGGAGGCGTGTTTAAGAATAAGGGGGTGACACTCGGAACGCACACGCGGTGCGATAGCGCCAGCCAGAGCAAGATTCTAGCGCTATGTATACGGTGGCGCCGATGGAAAGCAGAGATTCGCCTAGCGACAGCCAAAGCATATGGCAGTTGGACACGTATCCTCGCAGTAACGCTGACTGTGCCAAAAGCCACGCTTTCCGCGGTGCGCGTTTTTTTTCATCGCGATAGTATAGCTTGTGCTGTCATCATTACTGTACCATCAGCTTTCCTCGTTTTCAAATAAAAGAGAAGCAGAACAGAAACGAAAATATCGGCGGATAGGGGGCGCACCATCGCACAGCGCGACCAAACCGGATGTACCCGCCTGTCAATGGTGATGACTGGACGGCGCGCACTGTACCTTCAGTTATGCTTGGGCCACGCGCTCCGTTGTTCGCGTTTCTTTCCATCGCGATAGTACTCGCAACTTACCACGCATAGTCGTGTGGAGGGTGTTGGTCTGAAGTTCTTCCTGCCAATTCGATGAATCCATGTCTTTGTTCTTAACGCGTCGCGCTTACCAGACGGTATCGAGAAGAGTCTCTTGCCTTTGCTGCAAGTATTTTGGCATCCGAAGGCGCAGGAAGTCATGGTTATGGAAAATGCCGTGAAGCGACGTCGCACTTGCCAAAAACTTAATTCAACGCATTATCCAACTGAAACACAGTAGAGCAACGGTACCAACGTGTGCTCCTCGCCAGTCGGTAGACGCTTATCAGGCGAAATATCGATGGACCGTGATCGTAAATAAACGCAGCCAGCGCCCGGCGGTGCGACGGCCCACGTGATGCCATTCGGCCAATAGCGACGCGGCGTCGGACTCGGAAAGGGGGTGCGAGGAGGAGGCGGCATTCTTGAAATCGTGACATTGAGGGGCTTTAAATTCTTTAAGGTCGATACGCCACGTGGTGGCAGAAAAATGAAACTGAGCGATATTTCCCAAATACCTGGTTATGGTATTATAATTGCACCTTACGCCGTGCTTTTCAATCATTTCTTTTTTGTTGTGGAACAGCCTGGCTAATGTTACTGGAACACATGGTAGAAATAATTGCCTAGGAAGCAGGGAATTGAGGTTCTGTTTTGAGTTTGCACATATCCATGTTTCGCTATATTCTAATATACATAATAGTCATGCTTCACTATCCAAATGTCTAGCGCTTTATGCTGAAATTACATAATGAAGACCTTTAAGGCACACGTCATAAGACATACGCTATAGAATGATGTTTCCAGCAATACGCGCTAATTCTACGCTCGCACACACAACACTTGTTGAGAATGCGAGCGAAGTGTAAGTGCGAGTGAGTGTTGTGGAAAATTACTTGAACTTATTATTTAAATTAAAGAAATTATAAATATATGGAAATGAAAATGGATTAAACAACAACTTGCTGCAGGTGGGGAACGATCCCACGTCTTCGCAGCACGCGTGCTACCAACTCTTACCAACTGAGCTGCCGAGGCGCGATGTTCCCATCCACTTTTTGGGTATTTATGTTTTGACTACGAGAACTAACCCTGGGAGTGTAGCCAGTGCCGCTACTCCCAAACCTTGGTCGTGGATGTGGAACATCGACTCTGCCGCAGACGTCACGAGAGCGCTATCATTTTTGGGTAAAGGCAACTGGTCAATCAACCCATTCCTGCTCCTTGATGGCATCAATTTTGCCGGATATATATATATATATATATATATATGTGTGTGTGTGTGTGTGTGTGTGTTATGACGTCTCCGTTGGCACGACATTTATACGTCCCGAGTACGCAGCAGCGAACCGGAAAAGGCTCACACACGATGATGATCACACAGAACTTAAGATGAGGATCGAGCAACGTAGGATGATGATACGATACAGATGAAGAAGACGTGCGTAATAAACACCCACACTAACCCCCCCCCCCCCCCCCACCTGGAAGCGGCCATCCTGGCCGCAGGTTCAGGCGACGAAGAACGTCGCATGAAGGCTTTCATGCGGGAGACATTAACGACCTCGGTGCTGCGACAACAGGAGTCATGCGATAATTGACGGGCGATGACTGCTGCGGGACTCTGTATGGCCCGAAGAATCCCGGCTGGAACTTGTCGCACAAACCAGGAATGCAAAGCCGCGTTAATAGGAGTATTTCGTCACGAGATGGGAAGGACACAACGCGATGGAATGTGTCGTAAATGATCTTCCGGTCTTGTTGTCTGGCCGCTGTGTTTACGCGAGCACGCTGGCGACACTGGGCGATTCGTGAAACGAATTCTTCGCTAGACGATGTAGATGGGGTAACAGGAGAATCGCAGAAAGAAACGTCTAGAAGGGAAGTAGGCGACCGTCTGTTCACTAGGTAAAATGGCGAGTAACTGGGGGCACGCTGAACGGCCGTGTTATAGGAGAAAGTGACGAATGGTAGAAGCTTGTCCCAATTCTTCTGATCATGCTGAATATATACGGCGATCATGCCGGCAAGCGTGCGATGAAATCGCTCTGTCAAGCCGTTAGACTGGTGGATGCTAACTCGAAGCTGTTTTGTGGGTGGTACCAGAGGCGCGCAGGACTTCGTTTAAAAGTTGCGAGAGAAAGGCCTTTCCAAGGTCGCTCAGCAGTACCCGAGGAGCACCGTGGCGCGGAATTATAGCTAGAAGGACGAAGTCGGCAACTTGCGATGCTGAACCAGTGATCACTCAGGTTGTCTCAACGTAGCGCGTCAGGTGGTCGATTGCAGTCACTATCCATCGATTACCAGCTGCAGTAACAGCAAGGGGCCCGTAAAGGTCGATCGATACCAACAACCTCAAATGGTGCGGTGGGACACGGAATAGGTAGTAATTCGCCCGCAGGAGCAGAGGTTGCGAGTTTGCGACGCTGACACGGAGAACAGGAACCGACGTACCTCGCAACACTAGGCCAGGCCAACAGTAACGGCTTCGAATGCGATCGTAGGTTTTATGAAAACCAAGATGGCCCGCAGTCATGTCATTGTGGAATGCTTCGAGGACATGGGTTCGAAGAGAGCGCGGTAGAATTGGCACCCAGTGTTGACCATCAGGGTGGTAAATGCGCCGATACAGCACGCTATTGTCCAGCTTGAATTGTGCGAGTTGGCGTTGAAGCCGCGCGTTAGGTGGGCGGGAAGCGTCAGAGAGATGGTTTATCCTACGCCGACAATATGGGTCAGCCTCTTCGCGAGACGCGAGTGTTTGATCGTCGTCCGGAGAAAGGCGGTCTATTGAGGCTAGAGAGGAAACCGGCGTAGAAGTGACATCTGAAAAGCTGCTTTGCGATGCATTTGCCGAGCTGTCGAGTGGGTGCGCAGGAAGCGGGCAACGAGAAATAACGTCAGCGTCTTGGTGGTTTTTGCCAGACTTATGAATAATGACAAAGTCATACTCTTGCAGGTGGAGAATCGAGTGACCCATACGTCCACTCAAGTTCTTGAGAGTGGAGAGCCAGCATAATGCGTGGTGGTACGTAACAGTTCTAAAATGACGCCCGTGCAAATAGGGACGAAACTTCTGTATGGACGAAACAACAGCCAGGCACTCCTGCTCAGTGATCGTATAGTTCTTCTCCGCATCGGTGAGCACGTGGCTGGCGTATGCAACGACTCTCTCTCGCGAAGAGTTGTCGCGCTGCAGAAGAATGACACCGATGCCGCGGCCGCTAGCGTCTGTGTGCAAGAGAGTCGATGCCGTCTCATCAAAATGGCAAAGCACAGGTTCAGATGTGAGGGCGCCCTTCAACATGTCAAAGGCTGCTTCACATTCCTGAGACCAGAGAAAGGGTACACCGGAAGCAAGTAGCTTATGTAGTGGCGCAGGGATGGAATCAAAGTTCCGTATAAAGCGACGGAAATAAGAAGCCAGGCCAAGAAGACTTCACAAGTCTGTAGGCCTTTCTCGGCGAGGGAAGCGAAGTAGTGCAGCAACCTTGCCAAGGTCAGGACGTGAACCCTCCTTGCTCACGACATGCCCCAGGACCTTAATAGATCTGCTGGCCAAACGGCATTTCTTCGTGTTGAGCTGAAGACCAGCGTCGGCAAGGCGCGTCAGAACATCATCCAAGCGTTGCAGGTGCTGAGAAAATCTGGATGAAAATACAACTATGTCATCCAGGTAGCAGAGGCAAGCTTTTCATTTGAGGCCACGCAGCAAGCTGTCAATCATGCGCTCAAAAGTAGCAGGTGCTTTGCATAGCCTGAAAGGCATGACGTTGAATTCCTAAAGTCCATCAGGGGTGGAAAACGCTGTTTTTTCTTTATTGTCTTCGTGCATGGGAATTTGCCAATATCCGGAACGCAGATTGAGAATTGAAAAGTATTCTGCTTATTGTAGCGAATTAAGGGCGTTGTCAATGCGTGTCATAGGGTATACGACCTTTCGAGTGATCTTATTGAGGTCCGTTAATCGACGTAAGAGCGCACGAAACCGTCTTTTTTGACTAAAAGAACAGGAGATGACCAAGGGCTAGCTGAAGGCCGGATGACCATCTGTTGTAGCATGTCCGCGACATTTTCTTCTATGATTATCCGCTCGGCTAGGGACACGCGTTACGGGCGTCGGCGCACAATAGACGCTTCGTCTGTCTGAATGTGATGCGCTGCAGCTGTGGTTTGGCCCAGAGTCGACGAAAGAACACCAAAGGAATTTGCGTGTTTGCTCAACAAAGCAAGCAGCTGCTGCATTTGTGAAGTTGGCAAGTCACTATTGATGGCTGCAGTAAGGGCGGAAGGAGAAGCTGTATCACGAGTAGAAAGATCTTCGGAAGACAAGTGTAAGGGGCACGACGCATACAGGCCCTGGGTCGGCTGTGCAAGCCACCGTGGTGCTTTCCGGAAGGAGAATTTTCTCCGATGTAGTGTTCATGGTGGTTACAAGCGCAGAGCCATTGTGAAATCTAAACACACCTGGTGCAAAAGTGATGCCTTTATGAAGGCAACGGAATAGCGCAAGACCAAGACGTCACCATGGTCGATATTGTTGGACATAATGGTAACAATTTGCTGTCAACCGGGAGGCAGTTGGTAACTTCCGCAGCAATCAGGCGCAACGGCGTGTAAGTGTCTTCCCCAAGTAAGTAGTCGGTGCCCTTAAGATGCACGATGCATTTCCCACAACAAATAGCAGCGGAAGCAGAAGAGAGAAAATCCCACCTTATATAAGTTGATGAACGCACGGGGACAGCACAGCTAATTGTGTAGACAGAGAGACAAAGAACTTTTTGTATAGGGTGCAGGATATTATCGATCAGGACACGGGCAGTGTAAAGAGCGGAAGGGCGAACAGTGTCCCCTTGGGCTGCAACAAGCGTCGGTCCATCGTGTCGCGTCGTGACTTTCCTGAGGCGGGAACATAAATGAGCATGGATAACGGAAATAGTCGCACCTGTGTCCACCAAAGCATCGAAGGGCATTCCTTGGGCAAACACCGAAAGCGTATTGGATGGTCGCGCTGGAGGAATTTAAGTCGTGTGGACGTATGCAGTTTGTCCTCCAAAAACTACATCGCTTAGTTGTGCGGACGAATGTTATAGTTGACTGAGGCGGGCCGTAGTGGTGATCTGGAGCGGCGGAACGGCGAAGGGGAGCGGCGTCTGGCTGAATGGTAAGTGCTTCGGTCTTCAGTCGATGCGGGCGGAGATGTAGAGCGGAGCGGAAGTGACAAGAAACGCCGGCTTTGGTAAGAGACTCCACTGAAAAAGTTGCCTTCAGACATGTCGTACCCCGACGCTCGTCCTGCTGGCGCTTACGGCAGAAACGTGAAATATGGCCGCGATAGCCGCAGTAATAGCGCGTGGGACGTGAAGGACACCAAGGTGGGTAGTACAGGGTACTAGGTGCTCCGGGAGTCAATGCAGTCAGATGGGCCGATGAAAGCTCGGGCGGCATTGACGGCATGTTCACTGGAGGCGTGGCAGCAGCCGACGCGTACATTGTTAGTGGCACCGTTGAGTTGACGTTGCTTGGAGGCGTGGCAGTAACTTCCGCGTGCGTTGATAGCGGACGACAGACGTAGCGTTTGTAGTGCGCAGTGCCGGTCAATGACGCCAGTTCATCCCTGATGACCTCACGCAAGGCCAGGCCAGAAGGCGCACTAGGGCATACCGAAAGTTACAAGCCCATTGGTTGTAATCAATGGGCACTGCGTATCATAGCTCTTATCATGATACGCAGATGTGGGTCCGCCGTAGAATATTCGCCAACGCCCGGCTGAAGGCGAACAGACTCAAGTTCATCTAGGCGCTGACACGTGATGACGATGTCAGCGATTGTAGCGGGCTTCTTGATGGCGAGGGGATTGAAGGCGACTGATCGAATGCCTTTCAGAATGTGGCGTATTTTGTCTGACTCGGGCATAGATGAACTCACACGGCGGCAACGCGAAAGAACATCCTCGATATACGATGTGTAAGACTCGCCTGGCTGCTGTTGGCGAGTAGTGGTAACTGCTGGTGTACCAAAAACTTAGCGGAGCTGCTGCTTAAAGGCAGCCCAGTCAGTAAAGCCTATCTCGTGGTGGAAAAACCATGTCTTCGCCACACCCATCAGGTAGAAGGAGACGTGGCGGAGCTTGTGGGGACGTCCCAACGATTAGCGGAACTTACACGCTAGTACTCGTCCAGCCAGTCCTCCACATCTTCCACACGACGACTAGCGAAGAGATGGGGGTCGCGCTGGTGGCAGTTTAGGATGTAAGGGGTGTCTGGTGGTGTCAGAAAGGTAGCAGAAGTGGAGGGTGGCGCCCATAATATATATATATATATATATATATATATATATATATATATATATATATATATATATATATATATATGTGTGTGTGTGTGTGTGTGTATATATATATATACGGTAATGAAGCGAAATACGCACTGAAGCTCGCACGCTCGGATGGCGGGCGCGGCCACAGAGAGAGAAGACGACGAGGCAGAGTAAAAGAGGCGTTCTGGCGGACGGCCGCCTGTCTGCTTCCCTCTTTCATTCATCACCATCATCATCATCAGCCTATATTAATGTCCACTGCAGGACGAAGGCCTCTCCCTGCAATCTCCAATTACCCCTGTCTTGCGCTAGCATATTCCAACTTGCGCCTGCGAATTTCTTAACTTCATCATCCCACCTGATTTTCTGCCGTCCTCGACTGCGCTTCCCTTCTCTTGGTATCCATTCTGTAACACTAATAGTCCACCGGTTATCCATCCTACGCATTACATGGCCTGCCCAGCTCCATTTCTTCCGCTTAATGTCAACTAGAATATCGTCTATCCCCGTTTGTTCTCTGATCCACAACGCTCTCTTCCTGTCTCTTAACGTTGCTACTAAGATTTTTCGTTCCATCGCTCTTTGTGCGATCCTTAGCTTGTTCTCGAGCTTCTTTGTTAACCTCCAAGTTTCCGCCCCATATGTTAGCACCGGCAGAATACAATGAGTGTACACTTTTCTTTTCAACGACAGTGGTAAGCTCCCAGTCAGGATTTGGCAATGCCTGCCGTATGCACTCCAACCCAATTTTATTCTTCTGTAAACTTCTTTCTCATGATCAGGTTCCCCTTTGAGTAATTGACCTAGATAAACCTACTCCTTTACAGACTCTAGAGGCTGAGTGGCGATCCTGAATTCTTGTTCCCTTGCCAGGCTATTGAACATTATCTTTGTCTTCTGCATATTCACCTTCAACCCAATTCTTACACTTTCGCGATTAAGGTCCTCAATCATTTGTTGAAATTCGTCTCTATTGTTGCTGAATAGGACAATGTCATTTGCAAACCGAAGGTTGCTGAGATATTCGCCGTCGATCCTCACTCCTAAGCCTTCCCAGTCTAAGAGCTTGAATGCTTCTTCTAAGCATGCAGTGAATAGCATTGGAGAGATTGTGTCTCCTTGCCTGACCCCTTTCTTGATAGGTAACTTTCTACTTTTCTTGTGGAGAACCAAGGTAGCTGTGGATTCCTTGTAGATATTTGCTAAGATATTCACGTATGCCTCCTGTACTCCTTGATTACGCAATGCCTTTATGACTGCTGGTATCTCTACTGAATCAAATGCCTTTTCATAATCATTGAAAGTCATATAGAGAGGTTGATTGTACTCCGCAGATTTCTCGATTACCTGATTGATGACATGGATATGATCCATCGTAGAATATCCCTTCCTGAAGCCAGTGTTCTCTTGGTTGGCTGAAGTCAAGTGTTGCGCTGATTCTATTGGAAATTATCTTGGTGAATATTTTATACAATACTGAAAGCAAGCTAATGGGTCTATAATTCTTCAATTTTTTAACGTCTCTGTTCTTATGGATTAGTATAATGTTGGCGTTCTTCCAGCTCTCTGGTACACTTGAAGTCGTGAGGAATTCCGTATAAAGGGCTGCAAGCTTTTCAAGCATGATGTAGTTGACGAAAGGACAGTCTTAAGACGTTCCAGCCTTCAGCACCGTACTGCGGAGGCCCTTCGTCTTCCTGGATCTCACCGTCCTGGCTCCTTCCGGTGAGGGAACGCCGGCAACGCTTCCGTTGTCGTAGATGCCGCACCTGGGTCTACCTCGACCTCCGATCCGCCAAGGCATGCGTCCGCGCTGCCTTAGACATGGATCCTTGCCATCGTAGGTTCCTCTTGCGGCCCGGGAACGCCATCCGTGCTCCCCATGCCCTGGATCACTGCCCCATGACATCATCGCCAGCTCAGCCAGCTAGGCATGTCATTCACGCTCCCCTGGCCATGCTTCCGGCTGCAGTGAGTACCGCCGCCGCCACCAGTCCTGGCTCAACGGATGCCGTTCACGCTCCCTTGGCCACTGGTCCAGCTGGCCCGAGTACTGCGGCCGCTGCCGCCCCCCCCCAGGGTGCCCGGATTCCCCACCTGGCTCAACGTATGGCTCAGGTGGCAGCTTGACGGACGTCTTGTGAGCCATTTCGGTGCTGTCGCAGCAGCTAGACTACGTCGTTTCGACCACCCCCGGTTTCCCGCTAGCAGCATTACCATCACCGGCTGCCTTGGAACTACCGGAGTTCCTCGGATTTTTGAATGACCCTATTCTGTGGGTTCAAGCTAGAAAACTGCACGGGCTCGGGCTAATCCAAAACCCCGAGCCCGGTCCGGCCCACGGGCCGGGCCGGGTAGGGCAGTTTTTAACACGAAAGTGTTTTATGCCGGGGTCCACCAAGACTTCACTGACGTATTTCCGTCACGGAAATACGTCATAGAACATAATACAAAGAAAGAAACCAGAAGAAAAAGTTCCACAAACATGCAAAATTTGGAAATCGAACCCACGACCTCTCGGACCGCGACGATAGATCGCCGAGCGTTTAACCCATTGCGCCACAAACGCATTTGCAGAGAGCTACACAGACGCGCCTTATATATCTAACACTCCTCCGTGTACCCACGCTCTTGCTCGGGGCGGTGCCGCCGCCTACGAGCAGAAAAGAGAAGTACTGCATTATGACACTAACGCGCACCGACAGTGAACGCTTCGGTGGTCTCAGCACTACGACGCCTCGATGCCAGCATTCGAAGGGACGCTGGCATCAAGAAGCACTACCAACGCCACCTAGGTGGCGTTCACCGTACTCAGCACAGCGGAGCGTGGCCTCCGCAATTAGCTCTGAAAATGTTTCTGAAGTTGATCGCGGAGGCTGCAATTACGACGCGCTGTACGCGCTGATTTGACTCGGTGACGATTCAGTTACGTGCTTTGTCTTGCGCGTTGTATTAGTGTGTCAGTTACGTGCTTCGTCTTTCGCGTTGTGCTAGCGTGTGCAGCGTAGTGCAGCTTCCATATGCACGACGGTTGCTCATGGTCATCGACGTTGGTAGTCGTGATGGAGGAGACGTGCCACCAGGCGTCAGCGTGGGTGCATCAACGCCTAAGGGCGCTTTAGCCACAAAACACCAATAGACATTATATATCAATGTGCAATAAACATTACACTACTTCTGTGAAGACACGTTTCACTTTCGTATTCTATACCGATTCCTATTTAAGAGGGATCAACCACATTTTTTCACGGGCTTGGGCATGGCATGTGCTTTTTGACCCGGGCCCAGGACGGGATCGGGTTTTTTGACGCGGGCCCTGCCGGGCTCGGACTTTCTGGTGGTGTGCATGGAACGTGCAGTGAGTTATTCTCGCGCGTCTCGACTCTGAAATACATGTGTTTTTCGGTCTCGAGCCAGGCTCGGGCCTAAAGTGAAGGGTTCGCGGGCCGGGTGGGTAACATAGAATATTTCCGGGCCCAGGCCGGGCCCGGGTCTCACCATAAAACTTTTGGTCAGCCTTGGGTGCGCATCCCAACGTAAAAACGGGCGCGGGCCGGGCCCGGGCTTAAAAAATCGACCCGTGCAGTGCTCTAGTACAAGGAGCCAACGCGCTCGGGGCACGCAATACCTGGCCAGACAACACGATATGGCTGGTTGCTGCGGGGCGAATTCGAGGTGGTGCCAAGGCGTGGGACAACTACGAAGGCCCCAAGTACCGGTCCTGGGGAGAATGGAGTGAAGCCTTGGTAGCTGCTTTCCGCCCACTCACCTGTGCCTGCGGCGACTCCGACCAGAAATGTTCCGCGGTAGCGGCTGGCGAGATGCACCGCCTGGACGCGCCCACTTTCCATTCACAGCAGTCAGCGACGCGGCCTACAGGCTCTCCGTCACTTGGGCACATGGAAGCGCTGGCTCATTGGGTGACGCCGTCGGCTTCACTCCAGCCAGCGGGAATAGCCGGGCCAACCACTGCTTTTGCTGTGACCCACTGCTAGCTGGCCTCCGAGCTCATGTTTTCCAGAAGATCCGTTCAACTCATGACACAGGTTGGTGGAAGCGAAGTTCGAGTTCACGAGTGACGGCCGTCTATGCCTCTGAACATTGTGGGCCCGTCGAGCTACGATGATGGGCAGCTACCGGTCCGCAACTTTGATCTGTCTATTGATTGCGCAACCGATATACTTCTGGACCCGCCGGAGCCATACGTCGGAATTTTGCAGCAACCATCGGCCGAACGTGCGGCCAATTGCTCCGCACTGAGTGAGGTCTCCCTAAAGGAAGCCAAGGCGGCTGGAATCGCTGAGACCATAATTATCGAAGACCTGATCGTGCCGCCCAAAGCTTCCTATCAGACGGACAAGTGTCCACAAACGCAAGCGCAGAAACTGGTTCGAGAGCGGAAAGCATCGCGGCCTCTGACCAGGCCGCGCTTTTGATTCCGCTTTCGGACATAGACGACTCGGCAGCAGTCGGAATTTTGTCGAGCGTGGCAGATTCGATTGCATCGGCGAGCTTCTATCCGTCACCGGCAACGTTGCGAAGAGGCGGGCGACGGCTGAGCAGAGAATTTCGCGGTGTGCACGAAGCCTCAGTGCGGCCGGCAGCTGTTCAGTGTGCCGTACTTTGCCAAGTGTGACGAAATAATCGTCGGCGAGACATACGACCCGAGCGCAACACTCAGTGCCGACACTCATAAAACCTGGTTGCTCAACGAACGATCCTAACGATGACGACTCACATTCCCATGACATATCGATTACGGATTTGTATCACCAGCGTGCCCTTACAACCACCTTAGCTATCTGCGGCAGCGTGGCCGAGTGTAATGAAGCGACAGACGCACTGAGGCTCGTGTGGTCGGACGGCGGGCATGGACAGGGAGAGCGCAGACGACGAGCCAGTGCAAAACAGGCGTTCTCGCGGACGGCCGGCCGTCTGCTTCTCTCTTTCATTACAATATATTGTCACGGGTCAACGCGAACAAGAGACCACACGTTGAACAAGACGGCGGAGCAGCTTCAGAATCACCAGCACAAAGACATCTTCTTCGTCTTCGAACACCCTGTCCTACTACTCAGAGTCAGTCAATGCATATACTGTCATCGTCGTTTAAACGTCTATAGATAGAGTACGCGTCATTTGCTCTCTCTCCAAAAGAGCATCGCCTCGATGCTAGACAATAAAGTTCGCTTGGTGAAAACGAAAGTCCCTCGTACAGTCACTCGCTGACGTAGGGCTTCATGCGCACTACGTGCACAAGTTCAGAACGGTGTTGGCGGCGCCTTGTGCAGTGAGGGCTATCTGGAACGACCTCGTATGTGACGTCACTTAGCCGACGCAGCACTTTATAGGGTCCGAAATATCGCCTCAGAAGCTTCTCGGATAGTCCCCGTTTTCGTATAGGCGTCCAGACCCATACTCTTTCATCGGTTTCATAAGTTACAGGCCTATGATGGGCATTATAGCGACCTGCATCGTATGCTTGCTGCTGGTGTATTCGCACGCGTGCGAGCTGCCTGGCTTCTTCTGCACGTTGCGTAAACGCATCGGCATCCGTGTCAATGTCGTCAGGTTCGTGTGGTAGCATGGCGTCGAGCATCGTCCTTACTTCACGTCCGTGTACAAGGCTGAATGGAGTCATCCGTGTAGTTTCTTGTTTAGCCGTGTTATAAGCAAACGTGATATAAGGCAGAATCTCGTCCCAATCGTTGTGCTCTATATTCACGTACATGGAAAGCATGTCTTCGAGTGTTTTGTTCAGGCGCTCTGTTAGTCCGTTTGTTTGTGGATGGTAGGCTGTTGTCTTTCGGTGACTTGTGCCACTGAGCATCAGGACGTTATCTAAAAGCGCGGCTGTGAATGCGGTGCCTCGGTCTGTTATGACGATGGTTGGTGCGCCATGTCTCAGCACAACATTCTCTATGAAAAATCGGGCCACCTCTGCTGCTGTGCCTCTCTGGATAGCTTTTGTTTCGGCGTAGCGAGTGAGATAGTCAGTTGCTACAATAACCCAGCGGTTACCACTAGTAGAGGTAGGAAGCGGACCCAAGAGGTCCATTCCGATCTGGTCAAATGGTGTTTGCGGTACCTGAACGGGTTGTAGCATACCGGCTGGTTTCGTTGGAGGTGACTTGCGCCGCTGGCACTCTAGGCAGGTCCGAACGTGATGTTTCACGGCAACGGGCAGTCCTGGCCAATAATATCTTTGTCGCACTCTGTTCAGTGTCCGCGTATATCCTAGATGCCCAGAAGTGACCTCGTTGTGGCATGCTTCCAGTACTTCACTACGAAGAGCAGTAGGAACGACGAGCAAATAGCTTGATCCGCTCGATGAGAAGTTCATTTTGTATAGGACTTTGTTCCTTAAGCAAAATGATGACAATCCTCTTGCGAAAGCTTTAGGTGCTGTCCTAGTTCGTCCGTCCAAGAAATTAATCAGGTCAAGCAACTCAGGGTCGTCACGTTGTTGTTGTGCGATGGTAGACGTGTCGAGAAGACCAAGGAATGCTGTTTCCTCTTCATCGGTCGAAGGAGCTGACTCAATGGGTGACCGAGACAGGCAGTCAGCGTCGGTATGCCGTTTCCCTGACTTGTGCAGGACCGTCATATCAAACTCTTGCAGTCTCAGGCTCCAACGTGCTAATCGCCCGGAAGGATCTTTCAGATTTGTGAGCCAGCAAAGCGAATGATGGTCGCTGATAACGTCGAAGTGGCGACCGTACAAATAAGGGCGAAATTTTGTAACCGCCCATACCACGGCGAGGCACTCTTTCTCAGTTGTAGAGTAATTTACTTCTGCGCGTGACAGCGTTCTGCTTGCATAAGCGATCACTCTTTCTGTGTCCTCCTGGCACTGCACAAGCACTGCTCCGAGACCAACATTGCTGGCATCAGTGTGAAGCATTGTCGGAGCTGTCTCGTCAAAGTGGGCAAGCACAGGGGGCGTTTGTAACCGGTTCCGCAAATCATGAAATGCAGCTTGCTGTTCGTCACCCCATACAAACGCAACGTCATCTCTCGTGAGGCGAGTTAACGGCGACGCAATGCGAGCAAAGTCTGCAATAAACCGCCGATAATATGCGCAGAGGCCGAGAAAGCGCCTGACAGCCTTTTTATCTGAAGGAACAGGGAACTGTGCGACAGCGGCAATTTTTTTAGGATCCGGGCGGACTCCCGCGTGGCTGACGACATGGCCAAGGAACTCTAGCTCCTCAAAGCAAAAGTGGCATTTCTCAGGCTTTAGGGTGAGGCCGGCGGACCGTATAGACTGCAGAACGGCTTCGAGCCGTTCAAGGTGCTCTTTAAACGTTGCGGAAAACACTATGACGTCGTCAAGATAGACTAAGCAGGTTTTCCACTTCATCCCCGAAAGCACGGTATCCATAAGCCGTTGAAAAGTAGCAGGTGCAGAGCACAAGCCGAAAGGCAAGACCTTAAATTCGTATAGTCCATCTGGCGTGACAAAAGCGGTTTTCTCACGGTCTCTCGGGTCTACTTCAATTTGCCAATAACCGCTTTTTAAGTCCATGGAAGAGAAATAACGAGCGTTTCGAAGCCTATCAAGTGAATCGTCTATGCGGGGAAGCGGATACACGTCTTTTTTTGTCACCTGATTTAGCTTTCGATAATCCACACAAAAACGTAGGCTGCCGTCCTTCTTCTTTACCAAAACTACAGGTGATGCCCAGGGGCTCTTGGAAGGCTGAATCACATCGTCTTCAAGCATTTGGTTTACCTGCTGCTGTATCGCTTCACGTTCTTTTGGGGCCACACGATAAGGGTTTTGGTGAATCGGTCTCGCTTCGTCCTCTGTGATTATGCGGTGCTTGGTTAGGGGCGTTCGACCGACTCTTGACGTCGTCGCAAAGCAGTCGTGGAACTCGGCCAATAGCGCAAGAAGTCGTTCTCGCTCACGTTGCGGTAAAGTAGTGTTAACGTCAAGCACAGGTGCCGGGTCTTGCGCATGCGCTTCTTCTAGTACTGAAAAGCACCCACGAACATCAGCGACATCGTCAAAATAGGCGACAGCCGTGCCCTTTGGTAGGTGCCGTCGCTCTGTGCTAAAATTGGTCAACAACAGGTTCGTGCGCCCATCGGTGACATTTACGATGCCTCGTGCAACGGCGATACCGTGAGTAAATAACAAGGGGGTTACTTGGTCTGCAACTCCTTCACAATCAAACGGTACGTCACATGCGACCGAAACAAGGATACATGACCGAGGTGGGACGATCACGTCGTTTTCGATTAGACGACAGGCGTTGCGTTTCGGCGATAAGCAGTGAATTAAATCCGGTGTCCTGTGAAACGTAACCAAGCGGTCCGGGATGTTGATTATGGCGTCGTATTCCCGTAGAAAATCCATGCCTATGATTAAATCTTTACAGCATGGTGCAAGAACGACGAAAGTTGCCACGAAGGACGAACCTCCTATGGTGACTCTCGCCGTACAGCTACCAGCAGGCGTGAGCAGTTGGCCGCCCGCAGTCCTTATATGAGGTCCGGTCCAGGGAGTTTTTACTTTCTTAAGGCGAACGGCTAGAGCTTGACTCATTATCGAATAATCGGCACCAGTGTCGACTAGCGCTGTCACTTGCAGTCCGTCAACTGAAACAATAATATCGGCGCTCACAATTTCGTCGGTGTTAGAGTTTGTCGGCTTCACGGCGTCCTGCGGCGGGATTATTGGGGGTTTTTCACCGTCTTGCTGGCCCGCAACCATACCCCCAGAGGTCGCCGCCGTTAGTTTCCCCGGCGTGGACTGGGCGACCTTCGTCCCCGGAGGTCAGCAAAAGTACGTCCATTCGGTGCAGATGAATGAGCAGGGGACGGAGAGCGTGACCGCCGGCCAAAATCAGTCTGGTGGTTGGACTGAGAGTCGTCGTTCAGAGTGCGCGTCGCGGGTGCACCTTGAAAAGCAGCGTCGTCGCGGCGTAGCATGTGGTCGTCACTGGTGCGTCGACCGTCAGACCAGGATTGATAAGGTCGAAATGAGGCATCGCGGTACCAGCAATGACGTGAGACATGGCCGATGCCTCCGCAGTGATAGCAGAGGGGGCGCCTAGTGACAGTGCGCCATACGTCCGTTCTTCGAATTTGCGGCCGCCTCGAAGGCTCGTCTTGTGGCGGTGACCAAAATGCAGCTGACGGCGGCGGGCGGTAGGACGGGATCGGCACAACGGGCGGATGTCTCAAAGGTTCCTCTATCGGTGATGACCATGGTGTGGCCCTCGGTGGCTGATGGTGCGACCGCATGGGCGTCATAGCTGGTTGACGTCGGACAACGTCGGCGTAACTTAGGGGGCGCTGCTCGTGAACAGGATCGCTTGCCGAAAACGCTTGTCTAACTTCATCACGGACGATTTCAGCGACTGATGCCATGGGTGGGCCCACTGCCGGTGTCCAGAGCTTCTGAAGTTCTTCGCGAAGAATCTCCCGAATTAGATCACGGAGGGAGTTCTGACTGGTAACGGTCATTGCGGCGGAGTGGATAGGAGTGCTGGTGGGCAAGCGATCGTACTGCCTGCCTCTTAGATGGAGTGCGCGTTCAATACCAGTGGCTTCCTTTATAAAATCAGCCACGGTACTAGGTGGATTGCGCACAAGTCCGGCGAATAGTTCTTCTTTTACGCCACGCATAAGGTAGCGCAACTTCTTTTCCTCAGTCATGTGAGGGTCAGCTCTACGACACAGGCGGGCCATGTCCTCGGCAAACATTGCCACAGTTTCATTTGGTTTCTGGAACCGCAACTCAATTAGTTGCTGGGCACGATCCCGTCGATCAACACTCGCAAATGTCTCAGTGAGCTGATGTTGGAAATCATTCCACGTGGTGATGTTGGCTTCACGGTTCTTTCTCAAACCACGTGCGAGCACTACCGTCGAGGGAGAAATAGGCGTGGGAGAGCTTTGTTGAACAGTCCACCCATTGACCTTGGCAACACGTTCGTACTGGTCAAGCCAGTCTTCAACGTCTTCATGCGCGCCACCGTGAAAGCGATCGGGAACCAGTGGTTGCAGAAGGGTTACCTGGGACGGACTGTGAGTAGAGCTGTCTTCCGGAACTCGTGGAACCTGTGGCGGGCTGGTGGTCGCCATTGACAGAGGTAGACTGGGCTCGGAAGAGCGTTCTTGCAGGGGGTTGAGCTCGGGAGCAAGGCCTAGCAACCGCCGACTGAAGCGATGCACAGGAGTTATTGGAGATGGGCTAGATGAACGGCTTCCGGGAGGAGTCTGGATCATAAGGCGGGGTTGTGTACCCAGCACCTCCACCAGTGTCACGGGTCAACGCGAACAAGAGACCACACGTTGAACAAGACGGCGGAGCAGCTTCAGAATCACCAGCACAAAGACATCTTCTTCGTCTT
The DNA here is from genome assembly GCF_013339745.2 of Dermacentor silvarum. Taxonomy (NCBI): domain Eukaryota; kingdom Metazoa; phylum Arthropoda; class Arachnida; order Ixodida; family Ixodidae; genus Dermacentor; species Dermacentor silvarum. The sequence goes on from NC_051154.1 coordinate 443,360,503, forward strand.
CGAACACCCTGTCCTACTACTCAGAGTCAGTCAATGCATATACTGTCATCGTCGTTTAAACGTCTATAGATAGAGTACGCGTCAATATATATATATATATATATATATATATATATATATATATTGTGAGCATTATATTACCCTTTCATCTTCTTCAACTGTATATACTCATCATCTTGGCATGCGCCGTTCTCTTCAGCGCGTGGCCTGCATAATAAACCGTTGAGGTTTAACAGCTGTCTCGCAAGTGGTGGAGGCTGCTCTCGATCCCTTGGTCCTCTACGACTTCGAGTTTTCCTCGAGCTTCGTTCAGGTCGCCGCTTGCTGCGCCTTTCCGCCGCTATGCCCCAAGAAGATCCACCAGGAGCCCCCAGCATCACCGTCTCTGCCCCACCGGCCGTTCCTGCATGGACCGTGAGCACGCGGCAGCGTGATCCCACCATGTTCGCTGGCCTTCCTAGGGAAGACATTGACGACTCGCTGGACAATTATGACCGAGTGAGTGAGTGTAACCGGTGGGATGATTTTCACAAGCTTCGGAACGTCGCATTCTACCTCACTGACGTTCCCTGGACTTGGTATCTTAACTATGAGAGCTCCTTGCCTGACTGGGCGGCTTTCAGACACCAGCTTCGGCAAATTTTCTGCACCCCAAACGTCCGCTCTGAGGTCGCCAAGAAAAAGCTTGATGCACGCATGCAACTTCCCGGGGAAACATACACCTCTTATATCGAGGACGTCGCCCTTTGTCGCCGTGCTGACGAAGCCATGACTGAATCTGATCGTGTTCGTCATATCCCCACATCGCGTTCAACGCACTGGCCATCAAGAATCCCAATACCGTTAACGATGTTATCGCGACTTGCCCGCATCTGGACGCCCTGCGGGCCATCCGTTTACAACCTGTCGCCTGTGACACGCCTCCTTCCTCGGATACGGACCTCCGTGTCCTGATTCTGACTCTCATACGCGAAGAGATCCAAGTGTATGGCCTGCTCAGTCCTCCCGTTCTTCAGCCGCAACCTTCGGTTGCTGGCCTGCGCGACATCATCAAAGAGGAGCTGTCCTCCATGACCTGCACTGTGGGCTGTGCCCCTCCTTCGCCGTCAACCTCGTATGCTCAGGTTGCGGCTATGCAACCAGCGTTCGTTCAGACAACGCCTCCTGCTCCTGCTATTCCCAACCATCTGGCGACTCTGGCACCGCGTGCACCTGCCACAGCATTTTGTCCTACCTGGCCTACGCCCGCCCCATTTGTTATTACTGCGGTATTCGCGGGCACATATCGCGCTTTTGTCTCGTCCCCAGCTCTCAAGCAGCTATCTCTCCTCATGCTGCACGAGACATACAAGGACCATTTTCACATTTACACTGATGGCTCGACAACCCTTGACGGATCTACAGGGGCTGTGATCTTCCCCGCAAAAGCTGTGACCTTCAGTTTGAAACTTCTCACCGGACAACGTCGACTGCGGTGGAGCTTGCTGCACTTCGCTGCGCACTTCACATGATTCACGAAGACTTACCACGAAGACGGCGCATATTTACAGATTCGAAGGCCGCCCTGCATTGTCTGCTATCCGCACTACGTCGTGGACAACAAGACCAACTTGTGCTGGAAATAAGGCACTTTTGTCACCAACTAGCAGAAAAAGGACATGACATCATTTTTCAGTGACTCCCAGGCCACTGCTGCATTATGGACAACGAACAGGCCGATGAAGGTGCGAGGAGGGCTCACGAAAATGCTGTGAAGGAACCCATCCCGCTATCAAGAGCCGATGCAGCAACAAAGCTTCGCATAATCGCGCGTGATTCCACACGAGCCATGTGGAACACACCTGGGCCGCGATTTTGTAGCAAGGAATTATGACTTATTCAACTCTAGTCTTATCATCCACCGCTCACGGCCGGCTGATCCCGTTGATAATGCGAGCGGACCGTCGCTCCGACCACTGACAAAGCGCGATAAGCGCGAAAAGGCATTATGACATTAAAGGCATCGCTACAAAATACCGGCCCTAGTTTCCAACATACTCGACTGCACCGCCTGAACCCATCCCTCCGACTACGCATTCCATCTGGACTTCCTCGAATCGAGACAACTGCTCTCTGCCGACTGTGGCTTGGCGTATCCTTTACGAATGCTTTTGCTTGTCACATCGGAATGGCTGACAGTGCTGCCTGTGATACTTGCGGCAGCGAGGAAACAGTCCAACATATCCTGTGTCATTGTCCCCGCTACAGCTCCCAGAGACAGTCGCTCGTAACGGAGTTGGCACGCCTCGACGACCGGCCGCTTTCTGAGCAGACGATTTTAGAATGCCAGCTGATACGGTCTTCACAGCAGAAGGCGACGAGGGCGCTACTGAAGTTCCTCCGGTCAAGCGACCTGTTTGAACGACTGTGACGCTCCTTTGTGTGTGTGTGTGTGTTTTCTTTTTTTTAATCTCCCTCTCTAAGTGTGTGCATTTTTCTTTATCTTTCTGTCTCCCCTTACCCCTTCCCCAGTGTAGGGTAGCAAACTGGATATTTACCTTCCGGTTAACCTCCCTGTCTTTCGCATCTCATTTATCTCTCTCTCTCTCCCTGTTTTTGTCGAAGAAGACAACATGACGGACGCCGTGGTTACGATGTTTACGAGAGAAAGGTTGCTTCTTCCTAGTCCCTACCAACGTTGGCTTTCCTCACGCTCACTTACTCCGCCTCCAAATCCCGAAGCGCCTCGCAACTACCATCCAGGGCGCCGCCGCTCGCCTTCCCCTCTCCGACGCTCGACATCACCTCTGCTACCGGTCTCCCGCACTCCTGACTACCGCTCGGAAAACTAGATGGTGCCGTTTTTGGCGGGAAAGCTGTAGGGCCCACAAAGACTATAATCCCTCCAGTGTGCCCGCCCTATTAAAAAAAATGTCTACGAGAATGCACGAGAAATAGTTGTACGCGATTATTGCTTCGTAGACTGTGCGAGAAACTCGTTCAGTCTGCGAGAACTCGTTGAGTCTACGAGAACCTCGTACAGTCTACGCAGCAATAATCGCGTACATTTCTCACACACATGTGTACGAGATCGCGTTCTTGTCACTGAACCAGGTTCTCGTACATTATGATCGAGTTTGTTTCTACGAGCTGAGTGCGTATAAGATGACGAGCTTGTACGACCTGCGAGAGTATGCACCCTGAAAAAGATAGGCACCTCATATTCATATTTAGTATAATGCAAATACAATTCTTGTAAATACAAGTGTTCACGCACGAACACTTGTGCTGACCTTACTGCAGTGTTGTGTTGCTGCAATGGTTTGTTGAGAAATATACAGTAAAGAGTTATGTTGAGATGAAAAAAATGTCAAGTGAGGTAATGGTTTGTACTTGTTAATAAACAAGTACACGTTACACAGGTTGTTCAGCACACTTATTCAAGCTTACATTAATAGTGAAGTCCTCCGATTTTAAGCAAGAGCACGTCACACATCTCGCAAGCGTTGTTTATTGGACTTTGTAATGGTACTTCAATACACCCAGTCTGTTGACAGAAGACCACTGGAATGTGTTGCTTGAGTGAGAGCTTGCCGCGCACCTGAAAAAGTAAACAAAAGCCAACAGTTTTTTTTGACACATGCAATATGATAACACATAGGCAAAAGCAGTTTGGCTGACATTGACACAGGTAAGAATGCTTCAGCATTCAGAACATGCCATACTGAACAAAATTTATTAAAATAAGTGGTTTCCTGCAATGCTTATGACTCCTAAGGAAACGTGCATTATAGTGTGGTAGAGTAACCTGTCACCTTAGCAGATCACTGAAACAAGTGTTATTACAGTAAAAAAAGACATTATTTGAGTAATAATAATTACTAGTACTGAAGCAACATAAGTAACATGCATAAAATCTACTTTTAGAGAGCGGCATCAACAGGTCGAGCTAATTAAATTACTTGGAAACTGCTATTCTGCCAGCAAAAGTAAAAAATCGTGGTGGCGTAGTGGCTTGAGCATTGCACTGCTAAGCCAAATGGCGCAGGATAAAATTATGCTAAATAATGGATAAATGCTTATATAGAATCATCTGACAGCGGCTACGTTTAACAAAATTTAATACTTTCTAAAACAAGAAACTTTCAGATGGTTTGAGCAAAAATCTACTTATGCCAAAATTATTGCCATTAATTTTATATGGCCCATTCCGTCTTACTTTCTTTTTAACCAAAATTATATATGCAGTGCAGGTGCTCCCCACACCTAAAAAAATTGTCACCGTTCCTTAAAGTGCATGGTTTTGTTTCAAATGACAGCACAAGTATGCTTTGCGATTGTTAGCCAATGAAATGATTGTTAAACTTCTGGAAATCACGGACTCCTGGACAGGATAACTAGTAACATTGGGCACCCTTTCATCAGTTTTTGTCCACAAAATCAAGCAGGTAAAGACATTACCCTGAGTCTGCAACTGTTAATGCATTCTTTTTGGTAATGATAATTTTAAGGTCATTGACCCAAGCCAAGCCAAAAAAGCTCCCTTTCTGGAGCCTAGATAGGTTCCTGGATTACACCGTGGAAGGTAAGCTCGTGGGCCCTTCTCCTGCTTCAGAAAGAGCTTACTGCTGGCACGTTACACGATGCAGCTTACTTTCGTCAGTGTAGGGTGAAGTGCCAGTGTTGAAGTTCAGTCTTTTGCACAGAATGGCAGTTTCAGGTTTAGTGGGCTTGTAGGAAGACAAGCTCAAGATAACTTCCTGGTTTGAACAGGCTGTTTTGGCTATAATACATCAAGCTTTCTTGTGACAGCCCGCACAGGTGGTCCGTTAGTCTCGCTGTGAAGTTGACATTCAGCTGTATGCCCCAGAAGACCCGAATAATGGTCTGCTCTAGTTCACACCCTGTGAAGAATGGTCGAGTTTCCAAGCTCTTGATTTTCTGTGAGCACTCTTGAACTCTTGCTGCCAGTAATTTCTTCCCAGATGGCCGAATTATCTCGAGGCCCCACGCTGACACTACCGATGCTTTCAAGTGTAGACGTTTCAGGATAAGGTTCTTTGCAGGAAAGGTGGTACTTACAGATTTCTATTCTGGATGCGAGTGAGCCGAACCAGTAAGTCTTGGTAGCAATGTTTTGTACATAAGTTCTGTAGAAGGTATTGTCAAAGGTATTGTCAAAGTTTCGACGAAAATTCATTTAGCCAGGTAACATGACTATGAAGTTGTGGTGAATGACCAAGTGCTTATCATCGTGTTAGTGACGATACAATTTTTCGTAAAACGTTTAACTCCAACAGGACTACACACAAGATGTAACCAAGACTTGCCGGTTCATTTCACTCACGTCTTGAATAGCCACCTGTAAGTGCCACCTTTTCTTAAACCACACTTGCAAAGCCAGGAGTCTTATCCTGAAAAGTCTTCAATTGAACACATCAGTAGTGTCAGTGTGGGGCCTCAAGATAATTCAGCAAGCCGAGAAGAAATTGCTAACAGTACAAGTAAAAGTATGCCAACAGAAAATGAAGAGCTTGGAAGCCGATGTATTCTTCGCAAAGTGTCAACTACAGGGTCATTGTTCACGAGTTCCCGGATGCGTAACTCCATGCCAACTTCATGCCGACGCTAAGGAAACACCAGGGCAGGCAGTTGCAAGAAAAGAAATTTAGTGCTCTAAGAAAAATGCGGCCACTCAAACCATGGAAGTTATGTTTAACTTGTCTTCTTACAACTACACTGAACCTACACATGCTGTTTTGGGCAAGGGAACAAACATCAACACTGGTGCCTTGCCTGACTCTATGAGAGTCATCTGCGCCGTGATTGGTGCCGTCAGTGCACTTCCATCGGAAGATGAGGCCCGCACCTGCACTATCAGTGTGCTGTAAAAATTGCAGAAGTACATCCCACAAGCTTGTCTGCCTAGCAAAGAAGCTGTGTGGGGCTCCAAAACCCATAGAACCAACGAACGCAAACCCAAACCTCGTCCTTTCAACTCTCGCTTTATATTGCTGTGCAAGCAGTAAAATTGGATGGTGTTCGTAGTGTTCTGTCCTGTCACCTCCTTGCCTTTCCTATGAATTTTGTGCTAAATAAGGCTTTTTCTTGGTGAAAGAGTGCTTGTTTAAGGCATAAACCAGCTCCATGGCAGTTTGCGATTAAGGAGTGTAAACATTTGCTGAAAATAGGTCCACGAAGAATATTTCAAAAAGAGCACTTTCAAAAAACACACACGTGTATCTATCACCAAGGCCAATCCTTGTGTCTTCTATCTTAACATATTTCTCAAAACTCAAGCTCAAAACTGATATCCAGGTGTAAGCTCTCCATATCATATTACCTTGTCAATGATGAAGCAAAGCACGCTGGTGCCTAGATGTTGTGGGACCAACTCAGGTGTGGAGATCAGCACTGATCAGCAACACAGCACAGTCTGCTTACACTTTCTCTACAGGCCCAGCCATACCTGCATTAATACAAGTGGGCTTAGTGTCACGTGAGTATAATATAAAAAGTGACACCATGAACAAAGCAAGCCTTGTTCGGTATACATTTGAAAAATGTAGATATTCTCCATATAGCAAGCTTCACTTTGAGTACCAAATCCTGCACTATAAGAAAAATATGATGCATGAGCCATCTATGCAAGAAAATTAATTGAAGATCCCTTTTTTTGCCTCCCTCCTCCTCGTTCTGTATAGGTGGCAGTCAGGTTAAGTAAACTAGGCCAGACAGCCACATAGTGTAAGCAAAGGTGGTCATTTGGTGGGCCAATTATGATACCATAGCACGACATGCATTCTGCAGGCACTGAAATGTTAAAGCACCCATAAGCCTAGCAGCATTACCCAATAGGGCTAACCAATAAGTGTCCCCAGCAGCATAACTCGGCATGTCTACCAGGAGGCTTTCATTACACTTTGACAACTATCCTCCTACGGCTTGAGCCCAATTTTTGTCAACAGAAGACAAGCTTTAAGCATCGGCACAAGGGCACATTAAACAGTACCACAATAGCTTCCTACCTAATCCCAGCTTTAAAATAACATTGGTAAGTTCAGTACCATGTGTAGAACCAATCAAATTGTTCTGCAATCAAGTAAGCATCCCCTTTTCATACACGCAAATATCAGCAACACTACTACTGCCATATGGGCATTTTGCAGACAAAAACACTGTGATGAGAAAACACAACGACAAACTGGCCGGTTTCCAGTTGGGCCCAGGATCCTTTAATAATGACACGGCAGACGGGAGCTTGGTACACGAAACACAGACTTTAAACTGACACGCTAACACGATACAGATGATTTACATACACATGTACGTGGCTATAGTTCGGAAGTTGTCCTTCCATATAAAGCACGTGCCTAGCACTCGCCCGTATACATCGTCGTTGCGGTGCCCGTGACGGTGGTTGTGACGGTAGAGAGCTGTTGTGGCTACGTCGCTGCTGTCGCGCCGCACCTTGTCGCACCACGCCGCTCCTTGTCGCGACGTGGAAGCAGGAGAAACAGCAGGCCGGTAGAGCACCAGGCCACTGCTGTACTGGCCAGTAATGCCTGACCTGCAACGCCTCGGCTGCTAAAACGGCACGCTCGGTCGGCGAACAGGTAGCTCAGGCGCCCCGGTGGCCAGCAGGAAGCACTGCACCAGGCCGCTATCACAGCAGGCCGCTGGTACACAGGAGAGCAGAGCCACGAGCGGGATCCACGACCAGGTCCACACGGTAGCAGGACTCCCGGTCGCAAGTCCTCGGGCTCGCTCAGCAGGCTGGTAGCTCAGGCGTCCCGATCCAAGCAGGAAGCACTGCACCAGGCCGCTATTACAGCAGGCCGCTGGCGCGCAGGAAAGCCCAGCCACGAACTGGATCCCCGACCAGGTCCGCACGGTAGCAGGATACCCGGTCGCCGGTACCCGAGCCTGGAGCCGCCGTTTTGCGAGCTTGCGTTCGAGGCTGCCGCTCGCTCTCACGCTCTGCGTGCTCTCGTCTCGCTTCTTCGTTCGTGGCACGTGTCGTCATCTTCCATTACCATCATCACCAATCTTCTTCTTGTAGCCACAACACAATCATCATTCGAAGCAGGTCTTCTCGCCACCGCACGCCACTATCCACATCATCACAAGGGCCCCCCACTTAAGATAGTTGCCCGCAACTATTCTAAACAACACAGGAGGAGGGGTGCATGAGTGCAGGCACGTGCGAATAGTTTAAGAAAAGTTCGTGGTCCACAGAAACAATTCATGTATACACACTGATCACAAACGTGTCGAGACTTTGGAACACAAGCCAAAGTTCCAACAAGTGCCGGCCCAAGAGGTGACAGTTCAGATACGGCTTAAGTAATCTGCACCTACATTGTTCGACCCTTTGGTGTATTCCACAGTAAACGAATACTCCTGCATTAATAAGCTCCACTGTAAAACACGATTGTTTACGTGTTTGGCCGACTGCAAGTACTGCAATGGCTGATGGTCGCACTGAATAACGAAAGGTTTCCCGCAAAGGTAAATGTGGAACTTCTGCACAGCCCAGACAAGCGCTAAACACTCACGTTCAATGGTGGAATAACGGGTTTCTCTAGGCAGCAGGTTGCGACTAGCATAAGCAACAGGGTGTATCACACTGTCTTCGCTGGTCTGTAGGAGCACTGCGCCTAGACACGTATTCGAGGCATCAGTGCGAAGCACGAAAGGCTTCGTGAGGTCCGGAGCTTGAAGTATTGGACTTGCGGCGAGCTTGTCCTTGAGGACGGCGAAGGCGTTTTCTTGTGTTGGTCCCCAAGATACAATATGGCTTTGACCCTTTTTTGTGAGGTCAGTCAGGGGCTTGGCGATCTCGGCGTAGTTGGGGATAAACTTTCTGTAGTAGCCGGTTAAGCCGAGAAATGACTGCACGGCTTTCTTCGTGGTTGGCCTCTTAGAGGCTAAGATCTTGTCCAATGTTTTTAGCATTGGTTCCACTTTCGCATCTCCAATGCGGTGTCCGAGGAAGGTAATATTATTTTGCCCAATCTCACACTTGCTAGGTTTGATCGTGAGGTTCGCATTGCGTATCCTTTGGGAAAACACGTCGTAGGGCATCGACGTGTTCTTGCCAGGTAGTGGTGGCGATTACCACGTCGTCAAAGTAGTGATAGACGTTGGGTAGGTCTCCTAAAGCTGTCCTCAACAGGCGCGCAAAGACAGCTGGGGCAGTCTTGATCCCAAAGGGCATATATTTGAAGTGATAGAGCCCCGACATGCTTGAAAAGGCCGTTTTTCCGCGGCTCTCTGCAGCCATGGGCACTTGCCAGTAGCCGTTTGTAAAGTCAAATTTCGAAAAATACTTTTGTTTTCCTGCAAGCGCAAGGACAATGTCAATCCTTCGGATCGGTTCACTGTCGAAAACCAACTTTTTGTTCAGTTCGCGGAAATCGATGCACAAACGAATAGTGTTGCCGGGTTTCTTAACGACAACGATCGGTGCGTGATATGGGGACTTGGACTTCTCAATTATGCCCAATCGCAGCACAAGAGCTGAAGCTTGGGCAAGTTGGTAACAGTTCATTTTCATGGTGTTCATGGCACACACATGCCAAAAGAATAAGCGACAGGCAGACAGTGAAAAAGAACTGTCCTCTTTCACACTCTGTTGTGTCCCTTAGTGCCTTGGAATGTGTGAGCTGTGAATGCCACCATCTGCCTGTCCCTTATCTCCTTAGAAAGTGTGCACTGTGAATAGTATGGAAAGGAACGTAAGAGACCAGATAATGCTACAATAGATAAAGAAAAGGAAAGATGCTCTCTGATGCAACACGTCTTTAAGCAACTTAATTTTCAACCAACATCCTAAGCCTGCCGCGCTTAAAAAACTCACTGAAGTTGCTGTGTAAGACAACAGCTTTATTTTACAAAAAATAGAGTTACACTTATTCTATTATTTTTGCAAACTGGTGCTTCAGTACTGTGAAAAGATCGTATTATTGAAAACCAGCTTAATTTTTGTGTAATAAAAAATCCTACAGTCAGCTACAGAGATCAGGCTTGATATAAATCTGCCAGTCAACACGGTAAATCAATATTTCCATGACTGGTGAGGTAAAAAGAATCGCTGACAAATTCCCGACACAATATACATGTTTTGGAATGAACGTGCTTTTCTACTGCAAGTATTTAACAGAGCCCCAGTGAATACAGTGTGATATAACTTATTGCAGGACATTTCAAACAGATCCTCTTTATGGCTTCTTAGGGACTTGGGAAATGAGGAGTAAGTGCAGTGACATCTCTGAGCACCTCAAAGACAATACTGGTGATTACATGGCAACACAACTGCTGACATGCAAGATAACTTTCGGGCAGTGTTGTCTCATGCTACATCAATCAGACAAAACTTTAAGAAGACACTTAAGGGAAAAATAATTATTTGAGCTGCATTATTGAATTACTCTTCCGCAAACCCAGAAAAAGTCAGTTACCCAAAAGTAGAGGCTTGATAAGCTAGAAAATACACAAGAACGATATACAGGTGGTGAAACCACAATAAAGTTCCCACACCTGCTGGCTGTCTGCTATGGCCTAGTTAATTTGTTTTTGGCAAAAATTGACTATATTGCATTCTAAAAGAGGCAAGAACTGAACTTAGCAATTTTGGAGCAAGTGTACTGAACAGCAACAGCCAAAATATACGAAAATACTCTGGAACGCATGATGTCTCCCAACGTACGATGATTCGCCGCAAAATTTGGCAGGAAATTCCACTTTGACCTTCATTTTCTTTTTGCAATAAATAACCTCTCATCACAAAACTAACACAAAAAGAAAGAATACATGATGCGTCGAAACTGATTCAGTGTCTCCCTTTGGTATTCCTTTAAAGCCAAATGCGTAAGTTTATTCGGTGAGCTATGTGGCCGGAGTCATTTTGTACACATTCAAACCACTTATTTTTGGCCTTGCCTACAGTGCTTTTGTATGTCATGCAACATGAAACTGAAAAACACGATTCACTGTAAAGGAAGAAATGAATTGGACTGGCCTAGCGTGGCGTATCTGCACAGGCTTACGAGAAAAGTGACTTCATGGTCTAAATGAAAAAAATAAAATAAAATCACACTTTGGGCGGGTCTGACGTTATAGTACTACTAAAAATCTTGAAAAGTGCTTATTCAGTTTGTACTTATCCCAAAAGCTTGGTAATGACTTACGCCCCTTTTGCACTAATAGTGTCTGCGCCAAAGGGGCTAAGGCTAAATGTTAGGTAGCCACACACATTTTAACAGTGAAATTCAAGTGCATTATGACTTTTGTCTGCCACACTTAATAACGTGTAACGGTCGATATAGCACATTATGATTTAATTATAGTAGGTCAGCATGGCCTGAGCACGGCGTGCCTAAACACTTTTGTTAGGTGAGAAAGTATTGTTTCTGGTACTCTTTCGGGAAGCTGAACAAAAACCTTGTTTCCCTGAGAATGTCAGACAATCGCATATTTCAAATTGACCATTTGAAATGCACACAAAGTACAGCATGGTTTTCAGGGTCCCACTAACTATTGAAACGCACATCATCCAAGTTCAGCAGTCAACATCATAACTAAGCTTGTAGAAGGGCATATTAGCAAGTTGACAGAATAATAAGGAGGTGAGAGAGATGGTCGCAACTATATGAGAAGCAATAGCAGAGTTCAAGCTCTCTCCCATGTCATATGCGGAAGGGCAAAGCCCCCGCCCCCCCCTTACCCAGCTTTCGGTTACACTCTCACCTGCAACCACTGCACTAGGCTGACTGACATGCGTAACCAGCAGTTTGCTATACCACATTATCAAACCTGCAATTTATGGGACGTCAGAGATCAGCTTCAAGCTTGATGCTATGCTGCTCTAGCGATGTATTATGAACTGACTACATTTAAATGTTATGCTTCATGGTTTGTTGCAAGCTTCAGGAATTTACTTATTCATTTATAAACATACCTCATAGGCTCCAGCTGGAGTACTGCATAAGGTGGTAGGAACAACATTGTGAGCCAAATAAAGAACATACAATAAAACAAGTAAAAAAAAGAAATAAATACTCTTTCACACTGTGGTTTCTTATTTGGCAGCTAGCTTATAAAAGTGAGAAGAAACGTGTCCATGCTGGTATTGCTTTAGAAGAATAAATAATAATAGAATAAATGGAAAATTCAAACACTTTCAAGCTACCTTTCGTGGTTTTTTCTTTCAACGTCCCTTTAGGAATGGGAATCAATGAACAGCCCCCCCCCCCCTAAAAAAAGAGAAAAAAAGGGTAATAGGTGATTTTTGACTACTTAGAGAAATAAATCTAGGAACACAGAATCGGTGCAGGCATTATGTAAGGAATTAAGTGCAGTAATATTTGAAATAACTTGCAATGCCCTTCTGCTTTCGTCGGGCAACTCGTAAAAAGACATAAAAGGACATGTGTGCCTCAAAACACAGTTCCTAAAAAACATACGTCACTATACAGTCAGTAAGTAGCATATCTAGCATATCTACTCAAGCCTCCAATTATACTTAACTCAGAGGAGGCTACTTAGGTATATTGATTAAACTGAAGGTAGGCAATATTTTAAAATATACAGTTCAAGTAGTACTTGAATATTATGTCGAAATTGGAAGTTATGAATATGGCATCTAAAGCAAAAGTGTTGTACGTTATGCCAAACCTGCCAGCCTGTGATCTTTATATTTTGCAAAAATCCTAGACACAATGCTGTGTTGGAAAGTCAGCATGTATTTTGTTAAAGTTTTCTCTCAGCGCCTACATTTCTCAATAGACACATTATTAACCATTAACTTGGAACAGCAGAAACTGACTACATTGTTATTATACCAGTGTGCTTTTTTCGGTGCTTTTGTTGTTGCCGATTTAGCCGGCTTTACGAACTTATCTCAATAAGCTCGTCTAATACGGGTGTCATACAGTGCACTTTTCATGGCCATCAAGCCCAATCCGGATCAAATTTCTCACTTGTTATTGGCTCTTTTGCGCAAGCTGCGCGAGGAAGCCAATTGCAGTAGCTAATTTTGATCTGAATCGGGCTTGCTAGGAAGTGCCCCTCTGGTATACTTGTTAGGGATTTTCCATTGCTAATAAAGCAGCCCAAGTGCCATCATAATTTATTGTTTTACATGCAATTTTGCAATCTGATACCACCCCATTTTTCAAGACTCTTACAACATATTCCCAATAGAATTTCATTCTCATAACTCAATGCAACAATATCAAAATTGTAGAACGAGTCCAAATTCGTAAATCTCACCAAAAGATTCAGGACCAATGGCACGTACGAATTATACCAACAGAACCTAGAACTCACAAGTGGCAGTGACCGTTTTGTACACACTTTGTCAAAGCAAGCAGATCAGATTCCTTGTCGGGCTGCTCAGACTGCATTTTGCCACAAGCTCCCATGTGGTGCAGAGATGCCTCCGTCTCACGAAATCGTGACATCCCTCAACAATAAGAAATGTTCAGTTTATTGCAGTCACTGCTGAAACTGCAAACATGTGATTTAACAACACCGCGTTAAATTGTGAAAAGACCTCAGCCAGCTACATCGTTGTGCAAATATCTCATTCTGACATCACGGGCAGTTATTTGAGCTGTCAAATGCACGAAGACATACGGAACACTCAACACAAGAAACACAGGTTGTCTTGACAATCTATAAGCAGAAAAATTGGCATACAAGCTAAAATGTGCTCATGAGTCAGACAGAGAAATGCGGTGCCGTCTCGCGCAGATGTTAGCTGTGAAGACAACACGTCTTCACAGCTAACAATATATATATATACCATTTCTTGCTGAGAAATTACGTACAGAAGCAGTGGCATTCGCGGCATCAATTTTTGTGCCCGTTCAGACTAAATGATGCTCGGCGCTAGTGTATTTCATAACAGAAAGCAAAGAAACAATATATGAAGCTCTTGGCAACATCATATACTTGTTTGAGGGTAATTTTCATAAAACGTTTCGCTAAATGTGTACTACGGCATTAATAACAAACATTAGGAAATCACTTTTATAATTTTTGTCGCGGTGCTAATCATCTTGTGCTCCGCCTAACAAGGCACACTACACGAACTATAAAAATGGGCCAAGCGCCGGACTTACCTTTCGAGACATACTCGGCAAACGCTCGTTCGTGTCAGGTCCGGCGGCATCGACTGCATGAACTGTCCTTCCGGCATAAACACTGTTAAATTGCGGATGGACGTAATAGTAAAATTTCCAACACATTCTTCCGTGCACTGTGAACCACTGCGAGATCGGCGAGAGTACCAGAGGCTGCTAATGAGCCGGGAACAAAGAGCGCGAATGAACAGAACTACGATGACCAACAACACCGCACCGCACGAAAGATACAGCTAGCTAGGAGCATTGCACAGGCCCAGGGGCTTAGCGATTGCTGATGCGCACGAAAAAGAGCACATTTTCTCACGGCAAAGCGTAAATATGATTAAACTACCACATCAACCGTCCGCAAGGAAAATATTCATGCAACGCTCACATACTGACAGCCCAACGTTTCTAGACTGGTAATATTTTGACAGCCGAACACGGGAAAATGATGTCATTTCGTCATGATAGAGGCACCGGAAGCTTTGCAAGAGCCGGATAAACGTCATGGCGGCCATATTGTTTACATCGTCGTCTACCGTTTTGTCGTCTCAGGCAACGTTGGTCTCTGGCTCCTCGGCACGGTGCTGCACGGTAATCGTGATCGCATGGATGGTGGCGGCTGGTATTCACATGCGAGTGATGCGGCGTGTTTCAACAACGTTTCTTTCAACATCGAGGACAGCAACCTGCGGAGCAGCCGTATCAACCGGTCAGGGCCGTTAAATCGCAGCATATCGTGGTTTGGTTTGTGAATTCAACAAGGTGTTCGTGTTTTAATGCGGCGTTATCGACGACGCATTTGGTGTCGAGTGGCGTCGTCGATGCACTTTGTTCTGGCTTGTGTGCTGTTTTGCGGATGTGTATAGTTCATGAAGAGTGCCGTCTGTGCATCGGACGCTGCTGCCACGCCGGATCGATTTGAGTTCTAGCCAACGCGCGAGAACGTCCGCACTGTCTGTCGCGTGTGCTTTCGGACACTGCTTGTGTTCTCTGTGTGTGTGTGTGTGTGTGTGTGTGTGTGTGTGTGTGTGTGTGTGTGTGTGTGTGTGTGTGTGTGTGTGTGTGTGTGTGTGTGTGTGTGTGTGTGTGTGTGTGTGTGTGTGTGTGTGTGTGTGTGTGTGCGTGCGTGCGTGCGTGCGTGCGCGCGTGCGCGCGTCTGATATGCGTCGTTATGGTGCCAGCGATTTGGAAAAGTGTTTTTTCATTTGTTTCCGGCGTGCGCGAACGCCAGGATATGCTGCATGTTCGTCATTTAACGACCCTGCTTGAATGTAGGGACATTGACATTTTGGTCGTTTCGAGGTCAGCTTTTAACGCATCGCAAAGCGTTGCCTTGCTCTGAACCATCACTGCACGAACTACTTAGTTATTTGTCCGTTAATTTCAAATTCAGTTTTGTGTAGTATATGCACAGATAATGGTCCGTGGCCACGCTAAACTCGTATTTGCCGCTGTTGAGTGGCAAATACGAGGTTTTTTTATCACGTCAAGCTCTCTCAGCATACAGTGCAGAAGTTGTGAAAGACTTAGTGCAAATAATTTTTCAAGCAGCAATTGGGCAAAATGTGCTGCACTGTAAAAAATTTCCGTCAATATACGGAGGATTTCCGTCATTATACGGAAAAACTGCAGTAAGAATACGGAAAATATCCCATTTTCAGAAATACAGCAAAATTTCCGTTAAAATACGGAAAGTACTCCCCGTTTTAAGTTTTACGGACATTTTTCCGTAATAAATACGGAAAAATTGCAGTAAGAATACGGAAAATATCTCATTTTCCGAAATACAGCAAAATTTCCGTTAAGATACGGAAAGTGCTCCCCGTTTTAAGCTTTACGGTCATTTTTCCGTAATAATACGGTGACTACACTGTTCTGTACGAAACAGACAGAATTCCGTATTTTGTTATGCAATCATCCGTATTTTTGCAAGGAAAACTATACACGCCGTCTGCGTGAACGCTGGTACTCACAAAGTTTCCTCTAAGAATATTTTATTGCAATGCAAATGGCGCCTGTGTTTGTACTAACGTTTATTTGGTGTCAGCAATATATATATATATATATATATATATATATATAAGTTTTCGTGAACGAAGAGCGGTGGCCATACATGACAACGTAAACAAACCTGCGCCGTTCAGGTGCTGGTGCATTGGCAATTACATTGGTGCGCTATGCAAAAATTGTGCGCACTCTAAATCAGTACCGAAACGCAGTATAATGACCACGATTGCGTTTACATTTAACAAAAAATGGCCGCGAAGAGAACTGGTGGTCTATAAATCCAAGTACTTGCGGCTATAGATGAAATTTTAGACGGAGAGAAAGAATTAACTCAGGAGTGGAAGGGTTTTACTGAACTGTACAGTATTTGGTTTCAATCGCCCCATAGTATTTGCAAAATATCTCATCTCTGTCAACTGCCATTCATTGACACACCCCCATTACGCATATTCTGCACTGTTCAATTGTTGACAGTGTTGTCAATTTTTGCGGTAAGATGTAATCGCAAGCATTTATTCTTATTTATTTATTTAGATACCCTAAGGGCCCACAGGGGCATTACATAGGGGGGGGGGCATAAAGCAGAACACAATTTTCACAAATGAAGGAGCATCGCAGGTGGTAAATACAGCACTTTGGGGTACAGCAAGTCGTGAAACATATTAACAAGGTAAATATTCTTACAAAATTCACACTCAACGAAGCAAGAACAAAATAGCGAAAGCGAATAAGTGCTCTGGGAGAGAAAAATGTTACTAAATGTGCTAGGATTGTAAATACGTTAGTAATGCTGAATAAAATAAGGAAGACTGTGTGTTATTGTGGCAATTCTGAAGGGTAACTGATTCCATTCTTTTATTGATAAGGTTAACGGCGAATTGTTGGACTTTTCCGTCCGGGCAAAGATAGGGTTAACTTTGTAGGCATGATCGATGCGATGTGAAGTATGAGGTGACGGTAAAATGTGTGACCGGGCAAATGATGTGTTGCTGTGATACAGTGTGTGAAAAAAGCATAATCTGGCGAATTTTCTGCGCATTGCGAGTGGCGGCATGTTGAGTGTTTGCTTCAAAGATGAAACGCTTTGAAATCGGGAGTAGGATGACATGATGAATCGCGCTGCTTTATTCTGGACGGCTTCGAGTAGATCGGTAAGGGCGATCTGGTAGGGATGCCAAATGACTGATGCATATTCCAGGGAGGGACGCACGAAGAAAGTGTACGCTTGAAGCCTGGTGTCCCTGTCGGCCAGATGCAAGCGTCGCTTCAGAAAGCCAAGTTTCTTTTGCGCTTTAGTTGTGATATATTTTATATGGTCAGTCCATGTTAAGCTAGAATTTATGTAGACACCGAGGTATTTAGCCGATGTAACCGAGTTTGCTATGCTATTGTTTAAAATATAAGTATTAGTTTGAGACTTTGGAACGGAAGTGAAGTTCAGGTGATTGGTCTTTTCTGTGTTAATTTGCATCTACCATTTGCAGCACCATTCCGTTAGTTTATTAAGGTCAGATTGCAGCGTTATAATGTCGTTAGGGCTAGCCATATATCTCTCTGTAAATCACACAATCATCGGCAAAAAGGCGAACTGTTGAATTAATATTTAATGCTATGTCATTAATGTATATCATCATGTATCATTTAGGGCTTCATCTTGAAACAAGACCGGCGAGCGCACAATTTTTTGTACGGAATTCTGCTGTACAATAACAGATGGACGCATTGTGAGTAAAGAACAGAAACGATGGATGGTTAGGCTGCTTGACTCTCGGCATGTTTGAATGGGTAAAGTTCCGAATTTGTCGCTGTGTGGTGTATGCTTGTGTGCTCGTCATGTGCCGTCATAGCGCGGGTATACTTGCGCGGAATGTGTTTCACTCGGCTACAATACTTTGCACGCTGCGGCATCGAACACGCACCAGTACGTGTGCAAACTATGGGAAGGTGATCGAAGATGAGGGATATAGCACTGTGTGTACTGTCAAAAGGAAAGAAAGAAAGAAAAAGAAAAAAACGCCCTGTCCCGAGTTCGCATAATCATTCAACCTTTATTTCTTTTTTAACCCGACATGTAACACCATTTATTACATGAGCTTTATCCGTGGGTAAAAGTAATTATTAATAAAGCTCATTATTTGCCCGTTCATTACATGCACCAGCCAGTCCAAATTAACACTATACTAGAGCTTATTGACGCATCGCATTACACTCTAGCACGGCATTGGAACGCTCACCGGACTCTCGTCTGGTTGACTTCTCTGCTTTTCCTCTCCTTGCTTTCTCTATCTCTTTGTATACAATGTATACAAAGAGATATCTCTTTGGGCAATCTATACAATCTATACAATGCCCTGTGACAGAGAAAGCGATCTCCTTTTCCAGAGTTCAATTATTTGTCAAGCAATCATTTTACTCTTCCAACAACTACTGCATAAATGGGAAAACGAAACCGATTTTGTTTTCTTCTCCGCGCTCCCAGCACCAGGTGGAACCACGCGCGGCGCTTCCGATCTCGGAGGATGTAACAAGACGAGCTGTTGACGAAGCTGCGTTGTGTAGCCAGCCGGTTTATCTTTTTATGTTGTACAGTTTGTTAGTTTACCGTAAATATGTCTTGATTTGTACTCAAGAGTGGAGCAAGGCCCTATGGAACAGAGATTGACGCATCGTGAGCGAAGAACAGACGCGATGGATGGTTAGACTGCTTGACTCTCGGCTGTACGACTCTCGGCATGTTAGGACTGGCAAAGTTCCGAATTTGTCGCGGTGTGGTGTACGCTTCTGTGCTCGTCAAGTGCCGTCTGAGCGCGGGGATGTTTGAACGGAATGTGTCCCTTCGTCTACAAAACTCTGCACGCTGCGGCATCGAAGTCCTGTGTACGGGTGCACGTATGCGCTTGGATACGGGATAGCCTGCCCTCAACGGATGTTCAACAGTGTACGCACGCTGCGCGTACGCGTACGTATGAGGTAAGCCCGTTGTAATTCTATTTGTTCGGTTTGCATAGTGTAGCTGTTTAGATGATGTGTGGTAAGCTGGCGTGGCGAACAGAACTATTTGTTTTTCAAAAGGCCAGTAAACAGCGTCATAGGGCAATATGGCGCGTGAATGGGAAAAAGGATCACATAATTTCACATCGATCTCCGTGGTAGCGCGATCGAAATTTTTTGTGTGGCGCGTATAACCTGTTGCTCATGCGCGTTAAAAACTTAGAATAAGAGTGCATTCACTTGCGCACATAATTCCTTTTGACGCTTGTACTGTCACTATACGTGCGATAGTTGCCTCCTTGTTTGCATGCATTTTCATTGTAGTTACCAAAAAAAAGTGTTAGCTCTGCTGTGTCTTTCCTTGGTGCAACTGCTTGTGGTGCAGCAAGACGTTTTGCTTCTAATGATGTCTGGGCAATCCAAGCGTTCGTGTCGTGTAGCTAGCTGTAAATGTATCAGTTGCAAAAAAATTCTGCATGCCAGAGAAGCAAATGCAATCAATATAGACTGTATTTTATAAATCCTTCAGTTCAACTGCTTCAGCAGAAAGTAGATATGCATGAAAATCAGATGATTGTGCTGATGCTTAGCAAGAACAAGGTAACATAACATTACTGATTCAATATTTTCTTTTACTGAAAGACTAGTTGCTGGTGTCCTGCTGGAGCTGAGAAGAGATCTGCTGCCTGCCATGAGACCATGTCTCTCAAGTTACCGCAATATTGTTGCCTTCAAAGTAAGTGGATTTGTTTCTCTCAGCATTTTACTACCAACCTGCATCATGGCAATCCACTTAGCTGTGTAGGTGATCACTGTTAGTGACATTGGAGTGCTGGTGGACAAGCACCCTTTGAATGTTACAACACGCAGCTGTGGCAATATGTGAAGGTGTTAATATACGGAGTGTCCCAACTATGATGCATAAATATTTTTTTAAATAAAGATGCCACGTAGCTGGACAAAACCAAGTTATTACGTTTGCCATTGCTTGGAGATACTGAGAATATTCTTTGCATTCTGCCTAATTAGATCATTAGTCTTAATTAATCAACCTCTCAATTACTCTAATCAGATGAAAAGTGTAAATGAGGAAATTGTAGAACAGCATGAACAACTCCTGATACAGCATCCTGTTGTGCAAAAAGTGCTACATAAAAGTGTTCTTCCGAGTGGGAAAGAAGCTCGCGAATACACACAAAATTGCCGCACAAATGGCCACTCGAGGCTCTTTGCGTGTATTCGTGGCTTTCTTTCACGCTCAGAAAAACTTTCATGTAGCACGTATTTCATGTAATTATAATATTTGAGAAGTTGATTAAATAATTTACACTTAATTATGCAATTAGGCAGAATGCAAAAAAAGTGAGTATCTCCAGGTGATGGCAAACTTTACCTTGGTTGTGTCCAGATACGTAGCATTTGCATATTTTCAAACCTTTGTGTGTTGTGTGTATAAGCCAGATTTGTTTCTCCAAGTTAATATACTGATGACATTCGATTGTGGCCTAGCAGGCAAAAATGCTAAACAGGAAGAAATTTCAATTTGCTCTTGGTAGGTTGTTCAAGCAAATCAACCAAGTTGTTACACATGAAATGTAGCATTTGTAGGTGTGTTCTGCAACACTGCAGCCCTAAATAACTTTTGAGTAAAGTGCTACTACTATAATTTCTCTAAAGCATGCAGCAAGGTTCAGCATTCCAGGAGGCTTGCATCAAGAGAGATCTATTTATATGAATTTCATATGTGAAAATGAGGTGTTATTGTTTGGATGACTGTATAAACTTATGCTTGAATTCCAGTCTTGCATGAGGCAGACTTGGATGGGAAAATTGATTTCTTTTGGGCGATGTGGTACAAATGCATGTGGTAATGCTTGTATGCATACACATTACATCCCTATTGCTTAGCCAAGGGGTGCCCCTGCGTGTTAAAATTTACAGGGCTCAGATTGAAGAATGTCAACTTTTGTAAAATCAACTACACCTTTTAGATTATGAGATTACAATTATTGCATACCGTCATAGTGTGGTATATGGGCTGAATGTTTTTCACTTTGTCTACAAAACCCTGCACACTGCGGTATCATGAAAATTTTTTCTATGTAAAACAAGCCATGCTGCTTGCCGATTTAAGCAAATATAAGGCAACTTTTCTAGGAATGTTTCTGGCCTTGTAATGTACTTCATGTTATATTCTTTAAGACTATAAAGCAGATTGTTCTTCTGTACATTTTCTGGAAACTTAAACTGCGGCGATCTAAACCACTTGGCAACAATGCTGTGATCGCTACCACGTGTGGAGCAAACGCAGCTTTGCCTTGTTCAATTGTGTCGCAGGCACGTCTGAAGCGCTGCCTATTTAGTAAATAATCTTGGTGGCATGGAAGCGCCATCTGCTTCTATGCATTGCTTTGTTTTCTTGTGGCATCATGTCACATTATAATTGTAATATTTTTTTTCGTTTTCTGAGAGTCTCATATTGCCCCCCCTCATCATGCTGTAATTGTGGTTGCATTATTTATGTGCAAATATTTATGTATAGATGACCATTGCTCCAAGTTCCATTTTATCGCAAAGTAAGCTACGAATACCCAAGGAATTATGTATAGCAAAATACCAGTCAAATTGCCGAACACAACCAAGCAGACTCAGTGCACAGTCTCTCACCAGATTGCATTGGTCATGCAAAGGTGCACAGCATACCTCTTTATTACTTGCTGAACAAGCTGTGAGAACTTGTGTGTGTGAGTGTGTGCAACTTTCACGTACGGGTAACTGAATATTTATGTAGCTTCAATTAAGTGCTATCAGCCATTACTTCTGCCCTCGGCAATTGTGGACTATTATCACGGCTTTTCTTTTTCTAACTCATTTTGCTTATTATAGAGGGATTACTGCCTGTGTTCACAGGAAATAAATCACATGGGCAATCAAACGCCAAGAATGTATAAACTTGGAACATTGATTGTGCAGTTTGATGGTTCAGAATAAGTAGAAATACAGCATAAAAACTTAACTTTTACTTGAAACAACAATAGAGCATACAGTAACCATACGTGCCTGCTGTAGCCCCTGTGCCAAGTAAATTTCAATTCTGCTTTTTGCATCCTATCAGAGCGCTGGTAACATGCTTCACATTTCTGTCTGCCAACTATATTTTTTAACAACATGCTAGAATATGCAGGCAGTTCGCTTAGAAAACTAAAGCCATAGAATCAATACAGTGATGCGACTTTCGGTTTGCATGTCACAGTTTGAGAAAAGTAAGGTGGGAGCTGTTTCCAATGTTCCGACTAGATAGCAAAGCTAGTATAAAAGTTTGCACACCACTGAGCTCTACTATGGGGGGCTGGATAGCGCATTGAGCGCCTTCGACTGAAGGCAACCTTGTCCCAAAAGTTGGTACTTCACGACATTGCTGTGGCATTTCACCTGCACAGGAGTGGGGCATTTCTTCTGCTATAATGCTTGCCCTTTGTGCCGCAAGCTACCGAAGCAATCCAGAGAAGTATTTTGAGAAGACGTCCAGAATTTTCCATCACAGCACTGACAGCATCGCTAACATGAGTGGCGCGTGCTGAAAACACTTGTCAATCAGAAAATGCTTTCTGTAAGAAAACTTTCACGTACGGGTTCAGAACATCATAACAGCTCTCACCAGACATGTGGAGACATCGCCTAGATGTGGAAAACCACAAAGAAAAATTTTTATGGCAGCAATATTATGCGACGGCACACACTAGTAAGTGCACCGTATGCCCTACTTTTGGGACAAGCCGCTGCACGACACTGCATTTCCGCTGGCTTCATCTATGCCTGGCTCTGTGGGCAGCGAAGCAGCATCCAGCAAAACATAGTAGAGATCAGTGGTGCACATAGTATTTTATGTCCCCTTTCTTGACGCCAGCTGAACACACGGTAACTGTTTCCAAAGCAGAAAAACTAAGGGCAAGGGCTCTGTACACATTGCATTGTAAAGTGGCTGATGCTTGGGCAAAGCAAATACTGTGCATGGTAGATTTGTATGAGGCAAGCTAGGAGTCAAAAAGCCTGCTGGATACTAGCAAATGACCAACATATGGTTGCATGTTGAAATTCTTTTTTTTATTCCTCTTCACTCATTTGTGTAGGGGAGATAGCTCTCACAACTGGAGAAGCGTGGGAAGCATGCAGTACTCCACAAAACCGGTTTCAACGTAAAATGTGTCTGCATCTCATAATTTCATGGCTGCAAGAGTGAGTCCACTGGTAAACACATCAGAGTGTTCATGATGTCATGCATTATCCACTTTATCTGCACGTCATACCTATCTTGAGAAAGCTGATATTGCCTTTAGAGAAATTTTAGATGTGAGCTTGCATTTCGGAACGCACAAGCTTAACACATACAACACCAGAACAATTTGTTGAGAATTTTGGATCAGGAATCTTCGAAGCACGTTTTGTTTAGTGGTGTTAAGATTCTGCTTAAGGTTGTTGATTGTTACATTCATATAGTGTTCAAGCATTGCTGTAACAACATTCTTCGCTTGGAGTACATAGTAAGGGTGTACTCCACATGAGCTGGTGGCATTTTGCTCCATATTCAAAAACTGGTTTCTTCAGTTGAGATTTTCAAGTTTGCATTCTTTATTAGCTGTTGTATGTAACCTATCCTAAACGTTTGAATAGTGAACACAACGTGACCTTTTTGATTGATTTTGTGGATTGTACACCCTTGATGCAAACAATTTGATTTGATAACTGTTTCCACCTTAATGAAAAATAATTGCTTGAAGCAGCCATAGCCACCAATAATACTAGCATGACACGATTACGAAAATTGGGATATTGTACTTTGATTTATAATGTTTTTAAACATATGGAGCTCTGCGTGTGGTGTAAATGGGTTCCTGATATCCATTCGTGATGCAAGTATTTGAAGAATAAACTGAAGCAAGAATATTTACTTACTTTTCAAGAGAAGCTCATGGCAATTTCCTCATGAAAAGTAAAATAACTAGAAATAAGTTTACTGAGCTGAGAAGAGTGCTACAAATGTCTCATTCAAATAGTGCCATATACAGAAGCTACAACAAATGTTTACTATTTTGGTTGCATTTGTATATATGGTCTTGTCACGTGTTGCAAGCTGTATTCAGAATGGCCACAGCTCAGTCATGATTGTGGTATTGTGCAATGAAGTACAGCTGGCATCACCCGGAAAGTGTCGCAAAGTTACAAATACAACTTAAATGGGTTCTTTTAGGAAAAAAGACTTAGCTCAGAAAATTATCCTTTTTTATGCAGCCTGTCGAGACAAGGTTTCTTTACATGGCCATGGCGCTCAAGGAAGAAACCAAGACTGCAGACTGCCAACGTTCATTCCTGTTCCGGCAAAGACTGGCCAGCAGTAACCAGCAGGGTTTTACAAAGTGAACTCATCACAGCTTGAGCCACTCCATGCCACAAGCAGTTGCTCCTCGAGCCACCGTGCAAAGGTTCCTTGGGGCACAAGTCCAACTCAGCGCCACCACCTTTCTTCTGCAGTTTTTCTACCTACTTAGCTAACCAGGTGAGTAAAAGTTGGCAGAGGGAAAGGGAATCACAGCTTTAAGCATAGAACCTGTTCAAGCCTAATGCAGTTTGAAAGTGAACAGTGAACGAGAAATAGGTAGAGAGAAATAGGACACCTCTTCTCCCTCAGAGAATTAGCAGTGAAAAAAAAACAGCTTATGAAGGCTTGAATATTGGTCGGAATAATTTTGCATAGGTAGGATAATGACTATGAATGTTTCTGGCAAAGGTAGTGGTAGTAGGCTGAATAATCAAGGAGTTTTGATATAGATTAGAAAACAGATTTCATTCCACTACCAGAATTTTAAATCATCCCAATAATTCTTTTAATTGACGGTTTATGCGTGTTGAGCGACAATGCTTCTTGATGCCTGCTTCTTGCTGAGATCATTCTTATGCTACATAATTCACCTGTTCAAGTTCCATGTTTCTCCCGTACAAGCAAATTTACATTCATCACAAGAAAACTTATAGATGATTTCCAGAAACTTGCTGATTAAATGAGAGAGCAGCATGCACCCCAGGCTTTCTTAGATATGCATTCAAGAGCCTCAGATCTCGTGAATATTAGACATACTCCTGTTGAGCAAGTTCTTGGTATCATCTACAAGGTCATTTCAGAATATGAGTTTGCTTAAGTTGGAGAAACAATCGGAGACATGTCAAGCGATATCGCTGTCGATGCATCTACATTCCAACTGAAATAAAAGTAAATATAGCACCAAATGCAACAATTATTGGGATGATACCATTCTTGCAGTGGAATGAAATCCTTCTAGTCTAAATATGCAACCCATAATAATTCAGACTACTAAATACTTCCAAAGGGGTTGCGTCGTGAATTATGCATGTTGTATTTCGTATTTTCTTACTATAAGACCCAACGATGCTTAAACAGCAGAGAAAACATTAAGAGCTGAGTACTTTAAACAGGGTTCGCACAGCCCCTTGAAATCCTTGAATATCCTTGATATTGACAGTATAAGTTCAAGGGCCCTTGAAACTACTTGAATACCCGTGGGCTCCTTGTAATCCTTGAAAATCCCGTGGGATTTGTTCCGCTAGAGGAAATTAACGATGTACCTCCGCAAGTCATGCTGATATTTAAGGCCCTTTCGCTTACGAATGCCCATGAAAACAAGCTGTGTTGACTAAAGGGCAACATCAGGAAGTTTCGGTTTTAAATCTCGCAGCCCCTACGTCGTCTGGCAACTAATATGCATTGGAAATCCCATTAAATCCAATGCGAGACATATCGCTCGCTCGGCTTGCGTATAGTGCCTAGAATATACTCTAGTGTGCCGTCCACCGAGAGTCTCCAACGCGGGACGGTGGCGCGAGCAGTGATGCCTGCCGCCGCGGGCCACCAGACGGTGATGCCTGTCGGCACCATGCTAAATCCTGCGGTGTTCGACTCGCGTTCGTTTGCGATGCGTTGATTGCTACGCGTCGATTGCAATGCTTAGTTCATTTCTCGCCTTGCTGCCGCTTTCGTTGCAGTATTTTCTTATTGTGAGTGGGTTTTTTGCATCTATGTGTGCACTCGTCTGTCTAAAGAAACTTTGAACAGGTCGCGAAACCGCGATTTCCCAGAGACGCGGAAAGAAACAGCTCATCTCATTACCCAGCGCGTCCGCAGACCCCGAACGTATTGCGGATTGGGACAAGAACATAAGAGGCAGATCGCCGGGCAAATGGGGAGACTCGCGTCGTGTCTTGCCTGAAGTCCGCCCATGTCTCAGCATGGTCCGGCACAGTCTCGAAGTGCAGCGCACCAAGCGGCCGGCGGCGGCAGGCATCACACTCGGTGCCACCGCGACACCCGCTCTCGGCACACTAGTATGTGTCTTTTAGGTACTATAGTCGGGCCGTTTGTCGGCCTCGTGCGCGCCATTTCAGTGAAGTTCGCGTTTGCGTTGTGTGTTTACTTTGACAAGATGCCAGGCGGGAAGTGCAAGTTTCAGCCTGCGTGGCTGCAACATACGGACTATCGTCACTGGGTGAGACCGGAACCAAGCGATCCTTATCGAGCAATGTGCGCATTATGTCAGAAGACGGTCGACATTTTAACGATGGGGGAATCTGCCTTGAAGAGCCACCAGAAAGTCGAAAGGCGTCGGAGTTTCCGTCGAACAGCCAAAGAAAAAGAAGCGGAGATAACAGCTCTTGAAAGAGAAATTAATGCGAAAATAGGGCTCCTTTCCTAAGTCATGTGAGGAAATAAAATTACGCTAACACTCCTTGAATTCTGCCTTTTTGCATCCTTGAAATCCTTGAAATGTCCTTGAATTTCCAGCCAAATATTGTGTACGAACCCTGAGTACTTAATACTTTATAGTGCTCCATAAATCAGTTTCCCTGCCAACCTCAGCATCCCGCGCTAATAATGTTTGGGAGAATGTGTGAAACAAGGCACCTGACGCATAGGGTAGTGCTGTTCACTTTGTTTGGGAATGAAGGTCATACTGTACATGCATGTGATAGCCATACGTATCATCACCTTTAAAAAAAAGGAAGCAAAACTGCGAGTCGGCCTAAGTGGAACAGATTCATTTAAAAAAATGTTTTGTGCATAAACAAACAAGGACGAAGAAAAGGAGCAACACAAGCACGATCGCGTTCTAACAACTGGTTTTATTTTCGAAGAACCATTCACTGAAGAACCCACAGATCTGTGCTATCCAGTCAACAGAACACACCAATAGCGTATATAACAACACTTGTGATAAAAATGCCACGGATAAGCACGACCCGGTCAACATAAAAACAGCAATGTGCATAAAACAAGCACTTAAGATGAAAAGACAGGAGCGAATCTAGCAGTGAAACAGAAGGATGACTGATGCATTTTTCCTTTAGTTTTGCAATCCAGTGCGCTTCCACAATTTCTCTCGCGATTTGATTTCGATGCCTAAACAATATGCCGGTGCTTCTAAGTCAAGGTGAGCATGCATGTTCTTGACAAAGCATAGCCGAATGTTTACTAGGGACACCTTAAAGATTGGACAAGTGTTCCTTTAGTCTTGTGTTAATGCATCTTGCAGTCTGCACTACGTATACATGACCACATGTCATACGAACCTGATATACAACTTTCTTCGCGCAATGAGGAAATTGGTTCTCACGCGGATTTTTAATACTGCATTCTTTCTTTGCATCACCCTTACTTTCGAACTTTTTATCCTAGAACACACACTACCTCTTGTTTTTAGCCTAAAGCACCACTTTTACTTCGTAACTCCCAGCCACCTTTTTAAGTCTCTGTGAAAGGCCATGCACATAAGGAATCACTGAAACCTTGGAAACTAATTAATTGTGCCTTTGATTTTTTGTGCGTAGTTCTTTATTCTGTTTAAGTTTTTCATTAGTCTAGCACATGACGCCAGCATCACAGCGAGCAGGTACCCGGCCTCTCTCAACCGATCAACTTGCTCAAGAAAGGCAATGTTTACTGTGCGATAACACGACTTCAACAATGCTGACCGGCAACATGAAATGTCTATGCCATTCTTCACAAACCTGGAATCGTTTGAGGCATAGTTCATTAGCGGTTTTCCAGCTCGGGGCGTGAATGACCAACACACATGTTCTGGTAGAATTTCTAACTTGACATAAAGGAACTGTAGCTTGTTATCTACCGGTACTTCCGAAGTAAAAGTCAAGCCTTCACTAGTAGTAGAAGCCTTTGACTCTCTAGGCAAGGGCTTAAATTTTACTTTGCAAGTACTGGTAGATAAGAAGCTACAGATTCTTGATAACAAGCTACATGAACTATGCCTCAAGCAATGTTGCCTCATGTTGCCAGTCAGCATTGTTGAAGTCATGTTACCGCACTGTAAACATTGCCTTTCTTGAGCAAGTTGATCAATTGAGAGAGGCCGGATACCTGCTCGCTGTGATGCTGGCGTCATGCGCTAGACTAATGAAAAAACTTAAACAGGATAAAGAACTATGCACAAAAAATCAAAGGCAGAAAGAATTAGCTTCCAAGGTTTCAGTGATTCCATATGTGCATGGCCTTTCACACAGACTTAAAAAGGTGGCTGGGAGTTACGAAGTAAAAGTGGTGTTTTCGGCTAAAAACAAAACAGGTAATGTGTGTTCTAGAGTAAAAAGTAAGTTCAAAAGTAAGGGTGATGCAAAGAAAGAATGTAGTATTAAACATCCGCATAAGAACCAATTTCTTGATTGTGCGAAGAATGTTGAATATCAGGTTCCTATGACATGTGGTCATGTGTACGTAGGGCAGACTGCAAGATGCATTAACACAAGACTAAGGGAACACTTGTCCAGTCTGAAAGGTGGCCCTAGTAAGCATTTGGCCATGCATTGTCAAGAACATGCGTGCTCACCTTGTCTTAGAAGCACCGGCACATTGTTTAGGCAACTAAATCAAACTGCGAGAAAAATTGTGGAAGTGCACTGGATTGCAAAACTAAAGTAAAAATGCATCAGTCATCCTTCTGTTTCATTGCTAGATAAAGAGAATTCGCTCCTGTCATCTTATCTTTAACATAGTTTCATCTTAAGTGCTCGTTTTATATGCATTGCTGTTTTTATGTTGACGGGGTCGCGCTCATCCGTGGAATTTTCATCAGACATGTTGTTATATGCGCTATTGATGTGTCCTGTTGATTGGATTGAGCAGATCTGTGGGTTCTTAAGCAAATGGTTCTTCGTCCTTGTTTGTTTGCGTGCAGAAAATTTTTTAAATAAAAAGAGTTTCAAAACTGCAAGGAGGTTTTTACTATGTGCAGTTTAAAAAAAGAGAAAACAAAACTTCACAGCTGTTACTAAATGCACTCTCCAGAGCTTTACACTATGCAGCTGTACTAGTTTACACAGAATACACTTCACCTCTCGTCACGGCCCAGGTGGCTATTCAGGTTTTTCAAAGGTGTTTCATTGTATGGGACGGCACATAGAGCATCACTTATTTGCAAGATATTGCATTCCAATTCTGTCATATGAGATAAATTCATTAGAGAGTTTTAAATTGCCCTAAATGTATTACAGCTGTGGACCAGTACACTGGTAGTAGCTTGCAGTAACTATAGCTTGTGGAAATATAATTGCAGCTGCCATGTTATGTGTACCTGCTAGTGCACAGGATACGGCCACAGCAATCTTTAGGGTACACTAGTTTCTTCTATTTTGGAGTACGCATCCTCCACCAGATTAAAATGTGAAGTGGATTGTCATTTGCGGCGTATACTCCTGCCTAAACTTCATGACAATTGCTCATCTGCTCTACAGATCATTGTTGGTACAACTGCAAAAGCAGGGTGCCTGTTTACAGCACCTGTAGAGAGCAAAGTCTGCGAATCTTGACTGAATAATCAAATAATTTTAGTATTCTTTAGCAAGGTTAACACTTTGTGCCTTTCCACTGTGGTGTTTTTCAAATTCTAAGGTTGGCACATGTGCACAAGGTTTGACTACAGGATGTCATTTTGCAGGAAAAAGTGTATTTGCGCGTGATGTTCTGCTGCACAGAATGTCACGAGTTTTCTTATGTGTCGGTCACCATCTCGGAAACTGCTCCTTTCGGAGTTGGAAGGCAACATTAATGCGAAGCACATTTAATGTTCGAAAAAAAGGATGTGCTCTCTGATCTCCTTATTTGCGATGGGGTCGAAATGCGAAAACACCCGTGTACTTAGATTTAGGTTCACGTTAAAGAATCCCAGGTGGTCCAAATTTTCGGAATCCCCCACTATGGCGTGCCTCATAATCAGATCGTGTTTTTGACACGTAAAACCCCATAATTTAATTTTTTTATCTCCTTCTCCTCACTTGATGCCTAGTGTTCTAATAGCATGATCGACACGATGAGCATCAATGTGATGTGTAATTATTGTGTATTGGGGGCCAGGGTACGTTCATTTTAGCAGCTATTTCGGTTGATTTGAATCAGTATTGTAGAATGCGGTTTGCTTCTTTTACTCATTGTTACCAAATATCACTTTTGACTGCGGCAACAAGTATATTGTTGTTTGCTAGCACTCCTGCCAACCGATATAACTTGAAGGCATCCATGATAAAAAAAACGGCTAATGATTTCCCAAGAGCTAAGGTCCAGTGAGACCAATAAATTTTAAGCTAATACCTGTGGATGGTACTGCTGAATGAATGCCCATCCAGTAGGACTGTCCATACCATTTTCTTCCATAAAATTACATTGAAGATTTGACCAGAATCTGAACGTAGACTTGTCTGCAAAGTGACCCATTTCCTTATCCAAGTAATACAGCTTCACAGGAAGACAAACTTCAAGTCGTCAGTAGTGGCATGAACATACAGTAAACAGTGCTAAACTTTTCTCTATCTTGCACCTTGTTATCATTTCCCGTCCCATTTTTTTCACAGGCTGTTCTTTACTATTTATGGTCATACACAGCTTAATTTGGTGTCCTTACTTATTTAATATTTGACCAATATCTTTTTTTCTTTATTGGATCTTGATGAAATGTTTATTGATAATGTACCTTCATTTGCCATTTCCACTGATCTTAACCAGACACACAGACACATCATGTTATTTTGCCTAATTCTTCATTGCTTTTTTTTGCCAAATGTCCAAACAGTTCATTTTAATTCCTATGTTGATTTCTGGGAAGAATAGGTCTACTAGGTTTACAGATCGTTTTCTGTTTAGGTTATCCCTACTCATTGTAACAACTTACAGCAGTGCCCCTACACACTCCATCACAATCACTGCCTACCTTTATTTTAACACTTTGGTTTCTCTTGACCTACTATATGCACCAGATGAGGGTAGGGGCGAGTGAGCTATGCACATCCAAAACCGCTGCCAAGGAAAACAGTTGCTGCCCTGATGACACGTATCTGTCGAAATGTTGGCTACAGCAACATCCCTTGTTCTGACAATGTTGAACCACGTTCATGGTTTTTTAATACTTCAGTTACCGCTTTGTTGTGTTCTGTGATTGTCTTTTGTTGCCACTTCGTTTAGGATGGAAATTAACCAATATTATTTGTTTCTCCCAACAGCAGCAAGTTTATCCTTGCAAGGCATGTGGGAACAGCTTTAACCAGGAAACAGTGAAAGACGAGTGGTCGAAGAAAATAAAATTGCTTCTGTGATCTAAAGTACTTCACGAATAAAATTTTGCATTTATTTGTATATATGTCGTGCAATTCATTCATATCACAAAAGGCAAAGTGTTTGATCTTTTGAGCTATTTCAATGTGTTGGTCAGACAGTTTTCTCCATAGTGACCTGCTGCTTCTCCGATGAGCTGCATTCATGACATTTGCATTAAAGGATATGTACTATCGGGGACAAAAGTGCCCAGGACGTGCGAGTGTCGACCAAATTGCATCTCTGCACTATCAGCCGCTATCATCTGCGTTTCAGACCACTTTTCGAAGGCAAATGTTAGCGTGGCTGGTCCCAGCAGAAAGTGCACCAATAAATTCGCACATTTTGGGCACTTCTGTCCCCGATAATACATTCTCTAAACAATCAATATGCTCTGTAAAACGTAATACAGGAAACACCTGTATTTTAACTATTGGACCGTATAGTACAGATTTAGCATACGGAGCCTTTTTATTTCTGAGTACGGAAACACCTGTATGTTAACGGTTGGACCGTATAGTACAGATTTAGCATACAGAGTCTTTCGTTTTCTGGATACGGAAACACCTGTATTTTAACGGTTGCACCGTATAGTACATTTTCAGCATACGGAGCCTTTCGTTTCCTGGATACGAGAACACCTGTATTTTAACGGTTGGACCGTATATTACAGATTCAACATACAGCGCCTTCCGTTTTCTGAATACGGAAAGCACCTGTACATTAACGGTCGAAACATATGATTCAGCATACAGAGTCTTCCGTTTTCTGAATATCTAAGCACTCGTATTTTGTAATACGGTGTCTATTTTTACGGTTGTCCGTTCTACGGAAATGACCGTTCTTTACTTACGGAAAGTGTTCGGTCACAAATTACCAGCAGATTTGCCGTAAAACCAAAGCAATTTTTTTTACAGTGTGATCGTATGACAGCGTTAGTGATTGATGGTTATATAATTTCGTTATTTTTTTTTCTGTCAAAGTGGGATAGATTTTGGCTGCTATTTTGGCTTTTTATTCACCAATTTATTTACACTGAGTTTGTGGTTCTTTTTATTTTTTACATGCGGGCATGCATAGCCAGTTTATGCCTGCCTGCTAAACAGGCACTAACAACCTCTTAAAATATGGGCAATAAACAGTGACTAGCAGATTTGATAGTCTTGTGGGGGCTGTGACAGAATTACTAACGCGAACAAGACTAACGGAAAAAAGGTCGGATAGGACAGAGTGCTCTGTCCTGTCCCACCTTTCTTTCCCTTGTTCGCACTAGTCACAGCAACTGCATCAACACCAACTAACCCAACTTTCTTCATGAATTACTCGTCTTGTGGGGGGGCACACTTAGCTGTTTAGAAAATGTGCTGCTTGAAATTTCTGCATTGCTACCTCGGACTGACAGCTGTGACGCAAGCAATATGATTAGGGTGTGACAAAGCGCGTGCATCTTCTGTTACTGATCAAACTGCATGCAATAAAATCATTTGCCAACTCGTCCTTGTTGGATGTGTTTTCAGTGAGCTGTAATCGCATTGCCAGCTTCTTTTATTCTGCATAAAAACAAAGCTATAGCATTTTTTTTCGACACTGTGAAGGTACTCAACCCTATATTGCATTAAAAGCTTCGGGTGATCCACTCTGAACAAGGGACGTACTCTCGGACAACAGCTTTTGGCTATATCACTGTCAGTGCGCGCTTATTGGCTGGTTGAGCAATGCGTCACACGAAAGCAATAGTATTGCCGTCAGTGATTATCCGAGAATATGTCCCCAAGTGAAAATCATTGCATCATTAGGACTGACATGAGCTTTGGTGGGGATGTGTGTGTCCATTATATGAAATTGCAGAAATTGAACACTGGAGCTCTTATTCACTCTGCAATTTATGCTGCTATATGTGGCACAATGGCTCGACGTCGTCATACAGCACATTGATTATGTCCTTGCATGTGCTACAAACGATTCATCATAAAATCCTGCTGTCATTAACGAGATTTTGTATACACTACGACTTAGGTGCAAGCACTTTGTATGCAATTCGTAGTCATCGGCAAAGATCTCGTTGCTCATATGACTACAGTGCGTACACATCACACGCTATCTCGCACACCTCGTACATAATCTCGTTAGGTTGGCGCAGCCCATCACACACATCTCGCACATGCATACATCTCGCACATGCATTCGCGTAGCACCTCGCAATGATATCGTACGCTTCGTGAAGTCTACGCAGCTCATGCGTACAGATCTCGCACATTTTCTACGATATCTCGTTGAATGTGCGTAGAACATCACACGCTTCTCGTGAAATCTGTGCGATATACATACATCTCGCACATTTCTCGCACAATTCACGTACAAATTTTTCAATAGGGCGGACACTTTATTAGTGTGTGTAGAAGGTGTACCAGTTCCAGCATTGCTTGATACTGGCGCAGCTATTTTTATTATTCACGCTGACTTGTGCTCTCGTCTACGCAAGTTTACTACACCTTACAATGGAGCCATTCTACGTGGCGCAAATAATGTTGTGATTCGGCCATCGGCGCAATGCACTATTCGAGTTTCGATTGACGGGATTCGCCACCATACCCAGTTCGCAGTGTTGACTTCCTGTGCTCCCATGCTTGCACTAGGCTGGGACTTTCTCTCTTCGGCGTCTGCTTTCATTTCGTGCCGTCAATGCCTCGATAACTTGACTGAGGGCAACAATTCCGACGACTTGCCCGAACCGCGCATTCGCTTACGAACTGCTGACGATTGTATGATGCCTCCTGGCCGCGAACAACTTCTTGTAGTTAACTCTGAAATCGCCGATGGTGATGTTTTAGTTGTACCATCAGCTCGTGGCCTATCCAAAGGGATTGCTCTGGTACCTAGCCTTGTTCGCTTCACCAACGGCACGGCCACTTTGGCTGTACTCAACACAACCACTGAGCCAATACTTCTTCCTAAAGGCGCTGTTGTAATTTGCGTCTTGGACACTCAGCCTGTCTCTGTGCTTACCTCGACTACTGCTGTTTCACAGGCACCCACAGCTATAGGTACGGTCCCTGCTTCTGTTCTCGCTAGTGCAATCAGCACTGATCTAACGCGACGGCAGACGGAGGAGTTACTGGCGTTGTTATCCAAGCATAAAGACTCCTTCGACGTGCATTCTCCTCTTCTGGGACAAGCTTCTGCAACGGCTCATCGCATACACACAGATGGAACTTCCATCGTGCGCCGGCGGCCATATCGCGTTTCTTCCGCCGAACGCCAGATCATCGATACCCACGTTGCCGACATGCTGAAACGAAGCATCATCCGCCCTTCCTCAAGCTCTTGGTCGTCACCTGTCGTTTTGGTGCGTAGGAAGGACGGCTCAGTGCGATTTTGCGTAGACTACCCTGCCTTGAACATAATAACCCGTAAAGATGTATATCCACTGCCCCGAATCGATGATGCGTTCGATTAATTACAAGGCGCAGAGTATTTCACCAGTCTTGATCTCCGCTCCGGATGCTGGCAGATCCCCATGCACGAAGCAGACTAGGAAAAAACTGCCTTTGCCACACCCGATGGACTTTACTAATTTAACGTAATGCATTTCGGCCTGTGTAATGCTCCCGTCACATTTGAGCGGATGATTAACACTATGCAACGGGGCTTAAAGTGGAAGACTTGCTTATGCCACCTTGACGACATCGTCATACTTTCGTCGACCTTCCATCAGCACTTGCAGCGCCTCGAAGTCTTGACATGCCTCTCTGCTGCTGGCCTTCAGCTGAATACAAAAAAGGGCCACTTCGCCAGCAAAACCATTAAAGTACTCGGACAGCTTGTCAGCAAGGAGGGCGTTCGACCTGCAGGCAGTGAACTTTATTATAAATCCTGAGGAGCGACTCCGAGAACCCTATACGGGAGAGGACCCACCGCGGGCTGCTCCAACGTTGGGACGGGCAGGCCGTGCCTGACCGCCGCGTCGTGGGCCCTCTGGACAGCCCGTAGCTGAGCGGTTAGGTCGGAGCTCTTGAGCGCCTCCACCCACTCTTCTTCCATGGTGAGATTATCGTGGTCCCGTAACGAGGGACACCGTCAGAGCATGTGTTCTAAAGTGCAGAAGGGATCGCTGCAATCCGGACAATCGGGCTCGAACGAGTCCGCGTACCTACTGACCCTGGCTAGACTGGGATAGGACCCGGTCTGCAGCATGCGAAGGGTGGCAGACTGAGGCTGAGCTTGGCGTGGGGCAGGGAATAGACCCTCCTGCCGAGCTGATAGTGCTTTGAAATCTCGTTAAACGTGTGGAGTGAGTCCTTGTGGAACCCCGCATCCGCGCCCTCGAGCGGCGTTTCCCCGGCCAGTGGGTGAGTTCGCGCGCGCGGGCGTGGGCCAGCTCGTAGGCGATGGGAACGACGGTGGAGACCTGAGGCCCCATGTGGGCCGGGAACCAAGTGATGACGTGGGGGGAGACGCTCCTGCCGCAAAGCAGGGAGGCCGCTTCCCTCGAGACCGAACCTGTGGCGAAGGCCCTGACCGCCGCCCGGGAATCCTAGATATGCGGCCTGCTCCCGTCCCGGAGGGCGAGGGCCACCGCGACCTGCTCCGCCAGTGCCGGAGACGAGCCCCGCACCGACGCGGCGCTAAGGAGGTTGCCCCTGTGATCTACCACGGCCTTCACGAATCGGTCGGATGAACCGTATTGGGCGGCGTCGACGAACGCTACCGATCGCGGATCGCCAGCGACGGATCTGAGAAGTGCGGCCGCCCGGGCCCTGCGTCTGCCTACATTATGTGACGGGTGCACGTTGCGCGGGAACGGCGAGACCGTGATGGCATCCCTCGTCTCCGAGTCGAGCGCGCACCGCCTCTCCCTGACGGCAGTGGGATTGCAGCCCAGCGCCTCCAAGATCCGCCTCCCCGCAGGCGAGGAAGAGAGCCTGACGACCTGGGCTGTCTGCTGTGCCTTGACAACCTCGTCGAGAGTGTTGTGGACTCCCAGCTGCATGAGCTTCTCCGTGCTGGCGGCCATGCGGATGCCGAGCACCTTTTTGATGTTCTTGTGCATCATGGCATTCGACCTGACCCCGATAAAATTACCGCTGTCCTGCGCTTCCCCAGGCGCCAACGCGCCAAAGACTTGCGTAGCTTTCTTGGCCTAGCTTCGTATTTCCGGTGCTTCATACGTAACTTTGCCACCATTGCGGCGCCGCTCCATCAACTACTTCCTTCTGGAGCTCCCTACGTATGGTCGGACGAATGCCAAACTGCTTTTGACGCCCTCAAGCGTACCCTCACGTCCGAAACTGTGCTTTGTTATTTCTACAACACCGCACCCACTCTTCTGCATACTGACCCCAGCGGCCATGGTTTTGGCGCTGTTCTTCTGCAACGTCAGCAAACCTCCAAAGAACTTGTGGTCGCATACGCAAGTCGCACGCTAACAGCTGCAGAGAAAAATTATACGATTACCGAGCAAGAGTGCCTTGCTGTTGTTTGGTCCGTCCAAAAATTCCGGCCTTATCTGCACGGCCGCCACTTTATGGTCATTACTGATCTGCACGCTTTGTGCTGGTTGGCGACGCAAAAAAAATTAACGGGACGTCTCGGCCGTTGGATACTTCGTTTACAAGAATACTACTTCGACGTCACCTACACGTCTGGAAAGAAACACCAAAATACCGATGCTCTCTCTCGTTGTCCCCTACCGCCGTCTTCAAACACTGCCTGCTTACCCCCTTCCATGAGCAACCCGCCGGACATGCCTCCTGCATTTTCTTCACTCGCAGCTCTCGACCGGCTCCCACCCAGCCATTCGCATACGTTTGCAACTTGCCAACGTTATGACTCCTACTGACACTCCGTTATGGTACGTATTCGGGGATCCTCTCGCATACATAGCGCTCGACTCAGTCGGCAGTTGAAGAACTTCAAGATCGAAAATTCGGTGCTATACCGGTACGTGTTTCATCCCGAAGGAAACCGTTGGGTTGCTGTAGTTCCCCGATCACTTCGGACCCAGATACTGGAGACCTTTCACGATGATCCCACTGCCGGTCACTTTGGTTTCCATAAAACAGATGAGCGAATTCGCAGCCGCTTCTCGTGGCCTGGACTTGCAAGAAGCGTAGCAAAATACGTGGCTTCTTGTTCGATCTGCCAACACCGCAAACGACTGACCTCACCTCCGGCTGGACTGCTACAACCTGTCCCGTGTCCTGAAGCTCCTTTCGCAGTCATTGGTATCGACCTGTATGGACCACTAACCTTATCGGCTGGCGGTAAACGATGGATTGTCACAGCTATAGACCACTTGACACGGTACGCTGAAACAGCCGCACTACCTTCCGGTTCCGCAGCGGAGGTTGCATCCTTTTTCTTGGAAGCCATCTTTTTACGACACGGAGCCCCACGTATCCTTTTGAGTGACCGCGGCAGGACATTTCTCTCTAAACATCTCGACGATGATCTCCGCGCGTCCAATACCATTCAAAAAACGACTTCCAGCTACCTCCTTCAAACTAATGGCCTCACAGAGCGCTTTCATCGTACGCTGTCCGACATGATTTCAATGTACATCAA
The DNA here is from genome assembly GCF_013339745.2 of Dermacentor silvarum. Taxonomy (NCBI): domain Eukaryota; kingdom Metazoa; phylum Arthropoda; class Arachnida; order Ixodida; family Ixodidae; genus Dermacentor; species Dermacentor silvarum. The sequence continues at coordinate 443,398,843 of NC_051154.1, forward strand.
CCCTGACCACACCAATTGGGATGTTATTCTCCCATTCGTCACCTTCGCTTACAACACGGCCGTCCAACGCACTACAGGGTACTCGCCCTTTTTCCTTCTGTATGGTCGTCAACTGATCACTGTCCTCGACGCGTCTTTCTTTGGTGTCCCCGTGCCCACGTCCACATCAATGTGTGAGCAATTTGTTTCGCGCATTGCCCAGTGTCGCCAACACGCCCGCCTTAACACCGACGCCAGTCAACAATACCGCAAAACTCGCTATGATGCATGCCACCGTGTCGTTTCCTTCCTGCCTGGAGACGAAGTGTTGCTGTGGACTTCTGTTCGCGTTCCTGGCTTATGCTAGAAATTTCAGTCCCGTTTTGTCGGGCCCTACACTGTTCAGGAACAGACTTCGCCAGTTAACTATTGCGTCACTCCCGTTGTTACGCCTATGGACAGCCGCTGCCGTACCACAGAGATTGTGCATGTTTCACATTTCAAGCCTTTCATACGGCGTTCGCCGCCATAGTCAGCGGCCAGGTTGGCCACTTCCATGCGCGGCGGTAATTGTGTGAGCATTATATTACCTCTTCATCTTCTTCATCTGCATATACTGTTACGGGGAGTACTTATTTATCAGTAAACGGCTAGCGCTTGTGTAGTCAAGACTGCACAGAGCACACAGGTTCCAGCAGGTTTCAGTCCGACAAGAGAGCCTCTGACCCAGCCCCACTACAACATCTTTGTCTTTGCCATTGCTCGTGACATTATCCCCGGCCGATGAAGCACCGTCCCGCTGCTTGTTCGGGTCAAAATGGATTATCACAGTTGTAAAGTTTGAGGCGGGAAACATGTACGATGTCACTTCGTGGTGCGGCAGTCGATGAGGTGGATGCCATGGGAGATATCTCATAGGTGACAGGAGTGACCTGGCGCAGCACGTGGTAGGGTCCGACGTACCGCGACATTAACGTTTCACAGAGGCCGACACGGCGAGATGGGAGCCAGAGATGGACGAGAGAGCCCGGTGGAAAATCAGTATCCTGGTGTCGACGATCGTAGATGGCCTTTTGTGCGGTCTCCGATGACGAGAGCCGAGCGCGGGCTACTGTGCGCGCGACTAGCGCACGCGTGATGGCATCTTGCGCATAGGAAGTCGTGGACGTGGAGGCCGGATCAGAAGGGAGCAAGGTGTCAAAGGTTAGTAAGGGATGGTGTCCAAAGAGAAGATAGAAGGGGGAGCAGCGGCAGTTTCATGACGCGATGAGTTGTATGCAAATGTGACGAACGGGAGCTCAACGTACCAATCGTGGTGGTCATCAAAAACGTACATGGAAAGCATGCCGGTCAGTGTACGGTTTAAGCGTTTGGTGAGTACATTGGTTTGAGGGTGATATGAGGTCGTGAAGTTGTGACCCGCCGCGGTGGCTCAGTCAGCTAAGGCGTTAAGCTGCTGAGCACCAGATCGCGGGATTGAATCCCGGCCGCGGCGGTCGCATTTCGATGAAGGCGAAAATGCATAGGCACCCGTGTGCTTGCGTTGTAGTGCACGTTAAGTAACCCCTGGTGGTCAAAATTAATCCGAAGCCCTCCACCACGGCGTGCCTCATAATCAGAACTGGTTTTGGCACACAAAACCCCAAAATGAAGATGACAGTGAAGTTGTGATGAGTAGCACATAATCGAAGTAGATCGTCAACCACACGAGACAGGAAGCAGCGACCGCGATCTGTGAGTAGGTCACGTGGAGCACCATGTTGGACGATGAATTCGTACAGTAGGAAGTCGGCTACATCTGTGAGGCAGCTGGTTGGCAACGCTCGAGTAATTGCAAATCGAGTGGTATAATCCGTAGCGACTGCAATCCATTTGTGGCCTTTCGTGTAAATTGGAAAGGGAGCCAGCAAGTCCAGGCCCACTCGATAAAACGGCTCGGCTGGAACGCCAATTAGCTGAAGGAGACCAGCAGGTAGAGTCGCAGGTTTCAGTCCGACAAGAGAGCCTCTGACCCAGCCCCACTACAACGTCTTTGTCTTTGCCATTGCTCGTGATAATGTTCATCAGCATGGCCAGCGTCATTCTCTTCAGCGCGCGGCCAGCATAATAAACCGTCGAGGTTGAACAGCTGTCTCGCAATATATATATATATATATATATATATATATATATATATGTGTGTATGTGTGTGTGCGTGTGAGTGGTGGCGCTTGCTAATACTTTAGTTCCAGGAAATAAACAAGTACTTCAGAAAGTGGATGGCAAAACGGCGCCGCGGTTGCTCAAAGGGTATATTATCACCTTTCGATACCTTCACACTGTGGCGTGATAAGGCACGAACAGGGAGACGCTGAAGCAAAAGCTGCTTTAAATATTGCGACTGAAGTACGCATGCAGACACAAATGCCCTACTTCGTTGCGTAATACGCAATTGTACGTTGCAGCACTGGACCCAACCAGATCGTCAACACAAGCGAGTGCATCAATGGGGCCCAGAAATGAAATACCGCATTCCTCACAAGCTCAAAAGAAGCCAAACAAGCATGGTGCACCGGATTCGCCTTGGTGTCGCATTCACGAGTCGGTATAGACATATTATTGGTTGCAGTGACATGAGCCCCAATTGTGAATACTGCCAGGTACCAGAAACACTTGATCATATAATTTGCGTTTGTCTTGCGTACGCGCAAGAACGAGAGAAACGGGTCTCGTTAATTGCAAAAGTCGATAAGAGGCCCTATCGGACGAGTTTCTTTAAGTCCTTGGCCCAATGCAAACAGAGCAGCCCTGATAACCAGTGCCGCTATTCGCGACTCCAGCAATTCATGCGACACCTAGCGGCGAGTGCCGGAAACGTCACACGGAAGTCGGAGCGTCAGAGCAGACGCTCAGTCCGTAACCTTCGTACTGCGATTGGGTGCGCTTCTTTAACGATGGAGCCACGATCTACGAAAGTCCGCACGGCCGTGGAATTATGCTGCGTATTGGAGTTTTGCGGCGCCGAAGAGCCACACGGATGGCGAATATTATCACAGCAAAGCTGCGACAATGGCAATAGTTGTGTTCGTAACATCTTGCTCACGTGTTCTTTTTTGGCAGGTGAGCATCAGTTTGTTGTTTATGTGAAAAGAACGCGATCCTGTTCCTTCTATTACGTTTGCAGTAAAGCGCTACAGCAAACTTAAGGAAGTTTGCGTTGAGGTTGTTACTGCCATCGTGATAACGTCCAGCGTATGCGTGCTGCGGCATGGAGTTTCATGTGAAAGTCGGCGTGGTAATGCAGTTTACGATGCGAATGTCGCCGCGGTGCTCAATCTTACCTAGAATAAAGCTGTTATATCGGATACATGCGACGCACAACGTGGGACTACCGCGTATAGTATATCAGCGAAAATGGGAGTTTCAGGTACTCTCAGGTAGCATCGGTAAATCGTTCTACGTAAACACAAGATGTATGCACCAGCGTGCAAAATAGCTATGGGGTGGCATAGCGGTACGCCTTCCTTGTGGCCCGGACACGCTACCCGCTTATGTAGTGCAAATTAGTAGGCGCTTATTTGAAAATGCGTAATTATCAAAGCAATTGTATATCTCTTATCCGTGTCTGAAGGAAATTGGCAGTTCAGAGGCGAGCACAGTTTTGGCCACTTAACATACAGGATACGTCACTTATAGAATAACATGCCAAATTAGATTCATCATGCAGTAGCTGATTTAACATTAATTTATACGGAAACATTTGTTTTATTTCATTAGTTTACACAGCAGCCATAAGCGATATGTTCGTAGACAGCAGGGAGTAATCAATCATGGTCAGGCCACGCACCACAAGCCATACCTGCACATGGTGTGCAAATGTGTTTTTATTGTAGTAAGCAGATCCTTCGGTTTCTTATTGTTTTGTTCTCTACGAGAGAAACAATGCGCCTACTACTGCAAAAACTACAGCTAAGCGAAGGAGCAGTCACGTTGCGCAAATATTGAATGTAAAATAGATAACAGAAACGCAAAAGCAGCGGGAAAGGTTCGCCACAGGTTTGTAGAGCATGCTCGCGATAAAGTGCAAAACTTGATTTTAGGATCGCCTGCTCTCTGAACTGAAAAGAGCGTGCAGAGTTTGCGCCTTCGCCGAGCAAAAATGTTTTAAGGCAACAACAATGAAAAAGTGCGCGCCGGCTGCGAATTAATGCGCATCTACAGCGGGAAAAGCTGGTCGAACAAGTCGGTGCGCTGGACATGTTAAACGTGCCAAACTGAGCAGGTTGTAAGTTTTCGGCAATCATGGCGAGGCCAGCGTGACGTACGTAACCAACTTCGCCGGCAGTTGTTCCGCACGCTCGAAACGCCGGACTATCTATCAGCGCCTTAATGGCACGTACACACTAGCGGCAAAATGCGTGCGGCGCGCCGCCGGCGGCAAAACGCAGCTGAGGCAGGGCGGCCACACCAACCGGCGGCGCGCTGCTGCGGCAATCACCTGACAGACTAGAATCCTCTCCCCTTCTCGAACTATCCGTCAGCTCTGCCTGGGAGCTGACGCGTGCAGAGGATAGTGCGAAACAAGTTTCCGGCTAACACCGGACGCGAGTACGAAACGAGCGGTCGGGCGGGTCCGCATGTCACCAGTTTCCCGCGCAGACGTCACGGAAGTGGGCCACTGTCATTGGTCTCCTTCATCCGCGGCGCGCTGCAAACCGCAAAAAAATCGGTCCAAGAGCGATCCCTTCCGCGGCAAGAAAAACCTGCTTCGCGGCTGCTTTCGCGGCGCGCGTCTTGCCGCCGCCGGCGCGCCGCGCGCGTTTTGCCGCTACTGTGTACGTGCCATGACAGTGAATCAAAGGAGCAGAAACGTGCTTGTGCTTTTTCGACAATCCAGCAGTGCATGAGTACTTCGGTTCTACGACCAGTGGGTTCAATAATGCATCGGTGATTTTCATCAGAATCTCATGGGGGTCCACTGTCACGCCAGAGGTTTTCACAACCGTGCGACACTTATTACCTCATTACCTGCTGTGCCTCTCTCAGATCGGCTAAAATGATGTGGTCGGCGAAAGCAACTCGATTTCCTTCCACAAAACAGCTCAAACCGGCACCACACTGCACGAAAACCATCAAACACAGTGGTTGCGGTGACGGGGGCACCTCCTTGTATCCGCCATGTTGCACAGTGTAGCCAGACGCCGCCAGTTTTCGCAGCACCCCCTGCAGTTCATTTTAGTGGCGAATAGTCTTTCTACAAAACACTGGGCTGAACGCCCTGCTTTAGAGATGCCACAACGTTGTAAACATGTATATACACACCTCCTCCTCTTATCATCATCATCATTCATGAACCCTTTTCCTCCCCGTTTATTTTCCCCAGTGTAGAGTAGCAGGCCAGAGCAAGTTACAGCTCAGGCCGACTTCTCTGCTTTTCTGTAAATAAATTTTTGTCTCTCTGCAATTCCATTTATCTCTCATTTCTTTAATTCATTTAAGAACTGTATGTAATTTCCGCTATGTTGTCCTTGATGTCATTGTTGGCTTCTTATATACCGAGGGGCCCAATGTTTATTAGTCAGATCATAAGAATCTACCAAACAATGACACCAAGGACAGCGTACGATAGATGAGCGCCATAGCTATTATACACCGACACTATTGGGAGCCAAACGACAAGTGCAGTCGTAGCTGGGCGAAAGTATTCTTTTGGTTATCAAGTCGATATTCCTGCGATTAATGTTTTCCGAAGTGTTGAAGTATTTCTGCGATAATAGCTACGTGTATTCGTGGTTTCCTGTCCAACTGCTTTGATATTTAACTAGTCAAAACGAAACCAAACGGATTGAAAACGAAACCACGCTTTTACACGTGACACAGTTCATCGTGTTACCGTAGCCATGCGTGCTCTTTTGATTTATGACGAATGTCATCTCTCGAAGGCCTGAGCGAGCTGGAACAAATGATTTTAGCCCTTATGCGTGCTCAGAATTTAGATCGTTACGAAGTAGCCCCCGAACGTCATGCTTCGATGGGCGAAAGCGGCAGTGGAAGCGACGAATTCGATTTACACGACAGGCCACCGTCTCCACCGCAAGCAGCACGCCTGGAAGATGCCGATTGGTAAGTATAGTTCTGCATTTGCATCATATTAATTACGAGTGAGAATATAATGCGAAGGTTGCGTTTATTAGCAAAGTGCAGATGCAAAAGTTGCATGGCAATGCCGACAGTCATTGAGTGTGTTTGCTGCTGGGACTATGCAGAAATAAATGAGGATTTTATCTGCATTAGCACGAAGCCGCACTTTTACGCACTGTGCCTCGACACAGTGGTACTCAGACTTGCCCATGTCGACGAGCACTACAATGGCGAGGATGACGCCATCGAGGTTGACCACAAGTAGGGTCCACATTTCTGCCCATGCCGATGTGACCATGAATTAAATATTTTTCTCTGTTTCAGAAAGTACAGGTGCACAGCATACAGGCAGTTCACAAAATTTATATGGGGTTACCTGGGGCGCCACAACCGAGTGGTACTGCAATCCTGTGTCGTCCAGTGCATTCGTGAGCGATGTGCTTCAGAATCTTATCAAGGTTTCAAGCAACCACATGTGCTGTAAACTACCTGTGTTAGCTATAACTTATGCAACAGGATAAAGCTTTAATTTCACCACCAAATGCTGACTTTTATTCACGTGAACATTACTTCAATAACCGACTTATTAAATTAAACTTCATGGCAAGCCAGCAGATTCAGCACTTTTAAAATTTGCTACTTCATTAACTATGCAACCTACTGCCGAATGGCGAGTAAAACTCTTAAGCTTGTCTTCATAATTTATTTCACATTGAATAAAAAAATGTTCCATGCAAACTAATGCCTTTCTCTCGTAAGTATATCTGCCAACCCGTGAAGAATATAATTTATACCATCACAGACACGCACATTTCTTTAGAAGCTTGCCCACGTGCCTTTCCAGGGATACATAAACACTTCATTAAACAATATATAACTTTAGACGCAGCACGAAGCAGCAACAATCTTGGCCAGCAAATAGCGACAAGCCACGCATTGCTTTCAGATCACATCACTGGCTATGTGCAGGTATAACACATTTCAAAATATGAGGGTCTTACTGTGAATAATGAGAAAGTTAGGGTAGCATAACAAAAACAAAGAAGTGTTTTCCGTGTCAAGAATTGCAGGACACTGCAATGACTGGATGAAAGTTTTGACGAAATGATAAGGAGAACATTTGAGTATGCTGAAGAAACACAGCAGTAATTCCATCAGTACCAGGGGAAGAAGATGGTTTGAAGTTATGTATCAAATCGGCAACATGAACCCAGTCAATGGTAAGTGCATACTTTATAGGATAACTAGTCTCTGCAATGCGAGGTAAATCACAAACACTTCATTTGAAAACAATGGCACAAGAATGTTTTGAAGGCTAACACAACACTCGTTGGTTGGAACCGTGTCACCTTGATCGTTAGATAGTTCAATTTCATGCGTCTTTGGACCATTTACAATTCTTCAGAATGTACGTCGATTTTATTGCAGCAAGAATGAAAGAGCATTAGCAAAAAATTCAGTTTAGCTGCCTTAAGTGTATAGTTATAATCCAAAACGGTATGCTGATAGGCTGTCCATCGTTATCTGGCGTCACAACACGACGTGTTCTAGTACAAAAGTTTTTCTTGTCGTAAAGCTGGTTTAACGTCAACGTAAAGCAAAGGGAACTGATTGCGCAGTGGCACATATATTTTTATCGGCGACAAGCTTGAGTATTTGAAGATAGCCCTGTTCAGCTGGGCTGAATATTAGAAAAAAAGTGCGCATCAATTCATAATAAACGCTTTCGTTGATAACATAGAGATACAATAACAATTCTATCGCATAAGTGAACGCATGCACACACAAATTCCAAGGGACACATGAACGGTACGACATTTGAAGACAGCTGAACAGAAACTGCAATAAATACACCACCACCAATTTTGCGTTAACTGCATGATCTGTAAAAGTTAAATGCACTGGAGCCTTGAAAGGTTTCAATATCACGTGTTTTGATTGAAAGACATATTTCGGTGCGGATAACAGCATCAGCCAACAAAGACATTGATAATAAATGATAGCTTAACCTGTCTGCCTACAACACCACTTCGGATGTTAGTAAAGAAATGTCGCAGTTTCGCCGAAAAGGCGAAGCATCGATTGCGATAGCAAATTAATAAAGAGCTGTACAATGTAAGGGTAGTATAGTTGCATCGGCTGTATAAACTTTTAAACATAGGCACACTAACTGAATTAACAACCATGGTGTCACGCGCGCACAAGCAAACATGAACGCATATCACTCGATGACCGCGTAAACTCGCTGTCAAAACGTTGGAGAGAGTCAACGCGGCAGCAGCAGCGAGCTAATTGAGCCTCGTACCGGCGCTCGCATCAACGTGATCTTAGCCGCGAAAACACAGGAAGGGCGGACTCTGCCCCCGCCGCAGATGGATTTCAAGATACAGCCGCGCGGGTGGGCGCTCGCGGCGCAGTACGCCCCCCCTCCATCCCTGACCCTAACCCCCCCCCCCCGGAGCCTTCCAGCCCGGCGGCAGCGCGCGGCCGCAGTAAAGTGCACTAGAATACGGTTGAGTGGGGCTTGTTTTTGAGTCCCTCGAAAAAAGAAAAAGAACATAAATGAAAATGAGGGTAGCCCGCACCACCAACGTATCGCAGGCTTCAACCAATCAAAAGCAAATGAATAGGGGTGTAACCCAAACAGAAATTTTGGGAAAAGCCAATCTGAGAAAAAAAAAGAATGCCGAGGGTGACCCGACCCAAAAGACGGAGGAGACATTCGGGCATGTCCTGTCGAATGGTGTAAACTAAGTGTCTGCACTGGCTTGGCATGGCGCGTCTCAGCTTTTTATTTTAAACAACACGTATTTCACAAACATACATACAATTAGAAAGAGAACAGAAGAGGATAAAGGAAAAAATAACACAGATAGAAAAGCAAGAGAAAAAAAACCAGCATGAGCAATCCAGACAGTACGGTTAGCTTCAATGATGAAGGCTTCCAGGAGGCCCCGACATTACAGCCAGTCCGGGCCCCTGGCGCCCAGCTGGACGCATTGGCTCCGTTGACGAAAGGCCTGTAAAACTCGCCCAGGGGTGAGCGTTTGACTCAAATAAGTAATAAAGAACGAAAAGGAGTTGAGAGAAGATGATGATGATCATGGTATGTGCCAGATATTCCGTCCAGACTGTTCCCGGAGCCAAGCTCTACCTTTGTCGGCATAACAAAGGACAGCACGGAACTAAAGCTGAGAATTAATGAGAAAAAAAAGAAAACTAGAGCACTCGCTCGGACATGCGCTAATTATGAAGTGGCCGGGAATGTAAAGGAGGCAATAAGGTGGTAAAGTTGAATGATTAGTGCTCTTTTCCGCTTGTTATTAAGTAAAACATTATAAAGGTTAGGCGTTATTAAAGTTTGCGAATTGTCCTTTAATAAACGGGCGAGGTGATCGGTGAGAGGGCAGTTATTGAAAAAGTGTAGTACATCTGAGCAGGGCATCCCACACGCACAATTGATATGAGGGGAGAGGTTGAACCGGAAATAATAAAAAAGGCATCCTAGCGTGCGCAGTTATTAAATGTGCGAGAGGTTTTTTTGGCGGAAAACAGACTGGTATTTTATTGATGCTGGGGATCCACAGAAATAGTTCAGTGTCCGTGTTGTCTCGCGTCCACGCCACGTTCCACTGCGCATAGGCTGAGGCGCGCATTTGTGATTTGATGGTGGTCGGAGAGGCGAGAACGAACCGAGACAGACCCCGCGATGGGGCAGAATTCGCAAAGTGATCAGCCATCTCGTTACCTTCGACCCCACTATGAGCGGGGACATGATAAAGAGCCACGGGACGGAGCGGACCAATTGATGAAAGGAGTTGCTTGACTGGAAAGACATACGGATTAGTGGTATTGAGGGAGGTTAGTGCAGTCAATAACGATAAACAGTCAGAATATATGTTGACCGGGGTATTTTTCGACAGAGTGCGGATGTACGTAAGAGCTTCTAAAAGTGCAATCGTTTCCGTTATATAGGAACTTGTGGCGCCAATGATTTTGTATCTGCCAACTTTCGTCAACTGTCCGTGAACGTTAAAAAGTAGAAATGCCGAACCAGAAGAATGTGGTGAGTACGATCCATCCGTATAGAGATGGTTATTGGGAGTGATGGGAGTGATGTTACTGTGGGCACCTCATGAATGTGCAGGCGTGAAAAATGAAGCGGTGTTTCCAGCTGGGGTGAATGTCCCAGGGATTAAGTGGGAATTGAATTTGCTGCGGGTATTAAGTGGTAGGGCCATAGAAGGTAACGGCTTTGAGCGTAAATAGTGAAAATTGGGCATTTAAACGATCTAATTATATGGGGAGTGGTAAGGTATTTGCCAGGACTTGTAGAGATGATGTTCTCGTTGTGCAGAATGCGCCGGTGATTATTAAGAGCAGTGTACGCTGAATGGATATAATTTTTGACTCAAACTGTGAGGTAGGAAATGTCGGACACCAAACTGGAGATGCATATGTAAGAGACGGTAGCAGAACTTGTTTATAGAGAAGGCGCAGAGCAGATGGCGACATCGAGTAGTGCATTCTGAGAAAGAGGAGGAGACGGGAGGAAAGAAGATCTGATTTAGTCCGAAGATAATTGAGGTGTTCATTGAAAGTTGGGTGCGTGTCCAAACCCACGCCGAGAATTTTAATGGATGTCCGAGACTTGAGTGGTTGTCCGTTCACGCGAACAATGGGTTGGCGGATGCGACCAGATGAAGTTGAATGACTGTTCGAGAAGTATAGGAAGTGCGACTTCTCAGCACTGATGACTACTTTGGCGCGGTGCGCCCAGGCAGAGATCGGGCCGAGCGCGTTTGAAGGTTTCGCTTCCAACTCCAGGCGGTTGGGTGCCGAAATCACCACAACCGTGTCATCGGCGTACGCTTGTGCAAACACGTCAGCGGGAAAGGGGAGTTCTAACAAGCCATAAATGATAATGTTCCACAACAGTGGACTTATGGGTGACCCCTGGGGGCTGCCCAAAGTTGGAGCGGCGGACACTTCACCTGCGCGTGAACGGAAAATCACTCTGCGGTCGGTAAGGAAGGATTTAAGAAGGTAGTAAAAGTTAGCCGGGCAATTATGGGACCGCAAAAAATGCAACACCGCAGGATGCCAGACGCTGTCAAAGGCGCCCTTAAAATCGTGAGAAACCAGTTCGACGTGCAATTTTTTATCTTTGAAGGCCGCTAGTGTTCTCCTAAGATGGTACAAAGATGGTCCCATACGTAAAGCCAAATTGATTCTTATGAAGAAGCTTGTGGGAGTGGAGGAAAAACTAAAGGCGCGAATTTATTAAACGTTCCAAAATTTTACCAAAAAGCGAATTCATAACGATGGGGCGGTATGAGGAGGGGGAATCAAGAGGGCGGTTGGGTTTCGCAATGAAAATCATTCGACCGTTACGCCAATAGGAAGGGAAGTGGCATAACCGTAAACACTGATTGAAGAGAAAGAGAAAAAAGGACGGGTGATAGCGAAAGAGTGTTTTGAGCATGGGAAGAGTGAGCCCACCAAGACCAGGTGCGGCGTTTAAGTTCCCTGAATTCAGCGCATGTTCAACCTCGCCAATTAGAGATGGGCAAAACGGCTCACTTCAGTGAGCGGCTCAGAACGGCTCCGCTCACTGAAATGAACCGGTTCATTTGAACGGCTCACCGGTTCACTTAAACGTGTAACCTGTGTTACGCATTTTCTATAATTATGTGGCTTTGAAAAACACGATATATGCATAAATTAATAACCGTGTTATTGGTATTTTCGCTACGTTTATAGAATATCTTTACATATATTGAAAGCGTGAATTTTTAGTTGTAATGAAGCTTTCTTTTCTGATATTGGGGATAAAATACTTATGCTACTGTGACAGGCAGAATGGGAAGTAGTTTTTTCAGAAAGAAAAGTATGTAACTTCATCGTCATTACAGAAGCTTGTCCGTTATTGTGGTGCTTTAAAATCAACTTTTGTCAAACAAAGAACACAAAATGATCGTACATTATGTTTCAACTTTATTCATTTATTCACATACGTACGTTCACTATAATATGAGTAAGCTGTAACGCCATGCAAAATGAATGTAGAAATCATTCCTTGAAGTACAATACAAAAATCATACGAAAGATCCCCTAAACTGCCGCACGTACCTTTCGTTTTTTTTTTCTCTTGAGTGCACGCGCGATAATGGCGATCATGCCATCATACACCAGGACAAAAAAAGAAAAAAGAAGAAATGATGTTCTATTACAACACATCAGATAATTGGCCTCGTTTTATTGACGTGCTAATGATACACGCTCAGAAAAGGCACTGAAGTGGATGTCATGGGCGACATTTTCATGACTACACTAATTAGCACAAATGAAGACTAGGACGTAAACTGTACGTTCACCTCTTGTCGTTAAAGGGCCCCTAAACCACCCAGAGGTTGAAATTTAGTTGTGGTGTTGCAGTTGTGCACGAGTCTACAACGAACGCATGCATAGCCGCGAGAATTTTCGAAATGGTGCCGTAATAGCGGAGTTACACGCGTTTGATGACCGAAAAACAGCCCTCGCTCGTTTCGCTCTTTCCTTCGCTACTCCCCTCATCGGCTGGTATTCTCCCCTCCTCGTCGAGTGCTTCTCGAAAGGTCACGTGACATACATCATCGCCAACGCGCTTCTAAGAACGCTGCATACTTCCGGTCTCGTCCACGCTAGCGGCACATATACCGACGGCGAACCGTCCGCCAGTGCCGTAGAACATCTGCTCCGCGAGAGGTGTCCAAAGTAGACGGCAGTTCGGCCGGCGCCCCACCCGCTGCACCATCAATGGCCCAATCGACGACCGCAAACCTGCGCGCCTCCGCCACCGGCAACGAAAACATCAGCTGCAGCCGGGAGACGACGGGCTCGGCTGTGCTCGCATCGCAGCCGACGGCGCCGCTAATATCAGCGTATTTTTCTTCTTTGTGTACAAGTATTGCGACGAGCGATAACAACAATAAGAAAATATTGCGGCTTGTGAGCGTCGGTATTTCATTTCAAAGCGCCGTCCGTTTTAGCTTTGAAGGGAACCAGAAAAGGCCTAGCGACGATATCGGCGCCGTCGAGTGATCAGCGGCGGTGAATCTGCCGCACAAATTAGTCCCGGTCTCAACCTCTCTACGTACGGCAAGGAAATCTCGCCGTTCGCGAGCAAAAACCGCTGTTGAACGGCGGCCCGCGAATGGCAAACGGCGTGCGATGAGTTACCGTGCCGGTAACGTGACTCAGCGCTTCTCGGCTACCCGCTGTTGCTGCGGTGCCAGCCCGTGTTATGCGAAGCGTAACGCTATAGACCCTGTGTTGCGCGCATGTCTGGAAAGGCCAACACTGTCGCACTCTGTTCGCGCAGCTAATCAGGCCGCTAAGCACGACGGTGTTGGAACGCGAGCGATTTGGCACTTGCATTGCGGGCTGTAATTACCGATTCGCAAGGGCGCACAAACGAGCAACACGACGAGGAAGAGCAGAAAGCGCGCGTACAGCGGTGAGCACTGTTAGGGTGAACACGCGAGCGCGTGGCCGACGGCACTGTCAGCGCCCCGTTACGGTCATCACTGGAAACATTGCGCATGCGCATCACGCCTTCCGCGAAATAATTCTTCCACCGCGCGCATGACGTCATGAATGCACTTGTTCGTCGTCTGCTAGCCGCATTTTTGTTTTCTTAGCCCATGCATCCTGCATTTTAAGATTTCTTTAAACATCTGTGCTTGAACAGAACAAGACAAAAAAACTTGTATATCTATGGGGGCGTGTCTATTCGTTCCCTTCAATGTTGTTGTGCATGCAACGCCGTATATAAAACAACCAAACATCTTTCGCAGCCGTTCATTCTGTCGCCAGATCGTATTATGGCTAGGGTTCCCGATGATGAACGGCGCTCAATTGTCGATCTTTCCCTGAAAGGTTATTCCCAGCGGTATATTGGCGCTTTAGTTAATAGGCCCCTGAAGACTGTGAACAGGATAATTCAAGCCTACAAGTATGAAGGTCGCATTCAGGATGCACCCCGCGCGCCCCGCCCTAAAGCTACCACAGACGATGAAGACGCCCTCATAGTTGCAGCTGCTGTTCGTAACCCTTTCTTGCCAGCCCCAGCAATACGCGAGGACTTGGATTTGGACGTTTCGGACACCACTGTTCGACGCCGCCTGCGTACTGCGGGCCTTCGCAGTCGCGTCGCAGCGCAGAAGCCACTACTAACGGCGGCAAACAAGGACGCACGACGGCAGTTCGCTGAGCTGCACGAAGCATGGACATCAGAAGAGTGGGGTCGCGTCATCTTTTCGGATGAGTCGACGTTTTCGACGCGACAAGACCAAAGATTGCGTGTTTGGAGACTACCAGGCACACGGTGAGGCAAACTTCCTGCTTTGAAAAGCAATTGTTTTAGTTAACGTCACAATGCCACGCAGGAACGACCCGGACAACGTGCAAGGTGTTTCTGCCAGTGGGAGATCGAGTGTGAACGTGTGGGGTGCTGTTTCAAGATATGGTTTAGGGCCCCTGCAACGTATACGTGGACACTTATCGTCGGAACAATACTGCAACATTTTGAACAATGTGCTGTTGCCATATGCGAGCAGTTTATTCCCAGACGGTGATTACCTGTTCCAACAGGACCGGTTACCGATACACACGGCGCGGGCTGTCAAGGAGTTCCAGGCGGAGCAGCACATGCAGCTACTGGAATGGCCTCCGAAAGGAGCGGACCTGAATGTGATAGAAAACGTGTGGGGCCGTCTGAAAGCTTCTTTGGCAAGGAAGCCCCTTTATTCCGCGACTTCGGACCAGTTGTGGGCGCAAGTCAGCAACGAGTGGGAAAGGCTGAAAGCCGATCGGGAATATGTTCGATCACTTTACGACTCGTTACCGTCCAGAATAGCTGCAGTCGTTGCTGTAAGTGGTCACATGACTCGCTATTTGATTTGCTCATGTTTTTATATTTGTTCTCATGGTCTTGTTTAACTTGAATTGCAAAAGTGCAATTTTCTTGAATAAAAAGTTTAATAATTATCCCTCTTACACTCACTTTTTTCCTTCACGCGCCAATCTTCAATCCAGATGGACCTTGATATGCAGAAGGTATCAGCTCAGCGAACAAAAAATGCGGCTAGCAGACGACGAACAAGCGTATCGATGACGTGATGCGCGCGGTGGAAAGAGTGTTTCGCAAAGCACATGCTGCGCATGTGCAATGTTTCCAACGATGGCTGTTACGCGGCGCTGATAGTGCCGTCGGCCACGCGCTCGCGTGTTCACCCTAACAGTGCTCACCGCTGTACCTGCTAGCAGACTAACCGGAAGTCGTAGGTTCTTGTTCAACCAATGGACATCGTTTCCGCAGTTGACATCACCAGATTCCCCCTGCTGACATCGTGACGACAGCTGGGGATAGCGGAAAGGCGAGGGGAGGAGCACGGCATTTCTTTTTTTTATTTTTGGCACTCCCCCAGCGCGTAGCGCTGCAGCGTTTGGCATCGTTGATCGTGACGGCATTCTGAACTCGATGCACGTTTACTTGAAATGTTCAAAAAATATCTGAGGTGGTTTAGGGGCCCTTTAAAGACACGGAAGACCATTTTCGAAGTGTTAATGGACCAGCGCACGATGTGCGATCGGTGAGAGTCGTGCGACATCGTTCGAACAGCAGCAGGCAACGAACGGTACCATCCTTTGCCAATTAAGACTTCTTTACTTCTCTCCATCGGTGGCATCGGGTGCCACACCATAAGACGCACAAAAAACCAAGGGGACTGCTGCGCACACCACACACTGCGAGCGAGTACCAGTAGCGCGAGTCGGCCCACACCGGCCTCCATTCGTCGGTCAGAAATCGAAAAACATCGAAACCCAGCAGAAGACCCAGCTCTGACGGAACAGTTCGGCGCGGCTCATTCAACGAGAGAGAACCAGCTTCCGCACTCCTAAATAACCGCCGCTCACTTACTGAACAACGGCTCCCTCAGTCTTCAAAAGAGCGGCCCGCTCCTCAGCGCTCAGGAGCGAGCCGGGTCTTTTGAAGAGCGAGGGAGCCGTGGCGAAAAGAGCGGCTGGCTCCTGAGCACTCAGGAGCGAGCCGGATCTTTTGAAGAGCGAGGGAGCCGTGGCGAAAAGAGCGGCTGGCTCCTGAGCGCTCAGGAGCGAGCCGGATCTTTTCAAGAGCGAGACAGCCGTGGCGAAAAGAGCGGCTGACTTCTGAGCGCTCAGGAGCGAGCCGGATCTTTTGAGCCGCTCTTTTGAAGAGCGAGGGAGCGGTGGTTCAGTAAGTGAGCGGCGGTTCTTTCGTTCTTCAGCCGAAGGCGAGGGGGTGAAGGCGACTCTTGCGAGGAAGGGCGGGAGGGCAGTTGCTTTCTCGTACCGCTAATAGATGGCGCGGAAGTCGCACCCAGCAGAAGACCCGGCTCTGACGGAACGCATCGGCACGGCTCTCTGAACGCGAGAGAACCAGCTCCCTTTCTCCAAAAGAACCGCCCCTCATTTTTACTGAACGACCGCTCACTCGTTCTTTAAAAAGAGCCGCTCATAAGATCCGGCTCGCTCCTGAGCGACCCATCTCTATTGCCAATCGTAAAAGGAAGGTCCGGAATTGGCACCGAATAAGGCGTATTCACAATACTGCTCAAGCGGTCATGATGTTCGTCGTCCGTCGAGCGAGAATCAACAGAAATTTGTTCGGAAAGCAGGAAACGGGCGGAGTCCAGTACACTGGACGTATACTGTCCGTTAGATAAGGGGAGTGAGGGAAGCTGACTGTTGTTAGGAGTTTTGCCAAACGAGATGCGAAAGGGGAGGCCGAGTAGGTTGCGTTTAGAGAGATCGGAACATAGGCATTTCGAAGCTGCTGTTTTGGCCCGATCGATATTCATTTTGTAATTTCCATGAGCGGCATAATAACTGTCTTTAAACATCCGTCTGAGCGAAGGGTCGGTGGTTTTTGATAACGCCGGCGGAGGGCACGAACGCGTTTTCTTTCAACAGTGAGCGCGGGGGTCCACCACGAATTAGTCGACTGTGGGCGCGGTGTTACCCAACGAGAATGCGCACGGCAGAGGCGGTCGAAGATGGCGTAAAACTTGGCTATAACCAAGTCGACCACCTCCGGCGAGCGCAGAGTCGTCCCCTGCACCATGGTAAACCAGGACAAATTGACACATGTCTGCAAGAGAGCCGATGTACCTGATTTGGTCAGACGTTTATGTTTAGGTTTGCGTTGGCCGAACAAAGAAAATTGAATGAATTTGTGGTCAGAGGGAGTTTCGGAGTCCTCTACTGCCCAGCTGTAGCCGCAAGAGGCGAGAGGGACGGACGCAAAAGAAACATCAATCCAGCTTTCGGCGAGGTGAGACTGAAAGGTAGGTGGCGAGCGGGGGTCATTTAGAACGATTAGATTATTTGCCGCAGTGAATTGCGCGAGCTGCGCGCCACGGGTGTCACCATCCACAGGACCCCAGAGTCGGTGTTTAGCATTAAAATCACCGGCCCTGATAACAAAAGGTATCGTGATCCGGGACAGGTGGAGTTGCAGCCCGTCAAAGAGCGGTTCAAGAGGTTCGTGCGGAGGGACATAGACAGCAACCATCGCAAACGAAACGGAAGGGGCGGCACAGGTGATGACAACATACAAGGAGTGGGTGTGTACTAAAAACACGTCATAGGTATTTGTGGGCGCTAACAGAGCCAGACGGGGATTAACGGGAGAAGCGTATGTAATATGCCTATGGGAAAGGTGTGGGAGGGAGTTACCACGTGTATAAGGTTCGTAGAGAATGATGAAATCAGTTTGATGCTGTGTGATGAAGTCGGACAGAAGCAGGGTAGGTTGTCTGGAATGAGCAAGATTCGCCTGCAGAAATTTAATAGGTGTGTTGGTATCCATTGTCGATGTCAGAGAACCGGAACGTGAGTGCAAACCCGTGGCGCCACAACCATGTGCACCCACCAGAATATGCGATACCCGTTGGCAACACCGGGCTAAGAAAATGCTCGGAGGCTGAGGGAAGAAGGAAAGGGTGCTGAAAGATTTGTGTACATAGAGTGCGGTGTTGTAGCGGGAAACGGAGTGCGAGAGAGAAAAAAGGGGAAGAGAGCACTAGAGTACTTATTTGCCCAGAGATGAGGGTAACTGGGGAGAACAGAAACAACAACAGATACAAAAGAAAATAAAAGAGAAGGGAAAATAAAGGAAAAATGTGAGTAATGGAAGAAGGAAGAGAGAAGAATGACATTTGAAAATAAAAGGTGACACACAGGAGCAGAGAAGGCCAGAGGGGCGTGCCCGCACGCCGAAGAGGGAAAGGGGCCGCGCGGCTGCCAACAAACGTTGCCAAAAAACAGAGCGGCCAAAATGGATCGACCGGGCAGATCCAGAAGCCAAACGCAGCCGCGCAACCCCCCAGGTACCAGGAAAGGGGATAAGTGTCGCATTAGCCATAATTAGTGCGCATACGCATCCGCGCAACGCGCTCCAGTAAAATCAGACACCGCGTGTCTCCCGTCGGGTGCGACGACGCCCGCTCCGCCCGCCGGCACTCCGCACAACACACCGCCGCGTCCCCCATTCGAACGGAGCACGCTTCCGTGAGATGAGCGCCGGCACATTTTGTACAGAGTGCCTTCGAAGGGTCCATCCTGTGCGGGCACCCACGTTTAGAGTGCCCATACGTGGCGCAGTACGTGCATGTCGGGATGTGAACATCCTCGCGCACCTTGACAGAAGTCCAGCCAATCAATATTCTTCCGCGCGCCATAAGCGAGCGGAATGCGGCCGCGTCCACTTCAAGGACATGCGTGAAGTTGCTGGATCTTTCCTGAAAGGAGACCCGCACTTTTCACGAGTCAGGACTAAGGTGGATAGTCGGGTTCCGAGCATTGATCGCGGCAATCAGGCCGTGTGCACCTACATCAGGATCAACACCTGATAACCTAACATGTGGACGCCTTTTTTCGGCGACCTTAATCGATAATGCGGTACAGGTGACTGGATTGCGTTCAATTGCACTCTTAAGGCGGTCGAAAGACTCTTGCTCATTTGTGAAGACCGTCAAACCAAAACGCGTGTGGCGTGGACTCATATCCCCGATGCCTTCAGCAAGCAAATCTATGTTTTGTTTAAGGAGTGCCGCGACGTCCCGCGCGGGCGCGGCGGACGGAGCAATAGGCGTCAAAAACATAATGAAAGCATGATCTCGCCTGGGACCAAAGTCGCGAGGAGGCGGAACAGTCAAGTCCGGGTCTGTGCGAGGTACATCTCCAGGAGCCATCGCTGTTGGCGGCAGGTTCGTCGATGTCGACGGCATTTGCATGCCGAGATGAGCAGCAGCCGCGTACGTCCTGATCGGGCCGGCTGTTTGCGCAGCAGGCGGCAATGCGCCACCGGCCGAGCGCCTCTCCTGTCGGAGCTGGTCGCGCAGCTCATCGACGCGACCCGACTGGTGCGCGGCAATCGCGCGCACATCAGAGCACTCCTGCACAATCTCCGAGAGCCACGTAATGATCTGCGACCGTTGGCTATTGGGTATCTTACAATTGGGATGAAAGAGGAGGTCCATTATTTGTTGCTGCTTGTTGCTGGTTGAGTGGGGCGAGCGACTGGGGCCGCGCATGCTTTCCAGTGAAGCGCCTGACGTGGAAAAATACTGTGGAGGTGCAGTGATCAAAATGGATTGGGCCGTATCAAGGTCGCGCCGCTGCTGGCGATACAGTTCGGCAGGGTCATTCGTACTACTTTGCGCGCTTGTATTTGCGTTCAGACTGCTGAAATGGTGTTCATAATGGCATATGACATGTATTTATGCCTTGAGAATAAATTTCTTTCTTTCTCTTCTTTATTTTATTTTACTTTTTAATGCCGCTCGGTAATTGCGCGTGCATTGCGGCCGCTGTGTCGGCTTTCATTCTACTATGCTATAGGACGGTTCCCTTTGAAGAACAAATATTTTTCTCGTTCTTTAAGCAGCATGCATCTCTCGTGTGTATTGTTGCGCATATAGTTTTCCATCAGTAGGTCTTGCGAAACGCAGACGAAAAAAACGTACGAGTATGTAACCTTCCTGCTGGTCGCTTCAAACAGGTATAGCATAACTGCCCCATCCGGCGACTTGTACTCAGCTTTACGGGAAGCATTGTTATAGATGAAAAAGAGAGTAAACTGCAGCGCAACATTGTATTCAAGTTTCCGCCTTCCTCGCTTAAGAGAATGCGGATTAATTGGTACGAGGTCATTTATTGTGCTCGGACTTCAAGCACCGAAAGTCATTCTATATGCTAATCTTTGGCCGTAAGCCGTACGTGGAATTTTTTTTCCAGTCGATACTTCAAAAAAGCGGGTTCAAGCCATGTCGCGGAATTTGATGGGAACGAAATCGAAAAATTCTCGTGTTCTTCTATTTAGGTGCACGTTAAAGAACCCCAGGTGGTGAAAACTAAACCGGGTGCCTCTTAATCATATCGTGGTTTTGCCACGTAAAACGAAGAATTTGTTTACATTAAAAAAAGAAAAAAAAAAACAGGTGGATGCGTTCTTTGGCTTTTTTCTAGGGGTGTAAGCAAAAATTATTCTCGAGTCTGATTTCCGAGAGAAAAATGCTACGCTTATCCTATATTTTATACACAAATGTAATGCCGTTCCCCAATGTAAGACCGGTCCACTCAGCAGCTTGTATATTATATTATAAACGGCTGCTTTCAGATACCCAGTGCACCATGACAAAGATCATAATGAAGCAATTAAAGAAACAGCATGTCTCACATACACGTAGAGATGTGTGCACATCTGTTGCGTTCGTTGAAGAAGTTGAGTGTGGTACCACATGGCGCACCCAGTTGCAAACATGGTGAGACTGTCGAAAAAAAGCTTTCCTTGTCTGAATTAAGTTAGCGGATTTACAGGGTGCCCCAAAACGGGGCGTTTATAATGAATGACAGCTAGGAATGTGTTAAGGAGGACTCATTACCACCCGTGCGTTAATGCTCTCAGAAACTGCGCCTCTGCGCAACAGCCTCGACTCTCCGGCAGCATAATAATTCGCAATAAGAGTCCTCACTTGCATCGGTCACTCACCTTTGAGACAACACCCGTGCTGTTATGCGTTACATTCGCACGGAAACAACCATTCGGTGTCGTACAGTAGATCAAGAACGCTTGCATATATATATATATATATATATATATATATATATATATATATATATATATATATATATATATCAGGTGGTGTTGCCTGCTATGAATATTATATCTGCGAATGAGAGTGGTATGTGCAGTAGTCACTAATAAGTGTGTTTGTTACTGCAAAAATGTGCGCTTATTCCGGTCCGGAGTTCTCACTTTTGCAATTAGTACATTTCCAGTATTTGTTATTTTTTCCCTTAGTTATGTATCGTGAAAATATATGCCTTTGCACCTTTTGCTTTAATAACGTAGAAATACATTGGTCATTCTTAGTGCCATGCAGTTAATAAACCTGGTTTATTTCACTCTAATGTTGTTTTCTTCGAACATTGTCCCTGATCAGTATATCCACCAACAAGAAGCACGCGTAAAATGGCACGATATCAATAATAAATTTTTCATACGTAGCCTTGATCTTGCTGAGATACCCGTTACTTTTAGAAGACAGTGACAAAAACAGCAGTTCACCTGGCTTAAACTACATTTGGTACTGGCCATCAAGAGTCATGGGCGCACCAAAGCAACTAAAACATTTAAAAAATGTACTGCACAGACGTTCTGCGAGAAAAACTGGGCGCCCGCCAGCGTCCGCGTAAGCGTACGTGCGCTCGATAGCAGACGACGCGCGTGACGACAGCAAAATTGAAGACGTCGCGTTGTATAATCCATGCCTCAAAAATATATGTTTGGCAAAATTGTGTAAACATAAATTTGCAGTTGAAATGAAGCACGATTTTAGGAGCGTACTATGTGCAATCGGCCTCGGCACCCGCAGCGAAAGTACGTTGAATATGCCGCGGAGCGCGTCTCCGCCCCAATCCAGTTCGCTCGCAGTGCCCTCGCCCAATTTTTCCACACGTGGCGCCTCAGCGAAAGAGCGCCGCTCGGCCCACTCGACCATTGTCTAGTACACTCTAACCGCAGTAAAGCATGGCCCCTCCACCCTCCCCGGAGCCTTCCGGCGCGGCGGGAGCGCCGCTCCACCGCCCTCCCCTCCCACCTGAGCGTCGTGCGTGACCGGAAGATTGCGCGCTTCCTTCCCACTTCCCGCCCTTGCGTGCACGAGCCGCGATTGCCGGCTCACCGTCGCATGCTTTCACTCGCACATACAGCGTACGGCGCACGGCGACGATTTTATCGCCGGTGGACTTCATACGGAACCTCACGGCGACGACGATGGCCACGGTAAAAATGCGCCTGGAGTGTCCATATAATTCCTATCGCAATAAAAGAGAACAAAACCTCTATTGCTCCAGAATTGCTGTGTTTTGTCCACTAGAGCCCTGACGGGCACCAAGGGGAAGAGCAATAACGTTCGTGTGTGATGAAGCACTTGCATTGCTTTCGGACAGCTCATATATATTGCCAGTTTGCGGGCAGCAAGCAAAAGATTGTTTATTGACGAGAACTTTTTAGTAAGGCAATGTGTACTGGTGAACCGACGCCTTGCGATATTTAACGAGTTTCTTACAGAAATTCCGAGTAACCTTACAAAAACCTTCACTGATGCTGATTGGTTATCCTTTTAACTTAGATTTGTTTGCAACAATAGTGTCTTTAAATTTATTGGATGTGACCGTCACAATTATTGGAGTCCAAGTTTCTGCTGCGCTTCCGCGCCTACTAAACGTGGCACACAGAAGCGGAGCGCTCTTGTACTGTTGTGGCGGTGTTGTCATTATCGTTAAAGCGTAGCGTGCTCCTTGACACAAGTACCTCCTTAGGCAGTATGACATGTGATGTAGACATTGGTGGCGGCCTTGGTGACGGCTCACAGTATCTCATTTCACAGTAGCTCTGTGTGCTGCATTCTTCCATTGCTGCTTCAAGCAGGTCTTGCAGATATTCTTAAATGATGAAAATCAGTTATAGCACAGCGTCTTCATGCCCATGGAAGGAAGCACGAGTTCTGCAAATATAACAGCTTGAACATTTTAGTATCCAACATTCATAGCACAAACAAGGGCACTTCGAGGGACATTAGAGGAAAATATTAAGCCGGGCTAGATTGACGATGATGATGATGATGATGATGATGGTGATTTGTGAATTTTATTGGCGCAAGGGCCACGTATGGCCAAAGAGCGCCAGGCAAAAAAACAATGAATTAATTCTCAAAGGTAAAGCATGACAAATGTCAGATTTGAGAATCTGAATGGTGAATGGCAGATGTAATTTGCCTGTAGAGATAACTAAAAATTAGTTGGTGTAAAGTGCGTAAAATATACAGGTGTTAAAATAATGACAATTACTAGTGATGTATACTATGAGCATAAAAGTTCTATTACAAAGGGATTATTATTCAAACGTATGAGTAAAAATAGCACTCGTACCTCACCAGTGGGCCCTTGAACGCAAGGGCTGGGAGGCACGTGCTTTAGAGAAATGCAATCCCAGCAGCAGCCTCTAGTGAGAGGATGTGCTACGTATACCTTGGGATGATAACGTGCAGTGTTCCATTCTCTCGTAAAAACATTAAAACTAACTTATTGTCAAAGACTGGCTCAACGCCGAGAAACATTGCCGGGTGGAGGAGAATCTGTTGTCTATATGCCATGGCAAAGTACTTTTTCTTTGAACTTCAGTTTCCCGACACTCTAACAAGACGTGAAGGACCGTGAGCGTCTCGTCACATTTATTACATGTAGGAGGATCATCCCCGGTCAGTAGATAGGAGTTAGTGCCATAAGTGTGGCCTATCCTAAGACGGCAGAAAATAACCTTAGTTTGTCGTATTTTCGTTACTGGAGGCCAGTTTCCCACGCTTGGCTTTATAAAATGGAGTTTATTAAATTCCTCAGTATCGCACGTACGTTGCCAATGGCCCCTCAGTTTCTTGCGAATGAAGGGCTTTAAATGCATGACAGGGACAGGTATGGAAAAATTGCTTAGTTCTTTATTTACTGATGTAGCTATACTGTCGGCAAGCATATTACCCTCGATGCCTCTGTGGATAGGTACCCAGCATATTGTGATACGTTGATGAGATGCGTACAAAGCGCAGAGCACTGAATAAAGTTCAGTAAAAACAGGACTTTTATTCCTTTGCAGAGAGTTGAGGCCTTTCACAACGCTTAATGAATCTGTAAAAATTATTCCTTTTTGTAGCCTTATTTCCTTGACGTGTCTAACAGCCGACAAAAGTGCGTAGGCTTCCGCCGTAAAAATACTTGTTTCCGGATGCAAACAGCCGGATACCGAGAAGGATGGACCGACTGCAGCATAAGAAACGCCAGCATGAGACTTAGAAGCATCGGTGTGAAATTCCGTGCACGAATACTTGGACCGGAGTTCCAGAAAATGCGTTCTAATATGTGCCTCTGGTGCGTGTTTCATAACCTCTATGAACGATGTGTCGCATTTTATGAGCTGCCACAGCCAAGGTGCTACTGGCATGGCTGGAGCCATTAGAGGGTTTTCAAGAAGTGGAACAGCCATTGCTTCGCTGAGGTTCCTCACGCGCAGTTAAAAGGGTTCTCTCCGTGTTGGACGATTCTGGAAAAGTGTGGCCCAAGTTACATCGTTTACGGTTTTGTTACAAGGATATTCGCGGTTAGAGTGTGTCTTCAGGAAATACATGATACTGGACAACTATCTTTGCAGATTGAGTGACCACTCATTGGATTACACACAGAGGCTTTGTACCGGGCTAGTTTGAAAGGCTCCTGTGGCCAGGCGTTTGTCTAAATGATGAACTGGATCAAGCATTTTCAGGGAGCTCGGCGTAGCAGACTGATACACCGCTGCCCCGCAGTCTAAGCGCGATCGTACAAGACTTTTGTAGAGATTCATTAAGCATCTTCTGTCACTACCCCTACTTGTGTGCGAGAGAATTTTCAGTATGTTCATTGTATTCAGTCACTTGGCCTTCATGTATTTTATGAGGGGGATGAAACTTAGTTTTGAGTTGAGTATGATGCCCAGGAATGTATATTCTCTGTTCACAGGAATGTGCTGTCCTTGCATTTCGATAGTGGGATCAGGGAGCAGTCCTCTGTTTCTTGAAAAAAGGACACAGGAGCTTTTATGTGGATTGACCTTGAACCCGTTTTCGTCTGCCCATTTGAATACTTTCTTAAGCGCAAGCTGTGCTTGCCTCTCGCAGACTGCAAGGCTACAGGATTTAAAACCTATCTGTACGTCGTGTACATAAACAGAATAGAAAATGGCTGGAGGTAGCGAACAACGAAGCGTGTTCATCTTCACAATAAAAAGCGTACAGCTCAGGACGCCTCCCAGGGGTACCCAAGTTTCCTGTGTGAATGGACTCGAGAGTGCGTTGCCTATTTTTACGCGGAAAGTGCGTTTCGAGAGCTAGCTCCTAATAACATTCAACATGGTCCCCCTGATACCCATTCGTGACAGGTCTCGGAGGATTCCATAGCGCCACGTGGAGTCATAAGCCTTTTCCACGTCGAGAGATATCGATAAAAATAACTGTTTATGGACACAGGCATCGCGAATATTAGCCTCGACACGCACGAGGTGGACTGTTGTTGACCGGCCTTCTCTGAATCCGCATTGGTACGGATCAATCATTTTGTTTGATTCAAGGTAATGTAGAAGGCGACGATTCATCATTTTTTCAAACAACTTGCAGATGCAACTTGTTAGCGCTATCGGGCGATAGCTTGTTACGGAGCGGGGATTCTTACCCTGTTTCAACACAGGGATTACAATAGCTTCTTTGTAAGAAGATGGAAGGTGTCCAGCTGCCCAGAGAGTATTAAAGAGTGCAAGTAGTGTGATTTGTGTGTCTCGATGAAGTTGTTTAATCATCTCGTACATAACTCTGTCGGGACCCGGAGCAAAGTTCTGACATGAATTTAGGGAGGCTTGCAGCTCGGCAACGCAGAAAGGCCAGGTAAATGGTTCGTTTGGGCTACATTTACGGTTGAGTGACTTCCGTTTCTCCGTTTCTTTGAATTTCAGAAAAGACAAGGAATAGTGCATACAGCTAGAAACCCACTCAAAGTGCTTGCCGAGAGCGTCGGCCTGGTCCTTGAGACTGTTTCCTTGTTCATTTACCAAGGGCAACGGATGGATTTGTTGCCCTTCCAACCTTCTCAGCCCATCCCAGACTTTCCATTCCTGTGTGTACGAATTAATACCGGAAAGAAACCTCTCCCAGCTTGCCCTTCTTGCTTGCCTTTGAGTCCTCCTTCCCTGCGATTTAATGTGTTTGAAAGCAATAAGGTTCTCCGCATTAGGATATCGACGGAGAATGCCCCATGCTTTATTTTGTTTCTTACGCGCCTCTCTACAGTCATCATTCCACCAAGGTACTCGTCTGTTGCATAAGTTACCAATTGTCTGTGGAATGCATTTTTCTGCTGCGTCTATTATAAAAGCGGTAAAATACGCAACCGCGTCGTCTATGGTAAATCTACTGATAAAATCTTGTGATAAATTACTTGCTTTTTAAAATGATCCCAGTCGGCCGATGATAGCTTCCACCGAGGACAATTTGGAGGGCATTCGTGTTGCTGTATCAGCTTTAGCGTTGCAGGGAAGTGGTCACTTCCGAAGGAATTTTTATAACACTCCATTCTAAATACGGAAAGACGGCCGCAGAGCCAATTGATAAATCTATTGAGGAATACGAATCATGTTGTATATTGTAGTACGTGGGCTCTTTTTTGTTGAAGAGACACGTGATAGAGGATTAAAGAAAGCTTTCTATTAGGCGGCCTCTGGAGTCGCACGGGGAGTCTCCCCAAGTTGTGTGATGAGCGCTAAAATCGCCGGTGATCACGTATGGTTCTGGGAGCTGGTCTGTGAGACTGTAAAATTCCGTTTTTGTGAGTTGGTAATTCGGCGGTATGTAAATGGAGCAAATGGTTATGGGCTTGTTAAGCAATATTGCTCGCACAGACACGGCCTCGAGAGGCGTCTGAAGGGCTAACTGTTGGCAAGCGACGGACCTGTCGACAATAACTGCCACCCCGCCAGATGAGGCAACAGCTTCGTCTCGGTCCTTCCGAAATAAGGCGTACTGCCGGAGAAAATTCGCTTGTCTGGAATTTAGATGTGCCTCCTGGACACAGAACACCTTTGGCTGATATCGAGATAACAGTTCAGTTATGTCGTCTAGATTGCGGATTAGTCCTCTAATATTCCATTGCATTATCTGTGTGGCCATTGTGGTGTTGCAAAAGATGTGTTCTGTGAGTTAGGGAGACATTAAAATTTAGATTCGTGCGTCCTTGCCTGGACCCATGATCTTTTGTTTTTCTTTTTTGGCGCGGTCGAGAGAACCAAGCTGCTCTTTCGGCACCTGTGGTGCCGGTGTTGTATCCATTGCCTCTTGGGAGGCGCAGGATGCGCGCCCTTGCAGGCGGCTTATTCATGTTTCAGGCCTTGACTGGTGAGTAGAGGCTCTGTGGCCCGACGGCCCAGGAGTCGCCAAGCTCTTTTGCTGGGTGCGTGGAGTAGTTTTACCTACTTCCACCATGGGGGCAGGCGCCACACCCGGAGGCTCGCTGCGCACGGGCCGGGGAAGTGGCGGAGGCCGATGCAGCGCTGCCCCCTGACGCGCCGCATCCGCGTAAGCGGTACTGTGGAAAACTGAGCACCTTTTTCTGGCTTCTTTGAATGGTACATTTTCGTTAATTTTCAAGGTAATTATTTCTTTCTCTTTTTTCCATGTTTCACAAGATCGGGAATATGCCGGGTGGTCGCCTTCGCAGTTCACACAGTGGGGTGTGCCGGAACAGTTATTGGAGGGGTGACCTTTGTCACCACATTTTGCGCAGGTGAGTTGACCTCGGCAGCTTGGCGAGCCGTGGCCGTACTTCTGGCATTTGAAACAACTTCGAGGATTGGGAATGTAGGGCCTGACGCGGGTTTTAGTATAACCTGTTTCGAGGGTCTCTGGGACAACACTAGAGGAAAATGTAATTATCAAATGTTTTGTTGGTATTTCGTTGTTGTCACGTCCGATTTTTATTCTTTTTACGTGAATGACATTTTGGTCTTGCAAACCCTCCAGTAGTTCTGCTTCGCTTAGTTCTATCAAATCCGAATCTGAGATCACACCTCTGACTTTGTTCAGAGAGCGATGTGGGGTCACTGTTACTGGGATGTTAGCAAAGGCTGTGATTTTTGAAAGCTTTTCATGCTGCAGCTTGTCACGAACCTCAAGGAGGAGATCGCCACTTGCCATCTTGGTAGCTTTATAGCCTGGTCCAACGGTGTCTGTTAGGGATTTCGAGACAAGGAAAGGTGAAATAACTCTCACCGGTTTTTCAGGTTTATCGCTGTGGATCACATGGTAGCGTGGGAAAGATTCTTTGTGGCGGACGAAAAAGTTCAGGAAGCCTTCGCTGCGTAGGCGCTTTGCAGCGGTACGATCAGGAAGCAAAGGGAAAGATGCTCTATGCATGCTTGATGAAGTTGCTTCGGCAGCAATGGCAGCCACCCACCACGGAGCCCAACAAAGGGACGCTACAAGTTTGACACAGCAATGACTTGCACATGCGAGCCATGCATCGCTGCTATAACCCAATGCGCCATACTCAAGGTTGGATATAGAGCACCAGGTTAACCCAAGCCGCCTAGAAGATGCAGAAAAAATTAGGAAGAAAGGAGATGATAGGACAGATAAGGAAAGTGGATAGGAAAGCAATAGATTGAGGAGAGGGACAGGGACAGCCGACCACCGATTTCTCCCGGGTGGGTCGGTCCGGGGGCACTGTCTACGTGAAGCCGAGGCCAAAGGGGTGTGTTGCCTCCGCCGAGGGGCCATGAAGACCCAAACGCTCGGCATCTGCTCAACCCCCAGGATCCTCTTTTCCCCGGACACGGCTAAGCCACGCACGGCTAGACGCTGGAGGGGCCAACCCCCATGTGCTCGGGTCCGTAGTGTCGCAACACACCAAACACCTGCAGACGCAGACGCCCCTGCGGGGGCCGGGCTAGATTGAAACATTGAGCTTCTGTAATAACAAATTCGTGAAAAAAAAAATTGAAAGGTGCATCAGTGGCGCCACCTGTCGTGGAGTATGGTACCTGTCTCGTGTGACGCATGGTTCGACGCCAGGGCACCGGGAGGTTGGCGCCACCTGCTGGCTGGGAGACAGAGCCCAGGCCGGAGGCGGGCGTTTCGAGCAACACTGCAGATACTAGCTGAGAGAGGAGTAACCTATTAAGTTAAACTATTATTATATTTTCTTTTCCTTCCCTTGAACGACGGTCTCAGGTTACAATTCATGCCAATTGCTCAGTAACAAGCCAGGTGGCCTCCCACTGCACCATGTTAGTTCTGTTGAACGGACAATAGTAAAGGCACGTTAAGCAGCTCAGTGCGCGCGTGTTACGGGGCGGAGAGTGGCGTCACAAGACAGCATGCGCAATGAGATGCACCACTTCGCGCATTGTTAACGCGCTACAAGAGTCAGGTGTAGCATTGGAGCATTGAAAGTTACACTGAACGCAGTGGGGGCAACAGTGGAAGGGCTCATGTGACGAGATGCACTACTTTGCACATGCTTTGTGAAAAGCTACATTCCCGTGCGGCATGTCATGTAACACTATACGCAGATGTAAAAAAGATTGCTTTGCAGGCCATGCTGCAGATCGCTTTGTCTGAATACTCAGTCATGCTGCCACGATGGGCATGAGTAGTGCTGGCTAACACACGTTGGGTCAGATCTTGTACACATACACAAATATCCAAGATAGTCGACCGGAGAACAGACGCTGCTGTAGCTCAGTTGGTGAAGCACCACATGCGTAATGCGAAAGATGTGGGTTCCGCTCCAAGTGGTGGCTGTTGTATTCTGCCTTGTTGCGTTGTCGAAGTGATCCTGACAACTGGCGGCCAGCCGCGGCTAATGTTAAAATCAGCGGTCACGCTGATTAATTCCCGCTCTCTGAATAAACTCAGTCGTCATTTCGACCCCAGAGGAAGAAGTCGTCTCATTTATCTGCGGTGTTCAGCGCGCCGGCCGTTTCACCACGTAGGTCTCGAGTCCGGCCGTCTCGCCGTGCGAGGCTCGATACCACATCTTGGCGACGAGGCAGCCGGAGGCGATACGCTACCAGAGGAGAGGAAGAAAGCTGTATTGCTTTCGAATTTGGGTTTCGAGGGTCATCGTCTCTGTTACGACTTCACGTCGCAAGTGGACCCCGCTACATTACAGTTCCAAGACATGATCCGCTTGTACAAGCACTACGCAGACAGCACAAACAGCCACGTCCATCGTATTATCTCCGGAGACCAACGACAACAGCCAGAAGAGTATTTTCAAGAATTCATGACTTCGCTTCACCGTTTGGCTCCAGCCTGCGCGTTCGACGCTTGGCACGACAAGTCACTCCGCGACCGAATTCTACAAGGAGCCGCGTCAACAAGAAGCCGTGAGAGACTTCTGTACGAGGGACCATCGTTGGCGCTCAAGAAAGCGGAAGAAATTGGGCGAAGCGTTGAACAAGTTCACAGGGAACTTGTTCAACGCTTCGTTAGTTTTCACCGTGTCTACAGTACAGCGCGTTTCTTCTCCGCGGCAAGATAGCGTCGCCAACCATCGCCTGTGATAGTATTGGGTACAGGATCACTCAAGAAAGAGATAGAAGCAGTACGCACAAGCACAAACACACATCAGACTTGTATTGGTCATACTTAACACGTTGAAACAGCACACACGCGACAGTTTCCCAATATACGTTCTACAGGACAGGCAGCTATATATGCATTAGTCCAACGTAATCAGCCTACAGTTCATGCGGAAGCAGATGTCACCGTGCCGGACCCATCGTGGAAATGGTGTCGGGCAGCCGTGCCTGACAGCAGTGCCTGACAGCAGTGTCGGACAGCAGGGTCGGACAGCAGGGTCAGACAGGAGGCGCTGTCTGGCCGCGTGGAGCTCAGGTGGTTCTGCGCCACAGTCGATGAACCGGAGCCTCCTCGTTCCCGGTTTCCCGCTGGCGGGGTTGTGCTCGAGAGCACACAGCAGCAGCCCACCGGGTCACGTGCACAGCTGGCGAGGTATCCCTGTGTCCGCTCATCCGAACGCTCGTTCAGCCAGGCTCAGGACCGCCAGCCCCCCTGGACCAGTTGCACAGCGGAAGAACCGGACGAGGTGGCCTCTGAGCTGTGGAGAGCGTCGATTCTGGTGCAGGCGTAGTGACGCGGGCGGCGATAGCTCCTATACGCCGAACGCCCAGCGAGGAAGCTCTGCGTTCGAACGCCGAACCCCGCGAACTGCGCACGCCACGGGCCACACTCTCATAGCCACGCTTTTCGACGCGCCACTGTCGACGCTCACAAATTGGTGCCGATAATGATGATGGCCTTAAGGTACGTACCCACTCACGGGTATTGCCCAAGGGTCGGTGTCTTCTTCGCCACTGAACGGCACACTGTCTTCATATGTCTATGTTTTCTACTTCCGCGTACCATAGATTATCACATCGCCTTTCTCGCCCGGGTGCTCAAGATGGCGGTCCTCGCCAAGCTTCTTCCTCGACCATACCAGTCTAAGATGGCGCCCAACGACATGGCGGGAAGTCGAGATCTGGGGAAGCCGACTAACATGGCGCTTGGCAAGAATTTTCCAAGCAGTTAAGACACCACTGTCATTGCTACCGGTGTGGATCAACTCCGCACATATCATCCGATCCAGGCTGTCTGGCAACGCACGTTACCAGCCACGCGCGCAAGAAAGTGGGGCTTTATGCAACAGTTTGCCGTTCACCGAACGGAGCACATCGCGCGTCTCCAGAAAGAGGTCAGCTCGTTTCTTTTTCTGCTGAAACAGATTCGACAAGTACAGTTTCTTCAGTACTGGCAATACTGGCACCAAATGTCCGTCCGGCAAAAATCTTCGCCAAAGTTCTCATTGGCAATACTTCAGTCAAGCTTCTTGTGGATACCGGAGCTACTGTTTCGCTGATGAACAGCGCTACGTACCAGGAACATGTCAAGGTATTTCCATTACCTCCTTCAAGTCTCCGACTCAAGAACTATACCAAGCAAGAAATTTTGCATTCAGGACATTTTTCCGTGGTTGTGAAATACCGCAACAATTCTGCAGTCGTGACATTTCCCGTCACAGACGAAGGCACTTCTCTTCTGAGGCTAGACGCAATATAAGACCTAGGCATCTAAATTCATGGATCTTCCCTTTCGTGTCAACAAGTAATTGAAACGCGGGCTGTTCCGAAAGTCAAGTCTTCATATCTACCGCAAAACGCTGCAGCGGAATTCGCTCATCTGTTCTCAGGTCAGCTAGGACTTGTAAACGCTTCATCCATGAGCTTTGTGTACGAGCTTCTGTTCATCGTGTTTTAGGGAAACTAGGTCCGCTTCCTCTGGTTCTCCGTGAGCAAGTCTCCGCCGAACTGCAATGTCTCGAATCAGCTGATATCATCGAACGAGTGTCAGCGTCCGAGTGGACCTCCCCGCTCGTCGTGGTTCGGAAAAAGCACAATACCATTCGACTCTGCGTCGATCTTCGAGAACCCAACAATGTGATCATCGTCAACGCATTTCCTCGTCCCAGGACTGATGAAATTTTCCATCGACTGGCTAATGCTACTGTGTTCAGTAAGTTGGACTTACAGTCCGCTTTATCATCAGGCTCTATTATCCGTGAAAAGTCATGAGCTTACCACATTTATTTCTCATGAGCGAGTGTGTTTCGGTTTGGCATCTGCGCAATCCGCTTTTCAGCAGATCTTGTCATCTGTGTTAAAAGACGGTCCGGGTACATTATGTTACCTTGATGATGTACTTGTTTGGGGTCATAGACAACATGACCCCGATAGAAACTTCTAAAATGTCCTTTCTAGAATGAGCAATGCAGGCATGCAGTTCAATCACAAGTGTGTATTCAGTGTTCCTGATTAACTTTGCTTTGCCATAAAATTTCCGCACATGGCATTTTGCCGATGGAAAATGAAATTGGGGCTATTCTAGAGGCTCCAGAGCCAATTGACAAGGAAGCTTTGCACTCATTCCTGAGCCTTACGGTATATAATGCAGAATTTATTCCGCAGTATGCTTACATCCTAGAAACTCTAAGGAAACTTCTAAGGCAAGGACAAGCTTTTGTCTGGGACCAGAATAGTGAATGCAGAATTCAGTCTGTGAAGGAAGTACTTGCTTCGCGTCAAGTACTGCGCATGTTTCAACCGCATTTACTTATTGCTGTTACTGTTGACGCTTCTGACGTTGGCTTGGGAGCCGTCCTTCAACAGAAATGCGGAAATCAGTTATTTGCAGTATCTTTCGCATCTCGTACATTAACTTCCGCAGAACGACGGTATTCCGTAGGCGAACGTGAAACATTAGCTTGCCTCTTTGCTTGTGAACATTGGCATGTTTACTAATGGGGTAGACAGTTCACCTTACGTACTGATAACCAAGTTCTACTTGCACTACTGTACTCAAAGGGTTCGGGACAACGTCCGCTAATAATTTCATAGCGAAATGCAAGTTTACTTTACTACAATTTTAACACTGAGTATTGCAGGGGCGATCAAGATGTCATAGCTGATGCATTGTCACGTCTTCCTATTTCCTCATGAAATTGACCCAGTGCTAGATGAGGAAATAGTATCTTTCATTTCAGTATGCATTAGAAAGAAAGACTTGCAGACAGCTACTCAGAACGATTCTGTTTGCCAAGCTCTGAAAGATAAAATAGTCTATGGTTGGAGAAATGCTTCTGATGTTTCCCCAGATTTACAGGCCATGCGCATCGTTATAGTCTGAATTACCCTACATGGATAATCTCCTACTTCGAGGAGATCGCATTCTTCCTCCAGCTTCGTTCCGTCATAAACTACTGTCCATCGCTCATGAAGGTCATCTTGGCTTTGCTAAAACAAAACTCAGGCTTCGAGGAACATACTGGTGGCAGCACAAGGATAAACAAGTTGAGGAACTTCTGAGGAACTGCTTTGTTTGTCAACAAGCAGATAAATCTGCCAAACCTTCTTTCGCTCCACTTGAACCTGTGGAATAGCCTCT
This sequence comes from Dermacentor silvarum, assembly GCF_013339745.2. Lineage (NCBI taxonomy): Eukaryota > Metazoa > Arthropoda > Arachnida > Ixodida > Ixodidae > Dermacentor > Dermacentor silvarum. Next base: position 443,433,105 of record NC_051154.1, read on the forward strand.
GAAACGATGCGAAAAATTAGCCATATACATAATCGGTCCTTTAGATCGCGTTCCACAGTACGCACATTTTGCTTTAGTCATAGTTGTCTATCATTCCAAGTGGTCTGAAGTGGCTTTCATGTCTTCAGTCACATCCGAGGCTATCATGCATGCCCTTGTTACGATTTTCAGTCGTGAAGGTTTTCCTGACGCAAAAATGTCCGACAATGAACCACAGTTAGTTTCCACAGAGTTCGACAACTTTATAAAGAAGACAGGCATTAAGCATTTCTTGTCTTCTCTTTACTACCCTTAGGCAAACGGCCAGGTAGAGAGATTCAACCGCGTACTCAAAGAGTTCTTATAGGTTGCGTTATAGGAACGCCGGGACCTTAGGCATGCAGTCTTAGAATACTTGGGATTTTGCAGGTTTACGGCACACATCACTACAGGTGTCTCTCTGGCTATGCTGCTGCATAGTCGTCAACCAAGCGAAAACACCCGTGTACTCAGATTTCGGTGCACGTTAAAGAACCCCAGGTGGTCAAAATTTCCGGACTCCCCCACTACGGCATGCCTCATAATCAGATCGTGGTTTTGGCACGTAAAACCCCATAATTTAAATAATTAATTAACCAAGGACTCGACTGGATGTCACTGACATGCCACCTATTCATCCAGAATTTGCTTCTCCAAAGTTACGCAAGGAAATTGAAAAACGTGTGCTACAAAACCAGGAAAATGTCATAACGTACGTAAACCGTCGTCGTGGAACAAGAATGCCTAAGTTTCAACCATGAGATCTTGTACAAGTAGAAAACTCGCGTAAGTCTGGCCGTAAATATTCACGTCCTTTCAAGATACATAGCAAAATAGGTCGATACACTTTCCAGGTTGAGAATAGCAAGCGTTGGAATACTTCCAGACTGGAGAAATATCATGCTCATCCAGGTTCTGTTGAAAACAAAAGGGAAGGGAGTAATTCCAGTGATTACTCATCTCTTGATGATGGTTTTCTACCTTTTATTCCAGTTCCTACAGGTACAGATGTTCCTCCCGTTTCACAAGCGTCACCTGGTTCATCCCCCGCAGAAGAATTCGTTGAGCTTCCGTCTGACTTTTCGTCTCAGCCTGACGCTCCTGAAGAGTCTCAGGACAACAGTGCACAAGCTTCCAGTTTATCATCAAATAATGATTCTTCTACTCCTCCTTCTCAACAAGAGTTAGTCCTCCGTAGGTCTACTCGACCTAAACATCCGCCAGCATGGCTTAAGGGCTATGTCCCCAAATAGTACTACTGTCTTAGTGTATGAAAAAAATAAATATGTCTTACAAAATTCATGCATTAGTGGTGAGATCGTTCAGGCTATAAGTAGCATGTCTTCTCCGCAGATCATTGTCTTCAGGTTCGTTTCGTGGGCTTCGTCGTCGAAAGCTATGAGCTCGCACTGTAATTTCAGAATGCTGTTGAACTTCTAATTCTTTCCCGTTGCTGTCCTCGGCGTGTAAGGAACTTCGTTTGATACGAGTTTCTCTTTCTTTATACGTCTACAAAGGTTCGTGCTCCCATGCGAATTAGGCTCTTATGTCAAAAGATATTGGACATCGTCTTTAGTTGGGAACATATATAGCATAGTATCCTTAAAAAGGGGGGAATTTCTTACAGTATAACGTGCAGTGCACACACTTCCAAGCCTCCCCGGTATTTACCTTCAAATAGGGGGCTTTACACGGACTAGCGTAGTCGAGAATCCGGTATGTCTGCCTAATTGTGCGCTAAGCACAATTCCAAGTCAAAAAGGTCGTCCAACCGTGTACTCTGATTCAGGTTCACAGCGAGTGAGCCAAACATCTGTGTTTCGAAGCAGGTCACACTGGTGTTCACATTTCTTCTTCATTACATGCAACCTTGGTGTACAAGGCTACACAAGAACGGGTATTTCAGATATTTTTGCAGTGTATACATTTTGCAGTGTTTACATTTTTTCAGCGTTTTCATGTACAGTTGTGCATTCCTCTGTGTTACAGTTACTTGCGTCATGTTCTTCAGAAAAAAGAAAGGGGAACGAACGTTGGTTACTGTTTAAACAGGCGTCTTAAAATTAACGTACCTACAGTTAGAGATCACGTTTTCTACTGTATAATGTCTGCACATAGTGCAGTTCTGTCTGTTTGTCAAGTCATATTATCACAATGCTTAAAAGTTCCTAGTCTAATCCACCATACGGTGCTTAAACGTGACATATCGTCACAAAAGTGTCCTTTACCTGCAAATGTCGCTGCATCTCTATTGCATTTCTGTCTAAATTGGGCTTTGCAATGCTTGCGCATTTATATATTGTATAACTACATCATTTTGCCTTTCATTCTGTAAACTGTTGTCTCCCGTCACTTTTGCTTCTTTGGCGAGGGAAGATACTTTCAGTTTTTTTTAAAGGGGAGGTGATGTCGTATTCTGCCTTGTTACGGTTTCGAACTGATCTTGACCACTGGCGCCCAGCCGCGGCTAATGTTGTAATCACCGTTCGCGCTGATACCTTCCCGCTCTCTGAATAAACCCAGTAGTCGTTTGGTCCCCAAAGAAAGATTCAGTCTCATTTCTCTGCGGCGCTCAGTGCCCCGGCCTTTAGGCCTCACCACGCACGTCTCACGTCCGGACGCGTCGTCGTGCGAGGCCCGATACCACGGTGACAAATTGGCTTTTCATCCACTTTTCTGTCCATTTTTTTCTCTTATTGGCACTGAGCCGTTCTCCCTTAACGGTTGCAGAATACAGTGCCAACCACTTCCCTCTCCAAGCAGAACCACTTCCCTTGCAAGCAGAACCACTTCCCTCTCCCGGTGGTTTCTATATTTCAATTAAAAATGACAACTTTCCCAATGCTTTCATTTATCAGATGAATCGTGTTTTCTCCCTTAGCTATCACTAGTACATCTCCATTTCTTTCAGGACAGTTCCCATACTTTTTCTGATAATGACTCGTTCCCTTGGTCGGATTTCATGCATGTTAACTTAACAAAAACGAACTATAAGTTGTCTGGACCTTCACTAGGCAAACCACCTCACGCCCCTTTTTGTCTTCAGGAGCTTTGGGTGGAAAAGTAGCTTCCCGTCATTTTCTACAGCCTTTTCACGCTTCGTATTTTCGTTATGATGCAATACTGCAAGCTGTGTTCTGGAATAGGACAATAAATGTGTGAAAACATTGCTCAATCAACTTTGCACACACAGTGCTAAACATATAACCACACTTTACTTGGCAGATATTACATTTGGCGAGTACGCCACTGACTTAGGAGCGAAGCGTATGAGAAATGCGTGAAGTGATTCTAGGCACGACGTCTGTGTTTTGTATGGGAGCTGCGCGATGTCCATGAGAAGTCGACAATTCAAGACGATGAAATTGAGGTTAGGGTACACAACTGCTTCTGTAAAGATAACAAATGCAATAAAATGCAGCAACGCTACAAGCATACAAGGGTCAGTTGTCTGGTAGCAACACTTTGTAATCTTGTGCCTAGTAGGGAAAAGAAAGTGCATAATGGGGCAAGCCAATCCTTGCGCGGTAATTCATCATACAGGCACCGATGGTAGGGCCCTTCATACTCATTCTGCAAGTTGACAATATATCTTGTAAGAGTTGTAAATAAATATACAGATAAAAGACATATGCACCACAAGTGCACTGAACAGGATTGCAGGCCATTTCAGACACTGTGGCAAGTGTTTAACCAGCATAATCTTAATTTTGACTGGGTTATGTCCATAGACAACTAAATGCCATGAGCTTTAACACTGCGATAACTGTGACATTATACTCCTGCAATTCATGTCTGGTGTTCTACTTGGTTAACTATTGCAGTCCAAGGCCCTTTATCAAGCCTGCTTGCTGCGTTTGTGGGCTTGTTTTTACATCTGTTGACTAGCATACCACAACATTACCACCTTTAGCATTCCAACAACAGCACACCACAAAGCATGAAATGTCAGAGAACTCTTACGTACCCAACTCTTATCTCTCCAACCTGCACCGGAACAATGGGAATTATTTTGACGTCTCAGCGTCCATCAGGCTATAGGTCAGGTCACACCTCCCGTCTCCAAGTAGACGAAAGTCACGGCCTTCTGATGCTTCGATAAGGGCAGCCTGTTCTGCTGTCCAAACCTGCACATGCGACACTTATTATTTTATTCTTGCTTGGAGAAAACCTTGATGTTTGGTAATTCTAGGAGGCGCAGTACATTGCTTGGGCTAGCGCCACTGAATAAGATGGCCCCAGACAGCAGGATGTTGCCAACTATCGTGCCATTGATGGAGGGCTGACTGTGCCATAAAATCGTGTGCTCAAGTTGGCACACAGCAGTTACAGCTAGCATTGTTCCACGAGTGTGCATTGAAGTCTTGCATTTCTCACCACACACTCTGCAAGTCTTCAAAAGCTGCAGTAGACAAATTTCGAAGGCAATGCATTTTTTATCAGACTGCAGTGTGGGTAGCGTTTCTCCGAAAAAAAAAAGTCGTTTAGTGAATTTACCGAAAATACAGTTTTGCGCTGCTTTTCTCAAGTATCAGTATAAACCAACTGGCCCAGCAAGCAGCACTTCTACGGTGAATGTAATGTGGCTTCCAAATCAGCAACACACTTACACTTCCATGCTGCTGTCCGATGCTGGCTGGTAGCTGTGGTCATTTATGCTCACGATAGGGCTGGCTTCTACAGAGTCATCCAAATCTAGTACGCATCATTTTTCTGCTGTTTTGGTGTGGAAGCTACAGTGGGAAAAACAGTTAAGCAAGACAATTTTGCATCACCTCCTTTGCCTCAACACTTAGCGCATTCGCTTTGATGCATCAAAAACACTGTTTGGGTGGCAAAATCCTTTTTTTTTCAGGTGACACAAGGAAGTTGGTCTGGGTGCCTGAAATCAAGAAAACATATGTGTAATATTTTCTATGGCTGCGTTAGTTGAGGATGTATGGAAAAAACATAAAAGAAAAAGGAATTACAGATGTCAGCAAAGACAACCGTGTTAAGTAGATGTGCTCCACATTGCAACTCACTTGCAGGTATGTATCATGAAGAAACAACCTATAGACGCATAAGTGTGTTCCTCATACCGCTCGCGTTGAAAGCAAACAGAAATACGGAAGTGTTTATATGGCACTTATTAAAGCATGCTGAACTAGAAGCGAAACTTCGGCGAGTTGGTGGGAATTCATGTTTAGCAAAATGCTGAAGGCATGCTGATGTAACTTCCCTACTCGAGGGATTAGGTATACACAGGGTCACATTCAGAAATGTGTTATTTCTGAATTGTTTCACGACTCACCAGCACAGAAGCATTAGGGGCAGTACTACTTGTGCTATCCTCTGTGTTAGCTGCCACTTCAATGGGTGCAATGTGCGGCTCTGATGCACCATTATATAGAGCCTCCGTGGTACAGTAATATGCCTACTACTCCCAGTTCCATTAACAACATCTTCAGCGAGAATTGAGGAACACATAAATGTGACTAAACAATTTAAGACTACACACCAAAGGAATAACTCATGTGACTGTTCTTCACAGAGCTTATGATGATTTGCAGTGTTTAGAAGCAACATACTAACGACTGTGGCCTTACTGAACTGATAAATGTGATAAAGCTGCACCATAATGGTTAGAAATGATTTTAGGCGCGAAATAAGACATGGACAGAAGCACACTCGCAGCTGATTTTTATTTTTACGATGCTTTGCTTCCTATATCCTGAGACATGCGCACAAGAACATAAATAAATGAGTTTACGCGAGATAGATACCAAGCTGAATCACATCCTATCAGCAAGAAAACTAAACTCATTCTCGTAAAGAGACAACGACGGATCGCTGATACACTGGTCTCTGCATTTTATTGTATACATAGATTCAGCTAGTTCCCGTGCCACCTTACGTGTACATTTCCGTAATATGCATGCGTTTTCCAGCAAAGCTTCGCACGTGCACACTTTGCAAGTATACGGCAAAATGCGAGCCTGTCCCATTTCCGATTGATCCTCCGTGCTCTAGCAAGTGATCGTTTATACAACGACCGGTTTGGCCAATGAATGCCTTACCGCAGCTTAAAGGAATCTTATGAATGACCCTGGCTGAACACAAAACGGCGCCACGTTGCCGCCGGAATGGCTTTCTTTCACGCGAAGACATGCGCCCAAACAACTTTAATTTTGCGCCGGCACCGCAGATGCTTCATCCGGCCCGCCTATGAACTCTTCTTCGACACAGCAAAACTTCAATACAGGCCGACCGCCTTCACCACGTGGCCGTTTGCATGTTCATCGTTGCAGCTTCGTCGTCCCACGCTTGTCTTGCCGCGGTCGTCACGTCGTCATTGACGTGCAGTCGTCATGCATTCTTTGTAGTATCGTGTTCTTGATGCCATTTTAGTGATTCCATATTCGTCATCCGACTTTCATCGTGCTCCCGTCGTCAGGTCGTCATCATTACGCTTTTTACGCGAACACATTGAACGGGCGAGTATGTATGTGCATGTGGTTGTGATGCCATCGTGGCAACACCACCTAGATAGCACAAGGCCTACGCACTCCTATTCATGACGTCATGCTACCTGACCCGACTGCCATAGAATCTAATGAAGATGCTCTCGCGTAAACAACAGTGATTTTGACGTCACCGCTTTCGTCTCACCAGCCTTGGCAATAGAAATTTCTGGCCAGGCAGCATGACGTCATAGATCGGAGTGCGTGGGCCTGTGCTATGTAGGTGGTGTTGGTCCTGGTAGTTGCATCGTCGTCATCCGAATTTCGTCATGCTGTCGTCGTTACGCCATCGTCGTCATAGAATCGTCATACATTCTTATGTCGTCGTGGTGATTCCATCGCCATCATTACAGTTTCGTCACCTGACTCTCGTCATGCGGTGGTCGTCACGCCTTTCATGCCAGCCTAGTGAACAAGTTGCCTATTAGCTTGGGCCAGTAGGTATGTGAAAGCGGTTGTGATTCCATTGTGGTCGTTGCATCGCTATTCCAACGTCATCATCTGGCTCTCGTCAAGCCGTCTTCATCATGCCATAGTCGCCCTACGGTCTGCGTTATACAGTCATCGTCACGTCATTGTCATCATCCCATTGTCGTCATACCATTGTCATGTATCGTCGTCTAACAGTTGTCAATATGCATTCGTTCACACCATCGTCCTAATGCCGCCGTGGTCGTTCAATTGTTCTCATTTTAATTTCGCTGCCCGACTCTGGTCATGTCGTGATAGCCACGCCATCATTTTCACACAGTTGTCATCATACAATCGTTTAATTTCATCCTCTTCACGCCATCCTCGTCATACCGCCTTCGTCGTTTCGTTGACTTATTCCTTTTTCGTTGTTCTATCATTGTCACTGCGGGGTCGTCATATAGTCTTTATGCCGTATGGTAAGCGAGTGCCATACAAACGTGGGCCGATACCGGAGAAGAGTGTATGCACATATAGCCGAAGAAGCGGGCGTCTTAGAATGAACACTACAAACTTTAAATAAATGTGTCTTCAGCGATACGGTGTTTCATTACATTGCATAAATGCTGATGGCGTTAAAGTTGACAGTTATTTAAGAAGGGTTCTACCAGAATTTTCAGATTATACAAAGTGTTGATGCGAATTAGCATCAAATGGCACACTGAGCCAAAAAATCTGTCGTCTGTCGTGTGGCCAAGCGATAAACGGCACCTAAATTACCGTTGGCGGCGACGCCGCGTCAAGAGCGCGCCTCGATGGAGCAGAGCGGGCGAAATGAAACAGCTGCCTTCAAAAATGCTCGGAATTTGGTGTGCTTTGAGCTTATAGGCTGTTGACATTGCTGTGACACAACATTTTCGTTCACTGTGCGCACATCGGCACGATTAAAGTCTCACATTTTTTTCACACATGCGAACGTGTTTCCAGTCAAAAGTGAAGCCGAGAGTATATCGCCGCATAGCGGCTTGCTTCCACCTGTCACATGGGTCTCGCGTAGGCAGGGAAAGAAACCAAGGATACTTTTCCATCGGTGCTCTTCCAACCGGACTTACACGCAGGCATACAACAAATATTAGGCATGGTTGCTCTCACGCGAGAGCGATATCAAGAAGGAAACGTAGGAAGGTTAATCATTGATGTGCCGGGCTGGAAAGAGAAGAAAACTAATAAAGAGTCAGTCATTCTGAACACATTCGCAGATGAATGTATGCTGTCAAAAGCGTTCGTACAGTGAATTCGCCTTTAAGAAGGGCAGAGGGACATTTGGGGCCTGGTGCATGCGAGAATGCATGGGCCATAGCCCCAGAATCTTTTCCTCTGAGATCGTTCTATTCTCCAATCGGCAGGGTCTAGCTTGCAGAACAGATCGTTGAGCGTCGAAGAATAGTCAGTGACGCAAAAGGTGCTCTATTGCATCGTCGCCCCCGCACGAATTGCACGCCGCACTGTTGGCCATTCCTATCAGGAATGAATAGGTGTTTGTAAATGCGATGCCCAACCCCATGCGACCCAATGAAGTTGATTCGTGATGGGAGAGTTCAGGAGAACTTATGTTTTCCAAACTACCCTTGCTGTACTATCACGAATTCTAATTACTTTTCAAAGGTTGTTGTAAGCACAACGCCACGAACTGTAGTAAAATAAGTCGAAAAGCGCAGTTCGCGCCATCTCGGCAGTGGGCCGCACGTACCTTCACCCGCTGCGGCGTATGGGCTCGCTGCCAGCGTTTTGACAGCCGTTGTCTGCAGTCATTCAGTGTGATCTCTTTATGTTTGTTTGTGCGCGCTCACACCACGCTTGTTCATTCAGTTAGTAATAGTCGGGCCACATTTTCCAACGCACGCTACACATGCAATGCTGCCCGGATCGGCAGTGCAGCACTACAGGTGTGTCCCTTCGCACGCGCGGCCCACGGGAAGCGCTTCTCATCAACACCACCGTTTCACACGTGCCTTCTCGTGGTCATCGAGTCTCTCTTCATGTCGGTCTACTTACGCCGCAGCACACCTGCTTACTTAATCAGCTCATGTTTACTACAATTCATATTGCTACCAAAGCCGCTCACCTTACTTCGTATGACATTGCTGTGTTGCTATCGCATTCATTGCTTCGCCCTTAGGGCGAAACTGTGACATTTTTCTTGAAAGCGCCGCAGGCATCCTCCTCGCACGCGTCATGCGGGTGGGTGTGAACAGAGTCACAACATGAGATTGCATCGATTAGTTAAATGGGTGGCCGCCCATATAGGGTGACAAACGACCCCGTCTCCCGTCTGACTTCCGCAACGGTGCTCTCGCGTGTAGCCTTGGAGTATGCGTGGTTCAGGTCTGTACAAGGGCAGTTTGATTCGCGCGACGCCGATCGGATGCGCGGCCACCATTACTTTTAAATGCGTAAGCATTTTTATTTGAGCGAACGAGAAAAATGCCCGTCCGTCCGTCCCTCCCCCGCGTAAAGGCTCATTTGCACTAGGCCACCACGACACCAATTTTGGTGTGCCGACTGTTGGCCACAGCGCTTTCCGTCCTGTAACTGTCGGCAACAGTCGGCAGACCAAAATCGGTGTCGTGTCGGCCTAGTGTTAATGAGCCTTAAGACAATCATTTTCAAGAAAAAGCCCGCCGAAGCGAGCGACATTACCTTCGTGCCGCCTGGCGCTTCAACGCAAACGAAGCGGCGAAAACACAGCGCGCGGAATTGTCAGCAGTTGGCACTCCCTGTCCGCTTCGCAGATCGCTTGGAAGATACGGTCTGCGCGGCCGTGCCAGAGTATATAGGTTTGATCGGTCCGTGCCACCACCGGTGTCCTTTGATCATGGTTCATAATGGTTTGACACGGATGGACAAGGACTTAAAGAGCGATAACGGCTTATGACGATCGGAACGTCCTCAGCGCACATGGCGCCGCCACCGGCAGTACTTTGCACGAGTTATCATGCACCTTGTGCCTCAGTCCGCACCAGTTTGTGTCGCCGCAGCGCTTCGTTTGTACTGTCCGGATCAAGTGTCATAACACTGACAATGACACCGGGCTGCGTGGAGATGCGCAAGTGGCACAATGCTTAGGCATACTAAGACAACTCCCGGGGGAGATTCTGATTGAAATTGCTTATCGGAGCGCCACCGCGCACGGACGGGCGTATGGTTATCGACTTTGTCACGGATGTGAGGCACCGAAGGAATGTTTTCTTCGTCGCACGGCCCAGGCACGGGCCGACGTTTGGCTGGAAAACAGTTATCCCGTGCACCTCACTGACAGGTTTACACGCAAACAAGTGTTTGTTTATGGCGCCACATGGCCGTCGGCTCCTGGGAACCTGGTCGCGTCGCGCACACGTTCGAGGACGTGTGCCATGATTCCGACACTTCCTCGCGTCTTAGTTTTGTACGTGTGTTTTGCTTGTTATCACTTTCGTACGCCAGCTGCGCTGCCATGCCGTTTCTTAGAACTTCTGACAAATGTGGGCAGTGTGACCCTCGCCCCTTTGTTGTTGCATATCGTGTATTTTGGGTGAAGATTCTACACTGCGAATAGTACTAAAAGAAGTGTTCTCAGATGGTTGGTTGATCTACTGGCGAATCACGCGCCAGAAGTTCTAACCCATTCAATGACTGGTGAACTGATTGTCCATTCACAAAATAAATGCAACAATAATTCGTCGGTAAACATTTTGGGTGGAGCGTTGAGTTTACAAAATCCGGCTGCAGCGTTACGATCAGGCGAGAGGAGAGTGGTTCTTGACTGGACTTCCGGCGCTAAGCACCATCGGCTCGGCCGAAATAGGGTCGCCCTATGTGGTCCAAACCCGTGTAACTCTTCGTAACCGATGTACTATTGGAACCATGCAACCTTATAACCAAGCTTTGTAAAGCCTTTGTAAATGAACTTTTCTTCATTCATACATAATCATGTGCGCCCTTTGAACCTAAGTCACCCGTTGAGCCACTTGTGCAGACCGTCTCTGACGGTGCGTACGGAACGCCAAGCGTGGGGGTGAGTACAACGAATCATCATTGTCATCGACTAGCATGGTAGCGAAATGCACAAAGATTTACCGTTATAATAAATTTGTGTTTTATTATTGTTATTTAAATTATTGTTATTCTCCCCTATAAAACCACCCTAACCGCTGGGGTCTCTTCCAGTTCCGCGTCGTGTGTGGATGCAATTACTTAAGAACCTGGTAACCAAAACAAACAAACAAACAACCTGCTGGTCTTCACCATGGGAGGATACTGCTGTCGCAGTAGAGAGAGAGACGTTTTAATGGCAGAAAGGTGGAGAGGTCGGCCTGAGTGAAGTGCCTCTAGCCTGCTACTCCACGCTGGGGAAGGGGGTTGGGGGAATAACAGAGATAGGATGTGAAGAGGAAGGATGATGCTGGTATGGTGAACACGATGATGAGTTCCCATCGTGGTGAACACGATGACTTCCCAGAACAGCACAGTCACCTTCGCGGGCAGAGGTAGATGCTACTACAGTGTAGCCAGAAGACTGTCTATAGCTTGCATAATTTTTGCAGCTGTTAGCGCCACTGGCGTACTTAAACCAGTCAGTTGCAGCTGCAGGGCGTCGATTATTTGACGCAGCATCGCTTTGATGACAGAGTCCAACGGTGATATTTCAGTGCATTGTCCTTGCTCGCGCTGACAGTCTAAGGCCCGTCTACGCTGCGGCAAGCATGGCCATATATTCGAATCCGGGCTTGTGAGGCTCGCTTGAAGCAATGGCTTGGAGAGATCGATCGAGGCCGATTGAACTACCTTCTGCTGGACCTGTGGAATAGGCGCCAAGGAGCTCTCGTTTGCACCAACAGCTTGTCGCAGTAAATGAGTACAGAGCCGAAGGAATCGATGGTCTGCTGTCTTTTTTTTAATTTATACAATAGTGTGTAAAGCCATAGTGTGTAAAACTACTTGTCGTTGTCGTTGCGACATCGCGGTTGACATTGATTTTGTCGATGCTTTCGACGTTGTTTTCAACCGACAACCTTATTCTCGGCGCATTCTCTATAGTCAAGCGTATCATTATTGTCATGTGCACCTCCTTGGGCCACTGAACTATGTTTTCATTATTATGACAGCGAAGAATAGCTCGCAAGCACGCCGCCACCTTGGCAAGACCAATTTCTATGCGATGCGCATCAAGTATTGCATGTACAGTACAGTATTGCTGGTTATGGCCTCAAAAATACACGCACGCATGCCACTGCTCTTTGAGTTTGCGTGGAGCGCAGAACCTTGCCATAATTACTGATAACTTTATTTGCTGTTGTATAAGCTCATTAGTGCTTTTCTAAGGGCATTGTCAACACAATACTTTTCTTAAAGACAAGATTCAGCATAGCATACATTTGTAATGCCAGTCGCAAAGCGCTTTCTGCAGCACTAAACTCAAGCTCACAAGTAGTTGGCAGCACTGCCGAAGGTACGAGGAGTGCAGAGATAATATCCTTGCGGAGTAGCATATAGTTCCGGTTTAACTGTTCGATTACTGGTAGGATCACAGTGTTTTATTTTTACTTGGTGCATGATACGTTGCAGCCATACGTCACTAGTTAGGACATTCACGCATGCACATCGTATACTGCGAATTACTGTGGTGGAGAGCAGACGACGCGACGCGGATAGACACATCTCGAAGCACTTGGCTTTCCTCTTGGTAAAGGAATCATGTACTTAGACGGGTCCGTAGAATAGGTATCCCCTCTTGAGTGAAAACATTTTTCTATAAATTACAATCAGAAACACTTCTAGTTAAAACCTACTTAAATTCGAGGGGCTGCATTGTGCCGTGGTAAAGAAACTGCCCTCTATATCTGCAGGCAGAAACCATAGATGGTTGTTGTATAGACTAGAGATGCCGTATTTTGGGGGGACATTCGCCACCAAATGATTAAGAAAACAGACACCGTGCCCTACTGAATTAGGTGCCTGCAGTTTACGCAAACTGGTTTTCTTCCATGGCTCATGCTGTTGGATTTATACGGTTTTTGGAGATCTAGACTAAGGAATCGACATGCCTAAAATCCGCGGTCTACTGGATCCTTAGCGAAACTACATCTTATGTAAGAAGTGTCTATGCTGTGCAGGAACTTCCAGACTGGCTGCACTTATTGGACGCATGTGTTAGTTTGCCTGAGTTTTGACTGAGTGTGTAGCAACGCCATCTATGCAGTGTGTCATATTCTGTATTTTGTTTCTACGTAGTAAAGAAAAATAAATACTGGACGATATCTCTGTGATTAGTGCACTTGTTTCCCAAATGCGCATATTGCTTCCCTGGCATCGGTTCATATCCCAGTGGAGCCGGTTGTGGCGAAGTTTTATTTTTCTCCACACTGGATGAATGACAATGCTGGGGGGCTCTTGGGAACCTGGTCGCGTCAGCTGTCTATGATGCCTCTCAGCGATCGACACTTACAGCCTGAAACATCTCTGGCTGATCCCATTAGGAGAGCCATTTGCGAGGAGCTTGCCAAATCGCAACCTTTGGCTCAACCCTGTCCTCCCGTCGCTGCACCTCTGACCTATGCCGCAGTCGCAGCGCGACCCCACATTCGCGTTTCCTGCGACAGTGCGACCTCCATCAGTGCCAACTCCCGCGTCGCCTCCTATTCGGCCTCGAAGCCAAGTTCAGAACCCTTGGCGCACACGCGACAACCGACCCATATGTTTCGCTTGCGATTTCGCCATCCATGTCGCACGCGTCTACCATCGTCGCATGCCACCTGCTAACCCTGCTGTCGCAACGCCTGGGTATGGCTATTCCCACGGTGCTACCGAGAATTCCGTGCATCCCAACCCAGAATATTCGCCGTCTCCTCGACGCCCTTTCCGCAACCATCGTTCGTCGTCACCGCGTCGTCGCTCGCTTTCCCCCTTACGTCGTCGCCAGTCACCTAGCGAGGGAAACTAGTTGCTGCAGCTCTGCAGGCACGAACTGCCAGCTCCGCGACTTCTACAGGGCCTGCACAGTCGCCACACAATTTACTGGACATTTTGGTCGAAGGAACCGCCACAATTGCGCTTATTCATACTGGGGCTACAGTTTCTGTTATGCACGTAAAGCTTTGTCGTAAGCTCCACAAGGTCACCACGCCGTTGTCTGGTTTGCTACTGCGCACGGTGAGTGCTCAGCACATAGCACCGCTTGCTAAATGTACCGCAAAGGTGCTCATTTCCGGCGTTGTTTATGTTCTTGAATTTTTAATGTGACATGACGGCTTGTTACAGTGACGTCTCACGCAATCGAGCCAGTCCGCGAACGCTGATGGCGCGCACAGCGACAGACGCAAGAGCACTTCTCCTTCCTCTTCTTGACTACAGCTTTAACATTTTGGGCAATGAACTCAAGGTGTTGGCTTACGCAGATGATCTTGCCTTTTTCTGCTCAGAGAAACCGATCATTGACGAAGTTCTATCATTGAATAAAAATTTGGTATGGCTTCGATGCCAGGTAAATTAGTCAAAGAGCTCAGGTCTTTGGATTGGTTTATGGGGATGTAGACCGACTCAATATGCTGGTATAGAATGGACAACCGCGCCCCCTAAATACACTGGTGTTCCTTTTGGTGCATATAAGCTTTGTGCCCATTTCTGGCTGGAACGTGTACCTACCTGCACGCCAACTCCATGCGGATACGTTTACGCCACACTGCCTTTCTATATTTGGCAGGACGGCGGCTTGTAACTTCTTCCTGACGACGAAAATAGTTGATGTACTGCAGATACTTCATTGTGCCTGCACCTATATTCAACTATTTCATAGAATATTCCCTAGTTTGTGTGGTCTTCTACCTTTGAGCATATGGGACGAGATAATATGCGCCATCAGTTTAAGTTAAGAAATATCACTATCAGCGAAGGCTCCTCACCCGGTACCCGTAGTGCCGGAATGAAGCTTTTGAAATTTGGAAATAACCAGCCTGGAAAACCAAGTTTCAAGCTTTGTCACAACAAACTGCTCTTAAACGACAAATTCTTTATGTATGACGCATCTGCCCATCACGTATGCGATGTAACCCATGGCAGCAGCAATGGTAGTGGCCACGACGCTCCGCCACGTGCCTCAACTTAGGGACGCGCGACAGGTGATGGCCATTTAACTTTACATCGTGTGTCAGTTTTGTACACCAGTGTTAGAAGTGTAGTTAACCAGCATGTCTCGCTGTCTTCTGCTATTGATACCTGCTCGCCTCATATAATAGCTCTAACAGAAACATGGCTTTCGGCGCATGTTCACGATTCCGAGATTTTTCATGACGCGCATCATTACTTCATTTTTCGATGTGATTGCACAGCCAGACGCCGTGGTGGCGTCTTACTTGCAATCAGTAAACAAATTCTGTCTTCAAGTATTCTTATTCACAGTGACATAGAAATTACTTCTGCATCACATAAACTCGGTCATCTTAATATAATCCCAGGAGTGTGTTATCGCTTTCCCACTTACCCATACTCCTTTATTAATGAATTACACGATGCCGTTATTCTCATCCGTATGCGTTTATCATCATCACCTCTTTTTTTGATGAGAGACTTTAGTTTTCCGAATATTATATGGGACTCTGAGTCACCGCAGATGTCACCGCCCTCTTTCCAGGCTCAAGAATTTTTGGACATCTGTTCTTTACTCTCACTAACCCCGCTTATAACAGATGCATCCTAATGGTGCAAACACCCTTGATTTATTATTCATAACTAATCTAGAATATTAATCTGGCACTGTTCATTTACCCGGAATCAGTGATCACGTTCTTATTAATTTCCACTTACACATACCACATCCTAAAGCTGAGAAGGTAGTAAGCAAAATTATACTAGACTACAACTAAGCTAATTTTCAGGCCATTAATAGCGATCTAGCCACGTTTCTCGACTACTTCTTAGAAGGTTTCAATAACCCGTCTGTTGAAGCTAACTGGGATCTTTTTAAAACAAAGTGCACCAACTTACAGATAAATAAATCCCTAAGCGGAGCATCGCCACTAACCCAGGTGCCCCTTTATATAATTTTAACCTTAAGCGTTTATCAAATAAGAAGAAACGTTTTTATCGCTTAGGTAAACACTCAAACATTAACTCCAGGTGGGCATGCCTATCAGTTAGCCTCTGAGGCTTATGTACAACCGCTCAAATCTGCTAAGATTAACTTCATGACAACTCTGCCATCTCTGCTGAAAGAGAATGTTGGAAAATTTTGGCGTCTCATAAATCCAGCACACGACTCATTCATAGCGCTTGAAAACCTTAACGTTAATAGTATATCTAACAACCTATGTGCTACAACATTTAATGACGCGTTTGTTCAAAACTTTTGCTCTGTTTAAAACATGCAGCTACCAGATCTGTGTCATGTTGATTTTTCAGTTGTGTATCCCATCTTTGTTGATGTATCAGGTGTTGCTAAACTAATTGATTCAATAAAAACAGTGCATCTCCCGGTTATGATCCTATATGTACAAAATTTTTGAAAAGTACTTCAGCCTATAGTTAGATTATACTAACCAAGATTTTCTAGCAATCTCTTCACATATCTAGCCTTCGTACAGATTGGAAGATTGGGAAGGTGGTTGCGCTCCACAAGTCTGGCAAACTTCACCCCTTAATTACCGCCCCATTTCGCTTACTAACACATGCTGCAAACTACTTTAGCATGTAATATTTAAGTCACTAGTTAATTTTCTAGAAGATAATGCATTTTCACGTCTTCACAACATGGCTTTCGTAAAACATACTCATGTGAAACCCAGCTCTTCTCTTTCTCTCATAAATTGCACCATATTCTTGATGAAATCAGCCTGCGCTGGCTGCATATTCTTGGACTTCTCGAAGGCATTCGACAAAGTTTGTCATGAGCTACTACTTCACAAGCTAAGTTTTCTTAACCTCGATCCTAACCGTTTCAAGCGGATTGAATCCTTTCTTCTTAACCGATTGCAATTTGTTAGTGCTAATCGTCATAACCCATCCTTTACTGACGTACATTCTGGCGTTCATGACCCCTTCTATTCTTTATTTACATTAATGATCTGCCTTCCGTTGTATGCTCTGACATCTTTCTTTTCGCTGACGGTTGTGTAATCTTTCGTGAAATTATTACTGATGGGGATGTTAACATTCTTTAATCTGACATTGTGGCTCTATCCAATTGGTGCAAAATATGGCGAATTGAACTAAATGTAAAAAAATGCAAGGTTATGCGTGTCGCCCGAAACACCAACCCTCCTCCTGTTCATCTCTTGAACAGTGTTCCATTAGAATCCGTAACATCTTACAAATACCTAGGTGTTCATATATCATGTAATTTTAATTGGACAGTGCGCACAGAATACATTATTAACAACGCTAACCGTATGCTAGGATACTTACGTCGCAACTTTTTCACTGTTCCTTCTTTAGTTAAACTAATAAATTACGAAACCTTAATACGACCAAAGCTTGAAAACGCTGCTTCTGTATGGGATCCTATGCATGTAAAATTAAACATTGCCCTGAAACTTGTCGAGAATAACTCGACTCGTTTCATGCTCTCCAACTACAATCGCAATGCTAGCATACATAACATGCATGAAAGCCAGCCTTATCCTTCCGTCTCTAGCAGGATGTCAAAACGTTAGCCGCTTATATTCATTTCAAAACATATACTACCATACCTTGCTTCAGCACATACTTATTCTATCCCCGCAATATGTATCCCATCACATTGATCTTCGCTACAAGGTAGGATTCCATTTTGTAAAACGAAAACATTTTCTGAGTCTTTCCTTCCGCGTACAGCAATCGAGTGGAACCACTTCCTGGTGACATTGTATCAATAATTGATAACCAACGTTTTCGCGAAGCACAAACCACGATTACTTAAGTACATGCATGTTTGAAGTTGTTATTATTACTCACTGTATCTTGCTGCTGTATTTCTTTGTATTTTTCCCACTCCCCCCTGTAATACCTTACGCCTTGATGGTGAATAAATAAATAAATATATTTAGACCCGTATGTCCTGGTGGACATGGTCTGGTGCATCTATTTGTGCGACAGATTGTTTAGCGTTCCTTCTTTTTTCGAGGTACTTCGCACCCAATACAACGGTCATTCCTACAAGTTAACTTAGTCGATGCTTTACACAATCTGGTATTTTCATACCATTGTTCTGAGCCACCTTGTTTGCGGGGTTTTATGGATGAAGTGTATTTCGCTGTGCAATTCCTCTGGGTTCGGTTTTCTGCTGAGTATCTACACAGTGTCCAGAAAACAAATGTATAAATATTTAATTTCAATGATTTTCCCACCTCCTATTTACCGTTCTACATTGTCCAATTTGCCAGGGCATGACGTACTTCAACGAGTCTGCAAGATAGCCTTATCCACCTGTACAAAACATTTTTCTTTAAATTACACAGTGAAACATTACCTTTGAAGCCTTGGTTGCACAAAAAAGGAAATTTTGTATCCACTGTGAATTA
Organism: Dermacentor silvarum; assembly: GCF_013339745.2. Classification (NCBI taxonomy): domain Eukaryota; kingdom Metazoa; phylum Arthropoda; class Arachnida; order Ixodida; family Ixodidae; genus Dermacentor; species Dermacentor silvarum. The sequence continues at coordinate 443,451,565 of NC_051154.1, forward strand.
TCGCCTTTGTGATGTAGCCGATACTATAGAGCACTGCTTCAAGAGGTGTAAAGACGCAATATTATTTGATGATGTGCTTCAAAGAACTCTCAAGAAAGACTTCATTTTGAATTAGAATACCATCCGACACTTGATTGCAGCCCACGGAGAAGACGTGCGTTTTTATGTTTTTCTTAATTGGATTACATAGGTAATGAAAGACACGCATGTTGGACCGAAACGCTGAAATTTCAGTACGCTGAAATAAATGGTCACTTGAAGGACATGTATGACTTGCCAGAGTTTCAACCGGACTGGTGCCACGTATTGTTAAGTTGCTTGTAGTTGCCACCATTTTAAGTTCAAAGCTACTTGTAGTTTTTCTGCGTGCATGGTCTGCTGAACGCGATTTTTAGGTGCTTTCTAGGTCATGAATATGAGATGTGTTGGCTAGTTCTTGAACGTTTCTCGCGTATAGCATTATTGTCTCATATACATGATCCAATAAATGCAATGAAAGAAAAAAAGGACAATGGCTGAATCGGTTAGCGTGGTGGGCTCGGAAGCCGGAGGTTCGATTCCCCCGCCCGTCGAGCAATCTTTATTTTCGCACGGCTTAGGTTTTTTCGTACGTCAATACCGACACCGACGCCGACACGAGTGAGGCAATAGAAGCTTCGCTTGAAAAAAAAAAATGTTACATCGTGACAAATGATATTAATAAAACGCATGTTAGATTCAGTCATGAACAATTCACCAAAATGTGGTCTTGGCTCTGGTAACTTGTAAAATTTGTTCAATCGATCAATCGATGTACTTGTCATTAAATAAATCAAATATTTTATTTCTAACAATTTTCTTTGGAAACATACAGGCCCAAAGCGGCTAAATGCCGCTTGAATGTGTCTAGAGGCGAAGAAAAATATTAGCATAAATTAAAAAAACGCAGTTGTATCATTTGTAGCACAAGAAATGACACCAAATTTAGTTGTGAAAAGCTGAGTGAGAAGCAACAGCAATAGTCATAATATGGGTTCTGTAAACACAATAGCTGTATAAAATATGAGCTAATATCGACATCTTTTTTTCCCAAAGTGTTTCTCACATACGTCTTTCTTATATGCTCCCAGGAAGAGATCCAATATTACCACACATTTTTTATGCACCTGACGCCACCAACGGTTCATGAAGTGTATTGTTTTTTGGCAACAAAAGTGTACTGCTCAGCATATGGCCATACTCAGATCGCAGCATCTACACACCATACAAGTTAAAACTCGGCCACGAGCCGCTACAAATCTGCTCGTATGCTGCATATTATGCAGTCCTGTTAAAGGGTTCAGAGCTCTACAGAAGACGAGTCTTCATCTTCAAAGGAAAGACAGTTGCACAGAAGGCGTTCTATGGTTTCTCCTTAGAAGAACTTGCTCTTGGGTCATTAAGTTCGGTTAAGTCATTATCATGAAACAAGTTAGAGCGCAGTAAACACGCCCGCCTACACGCATGCACCCACACACGCAAACTCTCCAATAATGGGAGTGTCTGTGAGGGTATTTTTTTAGTGATTCTGTGTGGGTGTGGTCCTGGATGCAGGTGTATTATTGCGCTCGATCTAATTTGTTTTACTATGCGGTTTCTTCGCAACCACAAACATTAAACTAGGTGCTATCGCTGCCTGTATTGCCTGTATCGCTACTCATGCCTGTATTGAATGAGTAAGCATTGGGGAATGGGCATAGTTGGTCGGATATGCAAGGCATCAAAAAGGTTATTCCATCTGACAGTTCCGTAGAAAATGAATGCACTATACCATATGGCGGCGGATAGAACGTACTATGGCAGGAATATGACAAGACGCGTTATCTTTTGTTTCATTTCTTTCTGTTCTATTTTGACGTGTGGCAAAACAAGTGATTCAATGCTCCTCTTATCATCCACCGTTCCCGGTGGGCTGATCACGCGGGCGAAGCATCGCTCTGACCACCGTGAGAAACTGTGAAAAGAGTCAAAAGGAATAGCATAAAGAAATGCATCGCTGGGTGTGTTAAGGAGAGAATAAGGGAGGTCCTGAATCTTTTCAGTTTTCAGCGAAATTTTTATACGAGCTGGGAAAATGTATCTCTAGAAAGCAAACAACCTTCCATTTGCGAAACATAGCACGAATTCCTCGAATGAAAAATCTTATTTCCCTAAAGGTGGAAAAGAGCGTTTTAAGGACTTGCAGATTTTATAGATTCGAAGGCCACTCACTCGAAAACTGATGTACTGTGCCTGTTAAAATTTTTTCAGTAAATGTAAACCACTTCTACTACTTACCCACGGGAACCTAAATTTATGTCACCGAGAGTGTTTTTGAAAAATTACCAAACTTTGATTTTTGAGCAAATGATTGACCCTGAAATCAGAGTTTTTGTGGTGATTTTAGCTAAGGGCGATGAAGCTGAAAAATATTTCTGAGAAATTTTCAAATGTTTCTCGCAAACTAAAAAAAGAAGTCTGCAGCTACACCACGTATTTATTTCGTTCTAAAATCTCAGAAATGCCAAAATCGGAAATATAGGGGTATTGGGAACATCTAGAGACGTTTTACAAGTTATAATCATCGCCGATTGATGTGAAAATTTTGTGGAATACCTACCTAGGACTGATACATTAAGTATTGCAAAACATATTGCATAATTATTTTTTCCAAGTGAGAAAATTGAGCCTATTTGGAGACCCATGTATGGTCATCCCAACGCTGTTCTCGTTCTAATGATAAAATAAACGTCAAACTTGTATTGAATTCTGAACTCATTATTTTTGTTGCAGTAAAGAAGAGTGACTCAGATTGTGTACGTTCTGCATCTTTTTAGCCACGAAATGCGTTGAGCTTGAGCTTTGAGAGCTTTCAGTCGGGAGAACCTATTTTTGTCAGTGATCTATAATTACTTGTGCGATCTAAAACGCTCTACATGTACACGAATGAAGTACTAGCCTAGTGGTAAAGCATGACCACGGCAGTGGACGAGCCAGCTGGCTATGTCCAGATGAGGACAGTCGCAAAACGGGCCCTCAATATTTTCATTTTCACTTAAAGTTTAATGTTAAGCATAGAATTCCTTCAACACCGCTGAACTGCAACTACTTTTCCAACACACATTTCTTTTCTCACACATGAAATCTTAACTGAGAAAAGAATAAAAAATTTCGTTATCGAGTTGCGAGATGTTGCAAACATTAAAAGCGCGTGGCATAGACTATAGTTTTCTACACGTTAACCCTTTTACAACACACATATACCACCTCTCACACAGAATTAAGGAAGACTGGATTTTGTTTTCTGTATTTCTGCAATTTTGGCATTTCTGGGATTGTATAACGAAATGATTATGTGGTGTAGTTGCATACCTTTTTTTAGTTTGCGAGAAACCTTTCGAAGATTTCTCAGAATTATTTTCAGCTTCATCGCCTAAGCTAAGATGGTCCAAAAAAAACCCTCTGATTTCGGGGTCAGTCAGAGGCAGTTGCTGAAAAACCAAAGTTTGGCAATTTTTCAAAAACATACTCTGGGTGACATAAACTTCAATTCCCGTGTGCCAATAGCAGTAGCGGTGCAGATTTACCGTAATAATTTCTGGCTGGGTACAATGCGTGAATTTTAGAGTGATAGGCCTTCGAATTTGTAAAATATATGGAAGTCGTTAAAACACCCTTTTCACCTTTAGTGAAATAAGTATTTTTCTTTTTGGAGAAATACATGCTAAGGTTCGCGAAACGAAGTTGTACTCCTTTCTACGGAGAAATTTTTCCGCCTCATATAAAAATTTCACTGCAAACTAAAAATAGCTGAGTAGTCCCCTTAGTAGGTCCTTTTCTGAACACACCCCTCTACAAAATTGCGGCCCAGACTTGTGCTTGTACAATCCGGGAGAATCACAGCAACATTTCCGACGAAGCTGTTTCTTTTGAGCAGTCGCAATAGGACATTTAGATGCCGGTATAAAACAACGCACTTCTAAATGTGGCCCGCATATTACTCGCCAGTTTGAAACGTTGTCGGCCCATACAGCTTTCGAGCACTTGTTGAACCCTACAAAGCTCAGCGCATCATTTAGAAAAGATTACGTTCTGAGGTTTTATGGGCCAAAACTCAATGAGAAATGACGTAGTGGGGGAACTCAGGAATAATTTTAAGCCCGTGGGGTTACCCTAGCGCATGTTTTGCATTACGGCCCCCTCGGAATGCTCTCACCGAGGCCGGGATCGAAAGCCCGACCACGTGTTCAGCAGCACAACGCCATAGCCACTCGGCTGATACCTCAAATTGTTATAGTACCGCGGGAAGCTTAACACAATGTCGATACTATAGTTGCGTTTTTAAATACGCTGGAGCGATGTTTCAGTTTCGGAGAGCTTAAGAAACTGATAACTAAATAGTAATTTATTACACTATTGTTTCACCTAAGGAGTACTTCATTTTTTCTATACGACTGTCTTCACTGCCGCAGAGACCTGAAGCGACATTTTCGCGAGTGATTAGCGCTTATCAAGTGTGTATACCATCGCCTTACATACCTGCGTCGAAGCCTTCATGCCTCCTGCGGTGTCTACGACATCCGCATGTGAACCTAGCTATTCCCGGAATCATATGGAAGGCCGATCAGCAGTCCCTGGCTATGAAGCAACGGACGCTGCTCTAACTGCACCAGACATATGAATACCACTCACATGTGTATACCAATGGTTTGAACTCACCTATCAACACAGCTGTCGCTTTTGTTGTTCCAGCGAAGCATGTAACAGTTCAATTCAAAGTGTTACACATTACTACATCTATGGCGGGAGAACTTGCAACTCTCTGAGCCGCTTTGAACTACATCAATGATGAATCGGCAATGAAAAGGGTTATATTTTGTGACTATAAACCAGCTTTTCACAGTCTCAGGTCTGCTTTAGGTCAAATAACGTACGAGCTGATGGTATCCAATATTAGGGAAATACACTACCATGTTCTTGATACAGAGCGCAGCATAAACTTTCAGTGGCTTCCGGCTCACCGGGCCATCGTCGGCGACGCCTTTGCTGACAGGGCTGCTCGGTCTGCCCGCGAGACGATTCCAATACCTTTGGCGAGGACGAACGCTGTCAGGAAACTTCGTCGGCTCGTTCGCAAAAAGACACAAGTTTTCTGGAGTTCTCCAAATGTCTTCAGTTGCCGACTACGCAAGCTGGACCCCTCGCTATGTCTCTAGCCTTTCCTGTGATGAAGCAACGTTGCAGTATCACTTGTGGCTGGGAAAACGTTTAGATTGCTTCCTGCTACCATATAGGAGTGGCCGATAGCCCGACGTGCGACTCCTGCAGTTGCGAGGAAAGCATCGAGTACCTATTGTGTATCTCTTCTCGCTACAACGTACAACGCTTATCTATCCGAAACAACTTTACACCGACTGCACTCAATCAATCAATCAATCAATCAATCAATCTTTATTTCGCATTCATTCATTAACAAAAACTGAACGCTGGGACAAGAACTAAAAGCTGCTTGTTTGCAGCTTGACAAGGGTCTTGCGCATATTCATGATAACGGGGACATCAAATAAAGCTTGTACACTTTAGCGTGTGCAACGTAAAATCAATGACACAGTATAAGTGAAAATGTGTAAGGTAAAATGTACAATTAGTGTTACAAAGCAGTGTGTTTAGTCAGTACAAATGACATATATGAATATACAATATATATCAGATATACACGATTATTTTCGAGTGCTGAAGGGTTAAAATTTATCATATTACATTCTATTAACATACGAAAACACACACAGCCAATAAAAGTGTGTATAATTGTCTTGCAGGTTACATCGTATATGCGAAAATGTTACACATGGTAAAAAAAGGGAAAAAAATCTTGTAATTCTTGTTAAGGTACAGATCTATAACTGCATAGGAGCACTAGTATTCTTGCATGTTATTAAAACGTAAAACCACTTATTAAAGGAGGTAAGTAGTGACTTCTCATAGTCAAAGGAACGCTATAAAAATAATTACTCAATTTGAATAATTAAGTCTCGTATTATTTTCCTAGTAATTTCAGATATATTGACACCGTTTTCATGCAGTTTATTTCATAAGGATGGGATTGGTTAAATGATTTGATACATAATTGGTATGGGAAAGCAGTAGCATCCATCTCTTTCTTTCCCTAATGTTGTAAGATATATCTGTTGGTTCTGTAAGGTTGCACAAACCCAAGAACGCTTCATTGTTATACTTAAAATACCTCTGGTATTTAAGGGCAAGGTTAACTTATTATAAACTTGGTAGACAAATAATATTAAACTTCGAAAATAGTTCAGATGTATGCGCGTCGAATGGCGCGTTTGCGATATGATGAACAACCTTGTTTTGTAGCAGTAATAATTTACTGATATTTTACTTTGACGTGGTACCCCACACAAGGTGGTAATACATTAAATGAGATGAGTATAGTGCATTATAAAGGATCAGCTTAACTTTAGATGGTATCGTCTCATGGAGTCTACAAAGCACACCGCAAGCTTTGGCTAAACGGAATGCAATAAGTTCTACATGCTCATTTCACATTAATTTTAATTAAATATAATACCCAAGGTTTTGACGTTAGGAACAAGTTCAATTACTTCAGAGCAAACCTGGAACAGTATCTCTACACTCAGATGCTTTTGTGGAGGTGCAAAAGTAAGAGCTTTTGTTTTTGTTGTATTTAATTTGAGAGTGTTGACCTTGCTCCATTCGGCCAATTCTTTCAGTGTCACATTTGCCAAAAACGAGAGATCGCCGATATTACGAGACTGAAAAATAAGGCTGCTGTCGTCCGCATAAATTATGAAGTTCGCGTCATTAGATATGTTGACAATGTCGTTAACATATATATTAAACAATTCTGGCCCTAGTATACTTCCCTGGGGAACGCCCTGTGTAATTTCCCGGAGACGTGAGTCTTCTGATGAAATTGAAACGAGTTGTTTTCTGTGGTTTAGATAAGATTCAAAAACTTCAAAGAAATGCCCCGAAACCCATAATGCTCTAGTTTAGTAAGCAAAGTTTGATTATTTAGCCTGTCAAATGCTTTAGAGTAGTCGACGAAAATTCCTAGCGTTAGTTTCTTATTTCCAAAACAATTTAAAATAAATTCTTTTTTGGGTTAGCAGAGCCAGTTCAGTTGACATTCCCGCACGGAACCCAAATTTTTTATTTGATATGATGGAATGTTTATCACAAAATGACTCTAATCTCTTAAAAATACCTTTTTCTAGTCCCTTGGACAGTATAGGTAGTACTGAGACTGGCCTGTAATTCGACAGCATATTTTTGTCACCAGTCTTAAATAAGACTAACTTTCGCGCGATGCATCTTTTTCAGGAAAAATTCCAGTTGACAGTGATAGGTTAAAAATATGAGTAAGTACTGGTGGCAAGAGATCAAGCACGAGCTTAACAGGTCTTTTTTGAAGCCCGTTCACATCACGGGATTTACTATTTTTAATGACATGAAGGTCGTGTAAACTTCATGTGGATCGGTAGGTTTAAGAAAAGCTGTGCGTGCGTTGCGTGTGACCAAATAGTTACTGCTTTGTCGTGAGTACTTTTTCCCAGACTGGTGAAATAATCATTAAACACATTTGCTGATTTTTTGCCTCTGAGTGTTCTATCCTCAACTACGAGTGCAAGGTCAGCACTATGGCGGACATCGGAATGCAAGAGCTTTTTAATTTCGCGCCATATTAAACTGCTCCGATTACTCACCTCATAAAATAGATTCTCGTTATACAGCTATTTAGCATTTCGTGCAAATTTTTAACATAGTTCTGGTATTTCCTAAAGGCTGCAGAATCATCAGGGTTCCTCGTTTTGACAAACTTATGATACAGTTATTCCTTCTCAATGATCATCCTAAGGCATTCGTCATTAAGCCATGGTTTCCGTATTCTAGTTGACTTCTTTACTCTTTAATATTTAAAGGAGTTGTCGTATGCTTCCTTAAGGGAGCGCATGATTTTATCATATGCTTCATCAGCGTCCTCACATAAAAGCACCGAACTCCAACCAATATTTCAAATTTTTTTCCGGAAAGCGTTAAGTGTTTTGTAATTATTTTTCTAGGAAAACAAATGAGTGAAACTGACGCACTGGTTTTGAAGCCTGATGAAATCTACAGAACATGTATACCGGCAAATGATCGATTAGGTCAGCCGCAATCACTCCCGATTTGATGGCACCTTCAGAACAGTTTGTGATGAATAGATCGAGTAGCGTTTCAGATGTATGACTCGCACGCGTAGGTTCTGTAATACCATTCCTACAGTAAAAGGAGTGGAGGAGTAGTTGTAGTTCATGGGATTGCGAAGTGCTTTGTAAAAGATTAACATTGAAATCACCACCAACGGAAAGAGTGATGTCGTTTAGGCACACGAAACTGAGAATCCTTTCAAAGAAAGAAAGTTATCGATCTTTCCATCAGGTGGGCGACACACAACCACAACAACGTACTTTGTGCACTGCAAGCTTAAAAGTTCATGATCTGGCGTTATAGTAGAGAACTCGGGGATCAAGGTGCAACAAAACTCATTCGATACTAACTGCAGCACGCCGCCTCCGCGACGGGAAGGCCTGTTTAAGAAAAAGATTGATATCCAGGCAGTTGAAGTACTTCACTATCCAGCTTGTACCAAGTCTGAGATACCATGATCACAATAAATTGAAAAGAAAATTTGCTTAAAAACATGGAAAGCTCATCACACTTGTTCTTTGCAGATTGCGCATTCAAGTGCAAGAATTTCAAGTAGTTGCAGTCGTGCGGCACTCACCGGGTGTTTCCATTTATAAATAAAAGATAAGATTAACGCAACAAAAAAAAAACGCGTTTAGCTTAAGGTAGTGGCACGTTGCATTTTTTTCCAAGTTTGACTCACACGAAATACGCAGGACAGGTGATTTGTCTGTCTGACGTTCGAAAATCTTTCTGTTCTTAGCTCATGCGAAGTGCCAGTTTACTCCTTTTTTCTTAGCAATGACCATGCCTTGCAGCTTCTTCAGCTGCAGGCAGAGGTGCTCATTTATGTATACAGACTGGTTAGCAGAAAATCCGATCTCATTTGTAGTGAGCCTGTGCTTCCTGGCATTATTAAGGACTACATCGTGTTTAACCCTGCTGTGGAAAACCACAACTATGTTGTGATCAGAGTCAGAATTTCGCGCCGGAATTCGGTGGCAGACTTCAATCTCCTCTTTTTTATGGTCTCCCCGAGATCCTCGGCAACTTTTCCAAGTACGCCTATGAGGCTCTCGGACGTCTTCTGCGGAATTCCTTTCACTTCAATATTTTTTTTCTAGAATACTGATCTTGTGCCACAACTTTCACGGCATTTCCCTGCACTTTCCCTTTCAACGCCCAAATAGCTTGCACTAGCACCTGTTGTTTTTCTTTCAGTGGCACATTCTCGTTTTTTACTTTACTGCATTCTTTTTTAAGAGACTTGAATTCTTTGTTTATGAAGTCCATGCTGTTCTTCAGTTCTCTTAATTCTTTGGGAAATTGGCGCTTCAGGTCAGCAATTTCAGTGGCCATAATGCCCAAACGCCCCAATCAGGACAGAAAACAGTCAACACAATGAGGCAGCAGAGGCAGCAAAATACTTAGCAAGGCACTCTGAAAAGAATCGGAAAATTTCAAAACTGAAGAACTCGAGACCAATCTCCAAGCCAAATATACTCAGGTGCTGGTCAAGTATCCGTCGGTGGCACAAAAAGCGATTCGTGCACTAGTGCAGTACTTGAAGTGCAGCTGCTTGGGAGACCGCCTATAGTGATCCTGTGCACGTGAACTCAGTGCTCAGTCTGTCCTTCTTTTCCGCTTCCTTTTCTCTACTTGCCCTTACCCCCAGTATAGGGTAGCAAACCGGACGCTCGTCTGATTGATATCGCTGCATTTCCTCTGCTTCTTTTCTCTCTTTCTCTATCTGTGCAAAGCCTTATATGCCCCATGAAAGGAAAAATCTAGCGTCTGGGGTAATTTATCCAATGGTGCCAAAACCCACGTAGCCAAGTGATGACATCATGTTCCCGGCGCTGGAACTGCTGCGGCTCGCACTGAGAAAGGCCACGGTGAACTAAAGTGAATGATGTTCAATCAGGGTGGATTAAAGTTGGTACAAATTAGAGCAAGGTGGATTAAAGTTGTGTTTTAATTTAAGGTCATAACTGATACAAGTCATCATGCATTCGCCTTCAAATCATTTAAGTGACTCTCAACTTTTTTTTCCAGCTGAATCTAATAAATAGCAACAGCGTCTGATGCAGCTCATCTTTCCCGCTTCTTCATGTTCCGCCATATCTCACCTGAGCCTCCTCGTAAATTAAATTGTACTTTCGCTATAACTTGGACAAAATTATGCAAAATATTGTCGAACCCGGATATATCGAATCTGAAGGAGATCACAAAAAGTTTGATATATAGATAATTTGATAAATGAAATGATAGGTCCTGAGGCAAACGGCAGCTAACGAATTGGCGCGTCCGAGGGCAACTAATTTACTGCACGCTCCCCGCGGGAAAAAAGCAAGCAGACTTCATTTACCTGCAAAAAATTGCTGGATCACAGTCAAGTTCATTGCAAAGTCTAAATTAATTATTTTATTACACTTGCAGCGGCAATCCCTTGTGTAAAATAAATTCACGAATACGCACTCAACCCACACGACGACGCCACGAAAATGGGAAAGAAGGAATGTTCACGTCCGAGGTATCACGCGGGCTAGCCGAACAGCTCAACGGGGCTCAAATGACTGCACACACGACCCACAGGGCTTAACTGAGCGCACGTTATCTTCTCTACCTCCAGGTGCCAGAATACCCCAAACTGCACCAAGAAGTCTTCGTTGAGGTCGTCGGCGTAGCGCCGCGTTCGATATATTGAATGTGATGGTGAACGGGTGACCTAAATGCGTATGTACCAGCCCTATACATTTGCACGGGATTTGCAAGGGCATTTTACAGCTGTTTGATATACACAAAATTATTTATGTGTGGGTTCGATATATCCGGGTTCGACTGCATTCATACTGAATATTAAGTCAGCTGCCTCCACAAGTGTATTGAAATGGTCTTGTTATATTCTTGCTGCCAGCATTAGAGAATATTGGCACTAATTTGATGTGGGCCGTTGTGGGCCGACGACGAAATGCAACCATGAAGTTTGTTTCGCATATCGCTAAATGAAATGAAAATCCAGGCAACAGGGTAAACATGGTAACCCACCGCACAATGTTCCATCTTAATTTCTCCGTTGATACAGGGGAAACGTTTTTGCCTTATCGAACACGAGTAGATGGTCTCTTTGTTCACGTACATGGAGGCCCTGCTTCTGGCATCTAACTGAGAATTTCAGTTTTTTTACATTTTTAACATACCCGTCACAAATAAGAACTGAATTGCAAAGCGATTATACCCCTTCAGGTCTCAGGAGAATATGTCTGGTGGAGTGAAAACACAATATTTGCCATGGTATAATTAGTGGAAGTGCTAATGAACTCGGTAGACAAGGTCGCCATAAAACATACACACTGAAACCACCGATTTGGCACGTAAGCACAGTCTTCGAAGACTTAGTTTCATCGAATGAACTGGCATTTCTTGTGCTAAGTCATAGCATCTCCTTAGTGTTATACAGTCCGCATTTTTCTAATTTTTACAGCACGGTGCCCTTGAGGCACTTTTAATTTTAGAAGGTTGTGTCTGAGTCTATGATGTTAGTGACCATTTCTGATGAGTGTCATCAACCTTGCTCATTTGGCCTGCCCAATCTTGCCTGAGCTGGGCATAGGGTCTTTTCTTATGGTACGTTACCACTTCAAGTCTTTCCTTCTTTATATCTTGTGTCCAACTTCAATGTCTTGTTGTTGATGCAACACTGCTCTCTTCCGGGTGGCTGAAAAACCTAATATTTTAACGCGGTACCGTTAGGGCCCTGTGTCGCAGAACATCCGGCGTTGGCGTCCAGCTTTGTTGTCAGTTACAGAAAATTACGTTTAGGTATGTGTATATTCCACGCCTTGCTATATCACATGCGGTATATGCAGGTTATATTGCTACAACACTCTATCACTAAAGTTGCTCATACCTTGTCTTACATTCTTCACAAAGTTATTCCTCGGAATTTTTAGAATGACCGCCCACAAACAAATGTCCTGAAACAAAACACCGACAGCGCATGCCTTTATGCTAAATATTCGCAGACATATATATTAAAAGTGCGAAACAATAAAAGGAACTTTTATAGAATGTAATTTTTTGGCGCGGGTGTGCACTACCTCTGGGATCGGCCCACCCAATAGGCCACGTTTCTGCCAGAAACAAAGGACCGCTACAAAGGATCGACTTAACCCGCATATTTTGAATTTTGCTGCGCATCCCCCATAACATGTCCTTATCTCTACGAAATATAAACAAACTGTCTTGTTCAATGCGCACAAGACATCGAGGAAAATACTACGAATCTCTTATAATGCTTAAAAATAGGGAATAAACAATGGTTCGGAAATTATTCGCATACAGAATTAAGCCAGAAACGTAAATGTTTCGCCACAGAGCACACTTTATTTGCACCTCCTCGCTTTTTTTTCCCCGAGTGTAAACTCAGTGTGACATAGGATTCTTTATGGAGAGTGGGAAACATAGCGAATAATAGCCGCAATATACTTCAGCACCTGTCGAAGCAACTTATAAGCACGCTGTGATTTATCCCCACACATTTACTTTCGCAGGGACATTACCCTAAGTAATCCCCCATGTATTTTAACTAAACATATCTCGGTGGCTGGTATATTTCTTCTATGACAGTGGCCTAATTTCAGCTACATTGGTAAAACACACACAAGCGCTCAGCGTGAATACGTTATTTGAGACAGAAAAAGTAATTTCCACCTACACATTTTACTTTAGCTAGTCATCACTGTTCATTAATTGTACAGTTTATCGAGAGCTAGCGAAAACTGTCTACCAGCGTTTCGGAATGCATTAAAATAGACAGAATACCAGTATTCAACATATATATATATATATATATATATATATATATATACAATGATTATAGCTAATTCAGAAGTGTTGGAATTTCCGCACACATCACCCACAACATGGCCCCGATTCACAACGAATGTGAACGTGAATATGAAATCCTAGGATATTTGAAAACAGCGGATAACGGTTGTAAAATGGGTCCTAGCACTTACTCAAGGAAATTGGTTTGCAATCGCAGTAAATCATTTACATGCCGCGTAGACTCGTGCAAGGGCCGCACTTTTCTTTCACAATTTTTGACGAGGTGCGGCTCTTACACGGGACCCAACGTTTTTGTCACTGGTGCGCGCGCAGCCGGCGACTTGTCCACACCCCGTATGGAAGGCTCTGAATTAATTTTGACCATCTGGTGTTCTTTGACGTGCACTACAGCGTAAACAAACTACGTGCCTTACATGTATTGCGCATGAAAATAGGAAAACTAGTATTCAGTAGTTGTGTTCAAAGGCCATAATTAAACTGCACACTTTAAACTTTCGGTACCTGTCCATGCCCCCGAGCCTTTGCAAATATTTATTAAATATAATATTGCTCTAGCTTTTGGTTCTTTAAAGGCAGCGATGAAAGCTTCGCTATGTTTCGATGCAAAGCCTCCAATCAAGCAGAAAACGAGGATTTAGCAAATTTTCAATTAGCCCCCTAATTAGCCCACAGACTTCTTAATTTGCCTGCACATCACCCCTTATATTGGCCACAATTGTCAATAATATGAATTTGCTGAACTGTTCATTTCTTTCAGGATACCAATATTTGCTACCTGACAAAGCAGTTTGTCAAGGTTGAAATTCCTGAGAAACAGCTTTTAGCCAGCCATGCCATTTCATGCAGCGAACTACAGTTAGTAGCTTCTTCTTCTTCTTTCTGGGGTTTTACGTGCCAAAACCAGTTATGATTATGAGGCACGCCGTAGTGGAGGGCTCCGGAATAATTTTGACCACCTGGGGTTCTTTAACGTGCATTACAACGCAAGCACACGGGCGTTTTTGCATTTCGCCTCCATCGAAATGCGGCCGCCGGGGCCGGGATTCGATCCCGCGCCCTCGTGCTCAGCAGCGCAACGCCTTAGCTGACTAAGCCACCCCGGCGGGTACAGTTAGTAGCTTGTCGCGTGTTGTTTCACGCTTGATATCCTTTGCCGTCAAAGGAAGACTGTCAAGAGTGGAAAAAATGTTCATTTTTCTATGCCATCCCTGGCAATGGCAGTCTAGATAAGGCCAATTGCGTACCGGGCTTGTGCGCCAACTTATAACTGTAGTTCGCTAGGAAAGCAAACCATCGGTGCACCCAAGCAGTGGCCGCATCACTGACTTTCCTTTTCGGGTCGGAGAGCACGGTTAGAGGTTGATGGTCTGTTAAAACATTAAAAGCTTGACCATACAGGTAGTTGTGAAATATTTTCACATCAAACACAATGTTCAAAGCTTCTCTTTCGATTTCGCCACAATTTCGTTCCGCAGGTGATAGTGACCGCGCTGCAAATGTAATTGGTTTGTCTTTTCCGGTCACGACATGTGACAAAACACCACCAAGACCATATTCTGACGCGTAACACGTTAGCTGTATTTCTTTTTTGACATCGTACAGCTCGAAAATGTAGTCGTTGGTCAGCATTTCTTTACAAGCCCTAAATGCACCATCACATTGACTTGACCAATGCCATGCTGTTTCTCTGCGCAGCAAGTCATGCAGGGGTTCTAGAATCGTAGCTAGGCTAGGCAAGAATTTTGAGCAGAAATAAAGCTTAAAAAGGCTATCAGCTGAGGTACAATGTCCGGTTTTGTCGCATGCTTTAAAGCTGCTACTTTATCCGCATTTGGATACAGGCCATTTCTTTCAACTTCATGACCCTGGTATCTTATTCGTTGTTGGAACAGCTTGCACTTATCAGCGTATTCCCTCTTATGCAATGTTCTCTTAGGCGTATAAGTACCTGCTCCAACCGGTCATAGCACTGTTTTCAATTTTCGCCTGCGATGACGATAATCAGCTAACAGGTGGTGCCAGACTGGCCGTGTAGGATTTCGTCCATCACGGCCTGAGACACTGCTGGCGCGTAGGCAACGCCGTATGGCAAGCGTCGGAACCTGAAGAGGCCCAAGTGTGAATTTACAGTGAGCAGTTCTTGAGCTCCCTCGTCCAATTAGAGCTGCAAGTACGCCTTGCACAATCCATAACTGAAAAATGGAAGCGGGTACTGGTCAACCTCAATTGCATGATTTACCGTGACACGGTAATCACAACATAGCCAAATCTCGTTGCTATTTAACTTTAGAACGATCACCAGAGGAGTCGCCCAAGCACTGTGGCGCACACGGTATACGACTCCAGCTTGTTGCAAGTTCGCCAGTTCCTGCTCGACCTAGCTGTTCGCGCAGCACATACGGCACTGATCGTGCCTTACAGAATACAGGGGAAGCGTTCGCTTTAACAACAATGCTTGCCTTGAAATCTTTTATCCTTCCGAAACCAGGATCAAACACTTCAAGGGCATTTCCTTTGTCAGTGCATTCACTTGCATTACTTCATGCCACCGCATGTTGACTTTACTGAGCCAGTTACGGCCAAACAACGTAGACATTCTCGCACCTTCAGTCCATTTAGCAATTACTAGAGGCAAATGAGAGCACTGTTCATAGTAACTCACTTTAACATCAATTGTATCTTTGGTATCAACCGGTGTGTAACAAGTTAAGTGTAACGTAACAAGTTTGATATGAACTTGCCAGTGATTAGCACTTGGGAAATGCTTCGCGCACTCTGCCTCCAAAATCATGGAAACTGCCGCTCCTGTGTATAGTTCTGCGGGTACCTCTTTCCCGTTTAACCGCACATTTGTTACCATGGCAGGAGTGCCAGAACGGTTATCGGTGTAACAAAGTGTATGCAACTATCTGCCCGATGGTTCCGGTTCTAATTGGTGTACAACTCTGCTTTTGTACATTTTCGCGAGATGATTTTTATTTGACAAATATAGCAAGTGCTGTTCAAGAACGAACCACTTACAGATGCATGCCATCCATTGCATAGATGACAAATTGACATAGCCCATTGCGTCGAAATCCCTGGTGTAAAGTTGTCCTGGGCGTGGCCGCTGCATGCCAGTGCTTCTGAGCCCAGTCGTAACGTCAACGATTTGCTCTGCCAGTGGATGTCGCTGCTGCTGCACGACTGTTCAGTGCTGTTTACCACAACCATTTCCAGTGCATCTTTCGCTGCTATCTCCATGGCAGCAGCGATGTGAGCTCAGTGTCGGTCATGGCCAGCAACCCGCAACGTATGGCCTCAGAATGTAGGTCAGGCGGTCTCGAAGCGCTTGTTCCAGGAAGCTACCAAAATCGTATGAGGCTTCCTATTTCTAGAGCTGGACCACAAAGCTTGTGACACTTTCTTTCGGTGCTTGTTTCGTTTGATTAAAGTAGTACCTTCCCTTAACCACTGAACGCCTTGGAGAATAGTGCATCTGCAGCGTTGACACGACCTCCTTGTACGCCGGTGTGTTGGGCGTCTTTGGTAGGTTCAGACTTCGGAGCGTCACATACGCTTCTCCTCCGATGGCGATCAGGAACGGATGCATCTTCTTGGCCTCGGCGACCTCCTTAGCCGTGGTATACAATTCTAAGCGTTCGATGAAGGCGTCCAAGCTTCCGCTGTCGGAATCGAATTCCGGTAGCTTGCCCACCGCCATTGACATCTACAGTTCTTCTTGGATCCCATCCTCGTCGCCAGTTGGTTGTATCAACAGAGGGAGGCGCAGGCTTGAAGAAGCGGCTTTATTTTCCTCACTGAATACTGGCAGCCTGAAAGCAACCATTGATAATACAGTACATGAACAACAATATATCCTCCTAAGAGCCCTTGTACAATTTATTGCACATTGCCTTCAAAGTTTTATAATAAATTCACTCGCAAGTAATTACGCAAAATATTCATTCTGGGTATAAAGTACAGTGCATGTTAACTGGTTTACTGATATTCTTGTCATTCGCTTTCGAGGAATTTGACGCTGGATTGATCTAGACCTCTGTGTTGTCCCAGACGGCCGAAAGCAAACTTGAGGTGTGTTTCGAAACACTAGTGACACTAGTGATTTCGCAACCCTAGTGATCCTTGGTTGCAAGCAACGTTGGTTGTAACTGCACTCCGAAGAAACGTGCGCGTCACGATCGAGTGCTAGCACGAAACAATTCCCGCTTTCCCCGCGTCGTTACCGATCGATGCGCGAGGCAGCACTCAAGACTACGCGTTTCTTGGCTCGGGAAGCACACCGGCGGCTTTGACGCGTCATAGTTTGCCCCTCACGCAGTAAGACTTGTAGCTGCTTTTTGTGATTCGCAGTATAAAATACTGACACGTATCTGACTTGCAGCAGTGGATGACCTTGGTCTTTTCAGCATGTACTCTCGAGTTTGCTGTGGCACTTGAACGTTCGAGTCCGGCTGCAGGTACTGCCTATAATGCTTCCTCTGATTTTGGGACATTGCAACGTTCGAATCCAAAATTTTTCACTGGGGCGAACACTGCGGGGCAGTCCAATGTGACTATATGGACTATATTAATATAAAGATGTAAGCAATACCTAGTCGCGATCACGTTAACTGCTAGCTTTTAGTAAGCTTTAGTAAGCTTGGCTTCACCTCGCGTTAGTGATCAGAATCACGGTATTACTGACGAAATCACATAATGCTAGGCCAATGTCAAATTATAACGGGTTAGATTATAAAGGTTATTATGTCACTAAAAATGCAAAAAAATGTTCTAATTTATTTGTTTGGCGTGATTACAGCCAAATGACTCATACGCAAGGATGTTATTGTACATCAGTTGCCGTGAAAGCTTGTAAAGTTGCTGAAAGCCGTGAAAGCATTAAGAAAAATGACGAAGTTGTTCATATTAAATAACCTTATAAATAAAGGATTTAGAAAACTGACATGGAGTGCGGAGGCATACATATCAAGAAACAAGGAATGTATGCATGTATGATTGATTGATTTATTGATTGATTAAATGTTTTTGCCTATGGGATGGCAAAAGGGAAATGTGCTTTGTGTTTGTTTCTTCGTAAGTCTTATTTTGCTAGCACAAGATGCGATCTAAACAAGCTAGAGAAACACAACAGCGGAGAAGATAGTTTTCGGATACTGAAATAGAGAAAGATACTATATCTTAATTTTACTCATGCTTGCTCATCAATTAAGAAGCACACACACATGCCAGACAAGAAAATAGCTAGATGAATTTTTGTGCCATGTGAACTGATCCTAACATAGAGTCAACCATGATCGATGTCATTGCATATTTAGTGGCAATGCTACCATAATTTCGTGTGGCAGCACATTCCTAAAAGCGGCACGCACGATCTACACGTTCAGTAAACCGCGTCGTACCTATGCTATAATTACTCGGCAAGGATCTGAGTGGCGTTGCAGAAGTCGTGGGCAGCTTTTTTCGTTGCGCGGTGCTCTTTTCGTCGCAACAATAGACTGGATTTTTTACAAGTTCTGTTCCAAGAGGGCACATATGTAAATGGCAAATGGAGGCCTTAGGAGAACACCTGACATTATATAAAGCAGGCAGCACAGCATCTCTAGGGCACCCAAGGGGCAGCGGGGGGATCAAAGTTGGAAGCAAGTAGGTCCGTGAGTAGGGGCCTCGGCGAGCCCCAACCCATGGACCAGTCTGGGTTGTGGTTTTGGTGTCCCCATTGCCGCTTCCGTGTTCTTGAGGCGTGTGGTGTCGCGGCAACTGCACTCCGATATAATAAGAAATAATGGTACGTTGTTACAACTAGTAAATAAAAAACTATTAAAGAAATATCCAGCCACCACTAACTTGCTATGCTGAGTTCTGCCCCACTGCGGCCAATTAATCCCCGCTAAAATGATCTGCTTGGAGTGCACCTGTTGCTACTAGAATGATTCTGGTTGTTGAGAAACTTTGTGCTTATATATGAACTGTATTTCAGTGCCCAATGTATCGCACGCAGCTTCGGTGCAATTACAATTAAGCTTGTAATTCCTCTTCATTTATTACTCGAGCATAAATGTGCATGCAGTCTTTTGCTAATTAGTTTGTATGCATGATCACCGTTTCTAAACAGAAACAAGCTGTTTAAGGTTTCCTTGTTTCGGCGGTATCATTTTGCATAATAATAGCCATGTGCATATATGTAATTGATCAGCTCCTACGTTAACAATGCGTGTCCTGCATTGCTGCAGCATGAAAACTGTCTTTTTTTTTCTGTAAGCCGCATTGGACGCGCGCTCGTGGCCTTCGTATATATATATATATATATATATATATATATATATATATATATTGCGGGCTAATAGACGCGGTCAGCTGCTTGACAATGCATGACAGAGCGATCAACCTAACGTGCATGCCCAGGCAGAGAAGTTACAACGCAAACGCTCACTTCCAAAACTCTTTTTGATTACTGCAGGGCCACGATTTTGTAGCGATGCCTTCCGCTCGATCATATGCCCCTCTTATCATCCGCCGCTAATGGCCGGCTAGGCCGGTATTTTGTAGCGATGCCTTTAATGCAATAATGCCTTTACGCGCTTATATCGCTCAGTGGTTGGAGCGACGGTCCGCTCGCATTATGAACGGGATCAGCCGGCCGTGAGCGGTGGATGATAAGACTAGAGTAGAATAAGTCATAATGCCTTGATACAAAATCGCGGCCTTGATCGCTTTGATAACGCGGGCGGGTCGTCGCTCTGACCCCTGACAAAGCGTGAAAAGTGCGAAAAGGAATATCATCGGAGACGCGGAATCGCTACAAAATCGCAACCCGCGCGCATGTGCATCTGTGTCTGTGTTGTGCGAGTTTGCGTGCACTGAAAATTTTTTTATTGCGCTCAGAGAAATCTGATCATGCCCCTCTACATGGACGCAGTGGGCAAAATGAATGAACGCCAACAATCGTGTTCATTGACCACGTATACAAAACACACAAACGATCGATGTCAAATTCATAATTACTCTCATGAGTTGGGATGTCATTTTAAGAATGCTTAAGCCTAATGCAGTTCTCAACATTTTTTATCATTAAGTTTCTGTACAACTGTACAACTTTGTGCCTTAATCCACCCATGGAGGAAGGAAAAAACTAAAAAAAGGTTTTTTTTCTTCCTCCATGCTTCAACCCACTACTGTTGTACGGCATTGCTTTATTAGTATTTTTATTTTCTGTTTTGGTTTGGTTTGGGTGATGCAGTGGTCCGGTCGAAGTCGCATGCCAATCCGCATCCATAGAGTCCACGGTCATAGCCACAGCTGTCATCTTAGCGAGAACGACTGCGTTGCACTGTGTTAAGCTCGTGATGCTTGTATTCGTTGAATATGAAAGGGACATGACCACTGCGGTTGTCAGGCGCACCGCAGTGCAAAATTTAACCCAGAGAATGTCGTGGATTTCGATCCAATTGTCCCCTACGACGTGTGGTGGAACGGCGATGCGACAGGAGTGCTGCACATGGCTGGTAAGTTCCACTCATTCATTAATAAGCGCAACTTAAATGTTTATAAGACTAACATTTCGAACAATTTAATCTTCACCGGCATGTGCTTTGTCCCGCTCATTGTGCAGTAAGCATATGGGCGACGCAATCTCGTAGCGTGACTTTGGGGTTTATGCCTGGCTGCTCGAGACGTATCTCCTTTGATTAGAGTCTCGGGCAGTCTGCGACATGTGTGGAAGGGTCGGCGTTATGAAATGGGGAGGGGGTGCAGCACGCACTGCCGCAGGCGCTCAAGGTAGACGCTGCTTCACAGGAGGAGCCATCGGCGCAAATGTGTGCTTTTGGCAGTTATCAGCAGAATTTTGGTTTTGGACACAATTTTGGGCGTAAATGTTCAGTGCCGCCATATTTAGTCTGATGGAATGACATATGCCACATGAGAACCTGTCTACTGCATGAACGGGTATCTGTCGTGTAGTGGACGTAAGAGCCACGCTTGCAAATGCTTTGCATTCATGAAAGGATGAAACGAGAGTAATGCCAGGGGGAGACCAGAGTAACTGATATTCTGGCCTGATTTATTATTATGACACTTGAATGTTTATCACCTAACATTGCTGCCTGTCGGCAGTGTCAGCTTTGTAATGCTTTGTTAAATGAAATGCAGAAACTGAAGAAATGGTGCTGCACACGTCGAAAAGGCTCAGGAAGCCTGTATTGTCCTTAGAAAAGGGCAAGAAGAGCACCAAAGGAAAGGTATGGCAACTGAAAGTTGACAAGATTTTAGATTTATATGTTGTTACTGATTTGTGTCATGTGGCTGTACTTTATATAAAAAAATGGCGCTACATGCAAGCATTTTTTACCCAAGCCCAAACCGCATGGGAGCGATTGTGTGCGCGACGGCCACGAGCGACGGCTTTGAGCGACGTAACAAGCCGTCGCGCAAACTGATCGCTCGGTTCTGGAAATCTACAATTCGTAGCCCGGAGCGACTAGCCAATAGCGCGAAGCCAGAACAGGATGTACATCAGTCAAGTACAACCGATTGTCACACGGAACAAGCGAATGACTCAATTTTGATACGCACGAAGATAAGAACCTAGTGCAAGACCTTAAGAAATATTTATGGGGCTCTTTACAGTAAAACGCATCAAGTTAAACTAATAGAGCATGCGTCACACCAGTTACGGCACGTATTTGCTGCCCTCATACCAGCAACACCGGGGAGACAGCGCTCAAAATCATCGCTCGCGTGTGGTACGACTTGTAGCCGACGAGCGAACGCGACAGCCATCTCCGTCACGTCACTTGTCGCTGTCGCGCGCAAGATCGCATGCATGCGGTTTATACTTAAGGCTTGTTGAAGGCCTTACAAGAACATTGCATCTCTTTGCAAAGGAAGTGAGCTCTGCAGTGGACACACTGCAGTGCATATTTGTGCACGAAGACATTTGTGTGTGGCTTTCTATGACTTCAAATTGCACTTCCATGTCTGTGTTCATATTATTGTGTAATTTTTACAGGAATTATAACTGCCATGGCCTCTATGGCACATTTGTCATAGGAGCATTTGAAGAGTATATTTTTTGTACAGAACTGTTCAGTTTCAAGCACCAATTTTTTCTAGTTGTGCAGTACTTCACACTCACTGATATTCGTCCATGCTCAGCAGTGCTTACTCACTGCCACTACCTTACAAATGGACCTTTTTCCAGTAAGCGACCCCTCTAGCGGCCGCCACTTCAACTAAATTTGACGGGCAAGACACACACGTTCCCGCCGCTTCTCGCCTCTATGCAAGGCATGGTAGCGTTTGACCAAGCAGTCTCTTGCGACGGCTGTCCCTGCTTTTTTTTTCCTTCTGTCGTTTGTGTTGCTGAAGTAGCTTCTCATTGTCCTGCTCTAGCGCGCGTGTATTTGCTCACATGTAGCAATAACACATTTTACATTTACCGACACAATGGCAGCATGCTGATGCGATGTGCAGGCCATTTGTAACCAAGATTTGAGAGATGCGCCGGCTTTTGTTCTTCAGCAGCTTGGTCAGTACTTTGACTCAACTGGCGAAGGCATGTGTGAGCGTCAAACGCGCCGCGTAAGGACTTTCTTCAGGATAAACTCGACCGTCGTTTTGAGTGGCTCGACTTGAAGGAGGTGGTCAACAGACGCATGCATGTGCGTACGTGCTTGCCCTCAAGAGCGGGCATGCAAGCAGCTCACCATGATGAACAAACAACATGCAAAACTTCTGCACACGTACTACGAGTGTACTGCAGGGCAAGTGTTGTTTTATATCGAGATATGTATCGTATATGGATGGTACTGGGGACTAAGTGGACGCAACACAGTATGGGGGGTAAGCAGAATGTAAGTGGATGCAACACGTTGTTTTGTCCGGTGCGTAAAGCTTCATTTGCCTGCAAAAAGTAAGACTCCAGTTTCGTATAATGCGGCACCGCGGGTGTGTCGCTTTGGCCTCGCACGATGCATTCTGATCGGCTGTGTGGCGAGATTCTTCTTTTCGTTTGGCCCCCCGTAACCGTACAGCTATTTCCGCCTGCATGCGGTAGCACGTTCTTAAGCCAATGGTAAAATCCGTGCGGTATACATACCCGTAGATTAAAACATCGCCGTGACTTCCGAGTCGTTCGTAGGGCGAGAAGTGCAATAATCACAGCGCTAGCGTCATGCGGTTACCAGAACGCAGGCTTACCTCACTCAGCAAGAATTGCGTGATAACTCACTGATAACATGGGGTATTTTTTTTTAATTTGACCGTGCGCTCCACTCCAGTACAATGTTCACCATTCCACGCCGGTTTGTGCAATCGACGGTACAGAAAGTGCCTGCATGAGATTTGTCGCAAACGCTGCGCCTATCGCTCGAGTGTTAGTTCACAGAGTCTTTTTCATCTACAAAAGTGCTTGCAGTCTTTCCCACGAACAGCTAAGTGTTTCCTTTAACCAATATTCTTGCCCAGAACACGAGAAGAATTATTGATCAGCAACTCAAGCTCAGGAAATTGCCGCGGATCATGCAAGGGTTCACGCACTCACTTCGCACACCTGCCCTGCGATAATGGCGGCATGGAATGGAATGCAGCTGGGGCATGCACATGCGCATAGCTTAATTGGAAAAAGGTCCATTCATTTGAGCCTGTAGGCACTCATCATCATAGATTTGCAACCGTTTTCATTTTTTCACATTTGCTCTTATGATGTCACTGACGCCTACTCATGCTTACATTGATTCATGCCCGGTCATGTCAGAAATTTCACGAGATCGAAGCGGATTGTATATTTCACTTTTTTTTCTTGACCAAATAGATATGGTTGGCACGCCATTCAAAAGCATGCAACTGAATTTTGTTTTTAACAGAACCTAACAGTTTACCAGAAAAAGCTACCAAAGACCAATTGGTAAAGGCTTCATTTTCATGCGGAGTGCTTTTTCTCAAATTCGAAAGTATCTGTGAAGCAACATAAATGGAACATGGACACATAACTATTATTATATAGTATATACAAACATAAAGGATATAGGTTGTATGGTTTCCCTTTTTAAGAGAAAAAATGCCTTCTAACAATTTGAGAAACGCTACATTTTACAATATTGTAAAACTGATTTCACCTTTCATTTTCAGTGCCTGAACATGGCTTATGTAGCCATATGAAAAGCATGATGCCGAAAGACTTTGGTAGGAAAATGTTTTGTTTCACCTTAATTGTAGTTAGGGGTGTGCTAAAATTCGCAACTTTGAAATAATGAATCGAATCAAATAGTCACTATTTGTAAATGTGAATATTTTATTAATGCTTTTCAAGTATATCAAAACGTCAGCTATGCCCAAATTGGAGCAAATGTATGGTCAATCCTCACCCCCGCGGGCATAGTATAGGCAAAGCATAAGAACTTGCATAGTAGAGCAGGCTACGCCGCTTAGGTAGCCATACTTTACAGGCTATACAGCGATGATTTGCACTCTGCAGAGTCCTGTGCATGTGAAGATAATGCTCCATTTCTGCATTTAATAAACGCTTCATAATGTACTATATAATGAGAGAAACATGTTAATAGAATGTGAACACCGTTTTACATTAATTGTAATAACGAGTGTTCAATTCACAAACTATTCTAAAACTATTCGGTTCGATTTGCTCTGGCGCTATTCGATTCTTTGGGTAACAGCGCAAAACAGACGACCACAAGAAGGGAGACACGTACACACAAGCGCTGTCACACAAGCGCTGTCACACAAGCGCTGTCACACAAGCGCTGTCACACAAGCGCTGACACACAGCGCTTGTACGTACGTGTCTTCCTTCTTGTGGTCGTCTGTTTTGCGCTCTTACCCGAAGTTTCAAGATGTACCAATTCGCCCAAAAAGAAGTATTGATGCTATTCGATTCGTATTCGACTTGGTGTCAAAAGTCACTGTTTGCACACCCCCAATGTGTGGTCCGTGTAATGTTTCTCATTACACTGCATGCGATGCTTCACACAGAACTGGTAGTACAATGCCGCGGTGCTTTCCTGTGTGGTGAGAGCGCTAAGTCGTGGCAGGGTGTCATGCTTACAGTCGGGCTATTAATGTTACGGGTACTTAGCCAGTTGAAGCTGTTAAATCTGCAAGCAGAATGTGAGCCCAGCAAGAATATAAGAGGGTGGTGAGGGTTCAAAGTGGTGAAGTGTCCCTCTGACAAAATGTGCCCTTTCAGATCTGAGCCAGTTTGGCTTAGTACATTTGCGTCTGGACAAGCTGATATTGCAACTTTGACCACTCAAAGCATGCGCGATTCCATAGAAAGAAGTCTGACATCCATATAAACACTGCCTTACATGTAGTGGTTTAGAAGTTGCATCATATTTTCTGCTCAGCAGGATCAAGACCTCTGTTTGAAATATTTAATGCGGTTTTGAGAACAAAGAGTACTTGTGTCACATGCTGAACCCAGATATCTTAAGTGTGCTGTACATCCAAATACAATGTGCACCCAGTAACAATACATATATAGAGAATGCATCACCCTATCTGTAGCTAACATAATGGATTGCCTTGCTGAGGGCCCACGTGCCATATTCAGTCCATAACCGAAAGAGCTCAGACACTGTATCGCCAGTTCTGTGCATGCTGTTGTGTGCAGTGCAGTGAAGACAGTGCAGAGCAGTCATAACTTCTTTTTGCTTAAGACAAATTATTCCAGAAAAGGAATCGATTTTATGACTTAAATTTTTAGCAAATGCACCTATTTTTGAAACTGCAGAACAAATTCAAAGAAACACTAATTAAATGGTTCAATTCATAATGCTATGCGAAAAACTTATTTTTGACAATTTTTATCTTGGACCGTATTTTGCCTTTTAATAGAAAATTTATAGGCACGGAGTGAACTTTTCTTGGTGAGATCTTTTTGAAATGCAGTTCACACTCTTGACTGTTCATAAAATTTATAGTCAAGCCCCATTTCTGGTATGCCGGGCATTGAACAACTCGGAAACATTTTGATCACGCATCGTTAGGCTTTGCTGTCAGTGCATGACACAGTTGCAGCATGTGCCTGGTGTCCTGCACCTTACCTTTGGAAAAACCTCACACTATGATATTATAGATTATTTTATAAATAGGGTTGTACAAAGCAACGCCACAGTGTTCCTTGATTTGTGTTAGATGTAGTGGTTCTGTTTGGCTGCTTGTATGGCAGTTCAAACATTGTACTTAGATTGTTTTTTTCACAGTCATTGCCTTTGCTGATTGCTACTCATACAGTCAAACCTCGTTAATACGTAGTCGGCCGTTAATGGTGTTTAGGTATGCACTAAATGATGTACAGATTAGCAGCCAATGTCACTTCAGCAGCTACTTACTGGCCGGAAAAGAACTACGTCGCGATGCTCTCAAACATACACCTTCGGACAGGCTTTATTTTTGGGTAGGCAGCAAGAAATTGGTTATCTTCACTTGCCACCCGTCGTGGTTGCTCAGTTAGCTAAGGCGTTGCGCTGCTGAGCACGAGGTTGCGGTATCGAATCCCGGCCTCGGCAGCCGCATTTCGATGGAGGCGAAATGCAAAAAATGCCCGTGTGCTTGCGATGTAGCGCACGTTAAAGAACCCCAGGGGGTCAAAATTAATCCGGAGCCCTCCACTACGGTGTACCTCATAATCGGAACTGGTTTTGGCATGTAAAACCCCAGAAATATCTTCACTTGCTGCGATGACGGCATATTTCAAACAGAATACTACGACAACACCGCGACCGCAAGCACACTGGCGGAATGAAGAAAAAAATTGTCGGTTTCACCCGATAGGCGAAGCATCGATTGTGATTTCAAATTAGTAGAGAACTATATGAACTAAGGATAGTAGTTTTATCAGTCATATAAAGTTTTAAACAATCGCTTACCAACTAAGTTAACAAGCACGGTTTAAAGCGTGCAAAGTTAAACATGAACACATCCCTCTCGATGACCGTGGAAACTCGGATGTCCCAACGCTGGAGTGAGGAGGTGCAGCAAGAGCAGCCAGTGAATTGACCTTCGTGTCGTCATTACGAACTAAAGGTTGAAAGCACAGCGCACATGAAGCTACCAGCACTAGTTTCACTTTATTCACATTGCAGATTGCTTTGAAGACGAAGCTCGTGCGGACGCGCACTTTCTCTATGTCGCAGATTGCTTCAAGATAGGCAAACGTGCCGCCGCCGCTAAACACCCCCCACTTTCTCGCCTCCTCCGCTGTGCCTCACGCGCTTCAGAAGCATGCTTCTGCCCCGCCTTTCTCCCTCGCGCGCGTGAGATTGGATTGAGCAGCAAACCTCGGCTGACACTTGCAAGCTTTCACTCACACATACAGCGAATGGCACACGGTGACGATGTTAGCGTGTTTGGACTTTATACGAAACCTTAAAGCGAGGAGCACGGCAGAAATGGAGCGTCCATAAGAATGTATCGCAACAAAACGTGCTTCTGCGCGATTACTACTTGAATTGGATTGGATTCGGCGGCGAGAGTGAGTTCATTTCCTCTACCGGCAGCTTTTTTGCGTTACCAGAAGCCAATCTCGAAGGCCATGTTCCTGTGCGCTGCATTCGGCAACAGCTGTATGAGCAGGAAATGCCTCATGATGGCCATGTTTTAAGGTCCCTATCGCTGGCAGCTGTTGTCCGGGTGTCGCAACTCGAAAATCGAACATCTCCGCACATGAAATGTTGCCCAATTTGTGCCTGTGCGTGTAGAACTAGAGAGAAAATAGTATGCAATAACCATTTGATGGCAAATGTGTGACTATGGCTTAAGCGGTCAGGCATGGGGTTCAATGGGGGCTGGGTGGGGGAATCTTCGCGACTACATTTAAACTGCAATTACACATTAAGCGGGTACGTATCAACGAGGCTTGACAGTACCCGAGTCCCATGAGTGTAGGCAGAAATAATTACCTATGTATTACTGCACCGTCATTGTACAGGTCATGTTTGCAAGGTACCAGTGTGTGGTATGTCCCACATAATGTTCCTGACAGACATTTTTGGTTTAGATACCCCGGCAATGTGTAATGACATTATGCTCTTTCGATAGCATGGGACTCCTATATTGCTTTTGAAGTCTTAAATCCTTACCTTTTATGAGACCTGGCAATTCAAGGGAAAAGTTGTACATTTTATTTTGTAGCTGACATGGACATATTGCCACCAGCAGTAGTGGGTACAGTGCTAAGAGGCAGGCACGGACAAGAAGGAAGAAGTGCGCGTGCTTCTCCGCCCGCTCCATAGCCAGCCCCCAGCGCCGTGTTTTTCAGGAGCCGCTACCCTCAATAAACGTCGCGTCGCCAGTTCTCTCACAAGGCACGTGACAATATTCACTGGAGAGGCCATCGATGTTGTCATCGGATCCTCAAGAGATGACGGAAAGGTAACTTTAAAAGTCATACAACTGTTTTTTCAGGATCGATGTTACATTTACGCGCTGAAAGGGTTCATACATTTCAGAGTGGGGAAAAAAACTGAGTTATGTCCCATTTGTTTTTCCTTTATGGATGAAAGTAGCTGTGTATAATCCACGAACTAGATTTATGGCTGAGTACCAAATTTATTGAAATCTAGGCTGGTCTCACTCCTAAGCCCGCCTCTGAAGGTCGGAATCCGGTGAAAAAAGTGTTTTTCTTGAATGTAAGCCGGACAAGTTAGGGCAACAGACACAAAACGCGAACAGCATTTATTAGTCACGACCCCTCCCAGCCCATGCAGTGTTGTTGTTGCTGCTAGCCTTGTTGCTTACCTTCTTATCATTGTCAGCATAAAAGAGCAGACAATTTTTGGTGCTATTTAGTGCACTTTAGATGCTGCACTCCTTGAAAGCATGCAATCAAGCTTCCTGGTGTGTCCCATGCTGCAGTGACCCAGCTCGCCACTTGTGTTAGTTATGTGCATTTAGTACAACCTGTTGCTGTTAGCTTATACGCTTTATGACTCGGCCAGATCGCGAAGTATTTCCGCAGGCAATCCATCCTCAAAATACTTGTTGATACAGACGTCAAGTGGCTGAGGCTGGTCCGTCATACCACCTGGTATAATAGCGATGTCCATTCAAGCTTGGGAGAGCACAGCCTTCATGCTGTCAGTAAGGTGCCCACAGTACATATCAAGGACAAGGAGACAGTTCTTGGATGACGTTGCCATGTGATCCTAATCCACTAGTCAAACGTGGCACTCGTCATCCACCTGTTCGCATTTGCCTGTGTGGCAGCATTTCTTCATAGCCGGCAGTGGCTTCCTCTTATAATTTATGTATGCAGGCAGCTTATGTCAATCAGCTGTGCCATGCAGCATTATGATCGCACGTTGCTTTCCGCAAGTGGCCGAGCACATGGCGCCCCTTTGGTGCTGTTGTCATTGGCTTGCTACACCCCAGGCAAACCAAAATAAATGAAAAGGGGTCAGTTTACAGCACTCTACTGCAGCCACTTTTGGTTGGCTGGAGTGGCCAAGTAGAAAATCTGACCCTGGTAATGTGCTTGCTCTGGTATTTTTGTCTCACATAAATGTTATAGTTGGGTTTATTGTTGCTTAACACTATTGCCACAATTTCCTGTGTAGAACAGTGTCCCATGAAAGCACAACTATGCTTGCTCTCAATGCATACAAATGTACGAGAAGTGTTTTCAAATTATCTGCATTTGCTGGTGGTAGTAAAATTAAGAGTGTGCAGAAATGACAGCAGTGGGATAGGGGCATAAAGAAACAGCTGTGTGCGAGACTAGCTTGATGGCTCCTTTAACTAAGCCGCCATAAAGCGATCTCGATGCTTGTGGAGATGGCCATTTTCACTGCGTCTTCTAAGCTCATAAATTTGTCGCCACACAGAAGAAATAACTATAGAAAATGAAATTGTACTTCTACTATAAGTTAGATGGTGCACTGCGCTCGTAGTGACGCAGGTCTCCAAAACGGCGCTAGAAACATAATTGGTGGACTAATCTTTTTTTATGGTAATGGTCACTTGTGTGATGAAATCTAGGGTTTGAAGAAAACTCGTCTGGCGAGGAAAGAACGTGGCTGAATAAACGTACACTCGCCAACTGAAGTACACAAAAACAACAGATTGACGTTTTGGCACCCACTACGGGTGCCTTGTTCAAAATAAACGAATGCATGGTGATCTTTATTATATATGCGTCGGAAGACATAAGGCCCTTGCGTACAACTCAGGGAGGGGGCCCCGTGTCCGGTTTATTGTGTTAGTCGTAGATTGTAGTATGCGAAATGATTCAAGAAGCAATCGGGATAATAATTTCTTCTCTCTTTCGATGATGAAAGCCGAATGCCAGTTAATACTGTGACCAGTCTTCTCATGATGCTCTACTAGGGCGCTGGAAACCGTGTGTCCTTTGGCTACATCATTGCGGTGCTCCTGTAGCCTTCTTTTAACGTTTCCCGTCTCGCCTACGTAGCACGCCTGGCAGTCCTGGCATGGAATTTTGTAGATGATGCCGGGATATTTTCTTTTTCGAGGCAGTCTTTGCCTCGGACGAGTTGTTGTTTTAGCTTGCTTGAAGGAACGTGGTAGATTTGGACATCATAATCTTTGAAAACTCTTGACATTGACTCGTTCACGCCTCGTGCATAGGGGAGAGCCGCCCGTTTCCTTGTTCTCATTAGTTTGATAGGGGGTTCAGCGGCACGCTTTTCTTCAGTCTTTATAAACTGGCCAGGGTAGCCATTACTGACCAAATCCTGCATTACTCTCAACTCAGCTCAGCGTGCGTCAGTAGTCGAGCACAATCGGAATGCATGGGTGAACAGTGTAGAGGCAACAGATCATTTGTGTCCAACAGGATGGGCCGAATCAAAGTGCAGATATTTCCCTGTGTGGGTAGGCTTCCGATAAACGCTTGTTGAAAGGCCGGATGCAGTACGCGTGACTTCAACGTCAAGTAAAGCCAGGCGACCATTAACTTCTTTTTCAACGGTGAATTTTATTGTGCTTTGGAATGCCCTTGAAGATAAAGCCCTCACGACGTTCCAGCCCACTCCAAAATTGTGCCTGCGGTATGTCGACGATTGTTTTTACATCATCCGCTGCAAAGACGTCGTACCTTCTCTGCAGCACCTGAACTCTTTCCAAAGTACAATAGAATTCACCATTGAAGAAGAAGTTAATGGTCGTCTGGCTTTCCTTGACGTTGAAGTCATGCGTACTGCATCCGGTCTTTCAACAAGCGTTTATCGGAAGCCTACCCACGCAGGGAAATATCTGCACTTTGGTTCGGCCCATCCCGTTGGACACAAACGATCTGTTGCCTCTACACTGTTCACGCTTGCATTCTGATTGTGCTCGACTACTGATGCACGCAGAGATGAGTTGAAGAGAGTGACGCAGGATTTGGTCAGTAATGGCTACCACGGCCAGTTTATAAAGACTGAAGAAAAGCGTGTCGCTGAACCCCATATCAGGCCGATGAGAACAAGGAAACGGGCGGCTCTCCCCTATGCACGAGGCATGAGCGAGTCAATGTCAAGAATTTTCAAAGATTATGATGTACAAATCTGCCACGTCTCTTCAAGCAAGCTAAAACAACAACTCGTCCGAGTCAAAGACTGCCTCGAAAAAGAAAAATATCCTGGCATCATCTACAAAATTCCTTGCCAGGACTGCCAGGCAGGCGTGCTACGTGTGTTCTTCAGTTGGCGAGTGTACGTTTACTCAGCCATGTCACTTGTGTGAAGATTTTTCTTGTATGTGTACATTAATGTTGATGGCATAATTATGTAATCATGCAGTCCTTGGAACGCAATGCTTGTGCACATTTCTATATTGCATCTAGTGACCGCACAGATCAACGAAAAAAAAAGAGTGGTCGTACACACAACACATGTATTTGAAATTCGGCTACCCAATGTCAAGGTAGAAGTTAGTGAGTTCATCTAGCTATAGATAGCACTGAATATTCTTGCAGATCATTGTCAATTTAACAAATTTAGTGATTGCTATTTATGCTTGGGAGATTTTTATGTAGCAGTGTCTAAAAGATTTGTTAAAATTTTACTGTATAATTTAGTTCTGCTCATGCATGTCAGCCCACTACGACTAATAAATGTGCCAAAATGCCAGAAAACAGTAGAGTTAAGAAAATGCATAGTGTATATCGTTCAGTATAAAACCTGTGAGCTACAAGCTATGTATGTGTTATTATATATTGCAGGTGTATGCTGGATCCGGGCAATGGATAGAAAAGGCTGCTTGGGGGACATTGTTCCGGTCTACGTCTGACTATGTTCTGCCGTATGGCGTCCACAATGTATTGGATGCCAGATGAGCTTAAGAACAGAAGCGTGACCGGGACTCAATACCAGGAATCTGGGACATCGCCGAACAGCGCCTCTAGCGGCCGCCTCTGAAAACATGCGCATTTTCTATGGGAGAGCATCGGTTTTCCCAAATAACTAATCATAGAAGCCATCTTTCAAAATATTACCGTGGAAATAGGCTCTAGGAGCTTAGCCCGACATCTCATGCAATCGGTACCATTACTTACGACAGAAAACCCGTTCCAAATTGCGGGCGAAGTTCGAAGTATGGGAGTCTAAGGAAAAGGCCAAATTTTGGAGGCTTTTTTGGCCAGTAAAAAGCAATTTGCGATGAGCCTATTGCATCGATCGACGTATTATTGGGGATTTATCAACTTCAATGACTCGGCTTTCAGCTTCTTGCAGCAGCAACTCTTGAAATGGCAAAAAGTCGTTCCAAAATCGCAGTTTTCATAACAAGGTCGCAGAATTTATTGTGGTACGTATATAAACCTAGTTTTTGCCTCTGGCAGCACTCAAACCGATAGCCGAGCGTTCTGCGCGACCACCGATTATGTTCGCTGATACCACGATTGGCAGTTCGCGGGTTCGAAGCCAGCGGTGCCGCTACTTTTTTTATCACTTTGTCCCTGCTTAGTTTGGCCGTTTCCCACCACATGGCATATTTCGAAACGCAGGTCATTTAGTTGCGGTTCTTGTTTCGTTTCTTTCTACTGTACCAACGTCTTCCTAAAAAAATAGCTGGCTGGTTTCGTGAACATGCGAACGTGCTTCCAAACTTCTTTTGCACTTTAGGTGTAATGTATTTTAGACAATAAACCCAACTTTGTGTTTTCAAAGTTGATTTCTTTCTTAAGGCAAACATTTATGAAGACATTACTAAGAAATATTTTTGCCTATTCAGCTATGTCATGGAAAGGCGTGTTTGTGCGACTTTTGTTCAGCCTGAAACGTACCACAATAATAAATAGCTTCCCGTGAGCGCAATTAAAAGACGCTGAAGTAGAAAACTTGGCTGCAGCCCCAGACGTAGTATTCTTACAAAGGAATACAGAAGCTATTTGACTGAGTATATTTGCATTATATCAAAGCAGAATTTTTGCGTACCGGATCTTCGGTGCAAATGAAGGCTGTCCGAATTATTTCACAAGCTTTTTGCTTAGTACAAACCAATACCTCGAAACATAAACATTCTATCCTCAATATGCAGCGCACGTGTCTTATCATTTGAACCATTCCCATATACCTTCACGAAATTCCCGAAATACTAAAGGTCTTCATATCCTTTTACCACGACGTACGCAGAGGAGTATTGTAAATAATGCGAAAAGACACCGGGGCGTGTTAATGTAGTTTGTCGTGTAAAAATAGATTACTATTCCAATCACAGACCACACCCTTTTTGAGTTATGCCCACAAAGCGTTGCAAGAAGACATTTTTTTTCGGCTAGAATCACCAAAGTTACTATGGCATTCTGCTGTTCTGTTCTTAACTAACTCTATTGCTGAATCAGATCGCAGCACCATGATAAAGTTACTGGTACAATTCTTGAGTAATTCTGTAAGAATTTTCTCCTACACTAAATTTAACGTGTTTGGACAATTGAAGAAACATGAGAAAGGACCGTGAGGCTTGCAGAAATGTTCCCTTATTAGAATCGTTTAAAACCCATATCGGTACGGTGGTATTGTCATGATCACTCCAGCGTCCACGGACACCATTTATCACTTTACTGCCAGTAAAAAAATACAAAAGTCTCGTTCCTTGTGCGTGAGTAGCACAATCGCAGCTGATCCTTTCATATGGGCCCACTAAGCTACACCTTCCCTTTTCTGCCATGGTGCCACCCCCCCCCCCCCAAGAGATGTCAATTTCACCCTTGAATTTCTCCCTTTCACTTTGCTAGAAAGTATAGGGACGTACACAAGACGAACAGGCGAAGTTTTGAAGTAGTCCTGAGATTTTAGTAAAATTTCATAGGCAATGTTATTATCCTTTATTTGTTTACATATTTATTACACCTGATTGGTGATAATAATGACGTGCTACATAATAGTTCAGTACTTCTACTTAATAAGTCATGTCTGAGTTTGCTGTCCTGAAAATTAACCAGGTGTAAGCACTGCATGACGTTGGCTGGAAGGCCATTCATTAAAAAAATTGTGTGCAGAATAAAGAAAATGCAGGTGTTTAATCGCACAGTCACCGCCAAAAGTTTACGCGGCCGAGGTTCTGCGAATAAGTTCATTTTCAACGCAGCTACCCCGCAGCCAGTAAAACTATGCAAAACTTTTGTTTTGTTTACTCTAGACCAGTTTACGCTGTAAATCCGAATACTACGATGCGTGACTAAGGCGTAGAAATATAAATATTTTTCACCTTCCGGGGTACGAAAGCTTGTGACGCTGACTATACGTTCTGAAGGCGAGGTTGCTTTTTAGCTTATTCGTGATGACAAGTGCCGAGCTCTTGGTTATGGGATATTGGAGCGTAGAATTGTAGAACTTGTGCAAGCTCAGGCGACTTCACGACGCAAACCTAGCGATAGAAGCTCAGAAGGAGGAATAAGCATTTATTGTAGAGCCAGCCCTTTATGATGGCCGGGCCTAAGCCTCCCATTAGGGGATGTCGAGGGCTTGCCTCGCCGCCGCCTCACGGGCGTGCTGGGTCGCCCAGGTTTGGTCGTCGAGGGTGGAGCTCCGCAGAGCCTCACGCAACCTCGACGAGGGGGTCGTGGTGTTAATGTATGTGTACAGTGCTGGGCACTCCCACAGCACATGCGGAAGCGTAGCCGGGTGAGTGCCACAGCACCGGCAGTTGGGTGTACTGTAGACTTCAGGGAATATAAGGTGGAGGCGGACGAGTGAAGGGTACGTATTTGTTTGTAGCAGACGCAGGGTGGTAGCCTGCGCCCAGCTGAATTTGGGGTGAGGTGGGGGGAAAGATCGGCACAGCATGCGTTTAGTTTATTAACACTGATGATAGATGAATAGTCAGAGCAAATGAATGTTACTGTCTAATTCTAGACAGACTGGAGTGTAAGGCATACGTTCTAGATCACTGTAGGTTCCATACTAATTCCATACTACGCATTCCTATTCAAATTTTGGCCTGTCTTAAGCCTACCGAGTCTTAAGTAATCAAAATAGGTAGGAAATTGCTTTTTGGGATGTAGCCGAGGCCATGGTAGATGTGATTAGTAATGCACTATATGTGAGTAGGCTGACTGGGATTATTACATGAAGAGCGCGAACGTACCTCCGTAAAGCCATGGTGGAAATTATGGAGCCCTTTATTGTAAATATATTGAAATCATCTGAGAGTGTCTCTGGTAAAAAGTTATAAGTTTATTAACATGAGGACTGATTAGCCTTCGGTTAAGCTGTTAGGAAAAATACCATGTACGAAGTGCTATTGTGGTTAAAATTACAACGTCATCAGCGCTTCCAAAAGAAAGTGACTGTACAAGTCCATTTTTCTCGGGCGTTCATGTCACCTAGGTACCACCGCCTGACCCAAGACCTTTATGTTTTAAAATCTGCCCCGATGACGTAAGTTAGGTTGCGGAAAAAATAAATACCCTTTCTAAAGAATGAACCATAACAGCTTCCCGACAAAGCGCAGTACGTTGCCGCAAGTTGTCATTTGTGATAACGATAAGAGCGACAGCCCGTCGTTAAAAATGACTTGTCACTCCCCGGTTTTTCTTTTTTGCTCAAGGATGCAACTAACCCGTACAAGGGTAATCGCTCCCTTCGCATGATGCTTGCGACCTTTCTGGTTCTGGACAAGCGCGTTGTTTGTGTATATTTCAGGCGCTTGGCATCGAAAGGCTTAAACCTTTAAACAGCAAAAGGCTGTCACAGTCGCTTCGGTAGCTGCACGGAAAGCGCGGACAATCAGTCTACTTTCAGCAAACGCGCTCTCAACCAAGACATATTTGCGAGAAAGAGGCTCCTATATTACCCATAGCGAGAAATGTATCCACAAATTACACCTCATTATCCCGATGTGTTGAGCCGCACTCTGGGCCTGTATTCCGTGTTATGACAAAAAATATAGTTTGTGCAGTGTCAGTAGCCTAAACATAAAACAGGAAATTGAAGTCATCACATCAACTATCATATTGTGACAGCGATGAAGAAGACGTTTGGAGATGTCTTGAAGAAGACGATGCTCCGGACTTCGCGAGCTATGATTTTGTCAGCCG
This sequence comes from Dermacentor silvarum, assembly GCF_013339745.2. Taxonomy (NCBI): domain Eukaryota; kingdom Metazoa; phylum Arthropoda; class Arachnida; order Ixodida; family Ixodidae; genus Dermacentor; species Dermacentor silvarum. The sequence goes on from NC_051154.1 coordinate 443,488,124, forward strand.
CTACCATTCTTGTAAATACAGTGTAAATATATTCCTTGCTTCTTTTCCCCGTAACATTTTTGGTGGAGGTGCTTACCTTTGCTTATAATTCTTCTCACCACGATACCGCAGGCTTCTCTCCATTCTTCCTCTTGTTTGGCCGCGACCCTACGCAACCTTTCGACACCCTTCTGCCTGATAGCCTGCATTTCACATCAGAGTACGCCCGGGACGCCATTCTCCAGGCACAAGAGGCACGCCGTATTACCCGACGTCGACTTGTGGACTCGCAGGAAAAGCAGCGGCGCTTATATGACACCCACCATCGTGACGCCCACTACACGCCGGGCGCCCTGGTTCTCCTTTGGTCTCCGTCGCGACGCGTTGGCCTCTCGGAGAAGTTGCTTTCACGCTACTCTGGCCCATACCGCGTCTTGCGTCAAGTAACCGACGTCACCTACGAAATCGCCCCTCTTGACCCCACCGTGGCTCAGCCTCGTTCCGATGTAGTCCACGTGGCGCGTCTTAAGCCGTATCATTCGACCGCCTCCTAACCAGCACCGGATCGGTGCTTCAGCCGCCAGGGGTGATGTGACAGCAATGAAGAAGACGTTTGGAGATGTCTTGAAGAAGACGACGCTCCGGACTTCGCGAGCTATGATTTTGTCAGCCGCTACCATTCTTGTAAATACAGTGTAAATATATTCCTTGCTTCTTTTCCCCGTAACATTTTATCATAAATTGAAAGAAATAAAACTGAAACTGTACTTCATAATACTCGCACTGCAAACTTTTATGCATGTGATTCATTTCAATTTCCTATCTGTTCCAGGGTAGAAATATGCTGTTCAGTTGGTAAACACAGATTATTTTGCAAAATTTGCTAAGAATTTTTGCCTCCAACATATGTTCCTATTGGTCATGCACATTTCTCTCTATCGAATACATGGTCGAAACATCACAAAGTCGAATTGTGAATCATTTAAAAGTTTAACTGGCTTCTCCACATAGGGGAAATGCCGTAGGAATTTGAGAATGTAATAATACACAATCATTTGGTTGCATAAACTTCCTGGCTATAGGCATGTAATGAAAAGCTCAAATGTATTACACGGCTTTGTCTTTTCGCAGCAATTTCATTCACTGCATTTATAAAGCAATGTACGTTTTTTTTTTTATTTTAGCGCGTAAGTCCAAAAACACATAGCAACTTATTTACCAAAGCGATATAAGTTTCAAAAGCTTGTTAATTAGGTTGTCATTTGAGCAAATAAAACGAGAGACTTTCATGCACAGACAAAACTTAAGCGGCTAAGAGGAACAACTGACTAGTTATTTCAGAAGAATAACTGAGTTTAGCTACGTAGTGTTAAACTATGTAGCTTTAAATAACGCGCATATTTTATACATCGCCGGATAGGGGTCATTGGAGATCGCTGGGCGAGGACTTCGTCCTGCCATGGACATAAATATAGTCTGATGATGATGATGATGATGAAACATTGCCGGAGGTGACCACCTCTCATCCAAGAAATATTTTTTACAGTTTAATAATTTATTTATTTGCGCCGTCAGCACTCGAAGGCATTACGGAAGGAAGTGGATTGAACAGGCTAAACAAATAATGCAATGATTAAAAAGTAAGTTTCTAATCATATAATTTTAGCTGGGGGTACGTGGAAAAAAGTTCAGTGCGCACGACGAAGGCAGCTTTACAATTATACCATATTACCTGACCTTACAAAGAATTTAAAAGGAACATAGTAAGTAATTAACAAATTCAGATTAGACAACGTACGGTAGTTGATGTTGCATGAAACTTGCGTTTTATTTGTACTCTTTATGATTTCTTTGGGGAGGCGATACCATTCAAGGGCTGTGTGAGGCCAGAAAGAGCTGAAGGAAGTTAATGTGACTAAATCTGATACGTATTTTGTACAGCTGATCAATACGATGCCATATATATGGTGACGGAGATACAGTCTTACGCGGATATATCAAGCCAAGTTATAACGAAATATTCTGTATATCAAACAGCTGTAAAATCCCCTCGAAAATTGCATGCAAATGTATCGGGCTGGTGCACGCGTATAAAGAACGCTCGGTCACCAGCACATTCGATATATCGAACGCGGCGCCACGCAGAAGCCCTCATAGTGCACTCCTTTGTACACTTTGAGGTATTCTGGCACCTGGAGGTGGAGAAGAGATAGTGCAGTCAGTTGAGCCCCGTCAGGCTGTTCAGCTAGCCCTCATGCTACCTCGGACGTCAACATTCCTTCTATCCGATTTTGGAGGCGTCGTAGTGTGGGTTGAGTGCCTATTCACGAGTTTATTTTCCGCAAGCGATGGCCGCTACAAGTGTAAAGAAAGAATCAGCTTGGACTTTTCAATGAAGTTGAAAGTGAACCAGCATATTTTTTTGCGGGTAAATAAAGTGTGCTTGCTTTTTTCCCCCATGTTGCGTGCAGTAAGTTAGCGGCTCTCAGATGCACTAACCGGTAAGCCACCGCTTACCTGAGGGCCTATTATTTTATATACCGAATTACCTATATTACGAACTTCTTGTGATCCCCTTCAGATTCAATATATCCGGGCTCGACTGTATCAGTTCACGGGTTACAAATTCAACTTTAGCTTTACTTGGGGTTAGAGTAGCTATTCGATCA